>NC_080757.1:13847136-14488325 GCF_020826845.1 Diceros bicornis minor
TGGGGGCTCCCCCTTCAGGGTTCCCAGGCAGCCAGGGGGGAAGGTGCTCTGGCCTGAGTGTCACTGCTCAGGGCTGGCTTGAAAATTACTAAGGGCTGTCAGAAAGGCAGCTTCGGGTTTGCATTGGTTTATGACAACCACCTCTTATATAAATATTATCTTTCTGGAGCAGAAATCCTTTTTTGAAAAAATTAGTTGCTATATTTAGTTGAGCTGTGGGAGGAACTAGGAGATAAATATTATTTAATATCCCCTGTTAGTGACTTGGCAGGGAGGGTGTCGCTGCAGGAGAGCAGGGCAGCGGGGCCTGTCCCCCAACCCTGGGGTGGGGGTCAGGTCAGGGCAGCAGATCTGGGCTTCCACAGGTCCTCTGTGCCACTGTGGCCTCCAGCCTGGGAGTCCTGATTCCCCAGGGAAGATGGAGACCCAGCCCTTGGTTCTGCCTCCGGAATCACACAGATTCTGCCTCGTATGACGCTGGCCAACATCCCATCCTTTCTGGCCCCCATGTCTTCATTGGTCCAGCAGAGGAGGGGCTGAGGGGAAGGAGGGAGGCCCTAGTTCTCCCTCATGTTGTTTTGTCTGGGCAAGGGGGTGTTAGGGTGCCCTGACCACTGAGGATCTCTGTGAGGTGATGGATAAGGATGTCAGTGTGATGTGTAGGTCCACAGAAAGGTGGATGTGCATTGGGGGAGGTGGTAGGAAAAGTTAGGGGGCCACTGATGGGCTCGCCTGGTTCCTCTGTGCTTCGATAGTAGTAATAATAAAAGGTAATGTTCATGGAGCACTCACTATGTGCCAGGCACTGTTCTTAGCGCTTTTCATCTCTTATCTCATTTCTTCCCCAAAACAACTCTGTGGAAACAGCTGTTGTCATCCCCATTTTACAGAGGAGGTAACTGAGGCATCAGCAGGTTAGACAACTTGCCCAAGGTTACACAGTGAGTGGTGGAGCAGGTCCTGGGTGCCTGCCCCTCCCTGGGCCTCGCTTTCCCTGTCTGTACAAGGGGGTCCCAGTTTCTACAGGCTCTGGACCCCGATGTTGGTGCCTGTGCTAGAAGTTGGGGTCAGCTAGGCAGGAGCTATCCCAGCTTTGCCCCCAGCCCCTGCGGGGCCCCAGAGGGCTCCCTTCTCCTGTGAAGGGAGATCACAGATCGGCTTCTTCCTCAGGAAGCATTCCAGGGCTCTGGAAGTCGTCAGGTGAGGAGAGGGGAGCCAGCTGCCCCTTCCTGCCTCAGCTCTCCCCGCCCAGCCCAGCCTGAGGAGGAGACATGGGTCTCCTGCAGTTTCTCCTGGCACAGCCTCTGGTGTGCGGCTGGTGGGGTTTTGAACCCTAGCTCTGCCCCTTCATAGCTGTGTGATCCTGGATAAGCCACTTTGCCTCTCTGTGCCTCAGTTTCTTCATCTTAAGTGCGGCTACGCTAGGACCCATGTCATAGGGTTGTTTGTGAGTGTAGCAGAAGGGGCTGGGCCGTGGTCTGGGACAGAAGCTGGGGGGTGGGGTGGGCGGGACCTGCAGATGGAGGGAACACCCCAGGGACTGGTGCCATCCCCACCCCAGGAGTCTGTGCACCTGCAAGGTCGTTAGCACTAGAAACCACAAGGAAGTCATTTGCTTAAGTCCTGAAGTTTGCAAATTCTGCTGGGGGGAGAGAGGAAGGGAGGCAGGGGCTGGGGATCCCGCCCTCCCCCTTCTCATCCTCCTCCCTACTCAGAGCTGGGGAGAGGACCTCAGCAGTGCCTTCAGTGAGTAAGCCAGCCGGAAGTCCCCCATACACACAAAACACCGGGCGTAGAGATGTGTCCTCTGAGGCCCCAACAGGGCGGTGAGCAGGACGCTCCCGGCCCAGCGTCTCTCGTGAGCCCACCTTTCTCTGCAGGTCCCAGAGGTGCCCGGGACTCAGCTTCCTCAGAGGGCTTTCTACATCCTTTTAATTTATTTTTTGAATAAAAATGTGCACATAGTACAACATTCAAAAGGTACAAAGGTATACAGTAGTATCCCCAGCCCTGTCACCAACCCCCCACTCCGTGTCTCTAGCATCTTGTGTCTCCTTCCCAAGATACTCTGTGCAAATACACATCTGGATCTGGGATCGACGATCTTTTTTACACGAAAGGGAGTGAATTGCCAGTGCTTTTTTGCCCCTGTCTTCCACATGACAATCACTGTTGGAGACGGTGCCATGTGGAGCATCCTTGGGCTTCCTAGTGGCTACGCAGGGTTTCATCCTGTGGCTGTTCCAGCATTTCTTCACCCCGGCTTTTTTTGTTTTGTTTTGTTTTTTTGATGAGGAAGATTAGCCCTGGGCTGACATCTGTTGCCAGTCTTCCTCTTTTTACTGAGGAAGATTGGCCCTGGGCTAACATCCGTGCCCATCCTCCTCTACTTTATATGTAGGATGCCTGCCACAGCATGGCTTGATAAGCGGTGCGTAGGTCCGCGCCCGGGATCCGAACCTGCAAACCCCAGGCTGCTGAAGCGGAGCACACAAATTTAACCACTATGCCACCAGGCCAGCCTGTTTTCACCCCGGCTTTTGATGGACATTCGAGTTGTTCGCAGCCTCTGCTGTCACACACAAGTTACAAGGCGTATCCTTGTCCCCGCACTTGTGCATATCACCAAAGGATAAATTCCTAGAAGTGGAGTTGCTGGGTCAAGGGTGTGTGTGTTTTAAATATTGACGGCTGTTGCTGAATTGTTCTCCGTAAAGTTGCACCAACTGACCTGCCTCTGTCCCCACCACCTCTCCAACGCGGTGCAGTATAGGTCATTTTAATCTGCACCAATCTGATAGGAAAGTGTCCTCTCATAGTTTTACTTTGCATTTCTCTGTTTACAAGTGAGCTTGGGCATTTTTTGGTATATTTAGGAGCCATTTGATTTCCTTGTGTCTGTGTAGGCGCTGCCCATCGCCTTTGCTGGACGTGAGCCAAAGCAGGAGACAGGACTGGGTTGGGCATGTCCTGCCAAGCGGGCCAACACCTAAAGGCCCCGGAGAGCCCCGTGATGTGGGGGTCAGGCGAGATCCCAGGAGGTCTCTGGGGGTGGTCTCTGTTCAGGAGAGCTGGAGCCTGCCTTCCTGGGCCTCATGCTGCCCATCTGTGAAGTGGGTGCAAAGGCCCCAGGGCTGCCAGGTGGGAGGGATGGTCTGGATTTAGATTCCTGCCAGTGGAGTCTTGGCTGTGGCCGTATCTCCTGCCCTCAGCCCAGGCTCCTGGTGGCCGGTGGAACTCAGAAACCCACATGTGTGGCCCATGGAAACCAGGCCAAGAGCGATGGGGCCGGGAGGAGGGGGTGAGATCTGAGTGGCCTGACTCGCTAGGTGGCCTGGGGCAGCTCTCTGCCCTCCTCAGTGGAGCAGAGATGGGACCCTGAGATCCCCTAAGGGCCCTGTGGGTGTGAAATGACTCTTGGATCTGAGTGGGTAATGCTTGCCTGCAGGGGTTTAGAAGCACTGGGTCTTTCAGGCTTCACTCTAGTTTTCCTGCCCTTGTTGGGCAGCCTTAGCGCCCCCTCCCAGGAACAGCATCAGGCCCGCCCCCGCGGAACCCTGTCCCCCTTACACCAGGAGCTCCCTGCGGCAGGACCATGTCTGCCCCCAGCGCGGCTGGGCACACAGGTGCTAAGCAAACCTTTCGCCAGGGATTCTAGTGCCAGGTCAGCCAGGTAGACCGTAGGCCCCTGCAGAGCAGGGAGCCGCTTCCCCAGGTCCCCTGCAGGGCAGGGCCAGGTTGTCCACTCCAGGTGGACCCTGGAGACCCAGGCAGGGCCAGGTGGGCTGGGCGGGGTCTGCCCAGCCTCGGCCTCTGCCTGACTCTGCAAGTGAGGATTTAATTACTTTGTAAATTTACCTTTGAGGAAGACCTTGGTAAGCACTTGCCTCTCCCTGCTGGAACCAACATTTAGAAGCCGAAATACCAGTTTCCAGTGTTGTAGAAGGAAGGAGTCAAGGGGGGGATTAGAGGTACGTGGAGCCTGGGGGCAGCCCTGGCCCTGCACCCACTTCTCTCCAGCTCCGGGCTGTGAGCCCAGGGCCCTGGCCTCAGGGCAACTGAGTAAACAGTTCTGTGTGGACCCAGGGATGACTCAGCCCTTCTCCGCCCTGGAGGTGCTCCAGGCAGGTGGGGGCAGCCCCAGTACTGACGACTGGTAAGAGAAGGGCAGGGTGATAGGGCCAGGGCCCTTTTCCGGGAAGGCTGGGGTGTAGATGAGGAAATGGGGAAGGGTACCCAGCACAGAAGGAAGGGCCCAAGCAAAATCTTGGAGGGGGAAAAGCTTGAGGAAAATGGGAGGTAGCAGCCATCCTGAGGTGTCTTGCTTGGCTGGCAGATGAACGGACGTATGTCTAAGATGTGAGAGTAATTCTGGAAGGGCAGGTTGGGGCAGATCCAGGAAGGCCTTGAAGGCTGTGCTAAGGTTGGTCTTTATTCTGCAGGCCGAGGAGAGCCACTGAAGGTCTGAGCGGGGCAGAGGCAGGCCATTCACTCCTTCACAAGTCTTTATTGAGCATCTATCTACCATGTGCCAGGCACTGTTCCCAGTGCTGGGGACCCTGCACTTCACAAAGTCCTGGAACTTGTGTTCTCGTAACTATTATTACGGCTGACGTTTATGGAGCATTCCCCGTGTGCCACGCATATCCCAAGCGCTTTATGTGTAGCACGTCATTCGATCTTCACAGGAAGTTTAATCTTATGAGGTAGTTACTCTTATTATCCCCATTTTTCAGATGGGGAAACTGAGGCACAGAGGAGATTAAGTGACTTGTCCGTAGCCACAGAATTACCAGGAGATAGAGCAGGATTTGACCTCAAGCCCTGTGGATCAGACTCCTTGCTCTAAGCCACGAAGCTTCTCTGATCACATCCCCTTCTGCCCCCCAGGACCCACAGGCTCCCTCCCAGGCCAGCCCCACGTCGGGTATCTGGGGGCATGGGCCAGCTCAGTCTGGCAATGGTGACCCAGAGCAGGGGTCAGCAGGGAGAGGCCACCATGTGTGAGGTCCAGGGGTCCACCATTCCAGAAGAATAGTGGGGGGCTCCATGCCCCTGGGCCGGCCCAGCTGGGATCCGGGAGGTAGCAGCACCTCGTGTCACTGTCTTTGCCTCTGCTGCCAGGTGGATGGCACCAAGGGTTGGGCAGGGCCAGGGCACTGTCCCCTTTAACAAATGGGGCATCTGGCACTGCTGAGGGCCCAGTGCCACCATTTCAAGGGGAACTGGTCAGCAGCCCCACGTACAGCCTGGGGATCGCAGGGGGGAACCAGCATCTTCCAGGGACGCCTGGGAAATGGAGGGCTCTCCCAGCCCCTGGGACTCAGTTACGTGAGGGGAGAATTAGGTTGTCCAGAGTCTTGGCCGGACTGACGTTTGAAGCAAACCAGGCCTGAGCAGGCAGGGCCTAGTAACCCCCAAAAGACCCCCTGTGAGGACAGCAGAGCCGCTGGACAGGGGTGATCTTGGCTGGTGGCGCTGGGGTCCCAACAGAGGGGCGGGCGGGGGCATGGGATGAGGGCATCCAGTCCAACAATCAGAATGTGAGACACCAGGTTTTTTCAGGCGACCTTGGCTGGGGGAGGCAGGGGGACAGGGGTGGGAAGGCAGGACAGCTCGGGAGTTAGAGCAGGAGGTCCTGAGCCGGTGGTTGAGAGCCAGACGGCCTGAGCTCAAAACCCTTCCCTGCCACTTCCCCATTGTGTGACCACGAGCTAGTCACTCAACCTCTCTGTGCTTCAGTTGTCTACTCTGTAAAATGCGAAGAGAAATTGGATCCTCCCTCTCAGGTTGTTTGAGAATCACCAGCGAGTAATGCACATGAGGAGTTAGCATGGCGTCTGGAACACTCAACACTACTAATCCTGCTGTAATCAGTCTACCTGTGGAGTGCCTTCTCATGTACTCAGCTCACAATGCCTTCCCCTTTATCTCTGGAGACAATGTGGGTAAGGCACCTGGCACGCTGCTTGGTGCACAGTAGATGCTCTGTGTAAATGAGGCTACTATTAATATTGGTAATAATAATGATAATCCTCACAGCAGCCCTTCCATGTGGGGGTGGGCACCCCATCTTCCAAATGAGGCCCAGGACCCCATGGGGAGCCAGCTGCTCAGGCAGGACTAGAATCATGTGCATGTATGTGCAGTGCGTGAGAGGGGATGGGCAGGGACGGGCAGAGCATCTGCTGTGAGCTCACGGCTGGCTGAGCCTACCCAGAGGCAGTGGGTGGGGGAGGAACGGGAGCCGTGCGCCAGAGGCCAGGTCTGGGGAGAAGGGGTATCAGTCAGGATCGGCTAGGTTGTGCTGGAGTAACACCCCCGGATCTCAATGGCTTAAAACAACAGGGGTCATTTCTTGCTCCCACTGTACACATGTATGGCAATGGCGGGTCATCCGAGGGCCCTGCATCTCCTGCACTCTGTGCCTCAGGTTCACAGAGCAGACACCATCCCCCAGGTTGCCGGTTGCCGTAGCAGAGGGACAAAGAGCTCCAGACCTGCGCCATCCAGGATGCAGCCGCTACCCTCGTGTGGCTATTTAAATTTAAATGAATTAAAATTCAGTAAAATTTTGGGGCCAGCCCGGTGGCATAGCGGTTGAGTTCGTGTGCTCTGCTTTGGCAGCCCTGGGTTCGCTGGTTCGGATGCTGGGTGTGGACCTATGCACCGCTCATCAGGCCACGCTGAGGCGATGTCCCACATAGAGCAACTAGAAGGATTACAACTAGGATATACAACTACCTACTGGGGCTTTGGGAGGTAAAAAAGGAGGAAGATTGGCAACAGATGTTAGCTCAGGGCCAATCTTCCTCAAAAAAAAAGGGAAACTATAAAATTAAAAAAAAAATTAAGTAAAATTTAAAATTTAGCTCCTCAGTCACACTAGCCACATTCGCAGTGCTCAATAGCCACATATGGCGAGTGGCTGCTGTATCAGACAGCACGGCTGTAGGACACTTCTGTTATCACAGAAGATTCTATTGGACAGCGCCCTTCTAAAGGCTCCACCAGCAGTTCAATGCCGCAGCCTGGAACTGACACACATCCTTCTTTCTGCCACTCACACGAGGGCCGAGAAGTGCAGTCCTACTGTGTGCCCACAAGGTGGGGAGAATCAGAAGTGTTTGGGCAACAGCGTAATGACCACCAAAGAGTGGATCCTGGGTCAGGTTGTGGGTCAGAGAGCAGAAGGGGAGACCCGGGGAAGAGTAGAGAAAGGAGAACTTGAGAGACCAGGCGAGGTAGGCAGAGGGCAGCGTGCGGGGACTGGAGCTGGTACGTGTGCCCCTTAACATGCTTTCCAATCCCAGGCCTTGCCCCTGCCCAGAAAAAATGCCCTAAGGAATAAGGTGGCCTAGGGGCTATGTGCCTGACAGAGGGAGGAGTTGGGGAGACAGCAGGAGGGATTCAGATGAGACTTAGAGATGAACTTTCCCATTGGTCACGAACCCTGTTGATACCCACAGAGGAGAGGGGTTTAGGAGTCTCCTGGGTAGAGCACGGTAGAAGCAGGCTGATGAGGTTGGCACTGGTCTGTACAGAGGCTGGGGCATGGCCGAGATGACCTCCATAGGACCCTGCTCCATTGGAGAATTGGCCCAGAAACCAGGCCTGGCCCTCCGCCCGCCTTTCCTGTTCGCTTCAGCTAAATAGATCAGAAGGAAAAAGTCTGTTTGATTTTAATCTCAACGCAGGACACTGGAGATTACATTTTCCACGGAAAATGTCAGCCATTGCCTAAAATAGGACTTTGGAGAAAATGCTAGAAAGTGTATTTTTAGGTTATGTTTCCCTCCTGGATTCCTGCAGTCCAATGGGCTGCTTGATACTCTCCGTGGTTCAGCTGCCAGATGCAGACCCCAGACCTTCCCAGCAGGTGGTCAGGGGAGAGTGCTCCCACCGGAAAAAATGCTTGCGGGTACTCAAGCCAAAAACAGGTGGACAGATGCAAGGCCCGTGTCAGGAGGGAGGAGGAGGAGGAGGAAGGGAGAGCCAGCCTGGGGTGGGGACTCAGTCTGCATTGCTAACAAGCTCCCGGGTGATGCCCAGGCTGCTGGCCGGAGACTGTCCTCTGAGCAGCAAGGGACAAGAGGAGACAGGGCTCAGCTGGGCTCGGTCCGGGAGGGCCTCGAGACGGGCTTCAGCAGGACCTGAGCTCGGCCCTAGGAGGGAGAAGCCCGTGGGGGTCCCCGCTCCCGCCCCTTCCACAGACCCACATAGACACGCCTACTTGCTGTGTGACCCTGTTCAAGCTGCTTCTCCACTCTGAACCCCAGTTCTTGCACTTGAGAAACAGGGTCGGAATTCCCGCCCTGCCTGCCCTGTAGGCTGCTGGGGAGATACAGAGACTCCAGGCACCGAGGCCCCCAGCTCCGCCTGGAACAAAGGATGCTTTAGGAAACGTGGGAGGTAAAAATGGAGCCCGTAAAGGGACAGCAGGTCCTGGTGGTGTTGCAAACATCGTTCTTCAGAGTGTTGTGTGGTCTGGGACTGGGCGTGCGAGTGGGGCTGGGGGTCTTCACTGAGCTTGCCTGGAGTGCAGAGCCCGGGAGGGGACACGCTGAGAGTCAGCCTCGAGGAACTGAACCTCGGCAGAGTTCTTCACTGCCTGCGATGCTGGCTGCTGGGGTCATGTCCAGGGGAAGTCCCCGGGCGGGTGGGGCTCAGAGGTCTGGCCCTGCTTCGGACCTTGTCCTGGTGGTCCCAGAGGAGCAGGGGTGTCAGAGGCAGCCTCAGCCAATTTGAGGGAGGGGCTACCTCGCCCTGGGGATGGGGGACATTGAACAGGACTGGGCAGCCATCTGAGACAAAGAGCCATGCAGAGGAGCTGAGAGAACTACTGACTTGCTGTGTGACCTCAGGGGCCCCCTCTCTTCTCCAGGCCTCGGTCTCCCCAAGTGCAATGAGGGAGGGGCTGGCCTGGAGGGTCTGGAAGGGGCCTTCTGGCTCTGGTCTTGTCCCAAGGTGAGCCAGGCCGCACCAGACCTTCCTCAGCCAGAGTGGGCTGGGGGTATGGGGTGGAAGCATCTGGGCTCAGACCATGTATTCTGTGACCCCAGAGAGCTGTGGGGAAAATGTCTAGACCATGTGGTGGTCTGGGTGGGCACAGAGGGGAGGGGCGCTCAGACTCCTCCAGGGCATAACCCAGTTGTCTCTTGTCTCCTCATGGCTCCCGTGGCTGCCTGGATCCTGCAGAGCTCCCGACCGAGGAAGGTGAGGCTTGGGCCAGGGCAGGCGGTGACGTCTTTGGGCCATTCGCTGTCAGGTTGTATCCTCCCCTCCCCAACAGAGGGGGGCCTCGCTGAGCCCCCCAGCATCACCCACCTGTGCCTCTCAGAGCCTTGGGCTCTCCCTCTTCAAACAGGAGGGAGGGAATGGGCCAGGGGGTCTCTGAGGCCATCCCAGCGCTGAATGGGGGCAGGTCAGTCGAGCAGGGGCCCAGGCCTCACACGGTGCTCCCGTTCGCAGGAAAGTCCCTGTGGGAGCTGGTGCTGGAGCAGTTTGAGGACCTCCTGGTGCGCATCCTGCTGCTGGCCGCCCTGGTTTCCTTCGTAAGTAGGGCCCCGCCCGCCATGGCCCGCATCCCTCAGCATCAGGCAACCTGGCAGGGAGAACTAGGTCGGGGCACTGCTCAGAGGCCGAGCCTCCGGACCACAAGGCTGTCCCCTCAGCTGTGGGCATCCCCAGGTCCCTCCCTGCCCCCTGCCCTGCTCAGACTTCAGCTTCCCTTGCCAGAACCCTCAGAGCCCCTCACACTGGCCTCCGGCTCCCATCTGTCGCTCCAGCCATCTCACACCCTGGCTGTCAGAGTGAGCCTGCAGAAGCACAAGTAACCCGCCCCTCCTGTCTTAGCGCAGGGTCTCTAGGCCTCAGCACTACTGATATTTCAGACCAGATGATTCTTTGTCCTGGGGGCTGGCCTATGCGCTGTAGAATATTTAGTGGCATCCCTGGCCTCTACCCACCAGATGCCCGTGGTACTTCCCAGTTGTGACAATCAGAAGTCTCCAGACGTTGCCAAATGCCCCTGGGGGCAAAGTTGCCCTGGTGGAGAGCCGCTGCTGCTCCCCTTTGCTGTCCCCCATTCCCGCTGCCTAGACCCCTCCTGGACCCGCAGGGCTTTGGGGCTGGGGTGAAGCAGTGCGGGGGATGACAGTGGTTGTCATCGGCGGCTGAGCAGCAGAGACCCAAGGGTAATGCAGGGAAACTGGCCACCCTGAGGGTGGATGCAGGGCCTGGTGGGGAGACTTCATCTTGATGACGTGGACTGTGGGACCAACTCTTTCCCTCCAGCCAGCAGGGGTCCAGCTAGCTGTGCCTGGCCCTCCTGGCCACTGTCCTCGTGGAAACTTAAGAGTCCTTGAGGACTCTTACAGAGAAAAAAAGTCTATCCATGCAGGTGCCTAAAACAGCTGAGCTGAAAGGGTGCCGGTACCCTCCATGGTACGGATGAACACACTGAGGCCCATGGAGGGGAGTGACAGGTACCCAGTTGGGCCAAGAGGTGGGAACGGGACCTGACCCGGGTCTCCTGCCTCCGGGCCTGGGCTCTGGCTGGACTCATGCTCTGGCCAGTGGACCGTGAGTGTGAGCCCGAGCAGGACCACCTGGGCTTGTTAAAACAGGCTGCTCGGCCCCACCTTAGAGTTTCTGGCTCAGGAGGTCTGGGAAGGACCCCGAGACTTGCATTTCTCACAAGTTCCTGGGTGCTGCTGCTGCTGGTCGGGGCCCCACCCCTGGAGTGAGGCAGGCAGTGAGACCTCCAGCGGGCAGCTGTACAACTGCCTCATGTCCCTGAAAGCTGGCCGGTGGCACATGGGCTGTGGTGGTCACTGCCTGCAGAGGCTGGGTGTCTTAAGCCATGGCCTTCTCAGAGCAGCCCTCTGTAAGCCCAGGGCTTCCCAGGGGTACCCCCTCCAAAGCAGGGGAGCACACGAGACCCAGGGGACAGAGGAAATGGTGAGCAGACCCTGGCCTGCAGCATAGCCGAATCTCACCTGCTCTGATCCCGGCAGGTCCTGGCCTGGTTCGAGGAGGGCGAGGAGACCACGACAGCCTTCGTGGAGCCCCTGGTCATCATGCTGATTCTTGTGGCCAATGCGATCGTGGGCGTGTGGCAGGTGGGAGGCACGGGGGTGGGGCCGGGCCCTGGGTTCTCCGGCTGCTAGGGGACCTCCACCTGGTGCGAGAGTCCTGCAGGTCTTGCTGCTTCCAGCTCCATCCCAGGCCCCAAGGGTGTCACTCCGAGGGGGTGGCCTGCTGGGGCCAGCAGGGAGAGACCCTCTGCCTCGTGTTCTGCAGGAACGCAACGCCGAGAGTGCCATCGAGGCCCTAAAGGAGTATGAGCCTGAGATGGGCAAGGTGATCCGCTCGGACCGCAAGGGTGTGCAGAGGATCCGTGCCCGGGACATCGTCCCCGGAGACATCGTGGAAGTGGCTGGTACGTTGGGGACCTCCTTCTTTTATTATGTGGCGCTGGCGAGCCCATCCCTCCCTGTGCCCCCATCTTTCTGGCTGTATATGCAGAGGGGGTGGCTATCAGATCCCTCCAAAGCTCTTTGGGCAAAACCCTGTTGGACAGATGAGGAGACCATAGCCCTGTCCACCTGAGGGACCACAGCTCAGGCCTCTGCCTCCCAGACCCAGCCTTGGTTCCTGGGAGCCCTCCTCGCTTTCCCCGGGGGTCGTGCTGAAAGCCACACTCAGCCAAGCCAATCTCCCTCCACAGTGGGAGACAAAGTGCCCGCTGACCTCCGCCTCATCGAGATCAAGTCCACCACGCTGAGGGTGGACCAGTCTATCCTGACAGGTGAGGCCCAGGGGCCAGGGCTGAGCGGGACCTGGGCCAGGGGCTGGGGCTGTCTTCACCTGGGGCTTCTCATGTCCGATTCCACCACTAGGTGAATCCGTGTCCGTGACCAAGCACACGGATGCCATCCCTGATCCCAGAGCTGTGAACCAGGACAAGAAGAACATGGTGTTTTCTGTAAGTCCCTGGGATGGCTGGGGCCTTGGCCTGGACAATGATAAGGAAAACAATAACCTTTAGATGAATCAGTTAAAGCCCTACAGGAAAGAACCTCATCAGTTATTGACAATACATACAAGTTTATAGTAATAATAATAGCTTCTGTTTACTGAAGGCTGTGTGCCAGGCACTGTTCTAAGCTCTTTACATGTATTAATTTATTTAATCCTCACAATGCCTTTGAAATAAGCACTCTTGTTATCTGCATTTTCCCTCAAGGAAACAGGCACAGGGAGATTAAGTAAGTAGCCCAGGGTCACACTGCCAGTGAATGGCAGAGCTGGGATGTGAACTCAGATGTTCCGACTCCAGGGCTTTTCCTCTTACCTGCAGGCTTATCCTGCCTTAATCTAGACAGGGGCAGAGCTTGCCTATATCACTCAACAGAGAATCCTCTGGAGGGAAGTGGTGGAAGATGGCAGGAACAGTCCATTTCTTGGATGGGAAAGCTGATCCCCAAGGCAAGACGCCAGCCCCTCCTGGCTCTTTTCAGGCAGAGTGATGGGTTCGGCCCTGGTGGAGTGATCTGCCCCTGTGGCCTCAGAGGGTCTTAACCAGTGATGCTCACAGGCTGCCCAGAAACAGCCTGAAGCCGAGCACGGAGGCCACAAGGACGGCTCAGGCCAGTTGGCAGTGGCCCAGGGCGCCAAGTTATAAGGGGCTAGAAAACCTCCCAGAAGTGAACAGAAATGGAGAAAGTGACATTCACCCAGGGCCCTGCTTGAGGAGAGCGCCCTGCCTAGATGCATAGAGGCTTTGGACAGGCTGCACCGGAGTGGGGAGGGGACTGAAAGGGACATACATGCTTGGGCATCCGCAGCTATCACTAGCAGCTTTCTAAGGATGCTCTGGCTGACTGCAGGTCGTTTCCTTAGCTGAGGGGCCTGCGAGGGTTGGGGGAAGGAGCTGCGTTGCTCAGGGCAGAAGATAAGAAGCTGAGGCTGCCACCAGCACCCACCTTCTCTCCAACCTCAGCACAGCGCACCTGCCTGAGCGAGTACCTAGTTATTGGCCTCCTCAGAGCAGCTGTGTCTTGGGTCTCTGTTGGACCATTTTACAGAAGGGGACACGGAGCCTCAAGGCTGGCCAGCCATTACACCAGGACTTAGGGATTTTACTGGGGCCTTGGGAATAGATGGACTTAAGCTCAAGAGTTCTGGATTCTTCAGTAAATATTTACAGACTGTTTACCTGGGATCACAGTCAGCCACACAGGAGTGACAGGGGTGTTGGTTGTTTATGACTCGCATTTTGATGGGTTGGTGTTGTGCTGTGCCAGTTGATGACATTGTCAGTATTGGCCCAGTGCTTCCTCTGTGCCAGGCCCCGTGCTAGGCACCGGGGATACGGCGCTGAACCAAGTCCCTGCCTTCATGGAGCTGACACTGTCATGGGGATGAGAGCAATAACTCAATACTGCATAGATGTGTAAGTCTGGGAGCATTAAGTGACACGGAGAAAAAGAAAGCCAAGTAGGGGAATAAGAGCCCGACCCCAGCCTCTTTGAGGCTGGGGTTCTGGGCCCTGGCTGGGGTGCTAAGCAGCCCTTCCCTCATCCCCCGCCTTGGCCAGGGCACCAACATCGCGTCGGGCAAGGCAGTGGGTGTGGTAGTGGCCACGGGCCTGCACACGGAGCTGGGTAAGATCCGGAGCCAGATGGCAGCGGTGGAGCCAGAGCGGACGCCGCTGCAGAACAAGCTGGATGAGTTTGGGCGGCAGCTGTCCCGTGCCATCTCTGTGATCTGCGTGGCCGTGTGGGTCATTAACATCGGCCACTTCGCCGACCCAGCCCACGGCGGCTCCTGGTTCCGTGGTGCCGTCTACTACTTCAAGATTGCCGTGGCCTTGGCTGTGGCCGCCATCCCTGAGGGCCTCCCAGCTGTCATCACTACATGCCTGGCACTGGGCACACGGCGCATGGCACGCAAGAATGCCATCGTGCGGAGTCTGCCCTCTGTGGAGACCCTGGGCTGCACCTCGGTCATCTGCTCCGACAAGACGGGCACGCTCACCACCAATCAGATGTCTGTCTGTCGGGTGAGTGGCTGCAGCCAGCTTGGGGTTCCACTGGTGTTGCTGTGTGATGCTCGGGAGGTTAGGCTCCCTCTCTGGTCTGGGGATGGAGGAGAGAACCTGTGGGCCACCCTATGCTGGGGAGCAGATCCACGTTTTCATGGGGCAGAGCAGTAAGCCTGGCTGGACATGTGTCACTGTAGGGTCCTGGCAGGTCACTGCCCATTACTCAGTTTCTTTATCTGAAGTTTGGGTGTGCAAGCCAGGTAACCATAAAGGACACAGAAGAGGGTCAAACACAGCCTTGGCATCTGAGCCAAGGTGGGCCTGGACCCAGGTTCTATCCTGCTTCACCGTAACTCTCTGCAGTCGATGCCTGTCACCAGATACGCCAGCTCCAGTGACCTGGGAAGGGTCACAGCAGGAATTATTCATTCCCTGGCACCCAATCCCAGATCCTGGGCCTGGTGTCCACATGCTCCCAGGATTCTGGCTGAGACTCCAGCAGGCCCATGGAGCAGAGGGATGGGTGGGGTCATGGTGAAGGTTGTGGGTTTCCCACCCTCCCAGGTTCCCCCGTCACTCCTATCCCTGCTCCCATGATCTGGGAGCAGGCTGGCCCTTGGAAACCCAGGCTCTGTATCTGAGACTTTGAAGCCCTATAGAAGCCCATCTGAGGCTGCCCAGGGGAGGGGGCACCAGCAAGCTTCACTGCCTGCAGCTCCTGACCTGCTCAATTCCCTAGTAGAACTTCATTTGAACAGTGTTCCTTGACTGAAATGAAGATTCGAAAAACAGTGTAGAGGAGTTGTAGAGGCTTAACACGCTGGATGATGGGCTGAGAAACTTGACTTTTCAGGGGCTGTGCCGGCTGGAGGACTGTCCCTCCCGGGCAGGGAGGAGAGTGGGAAGGAAGGGATGGATTTATGGAGCACCTGCTGGGGGCTGGGCTGGCTATTGGCTTGGGAATGTGCAGCAAGGAAGCTTCCAGGGAGCAAGAACTGTCTCCCTGGCAGAGTTGGCTGACAGACAGGGACATGGACTGCCCTGGGAGGGGTGAGCCTCGTGTCCCCGAGGTACACAGGCAGGGCCTGGGTGACCCAGCAGGCTCTGCAGGCAGGAGCACACTCTCTGGGGACACCTTTGGGGAGGAGGGGTCTGTGCCTCAGAGCGGGCAGTGGGTTTCCTCCGTTGCAGGCCAGGAACTCATCCTCTTGAAGGGCAAGGGGGGCAGCTGGACTCGGATCCCACTTTCTCCCCAGGTTACCCATGGAGAAACTGAGGCTCAGGTGCTCAGCCAGGGGTCGCACAACGAGATGGGCAAGGACCCAGGCTTCCCGCCCCAGCTCAGGGCTCTGTCAAGCCTTGAGGACTTGACCATGCCCCTAGGACATTGAAGAATCTGCCATAAACCCTTCAGGGGTCCAGAGCAAATGGACAAGCCCGAGCTGGACACACCTGGGCAGAGCAGAGGCCCCGCTTCAGCCCGGACTCAGTTTTCTGGACTGCACCTTCCAGACCCCGCGGGGAGGGAAGGCCAGGGGCTCCTCTAGGGGCCCACAGGACCCCACGCTGGGGTCAGGCTTTAGTCAGACTGGCTGCCCGGGAGGAGGGAGGGAGGGCGGGCCCGCCTGAGCATGCCCCTGCGCTCCCCAGATGTTCGTGGTAGCCGAGGCCGAAGCGGGCTCCTGCCGTTTGCACGAGTTCACCATCTCTGGCACCACGTACGCCCCTGAGGGCGAAGTGTGAGTGCTGGGCGAGGGGGCGCGGGTGGGCGGGGCTACTCAGGACTGCGCTGAGAGTTGTCAGTGGGCGAGGCTTCCTGGGGGCGGGACCAAGAGGCTGGGTTCCTCGGGGGCGGGGCCCGGGCCCTTGTATTGACCGCATGGCTCCGCAGGCGGCAGGGGGAACAGCGTGTGCGCTGCGGGCAGTTCGACGGGCTGGTGGAGCTGGCGACTATCTGTGCCCTGTGCAACGACTCGGCCCTGGACTACAACGAGGTGGGCCCCAACTCCCTTTCATGACCTCCCTAGTATCCAGGCGCCCGGGACAGACCCTTCTCCCAGAGTGTCAAAGCTTCCAGGTTGGCAGTCCCTGCCTCCTTGGAATGCCACACCTCAGGAGCACTGCCACTCCTCCTTCTCCAGAGCCAGGGAGCACTGTGGGGTCATCCAGGTTAAGTCCTGGCTGGGGCCTCAGGGAGAGGGGAGAAGGCATAGGTTGGAGGAAGATTTAGGAGCTGAAGATCCTGGGACTTGGGGACTGTTTAGGCGAAAGAGAGGGAGGCGGTCAGGGTAGCTTCTGGTTGCTGTCCTGGCTGGGACTGTCATTGCAGTGGCAAATATAGGAAGAGTAGGAGGTGGCCTGAGGGTCCCCAGGGAATACAGTCCACCAGGCAACAATTGGACATGTGGGCTTGAAACTTAGGAGAGAGCTCACAGCTGGGCTGGGCACTGGCAGTCGAGGGCACCTGAAAGGTGGTAAAGGCGGGGCATGTGAGCCCTCGGAGAGGAGGTGGGAGGGAAGGAGCAGGGCCCAGACAGCAGGGTTTAGAAAGAGGAGTCTGGTGAAGGAGGCTGAGAAGGAGCAGGCAGAGAGTGAGGCAGAGGGCAGGGAGGGTGCGTGGCCATTGATGTCAGGGGAGAAGGGAGGGTTGGAAGGGAGGGTGAGCATCAGTGCCAGACCCCAGGTCAGCTGGGCCAGTGCAAAGGAGGTTACAGGTAACTCTGGCAAAGGGAGCTCCAGGGGGCAGGGAGTGAGTGGGAGGCGAGGCCAGGGGCCCAGTGGGGGCTGCCCTGCTCCTCACTCCCTGTACCCTGGGCCCCACTAGGCCAAGGGCGTGTATGAGAAGGTGGGAGAGGCCACGGAGACGGCCCTGACTTGCCTGGTGGAGAAGATGAATGTGTTCGACACTGACCTGCAGGCCTTGTCCCGGGTGGAGCGAGCCAGCGCCTGCAACACGGTGAGCAGGGTGGGGGACTCAGGCCACAGCCGAATGGCTGGGGCTCCTGAGGTGTCGGAGCAGGGAGCGAGGAGAATGAAGTCTTGGGAGGCTTCTGGGAGGGGGAGGGACCTCAGACCCTAGTAAGACCTGGCTAGAGAGGAAAAGGCCGAGTGTAGGCAAGGACTGGGGCTGGGGAGGGCACAGCTTGGTCAGGAAATGGCACCTTTTTGGCATTTCTGGGGCTGGAAAGGGAGATGGAGGCCTCAAATTCCAGGGTCAGAGCAGGACAGACACCATCCCCCAGGGAGCAAGCGGCTCTTCACGGGACTGAGCAGCGGGAGTTGCTGCCTCTACCCCTCACGCCCTGACCCGCCCCGGCCCCGCAGGTCATCAAGCAGCTGATGCGGAAGGAGTTCACACTGGAGTTCTCCCGAGACCGGAAGTCCATGTCGGTGTATTGCACGCCCACCCGCCCTAGCGCCGCGGCCCAGGGCAGCAAGATGTTCGTGAAGGTGGGACCTGCCTACCAGTCTGGGGCCCCTGCAGCTGTGGGAAGTGTGAGACAAGGGAGGTGTGAGGCCCACTGTCAAAGCGATGAATCCATAACGAGGGTGGGCAGCCTGCCCTGGGGACCTGGGAGCAGGCTCCAGGCTTGGTGGAGATAAAGCCAGGGCCAGGCACTGAGCCCTGCCCCTCGCCGTGGTCCTAGCTCTGGGCTGAGAGGCACTGACTTGTCACATGGCCTTGGAGTCGACTATGTGCTTCCATGGGCCTCGGTCTCCCCATCTGAATGGTAGGGTCAGGCTGGAAGGTCCTGGAAGCCCTTTTGCCTCTGACGGGCGGTGTTGAGGTGCTTGGTGCCCATCTTTGGTGCTTTGTATTTTGGAAACAGTCCCAGGGAGGGAAGGAACCAGCTCCTGTCCAGTCCTCTGCCCACGGCACCCCCTGTTGCTGCTTTTGAACCTGAAGTAGGAATCACAGACCTGACTTCACCCCTCACTGGAGGTTTTAGCCCCTTTTGAAATGAAAAGGTTTCAGGGTGAACCTGTCACCCCCAAGACCCCCCTCCCAGAGCCACACCCACCATACCCTCAGCGTGGCTCTATTTCTGGTCCCCAGGCGGGGCTCAGCCTGCCTCCCACTGCTGAGCTCCCTGCAGAATTGGGATCCTGGCAGCACCAGGCTGACAGGGAGGCGGGGCCTGCAGGAGGCCTGCCATTCCCACCCCCACCCCCAAAATGCTGCAGCAGGCCTTCTCAGCTGCAGGCTGGTTGGGGGAGGGTGCTACCTCATGGGTGGCTGTAATCCACCCCCATTCCCTTTAGGGTTTCTCACAGTGAGGCCCACCTGGTTCCCACTCTGAGCTTTCAAAGAACAGATTCTGGTCCATGCCGTGTTGTGTGTTCCCTTGGGTGGCCTTTCCCCGTATCTAGGTCTCAATTTCCTCAGTTGGGCAGGAGGGAGGGGAGGAGTCCTGACTGTTGGAGTTACATCCCCCCTCCCCCACACTGCAGGGGGCCCCTGAGAGTGTGATGGAGCGCTGCAGCTCAGTGCGCGTGGGGAGCCGCACGGTACCCCTGAACCCCGCCTCCCGGGAGCACATCCTGGCCAAGATCCGCGACTGGGGCTCAGGCTCGGACACGCTGCGCTGCCTGGCACTGGCCACCCGAGATGCACCCCCGAGGAAGGAGGACATGCAGCTGGACGACTGCAGCAAGTTTGTGGAGTACGAGGTGGGTGTGGGGGCAGGGCCCAGGGCTGGGAGCCAGGGTGTGCCCGCAGTGGCCGGGCAGGCAGCAGGTTGAGGATGGGCCCAGGGCTGGGAGCCAGGGTCTGCCCACAGTGGCTGGGCAGGCAGCAGGCTGGGCCCAGGCCCCACTTGCATCTGCCCCCTCCTACAGACGGACCTGACTTTCGTGGGCTGCGTGGGCATGCTGGACCCTCCGAGGCCCGAGGTGGCTGCCTGCATCGCACGCTGCTACCGGGCGGGCATCCGTGTGGTCATGATCACAGGGGACAACAAAGGCACAGCCGTGGCCATCTGCCACCGGCTTGGCATCTTCGAGGACACGGAGGACGTGACAGGCAAGGCCTACACAGGCCGCGAATTCGATGACCTCAGCCCCGAGCAGCAGCGCCACGCCTGCCGCACGGCCCGCTGCTTTGCCCGTGTGGAACCTGCACACAAGTCCCGAATCGTGGAGAACTTACAGTCCTTTCACGAGATCACTGCTATGGTGAGGCCACAGGACGGGAGGCTGGGGGCGGAGTGGGGGAGCGCTTGCCGCAGGGCTCGGAAAGAGCAACCTTTGTGCCCTGCCTCGGCTTCATTCTTATTTTGTCCAACATTTTATTACAAAAATTTTTTTTTTTTTTGTGAGGAAGATCAGCCCCGAGCTAACATCCATGCTAATCCTCCTCTTTTTGCTGAGGAAGACCAGCTCTGAGCTAACATCTATTGCCAATCCTCCTCCTTTTTTTCCCCCAAAGCCCCAGTAGATAGTTGTATGTCATAGTTGCACATCCTTCTAGTTGCTGCATGTGGGATGCGGCCTCAGCATGGCCGGAGAAACGGTGCGTTGGTGCGCGCCCGGGATCCAAACCCGGGTCGCCAGTAGCAGAGCCCGCACACTTAACTGCTAAGCCACGGGGCCGGCCCCTATTACAAAAAATTTTAAACACGGATTTTGAAATAATTTTATAGTGAACGCCTATATATCCACGATCTGGGTTCTACAAATAAGATTTTGTTATATTTGGTTTATCACATACTTATGTGTCTGTCCATCCTTAATCCAAATGCATTTCAAAGTAAGTTGCACTTCACCCTCACATACTTTAGGATGCATACTCTAGAGAGCAGTATTTGTTTGTGGTTCTGTTTTTCCTTTTTGAGGTAAAACTTGCATGTAATGAAATGCACAAGTCTTAAGCGTACCACTCATTTGATGAGTTTTGGTAAATGCACACACCTGTGTCAGGCAAACCCCTATCTACATAGAGGAACATCGCCATTGACCCGTGAAGTTCCCTCCCACTGCCTCCCCATCAGGCCCCTCTCCCACAACAGGCAACCACCATTCTGATTGTTTAGGTTAGTTTTGCCTGTCCTAGATTTTCATATGAATGGAATCATAGAGTATGTATTCTTTTGTGTCTGGCTTCTTTCTTCTGAGATTTATCCCTGTTGTTGTGGTATCAGTAGATGATTGCGTGTTTATTGTTGAGTAAGTTGGGTGAGTATATCGCAGTTTATCCGTTCACCTTTGAGTGGACATCTGGCTTGGGCCCAGTTTTTTTCTGTGTCATTCTTGATTGCTGACCTATTTATCAACACGGATCTGATCCTTGACCTTGACCTCCCCTCTGACCTGGCCTCTGTTGACCTCCAGTCCTTTACCATGACCTTAATCCTGACCTGCGGCCCGGTCTTGACCTGGATACTGAGCTGGGCACCAAGCTTGACGTGACTACAAGTGTAACCTGGTTCTGGAACTTATTTTTGACTTTCCTGCTGCCTTGGTCCATGATGTTGACCGTGACCATCTTAATCTGATTCTTTACTTTGAGCTCAATCCTCATATGGGTTCCAGTCTTGACTTGGACCCTGACCTGATCCTTGACATCACCTTGACACCCCCCAACCCGGTACTTGATAGCGACCTCAACTGATCTGGCCTCCAGTCTTGACCTTGACTGCAGCTCCAACCCCGACTGTAACATCACTGCTGCTGTGGACAGTAACCTTGACTTGGCCTCTGACTTTGACTTGACCTCTTTCTTAATCTAATTTTTAATCTTGAGCCTGAGTCCGGTCTTGACCCTGACCTTCACCTTGACTTCAACCTTCACCTTGACTACAGCACCTGCCTTGTTCTTGACTTGGGCTGCAGCCTTGATTTGACCTTAACTTTGCCCCTAACCTCAATTTCATCTTCTACACGACATCCAACCTGAATTCCATCCCCGCCCTCATCGCTGGCCCACCCTCATCCCCCTCCCCACCTCACCATCCTCTCTGACCTTAGACTTGATCTTCTCCCCAACTTTGTCCTGTTTGCACCTCTTGCCTCATCCTCAGCCTCACCCCCATCCCAATTTCTAAGCTCATTCCTGACTTCGCCATTTGTTCTGTCCAGCTGTCTGTTTCCTGGGGACATTTCCTGAGCTTGCGATAGGCTGAGGTGAGGGGGGTCAGAGAGGTGAAAGGGAAGTTTCTCATATGTGATCCTACCTGACCTGGCCCCTAGACTGGAGACGGGGTGAATGATGCCCCAGCCCTGAAGAAAGCAGAGATCGGCATTGCCATGGGCTCTGGCACAGCCGTGGCCAAGTCGGCGGCAGAGATGGTGCTCTCAGACGACAACTTTGCCTCCATCGTGGCTGCGGTGGAGGAGGGCCGGGCCATCTATAGCAACATGAAGCAATTCATCCGCTACCTCATCTCCTCCAATGTCGGCGAGGTCGTCTGGTGAGGCCCTGCGTTCCCTCCTCCCAGCCCTCTGGACCAGCTCTGAGTCCCTGAGACGGGGGAGATGCTTGTTCCTGGGGCTGCAGGGATGGAGGGACATGGGCACTGCCCTGGCTGGAGCCTTCCAGGGTCCCACCTCAGGGTGGGCAGGGGCGAGGACACCTCATCATTCTCCAGAGGCCATGGTGCACCCCAGTCCCCAAGGAGGTGCCTGAAAAGTCCCCTACATCCCTCCAACCATAACCTTCTTCCCACTTTCAGAGTCAGGCCAGGCGGGAAAACTGTCCCCACCTTTGGGCAGTAATGTGTTTGTGTGTGCACATGTATGTGTGCACACAGTTGTGTTACGCATGGTGTGCATGCCTGAGTGAGGTGTGTGTACACGTGTGCATGTGTGCTCTTCGGCATCTTTGGGCGTGGATACAAGTGCAGAGGATTTGTGCCAGCATGTAACTGTGTACACATTCAGGTTCACATGTGAGAGATGCCTGTGTGGACCAGTGAGCACTTTTCTGCCGGACGTGTCTGAGTTCTGCATCTCTGCACGTCAGGGCAAGCGTGTAGGTGTCTGCTTGTGTTTGTGGGATTGTGTGGCCTGTGCTAGGTTTTTGCACGTCTGTGAGCAAATGTGTGTATGCTTGGGCGTGCGCTGTCCACGTGTGTGTGCGCATGCCCTAGAGAGGAGAGGCCTGAAGAGCACATATGTCCTGGCTCCAGGGCTGGGACTGGGGGAGACAGGGTGGCCCAATGTAAGGCAGAGCCGTGTACACACACCTTTCACTCGTGCACACACGTCAGAACTAGCAGAGCGAGGTGGGGCTGCTGCGGAGACAGTGGGTGAGCTCCCTGGCTGGGGGTCTGAGTAGGAGCTGGACCTTCCATTTTCTGAGGGCTAGAGCCCATAACTCTGGTTCCAGCATCTTCCTCACAGCCATTCTGGGCCTGCCCGAAGCCCTGATCCCTGTGCAGCTGCTCTGGGTGAATCTGGTGACGGACGGCCTACCTGCCACGGCCCTGGGCTTCAACCCCCCAGACCTGGACATTATGGAGAAGCTGCCCCGGAACCCTCGTGAGGCCCTCATCAGTGGCTGGCTCTTCTTCCGATATCTGGCTATTGGAGGTGAGTGGGGTCCCAGCCCTCAGTGGGGTTCCAGGAGCTTCCTAAGACCCGTATATCAGTTAGGCTTGCAAACTGTAGACGGTATGATTCAGCCTGGCTTATGCAAAAAGAAACTATATGGGCTTATGTAACAGAAAAGACTAGGGCATGCCTCAGGCATGGCTGGATCCAGGATACAGACAGTATCACTGGCATGTTTTTGCTCTGCCTCAGTCTATCCTTAGGTAAAGTGCCCCTTGGGGTGGCAGAATGGCTGCTGCAGCTCCAGCCCTCATGCTCGCTCCATTACAACCTCAAACTCAGTAGAAAAGAGAGCCTTTTATCATACTACTCCCTCAGTAGTATGATAAAAGTCTGAGGCCTGTTCTTGGCCCACATGGGTCACCTGCTTATCTCCTAGCCAATTGCTGTGATCAGAAGTGTGGCAGATGCTGATTGCCTGTCAGGGCCCACTGCTGGCACTGAGGGCGGGTGCTGCAAACCACATGGCTTGGAGAGGGAGAAGGTGATTCCCTGACGGAAATTCAGGGCATTATTAGGAAGGAGAAATGGATGCCAGAAAACCACAGCTGCCTAGTACAGCTGGTTTCCTCCTGCCCTCCCTACAGTGTACGTTGGCCTGGCCACAGTGGCTGCCGCCACCTGGTGGTTCCTGTATGATGCCGAAGGACCTCACGTCACCTTCTACCAGCTGGTGAGCAAGTGGCGGCCGGGGAGCCTGTTGGGGTTGTTTCTGAGGTAGCTCTCAGCTCGGGTTGTTGCTGGAGTTCCAGGGGAAAGGGGCCCAGAACCCCGTGGTTGGCCCACGCTGTCCCTCCCCATCCCCATGCACACATATGGGTATCCATCACTAAGAGCCAACCGCCAAAGCCACAGGAAACCTAGAGATGGCAGCCCAGCTCCTGGGCCGGGGAAGACACTACTTCCTCTCCCAGTCACTTATTAGGGGGGACCAAGGGGTATCACTGCCCAGGAGTGCCTTTATTGGGAAACCCCCAAACGTTGAAGGTTCCAAGATATGAGCCCCTAAATGGTGGGACTTCAGGCAGAGGGTCGAGAGGAGATCAAGGGTGGAGGGAAGGAATCTTCCAAGCTCCCCCACTTCCCATAGCGAACATGTTCCTTGGGGAAGGGACCCATGGACCTCCTGAAGTCTCCTGGCTGGCAGGTGCTCACCACCGGGCTGGCTTAGCTCAGCTCTGGAAGCAAGCAAGGAGCCCCCTCAGCTGCTGTCTGTCAGTCTGTTCCTCTGTCTGAGCAGCCAGTGCATCTCCTTTCCTTGAAAGAGCCTTCACGGTGATGCCTGCAAAGCCAGTTGTTGTTTTCTCGTTTAAAGCCGAGAGCTGCAGGGATGCAGAATTTTCTTCCTCTGAGGTGCCTGCTTTTGCTGCTTTCTTGTAGATAGGAGAGCTCGAGGGAGGGACCCTGACTTGCTGCCCATCCCTGGGAGTGTCAGGGGAGCAGATCAGGTGGCTTCTCCCCTGCACAGTGTTCCCCACCCTGAGGGCAATGTGAGGGCTCTCTCAGGGGTTCTGCAGGTTCACATCCAGGTAGAGGCAGCACAGGGGCACTTTCCTGGCACCCACCAGCCCTCAAGTACAAGGGGCTCTCCCTTCTGGCTACAGTGCAGAGCATGGGCCCAGGCTCCCATCCCAAGGCTGGTGCCCTCAGCACTTGGCAGAGGTCAGGCCAGCCTCAGGTGCCTCTGCTCAGTTAGCTCTTGTGGGAGCAGCATGGTGCAGAGTGGGGATGCTCATTGCCCAGCTGCTGCCTTCTCCAGGCCTGTCTCTGTTACCATTCTGTATATTGTGGACTCCAAACCTCCAAGGACCTTCTCCCTGACCTTTCTTTTGAGCCCAGTCCCATGTATCCAGCTGGAGCCTCCTCTAGGATGTCCCACAGGCCCGCTGCACTCACCAAGTCCAAAATCAACCCTATCATCTTTCCCCCAAACAGTCCTCTCCTCCATCCCCATCTCGGTTCTGCTTCCTGCGTGGTCACCCAAGCCAGGCACCTGGGGGTCGTGCTAGACAACCCACCCCACACCCACTACTCATCAGTCCCCAGTCCCCTTGGTGTCACCTTCCCAACTCCTCAGGTCGTTCCCTTTCTCATTTATCTACTTGGTCAAGAAATGGCTATTAGGCACCAACTGTGTGCCAGGCACAAGTTACCAGAGCTGTGACAGTGACCGAGCAGGTGGTCCCTGCAAATAGCTTACTGTCTGGTGGGGGAGAGAGCCACGGAAACGGGCAGTCACATTTCGAGGTGAGAAGTGCTTCCGTGGAGAAAAGGCAGGGGGCTGTGGGACTCGGAGGTGGTCAAGGTTAGACCTGAGGTAGAACTTTCATCTCCAGTTGTTGGAATTTCAGGAGAGGAGCCCAGAGCCCCGTGGTTCCTGGAGGAAGCTGCCAAAGGGCGGAGAGTGGTTACGAGCAGAGAGCATGGAGCCTGGATCCAGGCTGCCTGGGTTCAGACCCTAGTTCCACCACACACTAGCTGTGTGACTTTGGACAGGCTACTTAACCTCTCTGTTGGTTTCCTCATCTGTAAAATGGTTCATAATAGTCCTTACCTCCTAGGGTTATGGAGAGGATTAAGTGAGTCAGTACTTATAAAGTGCTTAGACCAAACCCTGCCACGTAGCAAGAGCTATGTAAGTGTTAATTAAGTGAATGAAACCCAGAGGAGGCCTTGCTCCCAGGATAAGGTAAATAAGAAATAGTGGGGGGCCGGCCCGGTGGCTGGTTAAGTTCGCGCACTCTGCTGTAGCGGCCCTGGGTGCCCGGGTTCAGATCCAGGGCGGGGACCTATGCACCACTCATCAAGCCATGCTGTGGCAGCATCCCACATGCAAAATAGAGGAAGATGGGCACAGATGTTAGCTCATGGCCAATCTTCCTCACCAAAAGAAAAAAAGAAAAAAGGAAGTAGCCAGGGAGGCAAAGGGAAGGAGTAGGCAGAGCAGCGGCTTCACCCAAAGAAACAGGCCCCCACCCCCACAGGGGCTCCTGATGAACCTATGAGACAGAAGTGCCAGCCCTGAGCACCTTCTAATAAACAATCGGGAGGCTGCACTGTGACCCATGACCTGGGGCATAATGCACGTGTGGCAGGTGCTCACTGGTGAGACCCAGGAGGTCTGAACTGGGCCGGGTGTCTATCTATTGAAACTTCTTGATATGATCCTGTTTATATTGCCTTCCTGTGCACGTGCATAAGGATCTAAGCATGCACATGCCCGAGCGGGAGGTGTGTGCACTGCGTGTGTGTGTGTGTGTGTACACGCGTAGGCCGTTAAGATCTGGGAGGTGGGGCCTGACGGTGGTGGCACAAGTGACAGGAGCATTTGGTCCTCTAGGTTGTGAGTGGGTTCAAAGTTCAGGACATTTCCTCTACTCTGTGATCAGCTCCAAATAAAAACGTGCACTTGACCCAAATACTGTAGCTTGGCTTTTGGAGAAAAATCTCACTGTTGATTTAGATGAGATGAGATTCTCCACCTCTTTGTTAAACTAAGAAATCTAGCCAAGCCATATTCTTCTATAATTTTTCCTCCTGCATGAGCAAGAGGGAAGTGCCAGCGGCCCCTTCTGGCTGACAGTCGCCTTACCGGCATTTACACAGTGTGGGAAAACAGGGATGTGTTTACTGGACAGGAGATCAGACAGCCGGTCATTTTGCAGCTTTCTCTTTGAGAGTTATTTTTACAGCACGTGGCCCCAGTTTCTAAACCCTTAGCTTAAAAGATCTCTGTGTTCTTGCCTTAAAAGAGCTTAAAACATGAGACTCCAGAGGACAGATTTATCTTTTTGGAGAGCGGAGCTGTTTAACGGTTATGCACATTCGCACTCGTCCCCGTGATGCGGAAGAGAACAAGACAGAAGTTCTCACGCATGTCCTCAGTTCGGCATGTTATCACAGCAGATTCTGTGAGCAAGGTTTCTAAGCAGGAAGAAAACTGTCCCCTGGGGCTGCAGGGGCGAGGGCCACTTCCGTTATCCAGCCCCGAGAGCTTCTTGTTATGATGAAGCTGTGTAGCAAGACTGCACCTGGCAGTTCATGCTCCATGTCAGAAGCAAAAAGCAGGTCTGGTAGAGGTCGATTTCAGTGCAGAGATGGAGGCAGGTGTGAATGGGATCTTCTTTATTAATAGTGAGTAGGGCACGTGTAGCCTTCATTGTCTACCAACCACAGGTGAATTCTGTTCAAGCATAATTTTGCTTATTGGTTTTCCTATGCATTTCCTTATTCAGTGGTCTCAGTTAATCACCACCCCCACTCCTGCACCTCTGTTGCTCAGGGCCCCCGTGCACCTTCAGGGTAAAGCCTAGACCCTCCCCTGATCCCAGGGTCCCCTGCCGTCCTCCCCAGCCTAATGCCAACTGCTCTCCCTCTGTCCCTCCATTCCCCTGCCCCAGAACAGTCTGCCCATTGGTGCAAATGCTTCTCGCTGGCCAGTGCAGCCCCTCTGCCCACATCCTGGGTGAGCACCCCTCCCTGGAGCCTCCCATGGCACTGCTTTGCCCACTGGTTGTTCTGAGTCCTCAGATGTGGGCTGCAGGCGGAGTGAGGCTTCCCTCTCCTCACACACCGGCCCCTCCCCTGACCACCGTTCTCCCCGACCCCACCCAACTCCACCGCGGTGCCCTCAGAGGAACTTCCTGAAGTGCTCCGAGGACAACCCGCTCTTTGCTGACATCGACTGCAAGGTCTTCGAGTCACGCTTCCCCACAACCATGGCCTTGTCTGTGCTGGTGACCATTGAAATGTGCAACGCCCTCAACAGGTGGGCCTGGCAGAGGGGCCTGGAGCTGGGGTGAGGGGTGGGGCTGAGGCTTAGGAGTCGGGGCTGAGGGTCAGGCAGGGCCCAGAATTGGGGTCAGAGGGTCCAGGATTGGGGTCTGAGGGTCAGAGGTGTCCAGGATTGGGGTCTGAGGGTCAGAAGTGTCCAGGATTTTGGGCTGAGGGTCAGGGAGCCCAGGATTGGAGTCGGAAGGGCAGAGGCGTCCAGAAGAAGGTTCTGAGAGTCAATGGGGCCCAGAATTGGGATCCAGGGGACAAAGTGGGCCAAGATTGGGGTCTGGAGAAATAGAGGGGCCAGGATTGGGTCTGAGGGATGGAGAAAGGGGGTCCAAGCCCTAGGAGACGGCCCTGGGGACTGAGCAGGCCGCAGTGACACACCCCTCTGGGCTGCACTGGCCTCCCAGAAGCGTTCTGGTCCGTAGGCCCAATTAAGGAAATGCTGAGGCTCAGGCCACCCCCTGCACCTCCACATGGGGGGGTGGATGGGTGCCCACAGCAGGGCCTGCCCGCAGCCTGGCCCGAGGTGAGCGCCCTGTGCCCTTGGCAGCGTCTCAGAGAACCAGTCGTTGCTGCGGATGCCGCCCTGGCTGAACCCCTGGCTGCTGGCAGCCGTGGCCATGTCCATGGCCCTGCACTTCCTCATCCTGCTGGTGCCGCCCCTGCCCGTGAGTCGCCGCCCTACCCCACTCCCCGGCTCTGGGGTGACAGCGTCCTAATCCTCTGGCCTTTCTGGGCCCCTTTGCGATGGAAACTGCCTGGAGGACTGGGAGAGGGGAGGCCAGCCACCGTCCTCCAGACGTGTCCTATCCTTCAGGAGCCCCCAGACTTGAGGAAAGAAGAGGTAGAGAGTCTCCCAAGGCTGGGGCAGGAGGAAAGACTGAGCTCTTTCCCATTCTCAGCAGGACCCATGGGATTTGGTCCTGAGGGCGAGGGCAGAGGAAGGCACTTCACGCAGAGGGAACAGGGTGGACAGAGATCAGAGGTGGGACCTCGAGGGACATCTTGGACTTGCTCTTGAAGAGCCCCTGTAGCTGGGTATGTGAAGTGGGTGAATGCAGGGGCACTGGGCAGTCCTTCCTTTAACCAAACTGCCCCCTCCAGCTCATTTTCCAGGTGACCCCACTGAGCGGGCGCCAGTGGGTAGTGGTGCTCCAGATATCCCTGCCGGTCATCCTGCTGGACGAGGCCCTCAAGTACCTGTCCCGGAACCACATGGACGGTGAGTGGGAGGCCCCAGACCCTCCCCGCCCTACTCGCCTTTGGCCTGCCTCCCCACCCAGCTCTGCTCTTGGGCTGCAGTGGGCCGGTGCCAGCTTTAGCCTCGGGGAGGTGTTCTTGGATTGCCAAACAGAGGACATGCAGGGGCTCTGGGGGCTGTGACCCATGGTGCCTGCAGGGTCTTGTGCTGCAGGGGTCAGGGTCCTGGGCTCACTGGGCAGCCAGCATGAGCACCGCGTAGGGCCACGCCGCCTCACTCTCCTCACTTGCCACCATCCCTGCATGGCTGGCGCATCCCTCCTCTGGGCCTTGGCCTTTGACCTCTCTGAACTCAGCCTGTCTTTATCCATGCATTCTCAGGACAGTCTCCCAGGCATGGAGTGGGCAGCCGCTGACCACCTCCCAGACCCCAGACCACACGGGTTGGCCTCTGGTGTCACCTCGTGGATGGGTGGAAGAGGGGTTCTCTGTTTCTGAGTTCACAGCTCTGGGTCTGCTTTAACTCAGGAGTGGAGGACAGAAGGGCAGGAGTTGGGAGTGGGGGCAGTGTGTAGAGGAGCAGGCTAGGACCTGGCGTCCATCTGCCTGCCTCTGCCAGGGGACCTCCGAGAGTGGGTGCTTCTGAACCTCCCGGGGGCAAGGGAAGCACACCGTTCTCGCTGTCAGAGCTGCCCAGAGTGGGAGGAAGCTGGGGCAAGAGACTCTGCTTCGTGGGAGTTTGACCAAGGCAGCAGCCCACAGCCAGGCTGCTACGGAGGACCCGGGTTAGGCCAGCAATGGCTAAGGCCTGTGCTGGAGCAGCTGGGTCCTTGAGGGCCACTTCTGGCAGGAATGTGTCCTGGCCCCAGGGGAGGGTGCCTGAGGGGCGCTATAAATAGATCACGTGCCTGTCATACCACAGGGGCCAAGGCAATCAATCGGCCACCATCTCCCACACTCGCCAGCCCTCAAGGGCACAGCGAGTATTTCATCTTATTCAAAAGGCCAAAACAAGTTGGCCTTCTCTCTCTGGAGAAGCTGGCCCACCACAGGTCTGTCCTGTCCAGAGGGTGACCACACACATGGGGGGGCTTCCCCGAGGGTAGAGGTGGGTGCTCAGCCACAGCAAGGCCCCTTGGACCCATGGGTGGGGTGGGGGGAGCCGGACAAGACATTCTGCCCCCTGCATGGTTCTGTGTGGCCCACCCTTTGTGGACACTCCAGGGACGTGAAGAGGGGGAAATGGAAATGGGTCTGTCACCTAAAACTCCACCACGAGAGCCAAGGAAATCTGCTGGCCAGCCTTGCCCACACTAACTCACCTGCAAAGCCAGGCCTCCTGGGGATATGGGCAGCTTCTCTGTCTTCCTCGAGAGCCTTCGCTCATGACCACAACTGCCAAGGGGTTCAGCACATTTTCTTGAGAAAACTTAAAAGTGAGAAAACTTCTCAGCCAGTGGGGAAATGCCTGTCTTGGGCACTGTCCAGCACTGCTGGACAGTAGAGGATTCCAGGCCTGGGTGGAGGGAGCAGACCCTAGCAGAGTGGGGCAGGTCGGAAGGGCTGGCCGGAGTTGGGGTGGCTTCTAGAAGAGGTGGGGTTTGAGCAGAGGTTTGAAAGGGGAGGATGGAACCTGGTGGAGGCGGGCTGGGTGAGCATGGCTTGGCGTCTCTAGTGGGACTAGGGCTCAGAGTGCAGGGGAGAGAGGTGAGGCCAGAACATGCTGGGCCTCAAATGCCGAGGTAAGGACCCTGGACTTTCTCCTCAGGACAGTGGGAGCTGCAGAAGGGTGGAAGCATGACGGGGGGCTGGGTGCCCATGGAGGACAGACAGGAGGGGGTGAGACTAAAGGCAGGGAGGCTGGGAAGCTGTGTTGAGCTGGTCTGGGGAGAGACACTGAGTCCCAGCCCAGGGTGAGCTGGTCCCGGGCAACCCCTCTACCTCCACCATTGACCTGAGATGTTGACCATGGTTCTGGAGAGGTTTGGCTTGAAAGGGTGGTGCCCTGCTGTCAGGAGTGGCTATGGAGCCCACAGGACAGACTCAGACTGGACCTCTGTGGCCACATCTGAGAGGTGGGGTGGAGTATGCCCACTGGAAGCCCAGACAGCTCTGCCCGTGTGGCCACAGTCCCTTGGGCCTCCTAAAGCTGGATGGGGCGTTATGTTCCCAAGCTAGCCTAGTGGCCTTGTAGGGAAGTTTTGCTGAGGCCTGATGCTCATGGCTCCCCCATGATTTACGAGGGATGTGTCGTGGGGAGAATTGTGGATGCCGGGTCAGCCCCAGGGGGTTGTGGGGGGGCCTCCTGCCCCACCTCCTGGCTCTGCCCAGGTGTGGCTGAGCAGCTGTCAGGCAGAGGCCTGCAGACCGGGCTGAGGGGAGGGGAGGCCTGGAGAGGCTAAGTGGGGACAGATCCGGGAGAGCCCAGGATACAGGGGGAGGTGGGCTTGGAATTTATTCTAAGGGCAGTGGGGAGCCATCAAAGGAGATGATAGGCTGGGTTTCTAACATGATGCCAGGGGCAGGAGGGTGATAGTGAGCTCCGATGGGGCTGAGGGCAGAGCTGAGAAGCCTTGAGGCCTGGGCAGGGAAGGCAGCGGAGGAAGAGATGAGCTCGAGAGATGTAGGTGGTAAAATCAGCAGGCCTGGGTATATGGGATGAGTGAGGAGTCAAGGATGCCCTGGTTTCTGGACCTCCTGATGGTAGGTGGTGGTTCCCAAACTGAAAACCAAGAGAAGAATATGCATAGGGGTGGGCTGGAGGCGTTGATGAAACACGTGGAGTGAAGGAGACCTGGAGGACATCCAGGGGAATGTTACCGGGCGGCAGCTGGGTACCGGGGCTGGGGGCTGACTGAGGGATGCTGTGGGAGAGTGGGGCTGTCCTGGAAGAAATGGAGGTTGGAAGGGGCCGGAAGGAACCAGCCTGGATGTGTGCTATCAGACACACATCTTATCTTAACATGCTCTCGGTTTTTCTTCTAGAAGAAAAGGACCAGAAGTGAGTGCCAGAAGCAGAGTGGAGTCTCCCGTGCGTACCTCAGACTGATGGTGCCCCAGCATCCACCCCCACTCTCTGTGCCGCCACCACGCTCCCCCGCTTGCTCACTGGGCCCTGCCGAGGCCGGACAGCTACCCCCAGGCCCAGGCCCAGGCCCAGGCCCGGGGTCTCTGTCCCTGCTGCCATCTGCCTGGGAGCTCTGTAATTCCTGTCTCTGGGACTCTTCTGGGAAGTTCGCCCCTGAAGCTCTGGCCCAGGAGCTGCAGCTGGAAGGGGCTTGCCCAGAAGCCAGAGCTGGCGGCAGATCCAGAGACGCAGAACCCTCCACCCCCAAATCCACGAGCACGTTCCAGAGCCTACACTCCCTCACTTGGAGGCTGAGCATTTATTTGGTGACTGGCGCCTCTGCACTGACAGAGGACTCCCTGGGGGCCCCTCTGACCTCTCTCTTAGTGTCTGCTCTGGGGCCTGGTCGGCCGGGGGTGGAGGGGGGGAACATCTGGGCCCAGCTGTGCACAGCGAGGGCAGGCAGCCCCCCCACTCTGCTCTGCTTGCACAAAGTCAGCTCATGAGGACTTGAGCCTGTTTCTTTTTATATGTGCAGGGAGTTGAAGGGTCAGAGGGGGACATAGGAGTGGGGAGGGGGGCTGAGCAAGGACCCCCTTCCTGGGAGATGGCCAGCCTTCCTTCCTCAGATCGGCGCGCTCCCACACTCAGGTTTCTCTGTCCTAAGCAAATGAGACATGCAGTCTCCGTGTTGCCTGCTCTGCCAAGCAGAGGCCGGATGTGCCCAAACATCCTTGGGTCTCTGACCACTGTGCCCTCCCACCCCAACCCAGTGTGCGGTCATCTCGCGGTCTGCACAGCTGGGTGATTCTGAGTCCCCTGGACTCTTGACCTCACTCTTTGCCCCCAACTGCACACACCCATGAGCCAAAAAGATGCCACTAAGAATGGCCAGTTACCCAAGGGCACTTCCTCTCCCTCCCTCCTTGCTGGAGGAACGCATGTCCACGTGGATCATGTCAGATCATAGGAAAAGAGCATTTGCTGGACAGAAATGTCCTCTTAACGCAGCTTTTGCCCCTTTGGCAAAAACTAGCTAGGCGTAGAAGAAAACAGTGCATAAATGACTGTGTCCTTGGCCTCCCAGGCAGTGTACAAAGTGATTATTTTATATGTAAATCAAGACCCACGTCCCTGTCCTGGTCCCCAGAATCAAAAGCCCACTTGGCCTGCCTTGCAGACAAATGGGCTTCACGTTCTGTGGCCCCTTCCCCCACGCCTTCTACCCTCTCTCACAGGTTCTAGGGGGGCTGTGAGCGCAGCAGAGTCGGGGTGCTCCTCTTGTGCCCACAGAGATTCTCTGCTTTCCTGCGTGGGAAGGGAGGTCTGGGCGGCGGCAGGGCCCCATCACCCCCCTGACATGCCGTCTGGTAGAGAAATAAAGGTCAAGTGCCTGGGGCAGCGAAAGACCATCGGTGTCTGTTTTCCTGGAAAGCGGTCCCTCATGTGCCCGCTCGTGTCCACCTGGGCCCCACCCCAGGAAACGTGAGCGAAGATGGGGCTCCCACATCGCCAGCCAGGGGTCGTGGTCTTCCTCTGAGACAAGGCTCAGGAGAGGGACTGACTCGCATGGACAAGACTGGACAGTTTGTGCACGTGTTCAAAGCCCTTTACACGTGTTACAGTTCACATGTCTACCCTGAGGAAACAGGCTGGGAGGGGTCCTGACTTGGCCCACGGCAGGGCTGGACCTGGAGCCTGGATATCAGGGGCCCCTTGCACCCCGCAGAGGGGCCCGCAGCCCTGGCTCTTCTATGGCTCCTGTGTCTCCCTGAGGTTTCTCTCTTGCTCTCTCTCTCCCCTCCTCACACCCCAGGACAGCATCCACCTCTTGTCCTTCCAAGCACCACTCTTTTTTTTGTTTGTTTTTTTTGTGAGGAAGATCAGCCCTGAGCTAACATCCGTGCTAATCCTCCTCTTTTTGCTGAGGAAGACTGGCTCTGAGCTAACATCTATTGCCAATCCTCCTCCTTTTTTTTTCCCCCAAAGCCCCAGTAGATAGTTGCATGTCATAGTTGCACATTCTTCTAGTTGCTGTATGTGGGACGTGGCCTCAGCATGGCCGGAGAAGTAGTGCGTCGGTGTGCGCCCAGGATCCGAACCCTGGCCGCCAGTAGCGGAGCGCGCACACTTAACCACTAAGCCACGGGGCCGGCCCCAGGCACCACTCAAATGCACCTCCTGAGGCTTCCCTCAGCTCACACTGTCCAGGGGCCTTTGCGAGGCTGCTTGAGATGAACTCCTGACCTGCCCAGGTGGCCCTCCTGCCCTCTGGGAGCAGGGGCTCTGGGAAGGGACTAGCCACGTCCTGTGTCTCCCTTGTTTCCTGTGAAGGGAAGACTCACTCATGAAGGTTCTGTATCTGATCCTCTCCCCAGCTGCCCCGGGAAGGGGACTCAGGCCCTGCCCATAGGGCCAGAGGCAGGGACCAACCATGTTAAGTCGCGGAGTTCAGTGCAAAATGAAAATGTTGAGCCCTTTGTTCAAAAGTTAAGAATTTCTTGGGGCCAGCCCCAGTTTGCGGGTTCAGATCCCGGACGCAGACCTACACCACTCGTCAAGCCATGCTGGGGCAGCAAGCCATGTACAAAATAGAGGAAGACTGGCACAGATGTTAGCTCAGGGCCAATCTTAAGCAAAAAAAGGGGAAGACTGGCAACAGATATTACCTCAGGGCCAATCTTCCTCACTGAAAAAAAAAGTTAAGAATTTCTTAACAGTGACAGCAGTGCATTAGATCAAGTGCAGGGCCTTCTGAGTGCAGGGCTGTGTGCAACGTCATAGGTCACACGCCCATAAAGCCAGCCATGGCTGGAGGAGACAGGACCAACCCTTAGGAGCACCCAGGTTTTATTTGGGGATGGGGGACAGGACTTGGCACAGAGCTCACAGAGGGAGCCAGGGATGGGCAGAAGGATTCTCCCTCCTGCAAGGTCCATCTATAAGACCTCTCAGATGGCAAAGCCTTTTCATGCTCCTCCCCTCCAAGGGTCCTCACCCAGCTCTGTGAGATGGCACAGGCAGGGGGAAGGGCTCTGTTTTACAGATGCAGAGCCTGAGGCCCTCTGCGGTCTGACTTGGCTGGCAGGCAGGGTGTGGCACTAAGTTGGGCCTGGGGGGGCTTGAGTAGGAGGCAGGTGGGCTCCAGTGCTCCCAGCAGCCTCTGGGGCTCATTGCAGGGCCCGCTTTACCTCCACCCACACCCAGGCCTGCCCAAGTCCAGCCTTGTCCAGCCCACAGCGTGGAGCCCGACAGGCCAAGATGGGGCAGCCAAGGTAAACAGCGGTTTCCTACCTCACAGCCGCTCGCCCAAGAGGGAATTCCGGGGCAAGCCCGGCACACTTCTCCCTGGCTCAGGGGTGGCAGCTGCCCAATGCCCATGGCCTCCTCCTGCCCCCTCCAGAGGCCTGGCCTACGCCCCCCATGCTGCACCCCTCACAGGGGTAGGAGGGACCCCATTGGGGCTGCACTGGGAGAAATGGAGGGGCAAAAAAAGAAAATGAAGACATACATCCTCACAGACCTGAACCTGAGTGTCCATTGCAGCTGTATTCATTGTAGCCCCAAACTGAAAACAACCCAAATGTCCATCAGCAGGGGAAGAATAAACAAACTGTGGTATGTGCATACAACAGAATACTCCTCAGCAGTAAAGAGGAGCACATCCATAGCACAGATAGAGCTTAAAACCCTCATGCTAAGTAAATAAAGCCAGACCCAACAAGAGCTCAAACTGCGATTATTCCACCTAGTGAAGTTTTAGAAAAGGCGAAACAAGTCTATAGCGACAAAGCAGGGCAGTGATTGCCTGGGGCTGGGGGTTGGGGAGAGATTGACAGCAAAGGGGCAGGAGGGAACAATCTAGAGTGATGGATTGGGCGGTGGTTACATGCATGTGTCAGAATTCATCAAACTGTGTGCTTAAAACAGGAACATTTTATTGTATGTAAATTATCCCTCAATACAGGTTGATTTGGAAGAAGAGAAGGAGGTGGGAGCTGGAGGAGGTGTGAGGGCCTGGGGCTGCTGAGTGGGGGGAGTGGTTTCAGCATCATCGGGAGGCGACGGCCTCCCAAGCCGGGGCTCAGTGTTTGAGGGGCAAGGGGCTGGGCCAGCCCGTGGACTCCTCGCATTCCAGAGGCAGAGGGAGGCTGGGGACCAACAGGAAACAGTCCAATAGGATGAGGGACAACCAGGGGGCGTGATGCCTTGGACGCTTAGAAGGAGGGGCTCCAGCTGGGCCATGGCCCATGATGGGGTGAGCAGATAGAAGAGGCGGGAGAAGCAGTACGAGGTCCGGGCAATGGGGAGAAGCCAGCCCTGGGGACCCCTACTGTGACCTCCCCATAGATGCCTGCCCGGCACCTCCCCTTGACAGTCTCTGTCAAGCTGGCCCAGGGCCGTGTTCCAGCCAGCATCTGAGGGCTGCGTGGCATTGGGTGAGTCCCTAGACACCAAGGGAGGCCCAGATGGCGTGGGGGTTGGACTGAACTCTTCCGGCAAGGATGTGACCCCTGCGGCCTTGGGACTCTGAGTGGCCAGGGAGACCCATTGGAGCCTGTGCCGACCCCGTTGAGGGTTCAGACTGGCCTCCAGGACTGGCATGGGCCCCCTCCACGCTCCACAGAGCCGCTAAATTTAGCCAGGCAGGGGAGGCCATCCTGGGGCCGATCGTTTGGCAGCACTGCCTTGTCTCCCTACAAGGCCCGGCCCAGTGCCCGAGCTGGCCACTCAGCCTTTGGGCTTTATAAGGCAGGCCTGGAGGCTCGCAAGTGCTGGAGTCTTGCGGTGGGCTCTGGGCCAAGCTCTTATACCTTGGGGAGCCTCCTTCCCGGCCACCAGCAGATATGGGAGCTACTTATTGTATGACCTTGGGCAAGGTCACAGAGCCTCAGTTTCCTTATCTGTAAAATGGGGATTCTAGTCCCTACCTCAGAGGGCCGCTGTAAAGAAAACCTGCTCAATTCCAGCATGTGAGAGCACTGTCTCTCCTGTAAACTCTGACCCCTGCCCTGCCCACCCCTGTCCCCCAAAATGCCTAGAACAAATGCAAGTGTCTATCCCTGGGAAGCTGGAGTTGGGGCCAAGGGCAGGAAAGCACAGGCCTCAGATGGAAAGATGCAGGTTAGAACCAGTGAAAGAGACATTGTCCCTGTCAGCTGCCTGTCTTAGTGTTGCATAGTTATTTGCAAGACAAGAAGTTTGAGAAGAGAAATGTAATTGCTTTTATTTCTCTTCCTTTGGGGCATGCTTTGGAGGTGACAACATGCCAAATGAGACAGTCCTCCATGCCAGTCTGTTTTCTGAGCGTCAGGGTCAGAACTAAGACTATAACAGAAGCACGTGTGTGCTGCAAGCAAATCCGTCTATCCGTTGGTCCATCTGTCCTGCAGCAAGCCTGGTTCCTTGGAGGAGGAGAAGGAGAAGGAGCATATGGTGATGGTGTGAAAGGGACAGACACAGATTGGAAAATGACTGCCTGACTTCCTTCCCTCCCTCCCTCCTTCCCTCCTCACCCCCCTCCTCTTTTCTTCTCTCCTTTCCTTCCCCCCTCCCCCTTCCCCTGGTTATTTAGTGCCGGGAGAAGGGTGGGTGTCATAGGACACAGAGATGGCTCAGACACAGAGTCAACACCCACCCCCTCCCCAAGCAGTTCATGTCCTGGGGCCTGCTATTCCAAGGGCTATGGGGTCAGCTGGGAAGGAGACAGGCCTTTTTGTCTGGGGTCAAGACCAGGCCAAGGGGATGTGGCCACCACAGCTCTGGCTCCCAGCATCTCTGGGTTTTTCCTTAGAAAATCCCAGGATGTGGTTCTTGCCAGATCCTCTTGAAGGTGGTGAAATAGTTGAGCCTGAGATTAGCAGGAACTCTGCACAGGGTAAGGCTGATCTGTTTGATGGGGAGATTGGCTGGGGTGCTGGAGGGGACTGTGGGCCTCCCATCGGTGGGGACCCCTTGCCATCCAGAAAGTGGCTCTGCTCAGACAGGCAGCTGGGATTCCCAGCCCGGGGCCTGGCTCCCTGCCCAGAGCGATTTCCCAGCTAAAGGCCTGTCAGGAAGAAGACTCCTATCAGCCTTTGGGGTGGGGCGGCTTGGCCTGGGCTGGAGGGGTGGCTCCGAGGACACCCAGCTTCCACCTCCCACCTCCAGAGGGAGCCCCGGGGACACCCAGCCTGGGCTGAGGCCTGGCCAGGGAGGCCTTTCTGCTTCAAGCTGGGGCCTCTAGGACCGCCCAGGGTGAGCTTGGGCAACCCATTCCTCCTCTCTGAGCTCATTTCTTCATCAGCAAAACGAAGCGGGGGGTTGGAGGAAGCCTCTGGCTCTGGGGCTTGGAGAGCTAACACGGGACCCCTGCCCCACCCCAGGCCCTGGGGACCCTGAGTTCAGGGCCAGGGGTTGAGGACAGGGACTGCAGACGGCCTGTACCTCAAGCTCAGGAGTGGCCTCAAGTTCTCTGTCTTCAGTGTTGTTGTGACCCATCCCCCAAGGGCCTCCACCTCTGAGGAAAGTCCCCTTATCGTCCCCATTTCACAGATGAGGAAGCAGCCTCAGAGAGCCGAGGCACTTACCCAAGCCCCGCGGGCAGCGAGTGGCAGAACCAGGAATGGTGACCGAGGTGGGCTCACGTGAGGCTTTCCCGCTGGGTCTTGGGGAGCCTGACAGCACTGTGTAACAGATGTGGCCCTTGCCTTGTCTGGGCGCCTGCCTCCCTCTGCGCGTTTCAGGGAGGTGGAGGTATGGCTGGGGCAGGACAGGTGGTGGGAGAGGAGGGGTGGGGGAGGGTGCAGATGCCAGCCAGACACTGAGGTTGATGGGGCATAGGCCAGGCTTGGACTCAGAGAGACTGTTGGATGGAAGGTGGGCTTCGAGGACAGGGGTGGGGGTCCTGCTGTGGGCTCAGAAAGTGTCAAGCAGCTGGACTGGAAGGGCCCTCCTCCCTCTTCTGTCCTCCAGGCTGCAGGCCTCCAGGGACTGTGCTCCCCACCTAGGGGCAGAGGTAGGGTGGGGAGGAGGTTTGGATATGGGGATGGGTCCCTGGTTTGGGGTGGGCTCTGACCTGAGGCCACTCCATCCAAGCCCTGACCCAAGCCCCCAGCCCTGTTCTACCAGGTTCGTGGGGGGCTGACAGCTTTATCTTTGCCTTGTGACGGGTGGCCTGTGGTTTCCTGCCAATAGCTCCTGTTTCCGGAGGCCCAGCAGGGCCCAGGCGGAGCCAGGAGGGGCAGTGGGGCTGGGCTTGGGTGGCCCCACCAGTCCCGCCCCCATCTATCTTTGGGAATTTATTTGTCCACAGGCACGGCTGGTCCACTGTTCATTGCCTTCCAGGGGACAAGAGCTGCTCTGACCACCCAAGGATTCTCCCTCCAGCCCAAGTGCCCCCACTGACCTCTGACTCCTGACCTCTGGCCCCACCTGCCCTGCCCTGCCCTGCCCTGCCCTGCCCTGCCCTGCCTAAGGGGCTGGGACGCCCCTAGAATCTCTGCTGTAGACGTGGGTGTTGACACCCGGCTCCCCTCGAGAGCAAAGGCTGTGCAGAGGGCTCGGCTCTCAGCCCCCCAGCCTGGCCACCATGGCGCGGCGGCTCCAGGATGAGCTGGCTGCCTTCTTCTTCGAGTACGACACTCCTCGAATGGTGCTCGTGCGCAACAAGAAGGTGGGCGTCGTCTTCCGCCTGATCCAGCTGGTGGTTCTGGCCTACGTCATTGGGTGAGTCTAGGCCCCTTCCTTGCCACCCTTTGTACAGCCCCCGACCTGGTTCTGTCCTCCAGGCTCTGGGATGCTCTCCATGACCCCAGAAAGCCTCTCTTTCTCTCCGTCGGTTGTCATCTTTCATGACAAACCATTGTGCTATTTGGAAGGAATGGAAGCCTGCTAACTCACTGTCAATATGGGGACACTGAGGCAGAGAGGGGAAGCCCTGCTCTGGGTCATCTGGTGAACAAGAGGCAAAGCCGCTGGGTTCTGAGGAACTGGCTCATTGTTAACGGTTCCAAGCGGTGAGTGTCCGTGGCCCCAGCGAACCAGCCAGAGTCCCTCTACCTCTGACCTCCCAGCCAAGCCAGGCCAGTGCTAAGAGGTGGAGGCCACATCCCACTTTACAGGCCCTGCTCCCACCTGCCCTGCCTAAATTAGAGGCATCCTGGGATAGTCAAGATCTCCGGAGCAGAGAAACTCTCAAATTCGGAACACCTGGAGCCTTAATAGGTGGCATGTCAGGCAGAGGTTGGAGGTCAGAGTGACAGCTCCTGTCTGGGTCTCTTTGGACCTATCCCACTGTCCCAAGAGTACAGGGGCAGAGGTAGGGTGAGACTCCCCTGCAGTCTGGCTGTCCTGGGGACCACGTAAAGGCCATCTTCCTGAAATCAGTCTGGCTGTCCTGAGAGCAGAGACAAGCCCGGCAGGGGCTTGCACACGTGTGTGCTTGTGTGAGCACACATGTGTGTGTGGTGTGTGGATGACTGTGTGGTACCCAGAGCTCTGTGTGGGTGCAGGTGCCCTCATGTGTCTGGGTGTGTGCCCAATGGGTGTGGCTGCTGGGTGTGTCCCTGGGCTGGGTGCCCACATGTGCGTGTCCTGTGGCTGAGGCGGCTGGGTACCTGATGTGTGTGCCCATGTGTGTGGGGGGGCATCATGTCCACTCACAGTGACTCTGCAGAGGGCTCCTGGAGGCCCCAGGGCCACTGAAGGGGGTTCAGCCTCTGCTTTGGGGCCGGAGGGCACCCAGCAGCCCCGGTCTGCCTTTGCTGTGTGCTTCTGAGGGCCCTGCCCCCCTGGTCTCCGTGTCCTCATTTTGGCTGTGGGACCAAACCAGGACTCTGACTGGAGCCTAGGGTGGGCTGACCAGGAGGCCAAACAGTGACCACATAGTCCTGGTCCCCCCAGGGCGTCTGGCATCCAAAACAGCCCTCCCTCTGCCCCACCCAGCCCCCAAGGCCTCAGAGCTGGTGGCAGGACTCAGCCCTCTGACACCTTCCAGCCTCTGCCTCCCTCCTGTCCACAAACCAATTTGACATCTGCAATGTTATTTGAGCTTGTGAGGGAAACTGAGGCCCAGAGAGGTGCAGTGGGATTTCCAGGTCACACAGCAAGTCAGCACCAAGTCCCAGTTAGGTCGGAGGCCTCCTGACCCCCAGGCCTCGGCTCTGCCTTCTCCTTTCCCACCTCACAAGCGCTCTGAGAACCCTTCTAATGGGACACTGATGGTGTGATGCCAGGCACAGGACAGGCCTAAAAGTCCACCATTAGCCACACTCCTGACCCTCCAGGGAAGAGAGATGTTGTCTATCAAGGCCCAGCCCATCCCTTGCCCGGAGAGGCTGGGAGAATGCTGTCCTTACAGTGACCCCTATGGCTCTCTATTTCTGCTTACTGGTCAGCACAGGGCCCGCTTGTATGTTGGTCATGGACTGTCAGAAGGAAAGGCTCAGTCCTCCCACCCCACCCCAGCTGCAGCATATGTCGCGAGCCGCCATCCAGTCCTGAACGCATACTTCCAGTGACGGAGACCTCATTACCTTCTTTTTGCCTTCCTCCCTCCCAAGACAGTCTACTCAGTTTCCAAATGGATGTGGCCTCCTCTGCGTCTGCGAGGCTCAGAGATGCTCAGTGATTTAGCCTGGATCTCACAGCTAGAAAGAGGCTGAACCAGGATTTGAGTTCAGCTGTGTGGCTCCAAAGTCTGCCTTGATATCCTGGAAAGGAAACGTGCTCAGAGAGGGGCACTGACCTACCAAGTCACATAGCAGAGGCAGGAAGGCAGAGTTCCTTGCAACACCCCCCAACCCCACCCTCCAGCTCAGGCTTCTGGCTCTGGCTTGGGCTGCGACTCTTGTTGTCTCTGGTGCCCTCGTCTGGCCACTGCCCACTGCTGCACTGACCATCATCTAACAGCCCACAGCTGCAGACCAGAACCAGGCTGGACTTGGTCTTACTGTCTCAGGCCTCGGTTTCCCATCTATTCCATGGGGCAGGGCTGGTGGGGAACCCTCTAGAGATGCTGCACACATTCTCAACGATTTGCTCTTTCCTGAGGAAGGACCCCTTTATTTAGTTACCGCCCCCCTTCCCAAGTTGCCTGTCTGTCTGAATGTCTGGTCCTGTCAGGCTTGCAGGGGGACAGAGGGGAGCATAGGAGAGGAGCCAGACTCCCGGGCTCCAGAGACAGGGGCACAGCCCAGACCGGGGAGGGGCAGACACAGAGACAGAACTGGACAGAGGGACAGGCATTGGAGCGCAACCTCTCAGATGGAGAGAGGCTCTGAGACTTAGAGGTGGAGAGTGAGTTACTGAGACAGAGGCAGAGAGGCTGCGATGCTGAGAACCCGAACAGACTCCGAGGAGGGAAACCGAGGCTGTGTTCTCTCTCGGTCACACTCTTCCAGGAAGTCCAGGGCAAGTGGAGGGGGCAGATGGGCCTGAGGCCCTGATGGGCTGAGCTAAGGCCGAGCTCTTTTTGCCTCAAATTAAGATGGTTAATTTGCAGTTAGACCTGTCTCCTGAGCAGTGATGAGCTCTCTGTAACTGGAGGTGTGCAGGCAGTGGGCTGTCACCCATGACCTAGCAGGCCCATACAAGGGGCGTGCTGGGACATGTCCCCGCCTGGAGGGGTCTGCTCAGGGGAGGAGAGAGGACTGGCTGTAGCACACAGGAGGGTCCTAAGGGGATCTGTGAACACTGCTTGGGGAGGAGAGCCTGGAAAGACTTCCTGGAGGAGGTCACACAGTGGTGGAACCAGCCTTGAGCAAAGGCCTGGGGGCTTTAGGCTAGGCAGGCCTGCTCTTGGATTTCCCTCAGGCTCCCCTGTGAACCCCCCACAAAGCCCTTGAAATCACATGCTTCTGAGATTTCCAAATGGATCCTGGAGCACACCAATCAAGGATAAGGATAGATACAAATGATTGCCGGGAGAAACACATCCCAGGACATTTCTACAGCACATTCTCTGTGCCTAGTGCTGTGTCAGGCTCCACGGGACCGAGGTGGGGTACAGAGTGGGCAGAGGGGGAGGGGAGAGCTGAGGATGAATTAGCCAGAACGCCTTTGGTTCCTAGTGGTGTTGATTGGTTTACGTAACTGAAAGGTCAATGCAGGCTTCAGGCCCAGGTGGGTCCTCCACGAGGAGGGCACAGGAAGGGCAAGTTCTACGGGAGACGAGGAGTTCAGGTCGGTCCCACTTGGGTTCCCAGGGAAGCCAGCTAGGATCTTCTCCTCTTCTCAGCTCTGCTTTCCTCTCTGCAGGCTTCTTTCTCAGGCAGGCTCTCTGGCCTCAGAGTGGCAAAGTGGCGACCAGCAGCTCCAGGCTGACATCTCACCGGCTCAGCCACTCCCAGGGCACACAAGTGTCTCCTTCTCCAGAGTTCCTGGCAAAAGTTCCAGGTCCAACTCTTACTGGCTGGGGATGGGTCATGTGCCCATCCCAGAACCAGTACTTGTGGCCAAGGAAAGGGAATGCCCTCATTGGTGGAGCCTGGTTGTGTGCCCACCCTGATCCAGGCACTCTTGCTAGAAAGCAGAGTGTGATCAAAGGTCCTGGGGCAGGGAAGGAACAGCAAGAGAACAGCTAGGGAGCAAGAAAGGAGCCAAAGGAGAGGAAGTGGAGGGGTGAGCAGGGCCACTGGCTCAGGCCTCTGAATGCCGGGCTGTGGAACATGGACTTTCTCCTGCAGGCGGTGGGGAGCCGTGGAAGGGTCCAGCAGGGGAAGGCCTGGGGCAGGCAGGTGTGGGGTAGGGATGGAGGCCAGAGGCAAGACAGCTGTGAAGAGGCAGCACTGACGAGAGGAGAGGATGAGGCTGTGCCAAGGCAGATGCAGCAAGCATGGAAGACAGAGATGATCACCCTGGCGGGCCCTGCACTGGGGGTGGCGCTGCAGCTTCTGCCCATCAGTGCTGCAGGGGGACATGTGCCCAGCACAGCCAGAGTTTCTGACTTCTCAAGAGCAGTGGGAAATTGGAATTTATGGGTGAAAGGAACCTCTTGGTTTTTAGAAGTTGCCGAATCATTCAAAAACTTGAAAAACATAAATCATCAGCCTGACTTGTCTGCAGACTGCATGCTGAGTAACCTCTGACCCCCAGGGTGGACTCCAGCTCTGGATTCAGTCCCTCCCGGCCCGCAGTCTGGTCTCATCCCGGCCCTATTGGGCTGCTCTGCCCAAAAGCGTGTGCCCAATCTGGTCAGCTCCTGCCTGTGGCCCATAGTTAGCCCCTGTGTCACCGGCGACACGACCTGTCCTCCTAGCCCCAGGCCAGAGCTGCCTCAGCATCTGTCCCAGCTCCTCTCGTGTCTCAGCCTGCACACAAGAACCTAGTGTGGACCCTCTAGATCCCTGGATGAAGGCCAAGGGAGGACAGGAAGGATGAAGTGACCCAAAGAATGTGGGCGTGATAGAGACAGAGGACGTGAGGATAATGCCCAGGCTGTGAGCCTGGGGGATGGGTATATACTGCGCCATCCTCCCTCACGAACAAGTTCTGTGGAGAGACGAGGTGTGCAGGTTGGTCCGATGGAATTTTTGTTTTGAGATAGAATTCACACGCAATAACGTTCACCTTTTCAAAATATACAGTTTGGTGGTTTTTAGTATAATCAAAAAGTTGTGCAACCATCACCACTGTCTAATTCCAGAACATTTGCACTCCTCCAAAAAGAAGCCCCCTACCCCTTAGCAATCACTCCCCATTCCCCCTATCCACATCCTACTTTGCCTGTTCTGGACTTTTCATGTAAATAAAATCTTGCAATATGTGGCCCTTGCGTCTGGCTTCTTTCATGTTGTAGAAGGTACCAGTACTCCATTCCTTTTATGACTGAATAATATTCTGTTGTGTGGAAATGCCACATTTTGTTTATCCATTCATAAGTTGATGGATATCTGGGTTGTTTCCACTTTTTGCCTCTCATGAATAATATTGCTGTGAACATTTGTGTACAAGTATTTGTGTGGATGTATGTTTTCAGTTCTCTTGGGTATATCCCTTGGAGTGGAATTGCTGGGTCATGTGGTAATCCCATGTTTAACTTTTTGAGTCACTGCCAGACTGTTTTCCAAAGGGTCGAGTTGAATTTGAGGGACCTGTGAGATGTCTGGGGCGGGGGGCCGGGGCACTGGGAAGGAATGTGTGTCACCAAGCTGTGGGAGATGTAGACATTTATATAAGTTCTTTGAGTGCAGAGTATTGGTTCGTTTTGTTCATCTCTATATTTTTAGTGACTAGAACAATTTTTGGCACATAACAGGGGTTCGATAAAGATTTGTTGAATGACTGAGTGAACGTATGGAATTGAATCTCGGAGGAGAGTGCGGAAGTGGAGACAGAAATCCGTGGGACCTAGTGTGTCTGTGACAGCTCACACGAGGTTCTGCCTGGGCCGAGAAGGGAAGCCAGGAGGGCAGACGGACATTTAAAGAGGATATAGTGAAGGAGGACCAGAGACAGTGACAACAGGAGGATTATTTATTATTATGTGCATGCCAGGCACTGTGCTAATTTCCTCAGGGAGAACTCATGGGAATGTCCCCCAAACAAACACCTAGACTTCTTCTTGCTGGGGCTCAGCCCAGAGCTCAGTGCGTGGTGTGGCCCTGCTTATATTTGTTGATCGAGCAGCCTCTTTGAGGTAGGTGCCATCACCTCCATTTTACGAGAAAGCCAGGGCTCAGAGAGGTTTCGTCTTTAGCCTGAAGCCGCACAGCTGGTGAGTTGCAGTGCTGGTACCTGAAGCTCGGCCTCTGTGACCCCAGAGGCCACACTCTCGGCCACTCTAACATGAGGCTTCTTCCATGAAGGGCTGTTGGAGAAGAGAGACTCAGGACAGGGTGTTGCTGAGGACAAGGAGGAAAGAATGGGAATGAGAATTTTTGGAAGAGGCGGGGTTTCTGAAGATGCCAGTGTCTTTGGCATCAGGCCCCCTTGGTGGCTGTCCCGGGGTGGTGACTACAAGGCCAGGTCAAGGCGAGCACGGCTTTAGAGGGGCGGGCTTGGCACCATGGTCGTTCTATTATTATCAGAACCGAAGTCATTGATGCCAGATTTGACTTTTCCCTTTGACCACCAGGACTGACAGCCCACGGGGCAGACACGGCCCAGAATGGCTGCATCAGCCCCAGCACGCAGCCTTGGTGTGGCTTTCGGCAGACACGTTGATGCCAGGCTGCTCAGTGGAGGGGGGCAGAGTCCTGGGCTGGGAGCCTTGAGCCTGGAGTCTGCCCTGCTTTGCCTCTGACTTGGGAAGGACACTCCCCCAGGCCTCAGTTTTCCCATCTATATTGTGAGGAGTTGGTATAGGGCAAAGAGAGAAATGCTGCTGGGACCTCAGGAGTGGGGGCTGTCAAGGGTGAGGCCAGCGACCTCTCCTGAGGGGGGTTCAGAATACGGAGCAGCTCTCCCATGACCCCCTAACAGCAACTTCGAACTCGGACATGGAGCCAGAGGCCTTCCTGGAGGAAGAAACCTAAGGAGAGTGGGGGGATGGGTGATGACCCCACCCTCCCTGATGGGGCAGGGGGCAGGCTGCAGGCTCAGGACACTGAGAATTGGGAGCCTTTGTCATGCCTCACCTGTTGCCATCTGGGACCTGCAGGGGGCAGCAGTGACCATGCTTAGGCTTGAGAGGGGTGGCTTGGCTCCAGCGCCGGCCAGAGAGGGGCTTGGAGAAGGAGAGGAGAGGACCACAGGAGGAGAGGACATTGGTGGGTTGCCTTCCTGGGGCCTGGAGCAGGGAGACAGCCCCCAGAGAGCTAGCAGTGATGCTGGGACTAAGAGGCCTGAAGAATTCTGTTACTAGGCCTGAGCTCAGGGGGACAGGAGAGGGGCTTTGAGCTCTATTTGGACAAGTGGGCTAAGGGTAGGGTGAGGGGTGACGGAGGCATGAACATACCTCCCCACGGTCAGATACTGCCACAGGTGTGCTCACAGATTTGCCCTGGAGATACACAGCTACACACTCTGACGGGCACCATGGACACACACACACACACACACACACACACACACACACACACACACAGAGTTACACTGAATCTCCATGAAGTCTTTCCTGAAGGAAAACTCTGGAGAGAAGTGTTATTCAGGATTCTCAGCATAAGCAACAGAAACTAAACCCAAACTGGCTTGCATAAAGGAAGGGAACTTATTAGGTCATGTAATTGAAAAGTCCAGAGGTAGATTTTTCAACATGCTTCAGGTATGGCTGGATCTAGGTGCTCTAACATTGTCAGGAGTCTGCCCCTCTGCACCTCCTGGCCTGGCTTTCTTCTAAGTTGGCTTCATTTTCAGGCTTGCTTTCTCCATGAGGTAGCAAAGATGACTAACCATAGTTTTGGTCTTCTAGCCACCTTGCTTAGCCACTCAGCAGAGAGAATGTCTCTTTCCCAGTAATTCCCAGAAAAATCTTGGCCTCATTGCTGAAACTCCCCAGGTGGTGTGTCCAACCTTAGACCCATCACTGTTGCTAGGGTGATGGAACACTGTTTGGCAAGCATTGGTCATGTGCCCCTGCTCTGACCCTGGAGTTAAGAGGGAGGTCAGCCCCATTGAATCTCCCAGATTGAAAGTGGAGAACCCAAAGGAACAGAAGTTCTCAGTGCTGGGAAGGGAAGGCCAGAATTTCCCAAGAAAGGTGGGAGGCCTCCAGCCTGAGCCACTCCCACAAGGCCTCAACCAGGACCAGATGCTGCAAGCCCGTCAGAGGGCCACCTGCCCCATTTCCCTTCCAGCTCCCCTCCCAGGGGCTCCAGCATGGCTGAGATAACAACAGCTAATGTCTATATAGCGCTCACTCAGTGCCAGTCCCCATTCTAAGCGCTATTACATGCGTTAACTCTCAACAACAAGTACTATTGGTACTATTATTGTTATTCCCATTTCATAGATGAGGAAACTGAGGCAGAGGGATTGAATAGCTCACCCAGAATCACACACTCCATGCGTGTGTAGCTGGGCTCCAAATTCAGGCTGTTGGGCACTGAAGGCCAAGCGCTCAGCCCTCATGCTCTGCTGTTTCTTGGTAGGAGGACCTCAGGAAGGAAGGAGCACTCTGGGAATGAGGATTGTGGTCCAAGAAGCTTCCCCTCTGGGCCCAGCAGATCCTGCTCTTTGAAAAGGATCTGAAAGTGTCCTTCAGTGGGTCTCCTCCCTGGGAATTTCATAGTGAAAAGAACGGTGGAACTTCCCGCACAGGCCAGCTGGAGGGAGGCAGTGATGCTCTCCTGCCTCCAGCCCAAGACGCAGCTTTAGGAGCAGAGAGTGGCTCAAGATGCATCTGGGAGGGAAGGGAAAGGACTTGAGATGTCCAGCTGGTGCCAGAAGGGGCAGCGGCCCACAGAGCCACGTGTCATCCTGGAATGGCCCTGCCCAGCTCTGCCCTCCATCCCCCAACAGGTGGGTGTTTGTCTACGAGAAGGGCTACCAGACCTCAAGCGGCCTCATCAGCAGCGTATCTGTGAAACTCAAGGGTCTGGCTGTGACGCAGCTCCCAGACCTGGGTTCCCAGGTCTGGGACGTGGCTGACTACGTCTTCCCAGCCCAGGTAAGCTGGCTCAGAGCTGGGTGAAGCTCTGTCCCACCTCCCTGTGGACCAGTCCAGCTCCTCTCTCTCTCTGGGCCTCAGTTTCCTAACTGTGAATGAGGGGCAGAAGCAGCCTCGTAACATCCCCCACTCTGACATCATGGGTGTGGAGGCTGCTGGGCGTTATGTGGGTTCTAGGGGTCTGCTGGGGCCATGCGTGGGTTCTCGGGGCTGTTCTCCCAGCTCAGATCCCTTCCCTCCCCTCTCCCTGCCCCTCACTTCCAGGGAGACAGCTCCTTCGTGGTCATGACCAATTTCATCGCGACCCCCCAGCAGGCTCAAGGCTACTGTGCAGAGGTGAGGACTGCTGCCCATCCCCCCTTCTCGGACCAACAGGGAAAATAACACGGAGGAGGAGATCCCCTTGAGCATTGGAGGTGAAGCTGGATAGGCTTCCCGCGGGGGCCACAATGGTAGAATTTCAGGCATAGATTCACACAAAGTAACGGTTCACCATGGACAGTGCTGGGCCTTCCCTCCCAGCTGTGTGCCAAGCAGGATGCTGAACCTTAGTGCCCTCCCAACCTCCAAGCCCCAACCCCCACCCCCTGCCCACCAGCTGACATCGGCAGTGGTCAGCCTGGCATGAGCCCAGAGGGGTCCTGGGAGGGGACTGGGGGAAGGAGGCTGTGAGCAAGGGTCACCCCAAAGGGATCTGAGACTCTGCCCCACGCTCCCTAGGGCCCTGGGGGTGGGAGGGGCTCTTCTCGGGACCCCACCCAAGGGGCTTGGAGCCAGCAGCTCTCCCCTCCCCCAGCACCCAGAAGGAGGCACGTGCAGGGATGACAGCGGCTGCACTCCAGGGAAGGCAGAAAGGAAGGCCCAAGGTGAGGTCCACCTCCTCCTGTCCCCCTTCATAGCCCCTGTCAGCTTCAAGCTTCCTCGCCAGGAAGTCCTTCCTGCTCTCTCCCCTCCTGCCACCCCGACCTTGGCCTGCCCTGTCCCAGACCCAACCACGTTTCTGTCCTCAGGCTTCTGCTCTTGGGTGCCCCATCACTGGGATCTCCTAGGGGCAGGACCTGGGGGCCTCCTCTGCACTCCCAGCTTGAGGTGGGCACCTACGGGTTCCTCCATTGCTCCAGGCATCCGCACGGGCAAGTGTGTGGCCTTCAATGACACCGTGCGGACGTGTGAGATCTTCGGCTGGTGCCCCGTGGAGGTGGACGACAACGTCCCACGGTAACGCCCTGTCCTTCCAGAGAGCTGGGCGGAGGTCCCCAGCCCAGAGGGGCATCTGGATCTGTGTTCTGGGAAGGATCTGTCCCCCTTCTTCTGACTCTACCCTCACCCCATCCGTGCGGCCCAGGCCAAAGATCCCCCGGCCCCTGGTCAAGGGGCCTGAGAGTCCACCATTATAGCACACCTGCCCCTCCACCCATCCAAGGCCACAGGAGGATCTTTAGGCTATCACACCCCCACGCACACCGTGCCAAGCTCTGGTGGGCACCGGGAGGGCCTCAGGGGGAGGGGGCGGTGAGTGAGTGTGGTCTCCTCCAGCCCTGCCCTTCTACGAGAGGCCGAGAACTTCACTCTCTTCATCAAGAACAGCATCAGCTTTCCACGCTTCAAGGTCAACAGGTTCGTAGGAAGGGTGGGCAGAGACGCAGGCGGCTCCCCAAGGCTGCTCCAGCTGCTCTCAACTGTCCGTCGCCCTCCACTCCTGCTGATTTCCCTCTGGAGGCAGAAGCTGGGGCCAGGCCCCTGGGGGCGCTGCCTCAGTCTCCAAGGGCTGTGGAAGGGGCATTTCTGGATCCCGGGAGGCATCCCCAGAGCTTCAGGGCATGGTGGGCACCCTCCCAGCTGGCATGCCGCTGCCACCAATGCCCTCTGCCCCCACAGGTGCAACCTGGTGGAGGAGGTGACCACTGCCTACATGAAGACCTGCCTCTACCACAAGACCCTGCACCCGCTGTGTCCCATCTTCAAGCTGGGCTACGTGGTACAAGAGTCAGGCCTGAATTTCAGTAGCCTGGCCGAGAAGGTACGGTGCCAGGCAAGTGGGGAAGGCTGGGCCTCAGGACCATCAGGCAATAAAGGCTTTTCAGCCTCCCCAGACCCTCCCTGGTGTAGGCCAGGTATATATATACGAATCTATTCCCTAATACTGGGGGCTCCTGAGGGTCAGGCCTGTGTCCTCAGCAGGGCCTGGCATGGACCTGGCACACAGGACGTGCCCAGGATGAATGGATGTGGGCAGACTTGTCACCTGGACGTCTGCTGAGGTCCCACCGGTTTTTAAATATTAGTTAAAGGCAGCTTGAATCCCACGGCCCATGGTCCTGAGAAATCCTGTGCCCTGCCCAGAATTCCGGAATTCTGGGGTTCCGAGAGAAGGGGTGCCTTGTAAGGAGCACAGGCTTGTCTGCCTAGGTTCACATCCCAGCACTGCCCCTAATGAGCAGCGTGACCCCAGACAGGTCTCTGACTTTCCGTGTGTCTGAGTTTTTGCACCTCTCAAGTGGGCGCGATGATAGTGCCAGTCTCGTAGGGTTGTCTTGAGGATCAAGTGAGTCCCCGCGTGGGACAGTGCTTCAGTACCGCCTGGCAGGTGGCCGCCTGTTACGTGTTCCCACGTGATCGCTACCAGCCTGCTCCTGCAGCCGCCGGTTCAGGGCTGGCAATCAGCCCCTTTTCTGTGACATCGCGCACACATGCACAAACTCTCTCACAACACATTTATCTAGAACAGGGGTCAGCAAACTTTTTCTTTAAAGGGCCAGAGAGTAAGTATTTTCAGCTTTGCAGGCTGCGTGGTCTCTGCTCCAGCTACTCAGGACAGCTGCTGGAGAGCAAAAGCAGCCACAGACATGGGTAAACAAATTCGGCCCTTGGGCCTCAGTTTGCAGACCCCTGGAGGGGGTGGACACTGTAACAACGCACACGACCAGAAAGCTAATGTTAGATCTCCCTGTTCCTAAAAATCTCCCTGCCGCCCCCACTGGGAACTTCTTACCCAACACCATCATCTTCAGGTACCAGCCTCCCCCCCGTTGCCCAGCTCCGTGCCTGCCCTGATCACTTCCCAACTCTCCTGTTGCTCAGCCCACCCCCACTGGTCCCTGAGCCTGGCCGCGCCCAGAGGAGCTTTGCTTTCTCAAGCTTTCTCTTCCCAGCCCATGTCTTTACACACTCTTTAACTCAACAGCTATTTATGTGCCTCCCACACTGTGACTTCCTCTGGGAACTCAGGAGTCAGTGACGAAGGAGACAGACAGTCCCACCCTCGTGGACCTTACGATCTTGAAGGAGATGGGTTAATAATCACACAAAATAAATATATGACTACAGAGCGACAAATGTTCCAGAAGAAAACACAGAGGGAACATATTTCAGACTGGGAGCTGGTCAGGGAAGGCCTTTCAGGGGAAGTGACCAAAGGATGAGAAAGAGCCAGCCTTGTGGGGAACTGGGGGAACTGCCTGTGCAAAGGCCCCGAGGTAGGAAGAGCTTGGTGTATTCCAGAACCAGTCAGAAGGCTGGACTGTGATGGGCGGGCAGTGGGGCCAGAGGTGGTGATAGGACCTCAACGCTGAAGCAGCTTCTCAGTGTCTCTTCTCAAACAAAAAACAAGTTCCCTCTTCAAGAGACTGCTGGCACTGGCCGTAAGACAGGAGTCTCTTGATCTTAAAACCCTGGATCTTGAACCCTGTGTCCCTGGCAGGGCGGGGTGGTAGGCATCACCATCGACTGGAACTGTGACCTGGACTGGCACGTGCAACACTGCAAACCCATCTACGAGTTCCATGGGCTGTATGAGGAGAAAAATCTGTCTCCAGGCTTCAATTTCAGGTGCCCGCCAGGCCCCCACCACTGCACCCTTCCTTGGGGGCCCTTGGGCTTTTCCACTCCCAGAACCCCTTGAGACCAAGCAAGTATCCCCAGGAGGGGAGCAGAGGAGGCTGGGCTGCTCCCATCCTCCTGGATTGGTCAAGCAGGGAGCCAGCAGAGAACAAGACCTTGGCCCTGGCTCTCGGTCCCCTTGAGGCCTCCCTGGCCAGGGCTGGCTGGGGAAATTACTGACATCAGGAGCTAGGGTGAGGGTTGAATACAGCATTCCTTGAATGAGGCGGGGATCCTGCCTATGACTCTCCCTCTATATAATGTTGGAGGCACAGGGTTGTCCACATGGAGCTCTAAGGGCTCCTGCATCCCTGACCCTCTGAGAACTCCGGACCCGAGACAGTTCTCCCTCACCCTCTCCTGCAACCTCGCCCCTTCCCAAGGTTTGCCAGGCACTTCGTGGAGAACGGGACCAACTATCGGCACCTCTTCAAGGTGTTTGGGATTCGCTTTGACATCCTTGTGGATGGCAAGGTGAGTGTCCAGTGTGAGGGGTAGCCAGAGACACATTCTTGGTTCCTGTGAGTGCCTGTCGCGTGTCTGTAGTTGTAGAGACAGGAAGTTGGATCGGCTTCACTCGGGGGTTCTAATTCTAAGAACAGATGGACCCGGGGACCATGGGGGCAGGGCTTTCCCACCTGTGACCTCACCTCCCCCACTGTCTCCCTGTGTCCAGGGATGCAGAGCCAATGTCAAAACCCAGGGCTCCTGACCAGCGGATGGGTCCCCAGGGCAGTGGGCCCGTGGGCAGCAGGCTATGGGCCAGCTAACAGTGGAGGGGAGGAAGCCCGCTGGCCCCAGGCCTGGCCTTAGGGCTTCTGAGGAAGGCCTTTTCCACGAGGCCCCTTCTGATGGTTAACCTTTCTCTCCCCTGGGCCCTGCCACCAGGCTGGGAAGTTTGACATCATCCCCACAATGACTACCATCGGCTCTGGGATTGGCATCTTCGGAGTGGTAAGTGCCAGGGTCACGGCGTCACTGTGCCAAGGTCAGTCCCCCCTCTTCCACATCTTAGTAGCTGCAACAAGTCTCTTGCCCCAAAACTTGGCTGTAATTTTCCATCCTTGCTGAGCCCCCCACCACCACCCTAGACCCACAGTATGTCTGGGGAAACTGAGGCCCAGAGCTGGGGCAGGACAGAGGCAGGACAGAGCAGTGCCTCATCCCCCTCCAGGACCTGAGGTCTGGATAGGGCAGGGTTCAGCCAGGCCCCCACAGTCAGTAGGGATGGAGGTGTTATGTGGAGGGTCCTGCCCCGAGATTCCCACCCTCGCCCCCCTACCCCGCCCCCAGGCCACGGTTCTCTGTGACCTGCTGCTGCTCCACATCCTGCCCAAGAGGCACTACTACAAGCAGAAGAAGTTCAAGTACGCGGAGGACATGGGGTCAGGGGCGGTAAGAGAACTCCCCGAGTCTGCCCTTCAGAGGCTTCAGGCCCACGTGTCTGTGTTGGGGTCCCCGCTGCTTCCCTGGGGCTGACTTCTATCCCCCCAATGCTTACACAGGGCGAGCGTGACCCCGCGGTCACCAGCTCCACCCTGGGCCTGCAAGAGAACATGAAGACATCCTGACCTTCGGCCCCCGACTCCTGACTGGATGCAGCGTGAGGCCTCGGGCCGGGGCCCTGGTGGGGTCCCAGCCGAGGCAGAGGGCTCTCCCCAGGAGCTCTCTCGCCCTCTCAGCCAGCCAGACACCAGGTTGCCAGCAGCTCAGGGTGGACACTGGGAGAGACCCGCTCGATTCTGGGCTCTGGCTCCAACTCCGCACCCCACAAGGGAGCCTCACTCCAGCCTCAGCCACTCCTGGTCTGGAGGGGCTGGGGCTGGGGCTGGGTGGGGGCCCACTCACACTCCTGTTCCTCTGCTTTGTGTTTCTCCCTCTGGGCCCTCATCCATCCCACTGCCTCAGTGTCTCTACACCTGTGCTCTCCAATATGGCGGCCACTAGCCACAGGTGACTATTTAAATTTAAATTAATTAGAATTGAATTCCTCAAACTAGCCACATTACAGCTGCTAAACAGACGCAGGCGGCTAGTGGCTGCCATACTGGACAATAGAATATTTTCAGCCTCGAAGAAAGTTCTCCTGGACAGCTCTGCTTAAGCCCTGTTTCTTACTGGCCTCAGATTTCCCTGGGGGCTTATCAACAATGCAGGCCCCTGGGCCCACCCCAGAACTCTGAACCAGAATCTCCAGGGCTGGCCACGTGACCTGCAAGGCTAGCAAACTCCCTAGGCCATTTTAAGGACCTAAGTTGAAGAACCGCTCCTGCTTCAGTCTCAGGCTTAGCCTGGGCCTGCATCACCTGGCAGGTGCGGGCACCGAGCAGGTGTGTGGTGTGCTCACAAGCCACATGGTGTCTCATGCGCACCCCCCTCCCATCCACAGTGTGTATTTGAACAGCTTGGGCTCTGCAAACACAACCATCTGAACACACCTACACCCCCAAGCACAGACACATGATCCACACCCCGTCACCTCCACGGGGATATGCTTCTCGCCAAGTGTGTCAGGCCAGGACAGCCCCTTCTAGCCATGAATCCTTACTCAGCTACCTCTGGCAGGTGGGGGAACCTCAGCTAAATCCTGGGCTCCCTGCCTGTGGCCCAGCCCCAGCTCCCAAGGCCTGCCTGGCTCTGTCTGAACACACGGTCTGGGGAAAGCGAGGGGTGGAGTATAATAAAATGAGGACAAACCTCTGCCTTCTGCACTTTCTTCCCAGCCCTCTCTGAAACTCGGTGTCCCCATCTGTACAAGGTGGGCCGAGCTGAGCGATCTTTGAGGTCCTTCGGGCTCTGTCAGTGGGTGGGTGGTGGCGAGCCAACACTTATGCCCTGAGCCCAGCAGGGTCAGTGCTGGGGGTCAGCTCACTTCTGTCCATGGACCACTGTCCTGGCCCAGCCCCAACACTGGAGCTCTTCCCAATCCTCCACAAACCCCTCACGCCGTGAAAGGCCTGGCACTGGGAGGAGCAGAGAACCTCAGGGGCAGCCTCATGAAAGCAGGCCTGAGAAAGGGGCTGGCTGTCCCAGGAGGGAGATCTGAGGGAATCCCAGAGAGGGGAGGAAGGTCTCAAATGGAGACAGTGTGGAAGGATTCTCCGGGGGCCCTGCTGTGGGCATGCCCTCCAGTCTGGACTTACAGCCAGGCAGGTCTCAGGGCACCCCCATCCCTAGGCTCTCTCTAGACCAGTGCTGTCCAACAGCAACAATGGAAACATTCTCTCTGTGCTGCCCGATGTAGTACTCGCTAACCACATGTGGCCACTGAGAACTTAAAATGTGGCTAGTGCAAGGGAGGAACTGAATTTTTAATTTCATTCACTTTTAGTTAATGTAAATCGCCACGCGTGGCGAGTGGCTACCATACTGGACAGCACAGACGAGCCCCTCCCCTCTCCCTCAGGCCGTTGGCTTTCTGCCCTCTTCCCCAGCCGAGAATCATCCTTCAGATTTTACAAGATGGGCTCTCCCTCTTCTTCCCTCCCTTCCTTCTCCAGACCTACCTGCTTTCGCACCTCCTGCCGCCTTCCCTCCTGAAGGAGCAGAAAAGGATTCCTCCTTTGTATCCAGCCCTCCACCCAACCCAGGGACCTCCCAGCAGAGGCCGCCTCGGCTTTGCCTCCTCCCAGCCCATGCTCCCTGCAGCTCTGCCTGCCCTCCCTTCCCTGCCACCACTCCAGAGAGACCAGTCCACACTTCCTTCTGCCTCCCACCCTCTGCAGTTGGCCTCAGCCCCCACCCCCGCTTCTCCTAGATGCCCTTGCCAAGGTTACCGGCAGTGTCCTTGTTGCCAAATCCAAGCAGACACTTCAGCCCATATCCTGGTTGGCCTGTCAGCCTCCGACACTGTGGACCAAGCCCTCCTTTGTTGAAAGATTTCCTTCCAGTAGTTCCTAGGACCCACCCTCTCCTGATTTTCCAGCCAGCCTGGTGTGCAGGGAAAAGACAGTTTTCAATTGCAGCTCCGCCAAGGGTCACTGCATGTCCTTGGGCAAGTTGCTTAACTCTCCAAGCCCCCTCTGTGAGTCAGGGATAATAATAGCCTCCACTCAGGTTGAGGGAAGATAAGATATGTAAAGTGCCTAATACAGAGCCTGGCACACAGTAGTGCCCGCCCTTCCGTCTATCCTCTCTTTCAATGGTAGAGTCAGCTAGTTGTCCTCGGATATCTATTCTCTCTACAGTGATACAGCCCTTGGTTCTTAGCTGGGTATGTGGCTGCCTAAAATGGAAGCTGCATTCCCAGCCTCCTCTCGCAGCTGAGGCTGGTCACATGACTAAGTTTTAGCTAATGGGATGTATGTGGAAGTGTCATGTGACACCTTCTGGGAGCTTTCTTTAAAAGAGAGATAGTGTGGATCCTTTCCCCTCTTCTTCATCCGTGTCCCCATCCCACTGCCTGGAATGCATATGTGATAGCTGGAGCTCTAGCCACCACCCTGAACCATGAGGACAAGAGTCATACCCGGAGGTGGCTGGAGCAGTGAGTGGAAGGAGCCACATTGGGGAGGTCTTAGTGGAGCAGAGCTGACATATCAGTCCAGGACTGTCTTCCCTGAGGCTCTTATGTGGGATTTCTGTTACCTACGTCAAAACTGATCCTACCCGGTACAGAAATCTTTCCCCCTTAAAAGCGAGTGTTCTGTCCTTGGCCGCTGCTGTATTTGCTCTGAGGTATCTCACCCTTTCCCATGGCTCTGCTTACAACTACGGGTCCTTTCTGACAACTTCCAAAACTGCCTCACTGGCTCAAACCTCTTTCCCGAACTCTGGCCCCACACATCCAACCCCCCAATTGCCTTATCCAATTAATTATTCATTCAACAAACATCTGTTGAGCGCCTACACGATGTGTCAGGCTGTGTGCTGGATGAATCAGGCACAGTCTCCGCCCTCAAGGAGCTCCTGGTCCAGAGGGGGAACAGGCAGGTAAACAGATGCTGAGTACCAGGAAGGTGCAGCTAATCCACGCTGGCCAGGGAGGAGGTCATGGGGAAGGGTTTCTGGCAGAGGCACATTGAACCAAGCCCTGAAAGGATTAGACAGGCGGGTGGTTAGGACTGAGGTCATGGAGGGCTTGATTGGACATATTCTCAGGGTACTGGTGAGCCATGGAAGATTCGTAAGCAGGAGCTGACCAGTTGGACTTGTGTTTCTGAAAGAGTGCTCTGGCTGCCGGGGGGGAGAAACGCTAGTGGGAGGGGTGAGACTGGACGGGGGTGGGAGGCCAAGAAAGAGGCTGCTGCAGCCATCCAGGTACAAGATGCTGGCGGCCTGGGTTACAGGAGGGCCAGAGAGGTGAAGAGAAGTGGATGGACTCCAGAGAGATTTAAGAGGCAGCAGGGCTTGGCGATCAACTGGTTGGGACAGGAAAGGGGTAGGCTACGGCGACTCCCAGGTTTCTGGCTCCAGATTGAAACAGGGACACAGGAGGCCAGGTCTGGGGGAGTGATGTGGGGTTCTGTCTTGGGCAAGTGTTGGGGTGAGGTGCCAGAGGATTCGCAGGTGGAGAACTTAGCGTAACTGAACCAAGAGCTGGTGAGCCCGCCGGGGGAGAAGTGGGGGGCAGAGCCCCCAGGAACAGCCACCAGGAAGGTCAGGCCGGCCCGCGGAGTCTCCTCCATTCCCTCCGCCCCAGCCAGGCCCTTCCTGCCGCCTGCTCACAGAGCCCTTCCCCACACACGAATCTGACCATGCCCCCAGCCCTCTGTGCTAAACGGCTTCCCGTCTCCCCTGCCATCCACTCAGCAGAAGGCGACACTCCTGAGTCCGCCATTCAAGGCCTCTCTCCCGGCCCTTGGCCTCGGCCGCAGCCCTCATGGCCGTGCCCCTCCCCCAGTACGCACCACGCCTCACCCCCGGGAGCGCTCTTGCCCCTGCCAGGCCGGGATGGAGGCGGACAAAGGGTTTGGGGGGTAAGCACCTGTACCCTCCAGGCCCCGCTATGGAGCCCAGACCACGGCCTGCAGGGACTTCGGGGGACCCCAGGCGGCCAGCATCGGGGCGTCGGGGGCGTGACGGGGCTCGGCCCCGCCGCACCGGGAGGCCTCCCCGGAGCCGCCGACCGCCGCGGCCCCTCCCCTCCAGGCGCGGGGCGGGAGTCCAGGGCTCTGATTGGGCGGCGCCGGGGGGGCCGCGCGGTCTGACCAATGAGCGCGGGCCGGGCGCGGCGGCGGGCGGGGGAGCGAGCACTGCCTGGAGCCGCGGCGCCGACGGACTGAGCTCGGCGACCCGGACCCGGGCGCGGCGGGCGCGGCGGGCGCGGCGGGCGCGGCGGGGCGGGGCGCGCGCCGCGGGAGCGAGCCTGGCCGCCCGCGGGGCCGCGGAGGCCGTCGCCGGGCGCCGAGGTAGGGGTCAGCGGGGAGGGAACCTGGGGCGGGGAGCGGGAGGGAAAGAACGCCTGGACGTCTGCTGGGAGCCCGCAGGGGAGAGGGATGGTCTGCGAGGCTGCGTCTACGAGGGCAGCCGGGACCTCGTCGGTGCGGGGATCCTCCCCCTTCTGTCTGCGGGGCCGGGTCTACGCGGTGCCTCCCGGAGCCAGCTTCTGTCTGCGCTGGCAGCCGAGACCGCACCTGTGCGGGCTCCGCGTATCTGCGTCCCTTCCCCAGCTCTAGTCTGCGGGACTGCGTCCACACCAGGCGCACTACCCAGCCCCGCCCCAGCTCTGGGTGGGAGGTCGTGTCTATGCAGAGTGGACCCAGACGGGTGCACCCACGTGTGGTTCTGCGCAGAGCGCTCCTCTACACGGTCCTCCCCTGAATCTTCCTTCCAGAGCTGGGGGGCGGGGGGATGAATGGGACAGATGCGGCGCGTGGCTTTAGCTGCGCAGTCCTCCCCTGGCTGGGCGCGGGTGGAGGGGGGCGGCGGAGGCGGGCGCTGCGGCTTCTGGGGCTCCGTAGGCACAGAACTGGTGGCTCGGAGGATGCACACGTGCGCGGGGACCTGTGTGTGGTGTTTGGAGGCGGGTGTGCGTGTGTCACGTGGACACAGGAGTGTGCCTGTGTGCGTGAGGGGGGTGCATTACAGGATGGAGTGGTGTGTGAGGGCGGGTCACGCGGACATCGGCGTGCGTCTGTCCGGGGAGGGGTACGTGTGTGTGTCTTGAGGGTACAGGGGTGTGTGGAGAAGGTTATGTCCCAGGGCACAGGACTGTGCCTCAGTGGGTGCGTAGGGGGCTGTATATCTGCCAGGTGGGCCCAGGAGTGCAGGAGGAGCGCACCGCTTGTGTCCTTGAGGATCCCGGGAAGATGCACTGGCCTCTGCCACAGCCCTCCCTCCTTCATTCAGCACACACAGATTGAGCACCCACTGTGTGCCAGACTGTGTCCCACGTCCACACTCTGGGGACCCCCTGCCTCCTCCTTGCTCTCTCACCCTCAGTCCCCACAGCAGGCAGAGGGATCATTTTAAACTTCATCCCACTGAGTCACTCCCCTGCTCAAAACCCTCCTCTGGCTTTTGAGGCCTCCTGGTCTCTGTCCACAAAGCCCCCCAAAGCCAAGGCCTGAGTCCCAGCCAGGAAACGGCTCTCTGTCATGCACAGTGTGAATTTCCACCTTCTCCCCTTCTGAAATCCTTACTCAGTGGTCCTGAAAGAGCTTAAATGCCACCTCCTCCAGGAAGCCATCCCTGAAGCCAGGCACAGTGAATGACAGGGCCTTCTCATCCAGGAGTAACTCTGCTCGCCACGGGGTACCTCTCTATGCAGAACACCCCACTCCAGCCACATCGGCCTCTTTGCTGTTCCTCAGAGTGAGCACTGTCCCACCTCACAGCCTTTGCAGTGCTGGTTCCTCTGCCTGAAATGCTCTTCCCCAATGTCCACACTGCTCACTCCCTCACTTCTTTCAGATTTCTGTTCAAATCCTGTATCAGAAAAGCTTTTCCTGACCACACTGCATGCATAAATAGCATCCCCTAGCCCCTCACTCTTGATCTCCCTTACACAATTGTGTTTTTCTCCATAGCACATACCACTTGACATATTGTCTATTAATTATGAGCTCTCTTGTTTGCTGCATCTTGCCCCCACTAGAAATTAAAGTGTGTAAAGGCAGGGACTTTATGTTTTTGGTTCACTGCTTTGTCTCCGGGCACCTGGCACAGAGCCTGGGCACAGAGAGCAGGTGCTCAGCGAGTATATGTTGCATGAATGGGTGACTCTGGATTTGCACCCCAGGAGTCTGTGTCTCTGGCTGCTCCCCAGCCTGTGAGCCCCCAGTCTGAGGTCAGGTCTCCTGCCCTTCTGTCCTCCAGATTCCAAGTTCCTGGAAGGCCAGGCCTGGGAGAACTGTGACCATATTTGCATGTTAGAATGAATTCCTTCTCGCAACTGGTGGAGGATAGGGTGGGGTGGGTCAGGGTGTGAGCCTAGAGGTGGGGAGACTGTGTGGCGCAAGCAATGGGAAAGGAAAGCGGAGGTCCGAAGGTGGACTTTTTAAGGGGTTCAACTGGGTGACCTCACCCAGCAGTGAGGAGATCAGGGAGGACTCCCAAAGGAGGTGTCTGAGCTGTCCTCCAGCAGCAAAGGAGAAGGAGGTGTGTTCCTGGCAGAAGGTACAGCTTGTTCAAAGGCCTGGCAGCAGAACAGAATCTGCAGTTTGGGAAGCTGTGAGTAGTGTGGTGCAGCCAGAGTAGACAGTAAGTGTTGGGTTGTGGGGAGCAAGGATGGGAGAAAGGGAGAAGATGGGGAGAAGGAGGGCTCCTGGGTTTCTGGCCTGGGAGAACTGGGAGGATGGTGGTACCATCTCTGTGATGGGAACAGAGGAGGCAGAGCAGACTTGGGGGAAATGCTGCATTGAATTGGGCCCTGCTGGGTCTGAGCTGCCCAGGAACATGGAAGACAGGAGGCAGCTGGCTGGAAAGAGTCGGGCTGGAGGCGCAGACCTGGCATGGAGAATGAGGAGGGGCAGAGGTAGAGGGTGAGGCCTGGAGACCATCAGCCTCGATGTGCTGACGATGCGCTGAGAGTTGTTGTGTTGACTCAGGCACGGAGCCCACCGAGGTGCTTGGGGCCTCCCTGGGGATGGTGGGAGGGGGCGTCCTCACAGCAGGCGTCCTCAAGCATGACTTGGCTCCAGACGCCTGGGCCTCCCTCAAGGGGACTGAGTCATCCTGGGCGGAGGCGGGAGCTCGGAGGGCACCCGTTGCCAGGGCCATCCAGACACTTGTCAGGCGCATAAACACGGCTCCCGTGAGGCCGCCCAGCGACGTCAGGGCCACCTTCTGTGTCTGGCTATCCACCTCCTTGCAACTTTCCCTTCTGGCCAGTCCTCTGCTGGTCAGGGCCACGTCTCTCTACCTGGGTGGTGGCTGGTCCCTTGCTCAGCCTGGCCCTGAGGTTCACAGCAGCCTTCCAGAACTCAGAGTGAGTCCTGAGCAGAGCCTGAAGTCATCCCAGGAGGGGCTGTTTGGATCAGCTTGAATGAGAGCAGAATCTGCCTGCTCTGTCTTGCTCTGAGCCACCTCTGAGGGGCCCAGTGGATGGGGCATGTCCTGAGGAGGAGGTGAGGTCAGCCAGGCATCTGGAGCCAGGGTCTGCATCCCTTGGGAGTAGCCAGACAGTTGGGGATGGGGGGTGGGCATAGCCTAGGAGGAGGAGCCTGAGGGGGTACTATGCCAGGCCATCCTAGGCAGATATGGGGTTGTACTTTGTACCTCAAGTTGCTCTCTTAGTGGCTTCCTGACACAGACACATCCCAGCCTCACACCACTCAGGCACAAACTGCTTCAGTGCCCACAGTCTCATCCATGTCCTTCCATAGCCCTGGGAGTTGGCAGGATGGTAGCCATATGTCCAATTCACATATGAGGAAACTGAGGCTTCAAGAGGCTCAGTGACTTGTCCAAGGCAACACAGCCCCAGTCTGGGAGGACAGGATTGGGATAGCTTTTCCCAGTGAGGAGGGCCTGAGTCTGGCCATTCTTGGCTGCAGCACTAGGTTGTCCCTGGGAGACTCCCCATGCCCAGAGAGTCCTTGCTCTGCCCTGGGCCTGGGTCCCAGCCTGTCTCTCCATCCTTCTGTTTGCCCATATGGCCCTAGTTACCTGCTGAGTCTGTTTCTACAAAGCATCTGCTGAGGCCTCAGCTTGGGGAGGGCCTGGAGAGAGCCCCTGGGTGAGCCCCCAGAGAGGGGTGGGTCCTGCCCAAGACCCACAGCCCAGCTCAACGGGCAGCTGCAGGCTGCTGGACAGGTGGTTGTGTGGGAAGTTCAAACTTGACCTTCTGCAATCAGGTTCCCATGGCTGCCAGGGGGTGTAGGCCCCGCCCCCCATTCTGGGGCCCATGTACTGTGAGACCTAAAGGCACACAGTGCACGTGAACACACTTATACATGCATGTATACCTCACCGGCAGAGTTTTGTTTCCATGCAGATTGCTCTGTGTGTGGACCCACACACACACAGACACACACCCACCCAGGCCCCCAGCCCTGCCTGCACACATTCTCTCACGTGTGGACACATGCCCTCACATGCACAGCCTCAGGCGCCAGGCCCTGTCGCCTGGACACGAGGCAGGAACCTGGGGCCTCCCCGGGGCCGCCTCCCGCGCAGACGTGCTTAGTCACCTGAATTTGATCCAGGCAGTGGGGGGGTGGGGGGCCTGACGTCAGCCCTCACAGCCGCTGTGCCTCCCGCGCATCCATCTGGGCCGCAGCGTGTCCCAGGCAATCACAACAACAGCAGCACAACAACAACTCACTTTTACGAGGCTTCCTTAGTGGCAGGCCCAGTTCTGAGCCCAGTGGGGCGTTTACTCCTTTCCTCCTCACCACCGCCTGGGGAGGTGAGGCTGCTGTTAACCCCATTCTGCAGATGACGAAAACCCAAGCACAGAGGTGCCCTCACCTGCCCACTGGCTCACGGCCAGGAAGGGGCGGAGCCTGACAGCCTGGTTTCAGAGCCTGAGCCCAAACCAGGTAACTGGGCAGGGCCGGGGGCTGGAGCGGGAAGGCTCTGCCTTGACTTGCTGTGTAACCCGAGGTCCATCCCTGCCCTTTGCTGGGCCTCACTTTCCCTGTCTGAGAAAAGGGAGGAGGGAGTTGAAGGAGGATGGCCTCTGACTGAGATAAGAGCCTCAGGGAAATCACATGCAAATTTAGGGGCAAGGGCAGCCTGTGGCCTCAGCCTGCAGTGGCTCTCAGTCTCTCCATCCGGCCCTGGGCCTGCCACTGCGATTCATTCCCTGCCGTGGGCTGGGGCCTTAGGCTTGTTGGGGTCCCCTCTCTGAGGCTGCTTTCCCATCTGTCTAATGGGGACAGGGTTGTCGTGATCACTATGGCAACTACTCATTCATTCAGGAAATATTTACAGAGCTCCTACTATGTGCCAGCCACTGCTGCAGACACCAGTGGAGACAAGGCAGACAGGAGCCCTATCTATGGAGTTGGTATTCTGGTGGAAGGAGAAGGGCCCATAGTGTGAGTGAGTGGGCCACCCACAGAGAGGAGTGGCAGGGCCGGCCAGGCTTGGAGGGCCCCCTTCAGCCTTGGCTTCCTTCTTCCTGCAGGTGGCCTCGTTCCCAAAGCCTCCCTGATACTCCACTACCCCCTCTCATCTCCAGGGAGGCCTCCCTGATGCTCCAACCCCATGAACTGCCTCCTCTCATCTCCTCAAAAAGAGTCCTCCCTGATGCTCTAGCCCTACTCACCTCCTCCAGGGAGGCCTCCCTGGTGCTCCAGCCCTACTTATCTCCAGAGAGGCTTTCTTGATGCTCTAGCCCTACTCACCTCCCCCACCTCCTCCAAGGAGGCCTCCCTGATGCTCCAGCCCTATTTACCTCCCTCACCTCCTCTAGGGAGGCCTCCCTGATGCTCCAACCCCATGCACTGCCTTCTCTCATCTCTTCAAAAAGAGTCCTCCCTGATGCTCCAGCCCTACTCACCTCCTCCAGGGAGGCCTCCCTGATGCTCCAGCCCTATTTACCTCCCTCGCCTCCTCTAGGGAGGCCTCCCTTATGCTCCAACCCCATTCACTGCCCACTCTCATATCCTCCAGGGAGGCCTCCCTGATGCTCCAGCCCCACTCACTCCTCTCTCATCTCCAGAGAGGCCTCCTTTATGGTCTAGCCTCACCACCCTCCCCCACTCCTCTAGGTCTAGCCTCCGTGTCTTTTCCTGTTGCCAAGCTGGGTCCCTTCCCTCTTCCTTTCTACATGTCAACATGAGCACCACCTCCAGGCTTCCACTCATTTAACACACTGTGTGCAGGCACAGGGGGTCTGGACCACGCCCTTACCCACAATCCATCTCCAAGCCTTGCTGTGGCCCTAGGGAATCTGGGAAGGTCTTGCATCCATAGTACAGATGGGGAGACTGAGGCTTAGAGTCGGGAGGGAGCCCGCTTAGGGCCCCCACAGTAGGTTGGCAGGCAGGACTGGAAGACAGCCCAGGCTTCTCTGTGGCCAGTGGACTCCAGCGAGCCCTGTCTCCTTGACATCTGTCAAAGCAAGGTGATGGGGGAATGCGGGGTGAAACGGAGACCTGTGTTCTCAAAGTTGCAGTGTGAGGACAGAGGAACTTACCATCAGACAGGAAGAGAAGAGGGTCAGGAGTCCCCTCACTTCCTTTTTCTGAGAAGATGCTGGGTCTGGCCCAGGAATGGGGAAGGGCATCAGGCTGGGGCCAGTGCTCAGCCTGGGGCAGAGACAGAGTCCCAGCCTGAGCGTCAGGGTTCAGCCTGGAGTCAGGGTTCACCCTAGGATTGTGGCCGAGGGTGAGGGCTGGGGCTGGAGGTTGGAGGTTGGAAGTTGGTTTGGGGTTCAAGCTGGGGTTATGCTTTGGCCCGGGGCTTGGTTGGGGGCTCAGACTGCAGTAGGGCCAGGCCAGTGGGAGCATCTTATCCTGAGCAGATGTGACAAAATTTTGGCCACACGAATAAATGGGAAGGAAAACCAGGAGAAATAAGACTGACTTTTTTTTTTATATAATTTTTATTTATTTATTTTTTTCCCCCAAAGCCCCCGTAGATAGTTGTATGTCATAGCTGCACATCCTTCTAGTTGCTGTATGTGGGACGCGGCCTCAGCATGGCGGGAGAAGCAGTGTGTTGGTGTGCACCGGGGATCCGAACCCGGTCCGCCAGCAGCGGAGCGCGCACTCAACTGCTAAGCCACGGGGCTGGCCCCAAGACTGACTTTTGAGTGCAGTGAAATCTCTCTTGATGGCTAATAAAGCAGTAGCCTCTGCCCCTAATGGACCCTGTCCTGGGCTGCAGCCTCTGCTGGGGCAGGGGAGGCAATTATGGGACACTTCTCCTGTGGCCATGGGGAGGACTCCCTGGAGGAGGTGAGAAGGGGTGAGAGAGGCTGGAGCCCCAGGGAAATCTTCCTAGAAGCAGTGAGGGGGGAGGGGCTGGAACATGGGAGGCTTCCCTGGGGGAGATGGGTGGGCCTGGAGGGCCAGGGAGGCCTCTGCGTTACCAGCACCCAGCTCAGCTTCCAGGCAGCAGCACTGGAATGCTCTGCTCTCACGGGTGGAGCTGGTGAGTCACTGGGCTGTCTGCGGGTGGGAGCCTGAGCTGACCCTGGACTCTGTTTCTCCCATCGCTGCTGGGCCTCTGCTGTTATGCCTATGTCTGTTTGTCCTGACTCCAGAATATCAGATTCTCCCTGCTTCTCTGTGAGGCCAGCAATGCAGACGTGACCGTGCCTCTTTTAGATGGGGATACTGAGATCTAGAGGGCCGGTGTGCAGCAGAGCCAGATGAGTTCCTGGAATTCCTTCAGTTAGTAGGGGCAGACCTGAGTTTGGATGTTGGCAGCCCAGGCAGAAGGAACAGGCAAGGCAAAAGCTTGGAGGTGAGACCCACACGCTTGTGGCTACAATGGGAGAGGGGCCTGAAAATCTGACCTCCCTGCTCCGTGGTGAGCCTTCTCTGCCCTCTTTTCTCAGGTTCCCATTAAGGCTGCACAGAGGACCCCCTTGACTGCGGCAATGGAGGGGGGCTCAGCGGTCTGTTGCCAGGACCCTCGGGCCGAGTTGGTGGAGCGAGTGGCAGCCATCGATATGGCCCACCTGGAAAAGGCAGATGGCAGCCCAGAGCCTGCCAGGAACGGTGTGGACCCTCCACCACGGGCCAGAGCTGCCTCCGTGATCCCTGGTGGTGCTTCAAGACCCACCCCAGCCCGGCCCAGCCTCTCAGCTAGGAAGTTCTCCTTGCAGGAACGGCCAGCGGGAAGCCGCCTGGAGGTCCAGGCTGGGCCTTACGCCACTGGGCCTGCCAGCCATATCTCCCCACGGGCCTGGCGGAGGCCCACCATCGAGTCCCACCATGTGGCCATCTCGGATGCAGAGGTTGGTGGGGAAGAGCTAGGGGGTGCTCATGAGCTTTTCAGCAGTCCTGTATGAAGACCCTTTTCTGCTCCTTTCCCTGCCATAGAGCTGTCTAGCCTTTGGTTTGCATACCCCTAGAGCTGAGGAGCTCACTACCTACCAATGTGGCCTCTTCCCACCCAGGGGAGCTCCATCTGAGCCAACCACTGCCTCCTATAAGTCCCACCATTCCCACCCCCGGGTCAGGCCTTGGAAATAGGCTCCTCCTTTGTCCCTCCAGAAGTCATCTTAGCGATTTGAAGACAGACAACATGTCCTCCCGCCCCCAAAGCTTCCTCAGCTTGAGCCCCACACCTCTAATCCTACCCCCTACAGCCTGCTCTGACTCAGAGCTGCCAGCGTGCTTCCAGCCCCTGGGCTCCCACTGGCTCTGTCCTTGCCACTTAGATCTGAGTGTGAACCCAAATACTGAGCAACCTATAGCCTTCAGAGGCTGAGCTTTTAATACCTGAGCCAGGTCTCTGCTCTCCTGTCCCTGAGGCTCTCCTCATCTTTCTTGTCCATGCAATCTAGACCTTGCATTCAGCTGCTTCTGGAAATACATGCTCATGAGTTTCCCGCAGTTTGGGATCTCCTAGATCCCAGCATCCAGGCAGGAATCAGTGCATTTTTCCTTCACCATTCGCTGGGGAGCAGAACATAGCCATGGTTCACCATTCATGTTTTCAAACATTATCCAAGGCTTCTTGTCACATTCGGCAGCTTTGAAACCATCAAGTTTCCCCATCCAAACGTGAAAGGTTAACGAGACCTGGGGTCTGGGGCCAGGATTGGGCCCTGAACAGGCTCCTGAGGTGGGAGCAATGACACCTCTGGATCAAGCTCTACCTGATGCTCCCCTCTTTTCCCCCCAGGACTGTGTGCAGCTCAACCAGTACAAGCTGCAGAGTGAGATCGGCAAGGTAGGACTGGGGCAGGCCAGGTGCAGTGGGAACTTCTCTTGGGGCTTTGTGGAGGCAAGCCTGTCAGGATCCTCTGCTTGGCATAATCCCTTCTTCTTCTCTGGGAATGTGAGGCAGAGCCAGGAAGGCCCAGACTTGGAAGTGAGGAAAGTTTTGTCTCTGTAGGAAATACTGGGGTGGAGGGACAGGGAGTAGGGGGTGGGAGATGACTCCTGATTCTCGACTCGGCAGTTTTTGATGGAAGACAAGGAGGGACGGGGAGAGGCATGGAGCTGCATTGAGCCAGGTGGAGTCAGTTACCAGGGCGCAGGAGTCCCCTCCCCACTAGTGGGGGGGTGGAGATGGGATGCGGGAGGAGGGGGCTGGAGCTGTTCAGACTCCCCTTTTTCTGATCTAGTCCTGGGGGAGGGTGCCTGTCTGGGCGAGGCTGACCTGTGCCTATCTGCAGGGTGCCTACGGCGTGGTAAGGCTGGCCTACAATGAAAGTGAAGACAGGCACTATGTGAGTCTGGGGATGGGGGGAGGTGTTGCCCAAGCTGGGCCTAGAAGGCTGGAGGGAGGGCAGAAGCTGTGCTGGGAAGACAGAGGACAATGCTACCTTTTAAGGGAGTGAGCTCCCTGTCCCTACAGGTATGCAAAGGGAGTGAGCTTCTTGACTCTGGGAATATGTAAGCAGAGGCTGGATGCCTCTGAGGGGAGAGCTCCAGAAAGGCTTACTGGGGGAATAAGGGTAAGATCTAGACTCAGCTATGGCCTCCTCCTAACCCAGCTTAACCACACCCAGGCCGTACCCTCAGTGCCAGTGGCAGATGCCCAGTGTGCCCTTCTGGACTTCAATCCACATGTAACCAGCCTGTTCTAGCCCCTGGTGGCTGCACATGAGTGACATTTCTGCCCCTCCCTCCTCAGGCAATGAAAGTTCTTTCCAAAAAGAAGTTGCTGAAGCAGTACGGCTTTCCACGTAGGTATCTATCGGGTCTTGTACTTGGGAGCTCGTAGCCTGGGGGCAGAGAGGGTAGAGGGGGGACAACATGAGCAAAGGCCTGGTGGGGGGAATGTGCTTGGTGCGTTGGGGACAAGACTGTGATCTTGCAAGATTCTTATTTGAGGCTGGTTGCAGGGCCAGGATGAGGCCCAGCCTTCTGCAACAGAGGCCTGACTCCCCTTCCTGGTCACAGGTCGCCCTCCCCCGAGAGGGTCCCAGACTGCCCAGGGAGGACCGGCCAAGCAGCTGCTGCCCCTGGAGCGGGTGTACCAGGAGATTGCCATTCTGAAGAAGCTGGACCACGTGAATGTGGTCAAGCTGATCGAGGTAGGTGGGGAGCAAGTGGGGACCCGCGGGTGGGGACCTGTGCCCGAGTCCTGTGGAGCAGCCTTTGGTGCTGGGGCCACTCAGCACAGACCCAGGGATCCTGCCAAGGGAGATGTGGCTGAGGCCTCCAAGGAGGGCAGGGCCGGACTTGGGGTTGGGGGCTGCAGGGAAGCTTCAGGAGTCAGTTCAGGCTGGTCTGGGATGTTCTCAAGATTTTACTGAGGGTGAGGGGCTGCCCCATAGGCAAGAAGTGAGCCCCCCATCAAGGCAGGAGGGGCAAAGGGCTGGATGCCCTATGGTGGGCCAGGGTTGGGGGTCAGTGATTTCTGAGGCCTCATCTGTCTGGTGCCTGCACAGTTCCTGCTCCATTGTCTGGGGTGGCTGCAGAGCACATTGGGGATCCCAGGGCTGATGAGGACAAGGAATCCTGGGACCCCCACTCCATGCCTCCCCAAGCCCCACCCCCATGTCTGCTCCCTCTGACCAGGTCCTGGATGACCCAGCTGAGGACAATCTCTATTTGGGTGAGTGACCCAGCTCATTCCCAAAGCAGCTTACCTGGGGTGGGCCCAAGGGTTCCCTGGGGACAGACATGACCTTCAGATGGACCGTGCGAACGCAGTGACCTCCTGGGGGCAGGGAGGAAACACACATTCTCAAGCCCTGGATCCCTTGCCCAGCCCTGCTGAACCAGGCTCAGAATGTCCAGGGAGACTCAACAAATATTCCCAAGACCCCACTCTGCTGATCAGAGAGTGAGTGGATCAGACAGATGCAGGAAGCAGGCTGTGGGATGTGGGTTCCTAGACTCTATCTGATAGCTCTGTGCCTCAGTTTCCTCAGCTGTAAAATGGGGATAATAATGGTGTCTACTTCATAGGGTTGATGTGAGGAGTAAACCAGTTATTATATGCAAGACACTGTTAGCTATTATCGTCAGTAATAGTAATGTTGTTATTATTTAAAGTCCTTGGTACTTGATTCAGGGCTGGGCTTGGAGGCTCTCAGGAAACGGAGCAGAAGGGACACTGGCTTGGGAATTAGAGGCCAAGGCTCCACTCCCTCTCCTACCTGCCTATCTGCTATGACCTTTAGGAAAATTTCTGCCCCTTCTCTGAGCCTCAGTTTCTCCCCTGTAAAAGGGGTCCGTGCTGATGGTCCTCACCTGGCGCTTGAGAATCAGATGAGGCAGGTCCATAGTAGACCCACTCTCATGCATGTACTTCCTCTGATTGCCTGGGACCCCTGTCCTGTCCCTCCTCAAGTCTGCCTGGATGCCGGCCCTTCCCCCACCCTCCAGGACAGGGAGGGACCTTGGCGTTGGCTGCTTTGCCAGCCTGGCTGCACCTCACCTACTTCTCTTTTCTTTTCTTTCAGTGTTTGACCTCCTGAGAAAGGGGTGAGTTCCCCATCCTCATCAGGCAGATCCAGTCTAATCCCGTCTAATCTGCCTTCCTTTCCCTCCTGTGTCCCTCTTCTTAGGGTCAGCTACTCTAGGAGAAAGCAGAGGCCCAGGCCCTGCCCTTGGGGAGCTCTGGTCTGGGGGAGGGGAAACGAGAGACCAGGAGGGCGATTCTTTGAAGGCTGGTGGGGTTGGTGAGGCTGGAATAGGCAGGGAGACCTCTGGAAGAGAGCCCTGAAGAACTGGAAAGAAGATTTTGATGGAGGAGAGAGAGAAGAAAGAAATATTTCTCTTGCAAACCATAGAAATCGGACTCAACTTTTACCTGTATTCAAATCACTAAGGGTTCTTTCAGTTTTACAAGTTTGTGACTCGGGCGATTGGCACTCCATTCACTCCCATTTACAAGAGGGGAAGCTGAGGTTCAGAGAGGGTCAGTGGCTTGCCCAAGGTCACACAATGAGTCACTGGTGAAACCTAGGGTTCTAACTCATGTCTGCCTTGTTTGACCTTCTCAGGGTATTTGCAGAGCAGAAGACAAGGAGTAGTGGGCATGGGGCTGGGTGGACTGGAGACTTGAACTGCTGAGGCCTCGAATCCAGGCTGTGGCTTGTCTCTCTGCCTGGGGGGCTTCCTAAAGACCAATTTGGGGAGGGGGCAGGGAGTGGTGTCTTTTTAAGACTCAGAGGCTGTCAAAGGTTTTGGACCTCCATTCAAAGTAAGAAATATAAGTTCTACACTGCATGCATATCTGTAACTGAACCCAAACTTTTACAAAACACTATATACCCTTATTACATTCTCATATATTCTACTTCATTAAAAAAAAAAAAAGCAGTAGCCATCCACTAAATTGATTTCATGACCCTCTATTGGGTCTGGACCTACAGTTCGACAAACACTGCTCTAAATGGCATCTCTGCAACTGTTTGATTATAGATAATTAAGTACTTAGAAGAAGGAATACCAAGTCAATCAGAAATTAAGATAAAGCTCATTTGAAATTATAATAATTGAAAAGGGATATTCACATCTATGTATGTTTTTTAATTTTCTTTATATGGGAGAAGCAGCTAATATCTTGGGTTCTAGGGACCCCTTTGAGCATAGAGGGCACCTGGGAGGTCCCAAGGCTGTATGGCCCAGCCTCTGTTCCGCTTCAGCTGCCATAAGCCTTTACTCCTTCTGATTCTGGCTAACCCCCGCTCCTGCCCTCCCTCCCCAGGCCAGTCATGGAGGTGCCCTGCGACAAGCCCTTGCCCGAGGAGCAAGCTCGCCTCTACCTGCGGGACATCATCCTGGGCCTTGAGTACTGTGAGTGAGGGGCTGCCTGCCCCTGGGGCTGGGGACAGGGGAGGGACACAGGAGGGGGCGGAGCCCAGGCTGAGCCAGCTCTGATCAATTCCTGTCAGTCGGCGCTGATCTGCCAATCAGCTTCGCCCCCCTAACCCCGGCTTGGACCTTTGGGCGGGGCCAAAAACCCCTGACCCCGTAGGGGGTGGCGGCAGACGTCAGCGGGGCACGCTTTGGCGTTCACGGTGCCTGGTCACCACCACGTCGGTCTGCGCCTTGGGTTTTATCTATATCTCTCCTCTGCGAAGTTCCTAGCCAAGCTTAGCCTCTGCACAGGGCCTCAAGAGATGTGGGAAGGAAGAGATTTTGTCCAGCTGCTGGAGGAAGAGGCTGTCCTGAAATGGAGCCTGTGGGTGGTGGCAGAGTGGGTTTACTGTGAGGGGCCCTAAGGTGATGAGAGCTCAGGAGGGAGGATGTTAACTTAGCCCCTATCTCTGGAATTCATTTATTCATTCGTTTATTCATGTATGAATACCTACTAAGTGCCGACTAGGGGCATGCAGATGGCAAAGATGGAGAAGTGACTTCAGGGATCTCACAGCCTAGTAGGAGGGACAGGAACCTAAGCAGGCAGATGATATAGTGCAGTGCCTGCCAAGGCTGGGGAAGCACAGGGGCTGTCAGAGCACTAAGGGGTCAGGAGAGGCTTGCTGGAGGAGGCCACTTGTGACCAGGGTCCTGAAGGATCAGTAGGAGTGCATTGGCCAGGTTTGAGGGATGGCTGGGAGAGGGTACACCAGGCAGAAAGAACTGCATGGCAGAGGCACAGAGGGGAGTGGGCATGTACTATTTGAGAATGAGGAGAAGTCAATCTGGTTGAAGCTTGGGGGTGGGGGATAGTGAAAGATGATGCTGGAAAATGTTCAGGCCACACCAGGAGGGCTGGGAAGGCCTCCACAGAGGACTGTCATGACTCCATCCTGTCAGCACTGTGAACCCCTGAGGGCTTTGAGCAGGGGAGGGGCGTGAAGAGATTTGTGTCTTAGAAAGCTCTGTCTGGCAGCTGTGTGGTGGCTGGATCGAGGGCGTGAGGTGGCCAGCTGGTTAGGGAGGAGGCTGCGACAGATGGTGAGGCCCAGATTAGGGCAGTGACAGTGGGGAGGAGATGAGAAGGAGGTGGGGTGGCCAGCCCCGGTTGACTAACTGGTCATGGGGAGAGGAGGGCCCCCAGACACCTCTGGCTCTGGCCTGGTTTGGGAGCAGGGGTGCTGTCCATCTCTCTAAAATCTTAGCTTGGTTTATCAGGAGCACATTTTCTCCCTGGGGGAACAGGGTGAGAACCCTCTGGTGGCAGAACCAGGACTCTCTTTATGTCGTTTGAGAGGCTCCAGTGCCCTCAGATTAATGCTGTCTTTGTGCATGTGGGAAAACTGAGGCACAGAGAGGGGAGGACTTTGCAGAAAGTCCCAGCAAGGGCCTGGAGGTGTCGGAAGGGGGCATTTCACCCTGGGTGTGGACAGCGGTGGACACAACCCTAGACCAGCTTGGCTTCCACCCCGTTCCTCTCCTGGGCCCTTCTCCTCAGCTGAGGGCCTGTTGTCTCCCGTCCTCTATCCCCTAAAAAAACAAGCTAATCCCAGCTGGCTCTTGCGTAAAACCTCGTCAAGACCCAGCTAATCATGGCGTAGGGCTTCCTAGAGTGGGCTGGTGAGCCCCAGGGGCTGGAGAGGCAGGTGAATGGAGGCACTGGGCGCTGAAGACCTGCCTTGTGATTCTGGTCCCGAGAAGGGAGAGTGGAGGCTGCCCGGGGAGGCTGTGTGGTCGGGGAGCCCAGGCCTGATTCTTACAGCTGGGGCAGGTGCAGCAGTGCAGGTGTGAGAAGCAGTCGGGCCTGGAATATATCTCAGAGGTCGAGCCCACAGGACTTGCCGATGCATTGGATATAGGGTCTGAGAGAGAGAGGAGTCAAGGTTTTGGGCCTGAGCAACTGGTAAAATACGCCGTTAGCCTGGTGGACAGGCTAGAGGAGGAGCAGGGGTTTCTGTTTTGTTTTATTTGTTTTGTGGAGGGTGGGGGTGTTGCAGACAGAGAAATCAAGTTCTGAATTAGACATGTTGTTGAGAAATATGGAGATATATGTTGAGATGTCTGCTGGATATCTATGTGGATAAAGAGCTGGGAGTCCAAGGGAGAGGCCAGGGATTGAGATAAGAATTTGAGCCCACTGTCCACGGTCCAGTGCACAGTCCCCCGAGCCTCTACGCTCTTCTGTGCCAGGAGACAATCACTGCAGGGCCATGGGTTGTGTTGTTGTTGTTATATGACACTCACTCCCTCTGCCGCAGCCATTATCTCCCCCTCCTCTCCCCTTCCCCCCTTCCCTTCCCATCTTCCCTCGTCTCCAACATCCTGGGGTCTGTTGGTCCAGGGGAAGGTATTTGCTGAGGGGTGAACCCATAAGTGGATGGCTGTGGGATGGGGTCAGTGCCTTCTCTTGGCTGAGACATCTCTGGCCATCTCAGCCTCAACTGCCCGTCTCTTCCCAGCAGTGCCAGACCTAGGAAGCAGGGTGAGCCCCCAGCCTACTAGGGAGGGCCGACCCTTACCATAGCCATGCTCATCCCAGCAGTCCGAAGGCCTGGGGCATCCTCCTCTCTGAAACTCCAGCAGCCCAGAGACCCTAGGGCTGAGGCAGTACCTCTGCAGGATACCCCACAACACCACCCTCAGTCCCAGGAGCAGGGACATCTCTGACAGGCTGGATGGGAAATGGAACTGGGGAAAGGTTTTGATGGGCTTGGGGCTGCAGACAGCACCTACATGGGAGACCCAGAGACTGCCTGTGGAGAACCTCCTCCCCCAGTTTCCTCTGACTCCACTCGGCAGCACTTGCTTTGATTGCCATGGAGAGAGCACTGGACTTGGAGCCCAAAGATTCCTAAGAGTCCAATCCTGGCTCTGCTGCTAGCAGCCTGGGTTGGCCTCAGTGTCTTCACTGCATAGTGGAACTGAGGGCTCTGGAGTTTTCTTCTGAGGTCCTCATGAGATGACTGTATGCAGGGGCTGGGATGTCCTAGCTCCCTCTCTCCTGGAGTCTGAGATGGGCTTCCGTGGCCAGGCGAGGGCAGGTTGGGGGGACTGGGCGGTGGTCCCCCAGGCCAGCGCTCGAGCTGCCTCTCTCTGCAGTGCACTACCAGAAGATCATCCACAGGGACATCAAGCCGTCCAACCTGCTCCTGGGGGACGATGGGCACGTGAAGATTGCTGACTTCGGTGTCAGCAACCAGTTTGAGGGGAACGATGCTCGGCTGTCCAGCACGGCTGGGACCCCAGCGTTCATGGCCCCCGAGGCCATTTCTGATTCCGGCCAGAGCTTCAGTGGCAAGGTGGCTCCCAGAGCCTGGGCTGGTTGGGGTGCTCGTGGAGGGGTGTGATGGCTTGCAGTGGGGCCTTGTTTCCAACTTGAGGATGCCAGGGTCCTTGTGTCTTGGGAGTGAACACTGAACACGGCCCCCCACCCCCCCTTCGTGTTTGTCTCTTCTTGGAGTCCAACAAACTCCCCAGCTTTGGCTTCCTCTGGTTTTCCAGCAAAATGGCCCCAAGTCTGCCCTGCAGATGTTTCCTGCCAGCTGCTCTGTGCTGAGCTCTGGGCTGGGCTGTGGAACAGACAGAACCCTGCTCCCTGCCCTTCTGGAGATGGTGAAAAGGGCAGGAGAGCTCACGTTTGGGGGGAAGTTGGAGGCTCCCCTCAGACTCCTTGGACATGCAGGGTTTGAAATAGACCTTGAAGAATGGGGAGAATTCGAGCAGGAGGCGGAACCCATAGAATGTGCAAGAGAACTGAGGGGCACAGAGTAGGGGCACGGTGAGGTTTGGGCAGAGTTTAGAGGGTCTGGAAGTTTAGTCTTTCTCCTAAGTGACAGAGGCAGTGAGCAGAGCTTTCCGAGCAGGGGCTGCAGTTCGGCGTGTGGGCGCCTGCCTGTTCTCACCTGTGGAGTGCTGGCTGCCCCACACTGCCACGGAGACGATGATCGAGAGGCATTTGGACATTGTGTGCATTTGGAGCTCGAGAGAGAGGTCAGGGATGTAGGTAGAGATTTTTTTTTAATTTTCAATTTTGATATAATTCCAAACTTACGGAAAAAATTGCAAGAATAATAGAAAGAACTCCCATATGTCTTTTTACCCTGATTCACCAGTTATTGACATTGTGTCCCATTTATCTTTTCGTCATCTTTCCCTGTATTTATATGTATACATATTACATTTTTCTGAACCATTTGAGAGTTAAGTTGGAGACAGTATCCTCCTTTATCAGTAAATGATTTAGCGGATATTTTCTAAGAACAAGGACATTCTCTTACATAACCTCAGTACAATGATCAAAATTAGGAAATTTATCATTGATAAAAGGCTATTATCTAATCCACCTTATTCAGATTTCATCAGTTGTCCCGATACTGCCCTTTAATGCCTTTTCTTTTTCCGGTCCAGGATCCGATCCGGGGTCAGTCGCTGCCTTTGCCTGTCATGTCTCTTTGGGGTCCTTTAATCTGGAGGGGTTCCTCACACTTGCTTTGTCTTTTCTGACCTTGACATTTTTGAAGAGAACAGGCCTGTTATTTTGTAGTGTGATGTTGGTTTGCGTTTGGTGTTCCCTGATTAGCTTCAGAGGTGGCGCCTGTGGCAGAAATATGTAGGTTGAGATTTGAGAACCGCTCACACAGAGAGAAAGCGGATACCTGGCGAGGAGGTGGGGTTCCAGGATGGGAAAGGTAGAGAGAGCACACGTGAGAACCCAGGGCATGGGGGAGCCAGGGCCTCGGCACGGGCAGGGCCTGTTTCCAGCTTCAGAAAGGATTATTAGGAAAAGAGATGACCTCTTGAAGCCAGAGCTGGTTTAGTGGGTATAAGTTCAATACACACCATCATTTCTGGGCTGCATCCGTGTCTTGGGTGCAGCAAATGGGACCTGTAGGTGAGGGAGGTTTTGCACTTGTTGAGTTGGAAAGAGTCTGGTTTGGGCCTGTTCCAAGGAGACCTGGAATTGCTGGAGGGCAGGAGCCCTGTTCAGTGCTCAGCACAGGGTCCAGCACGGAGCAAGTGCCTGGCTGTGTTTGTTGAGTAAATACCTGACAGAGGAAGGAGGTTGCCTGCATGCCCTCCCCCACAGCCCACTGCAGCTGGGTGGGCAAGAGGTGTCGGTTCCTTTTGGGGGACTAATGTGGGCTGTTTCTTTCTAGGCCTTGGATGTGTGGGCCACTGGGGTCACGCTGTACTGCTTTGTCTATGGGAAGGTGAGTGCGGGGTGGGCTGGCAGAGCAGAGCCAGGATGAATGACAGGTGCAGGCCCTTCCTTTGTGTCCTTAGTAAAGTGACTTTTAGAAGAGCCCACCTGGGTCAGAAAAGACCAAGGGAAAAAAGGCTTTTCCTGTTTTTCTCTTGTCTCCTTGGGAGGGGATTCATGTGAGGGAGACCCAGGACAGGAGACATCCCAGGGGAGGTGTAGATGGTGGTGTTGCCACCTCCAGCCGGACGCTCCTTCCGTCCCTTGATGCCATTCTTTCATTCATTCATTCACGCATTCACTCAGTGGTTCAATCATTCAACAAATTGCCCTTGACTCCTGCTCCACGTCGGGCTGGGCCTTGGGGCACCCAACACTGACGTGGGCCAGATCCCTGTCCTCAGGTGCTCCCACTCTAGTTACCACGTGGAGGGGCAGGAGGGGTCTCAGTGAACGTGCTCCCGAACTCCAGGCCCTGGGAGTGAAGGCCTTGCCGTGCAGCTGGCAGGTACACCCAGCCTCACAGTTCCCTCAGTGACTCATTCGTTCGGTCAATGTTTGTTGAGCACCTACTGTGTGCCAGGCCCCAAAGAGGTTAGATGAGGTCCCTCCCATCTAATGGGGAGCCCAGAGCTGCCCCCACGCCAGCCCCACCGAGAGATAGGGCTGGTCTCCCCGTGTGAGCCGAGGCCCCGGGCCTGCATCCTATGTCTGCTTCCCCCCACAGTGCCCGTTCATCGATGACTACATCCTGGCCCTGCACAGGAAGATCAAGAATGAGGCCGTGGTGTTTCCCAAGGAGTGAGTTGTCTGTCAGGGGACTCCCGTCCCCCCTGGGGAGGCGTGTCTGAGTTTTGGCATCAGAGCTTTTGCCCTTTCAGGGCCCCGCCCCAGCGTGCAGATCTGCACGGGGGGTGCTGTTCCTGGGAGGGGCCCCTGAGCAGATGGAGGGGTGGGACCGTGCAGCTGGGTCTCTGAGACATCTGGGTAGGATCTCATTGCACAGATGGGAACTCCGAGGCCAGGAGCTGGGCAGGGATGACCCCAAGTCACACATTCACACTGCTCCTTCACTCAAGGCCTCCATGGCATCAATGGCATCAACCCCACGCAGACCCTGGACCCACGGGGAAACTCCACCTTCCCCACGTGGGAGAGGAGGGCTTCAAGATGCCAGTGTGCACCCCCATTTCACAGATGGAAAAGTGGAGGATCCAGAGGAGAGTTATCAGTGGGTCTGGGATTTAAAGCCACTTCCTCTTCCCTGCCCCTTCCTTTGTGACTAAGGCCTCTGAGCCCAGAGGGACTGTTTGGAGAGGCCGCCCTGCTCATCCATGGTTCCTCTGGTTATGATGTTGGCTACTGTGGCAGCCAGCCTGAGCCCCCGGCTCCTCATTTTTCAGGGCCCTTTTCCCATCTGTTCTAAGTGTCCAGGGTAGGTCAGAAACCAACCTGGGGGTTGTCCTCAGTGACTCCTGCCCCCTTGCACCCACTTCCTCTCTGGTCCCCAAGCCCTATTGAGTCCACCTTGTACGTATCTCTTGGCTCCATTGCCACCTGCGCCCCCTGCCTAGTTCAGGCCTCAGCCTTATCCAGCTACCTCCTCTCTGGCCTGCCTGCTGCCAGCCTCCCTCCAGTCCAGCCACCACAGTCAGGCCGGGCTGACCCGGACGAAGCTCAACACATCTCACCATATCTCCGGCTTAAAGTTTTTCCAAGGCTTCCAAAGCCCACAGGAAGAGGCCACACCCTGGCCCTGGCCTTCCAGGACCCCTGGGATCTGCCGCCACATCGCCCCCTGCCCCGCAGCACTAGCCAACTGGATTTCGTCCCTCTCCTGTAATTGCCTGTCTCTGTGCCCTTCCTCCTGCTGTATCCCCTGCCAGAGATAGCTTTCTCCCTGTTTAAATTAAAAGGGACTAAGTATCTAGGAGAGCAGAGAGAGCCAAGGTCAACAGTCCCCAGAGTGGGTTCCTTCTTCCCAGGCTCTGAGGGATGGGCTCCCCAAGAATGTTGGTAGCAAAGAAGCCTGGAGTTTGGGCAGAGACAGTCCAGGCTGACGTGGGGCTGAGATGTGGTCCCCCTCCCCCGAGTCTCTTCTCCCTGCCGTCACTCTTCTGGGTGGCAGTGTGCCAACTCGCTAACCTCTCTGGGCCTCGGTTTCCTCCTCCGTCAAATGAGAATCTTCCCTGACCACCTCCCAGGCGGAGGACAGAACAAGATGGCGAGTGGGAGGGAAGGCCCCTGGTGTCCCATAAAGCAACTCTTCTCACATTATCCCCACCATTTCTGCCACCCGAGGGGGTCCAGCACCCATGGAACTCCATTTGTTTGTGCCCTCTGCCCCCTGAGGGAGACTGCTTCACTTTCTACTCAGGCAAGAAGGATATCCATATACTTGTTCTGAAACCCTCTCCTTCTGCCCTCGTACTTTGGGGGTGTCCCTCCTGCTCTCTGAGAAATGAGGGTCAGGTGTTTCTCTGCCCTGGTGTGCGCTACTCAGGGAACCCCAATTAGCAGCGTGTGATTGGAGAGGTGGGAAGGGAAGGATCATCAACTGTTTCTTCTGCGTCTCCTTCCTTTCCCCTCTTTAGGCCAAAGGTCAGTGAGGAGCTCAAGGACCTAATCCTGAAGATGCTAGACAAGAATCCTGAAACGAGAATTGGGGTGCCAGACATCAAGGTTGGGGAACCAGAGGTCTTGGGCTGGGCTGGGCTGGGACACAGCAAACAGGCCTCAGTTTCCCCTTCTGGAGAGCCTTACACTGGGACATATGTGTATTGGGTTTGGGTTTGGGGTTTGTGGGCATTGGACCCCCTCAAGGTGACTGCCGGCAGAGTGTCCCAGGGTCCCTTGCTGACGGGGTGTCTGCCTGTGGCCCTGACCCCTCCCCGCCCTCCCGACTCCACAGTTGCACCCCTGGGTGACCAAAAATGGGGAGGAGCCCCTTCCCTCAGAGGAGGAGCACTGCAGTGTGGTGGAGGTGACCGAGGAAGAGGTGAAGAACTCGATCAAGCTCATCCCCAGCTGGACCACGGTGGTAAGAGGGTGAGGGGCAGAAGGCTCCCTTGTCCTGGGAGGGCCTGGCCGTTGCCTGAGATTTGCTCTGTGCTGGGCCCTGTCAGGGGACGGAGGGCCGCCTGGTTTGCCAGCCCCGGTGCTGGGCCACGGGGGCCACTGTTCTGCTGGAGGCCCATGGGGAAAGAGGTCGCATCATTCAGCCTCGTGGTAGGGAGACCAGGAGGCTTGGTGAGAAGAGTGAATGGTGTAAAGAAATATCCTGCCCTCATGGATGTCAACACTCACTGTGGCTGAGGAAGCGTTCCTTCCTTCCTAGTGTTTATTGAACTTCTGCTGTGTTCCAAGCACTGTACTGGGTGCCAAGGAGAGGAGTGGAAAGGCCTAGGAAGCCTTTGAATTGGAGAAGGGGCCCCAGAGCCCCTACATTAGTTAGACTCCATCTGCACACTCCCTTCATTCTCCTCTCACACTTTCGTTTTTCTCATCTTCCTCTGGACATGTTCCACATTAACAGTTGGAAGTCATTAATGTAGCCCCTGATGGCCATTTGGCGTTTTTTTGGGGACACTGAGAGCCATGGCCTGCCCTGCACTGAGGTATCACAGCGAGTCAGGGTAAGCACAAGGGCAGGAGAGAGAGCTGGGCCCTTGCTGTGGGAGGCTCTGGCCTGTACAATTCATCTCTCCCTGCTAGGGCCAGCCAGCTGAAGTCCTGCCTGATCCTGTGCTCTACAGAGCTCCAGGGCTCTGTGGGGTCCCTGAACCTGCCAGCTCCCACAGAGTCCCTCCTGCCACTTCCCATCATATCTCTCCTGAACCACTGGAGTGGCCTGCACCCTCACTCCCACTATAGTTAATGCTTAACTCAGCAGCCAGGGTGCTCCTGCTGACCCGATCATGTCACTTCTCAGCTCAGACCCTGCTCAGTCAGGCTCCCATGTCACTCAGAGTAAGAGCCACTGACTGCCCTGCAAGACCCTGCACAGCCTGCCTGCCCCCATTTCCCTCCACCCACCTCATGTCCTCTCCTCCCTCCGTTCGCTTTGCTCCAACCACGTGCCCCGTAAGCTGCTGCCCCAGCACATTTGAACTTATCTTCCCTCCACCTGGGATGTTCCTGCCCAGATGTCTGCAGGGCTCGCTTCCTCACTCCTTTAGGTCTGTACTCCAAAGTCATCTTCTCAGGGAGAAGCGAGCCTTCCTGGCCCCTTACCTACAATTCCAGCCTCCCCTTTGTCACACCTTATCCCCCTTCCTTGTTTTGTCTTTCTGCTTAGCCCTTACCACTAACTAACATTTTATATATTTTACTGACTTGTCTTATTTATTGCCTGACCCCCCAACTAGAATATACGCTCCATGAGGCAAGAACTTTTGCCTCAGTGTGGCCCCTCCGCTTAGAATAGTGTCTGGCATATGGTGGGCGCCCAACAAATAGTCGTTGATTGAATGAATAGATGAATGAATGAATGAACAAGTGAATGCACCCCTGGTGCTGTGCGTGCGGAGTCGGTGAGTTTGCGTGTGTGTGGCCAGGGGCATGGGACTGTCCTTGTTGTGGGAGGGGGGACAGTCAGAGAGCCAGGGTGCAGCAGCCTCCCCTCCTCCCAGCATCTCCCCCAGGCCATGCGCAGCTTCCTCTCCCGCTGCCTGGCACAGCCTCGCCTCCACTCCATCCTGCCCCTTCGTTGCACTCTGCATGCCCTCAGGATAAAGGGGGCCCGGCTTTCAGCCTGGCCTTCCAGACCCTTCACGGTCTGCTCCTGGCCTCTGTGCACCAGTGCACCGGGCCCCTCACCATCCCCGGAATTCACCCTCAGCCATCACCCCCCCCCCACCCCGTACTCTTGCCATTTCCTCTGCTTGGAAGATTCTTCCTTTCTCTGTCTATTGAAGGGCAGCCTCAGCTGGGCCCACCCAGCAGCTGCTCCCTCAGGGAGTCAGAGTGGAGGCTGCCAGTGTGTCTGGGAGCCTGGGGACTTGCATCCCTCACGCTGGCATGTCCTCCCCAGATCCTGGTTAAGTCCATGCTGAGAAAGCGTTCCTTTGGGAACCCGTTTGAACCCCAAGCGCGGAGGGAAGAGCGATCCATGTCGGCACCGGGAAGCTTACTATCGTAAGTACTGGTGGGCCGGGGCCTGCAGGGTGCTCCCTGGGGTGGGGTGGGGACTGTGGCACACCCCCCCCCCCCCACTCTCACTGCCATCGGGCTGTACAGGCTGAGCCCAGAGCCTGGGGCCTCGGCCAGGTCTCAGAGTAGGGCCCCATTTGCACCTCTGTTCTCAGCCCATGGCAGCCCGGTAGAGGTTTGTGCAGACAGGCCTCACATCTGTGGAGGGAGGGGCACTTCTGCTGACTCTTCCCGGAGTGTTAGCTGCTTTCTCCAGTGGCCCGTGCTACCTCAGCCATTGCTGAGGCCGTGTGCTCAGTCAGCACTTTGTAAATGCTTGTCCAGCAAGTCAGTGTGGACAGGCTGGCTGATGGGGCCAGGTAAGAGGAACCTCGTTTGCTGAAGGCCCCCCACTGGGAACCAGGCATGCGCGTTCAACACCTCCTAGGAGAGGTCAGAAAAGCAATTCCCCAAACCTCTGTCAGCCTCGTCCCCAGCTTTTCCACCTTCTTCACCTAAAATAAAAGTCAGTTTGGGATGCCAACAAAGCCTGCTGGAGTTTGTGCACAGCCCTGCAGAGAAAACCCGTGCAGGCGGGGATCCTGGTCCAGAATGTGGTCCTGGGATGCTGGCGCCCTCCTCTGGCCTCTGCAGGGAGCTGCGGGGAGGATGGGTTGGGCCCTGGTCCGCTGTGTGGAGGAGGCGGGCTCCCCACAGGGAGTGCCGGACGTTTGTCCAGTTACCTCGGCCTCTCAGGAAGGAGTAGTTTCTCTTGTGCCATCCAGGGGCCCAGATGTTGGTTTTGTGTGAGTTCACCCTCTCATAAGTGGGCCCTTCAGAAGTGTGGACAAGCTGGCGTCTGTTCCCTGCCAGAGGTTGCTTGTAGTCAGGGATGTCCATATGCCAACCTCTTGCCCTCCTCTTGACAAACTTCCTGGCCAGTGGGGGGTGAGGGGTGGGGCCTGGGAGAGGCTTACTTCCCATTCCCTGTCTCTTCAGTGAGGTGGCCAGGGCTGGGGGGGTGCTTCCCTCGGCTCCTCTTGGTCTGCAGGCCTCGATGCTGGAATTGGGCTTAGTGTAGGGGATCACGTAGCATCCAAACGGAGCCACTTCTGAGAGTGAAAGAGGAAGCTATGACTATGCCAGGACAACAGGCATAACCAGAACCATGACCAGCAAACTGGGACATCTGGCCACTGTAGCTCAGCGCCTGTGACTCAGCACCCCCTAGTGGTGCCCCTAGTGGTGGGACAAGCCAGTCACAGGCAGAAGACGCATCGGCACCCAGCCCGCGCCTGGCAGGGGGCTGGGCGCTAGGAATACAACTGAGCAAGGCGGTCATTGTCCCTCTATGGACATGTCAGTGGGGGGACAGGCCAGTTTCCTCATCTGGACTGTGAGAGGATTGGGCTTCATACTTTCAAGCTGTAAAATTCTATAATTCTGTGACCCAAGTTGAATTTTGAAAAGCAGGTTTTACCTCGTCATGGAGTCCCAACATTTGTCCTCGATAGAATCTGTTTTTTTATGCTTTGGGGTAGTTGTTGAAACTCTAAAATAGAGTTAAATGCAATTGATCCTTTTTTAGGATATCAAAACCCATTCATTGGTCATTTTAAAAAGAAGGGTTGTAGGGGAAAAATCTGATACAGGAGTCTGTTGAATATGTGACAGAATCCCAAGACTGGTCGGTAGACTCTGCCCTGTGAGCAAGGCAGAGAAAATGCAAAACCAAAGCCCCTTTGCCCGGGACCGTGGGGGCCCATCTAGGCCAGCAGGGCAGGCCTGTGGCCTGGCTGGTACTCAAGGACGTGGGGAGGTTGTCTGGGTCAGATCATGAGAGGCTCCGGAAGCCAGGCTGGGAAGTCTGGACTTCATCTCCAGGCAATAGGGAGCTATGGAGGGTTGTGGGCTGACACCAGGGGTGGGGAGACCAGCAGGGGCCCACAGTGCAGGGGGCGGGCGTGAGGGGAGCTTGGGGAAGTGGATGAGGGGGGATTTGAGAGCTTGTGGGTACGGACGCCTGTGTGAGTGTGTGTGAGGGTGTCCTCCTGAGTGCATGTTCTGACTCCGGAGGTCCCTCTGCCCCTGGTGTCCCCTGAACAGGAAAGACGGGTGTGGCGAAGGGGGCAAGAGCCCGGAGCTTCCCGGCGTCCAAGAAGATGAGGCTGCGTCCTGAGCCCCTGCATGCGCCCAGGGCCGCCCAGCAGCACGCTCATCCCGCGCCTCCAAAGGCCTGCTGCCCTCATGCCGACGGCCGCCCCTGCGGGCAGGGGGCTGGGAACTGTGGCCCCTCTCCTGGCCCCCCTCCCGCTGTCGTGCAGCATGACCTCTGCGCGCATGTCCAGGGACAGGATTGGAATGTGTGTCATCTGGGGTTTGGAGGCCAGGACTCCTACAGGCCTGTCTCTGAGGCCTGGCTCTCCCTGGCGGGACCCATCCTGTGGCGAAGTTAGGTGCCCGTGGTGCCTTAGAAACCCCACCCGCTGGTTGGCAAGGCCCCAGGGGCAGGAGGCAGGAAACCAAGATAGCGGGTGGAGGCCTGGCTTCCCACCACTGCAGAGACCTCCCGCTGGGGACCAGGCGGGCCTGGCTCAGCTGCCAAACAGGGGGTGCTGCCAGAGCTCTCATCTACCGAGAATGCTGATATGGAGGCTCTGAGCCCTCGATGGGTATTCCTGGGCCTTGCTGGGATGGGGCCAGTATTGGAGAATTCAGATTCCTTTTTTGTTGTCTTTTACTTTTGTTTTTAACTTGGGGGGGTGGGTGCAAAGCCCTGCTTGGCAACTTCTAACCAGCTCTCCTAACAGCTTTGGGTGGTTCCAGCACACCTCACCATTATTTGGAGCCCGGGAGGCCTAGACTGACCTTCCTGGATTGTGATGCATGCTCGGCACTAGCCAGAGAATGGGCTGAACTGAAGCTCTGAGCAGAGGCCTGAACCGGGAGCACCACACCTCCCTGCCCATCTCCCTCCCTCCCTTCATGGCTCTCCACAGCCGTGGCTGCACAGAGACACCAGGGGCTGCCAGTGACCGAGGGCCCGGGCCTCACAGGGCTGTGGTCTTGCAGATGTTGAAGTGACTGGAATCCAATCTCTGATCCTACGCTGGCCTACCCATCTGGCCCCAGAAGCTGCCTTCATGTTCCTACGAGGAAGGACTAACCGCCCAGGTTGGAGGCAGTGCCAGAAGCGGGACCCTGGTGGGGTGTGCCTGCTGGCAGGCGGCCACGGGGAGGTGGGCCTCCGGCCACTGCCTCCCCCAAGGGCGGTCACCATTTGGCCTGCTCAGAGCGGGAGCGCTGGAGCACGCGTATCGACCCAGCCGTGCTGGAGCAGACTTCACCTTCTCTCTGGGACCAGTACCTGGCTGGCTGGTTTGCTGTTTACTGACCAAATACTCAAGAGATTGATCCCCAAAGGAAAATAAAGCAGGACTCAGTTACCTCCCCTGAAAACATGGGCAAAACAAGGGATTTCAGTCGCCTACGTGGGTTTCATATTGCAGGAGGACTTGTGTTGAGAAGGAAAGGGAGGCTGGCTGGAGGAGCACCCTCGTCCTGCGCATCTCTGTGCCTGTGGGTGTACATCGCGCCTCCGCACACACGCGCGTGTGCGTGCCCGTCTGCTGCACACAGCACACTCGCATGTCTTGCACTGGCACATGCATCTGTAATATAGTTTCTATGTCTATTTAAGGCTATGAGCAGAATGCGGCCCGTTGTCAATGGGTCCACACTTCTCCCTGGCTTCTCTGCACTAAGGCATTGTAACCCAGGGCTTAAGGATAATTTGGTACTGTTTTTAAGAACACTTTTATAGAGTTCATGAGAGGCCGATGACAGATCTGCACGTTTTTCTTGAGCATCTCTGCACTGGGGCCTGTAGGGTGGGGGTTTCAGGAGGCTGCTTTGATTAGACCTGCCCTCACAGAGCTCAGAGGTGGGCCCAGCTTCACTGCCTGTGTTAGAGCCCGGATGGGGTGCTCACCCCATCGCTGAGGGTTTTGGTTGGCGTCATTGTTCTTGAATGTAGCACAAGTGATGAGGAAACTCCATAAGAGTGTTTTAAAAATTAACTTCCCAGGAAGTGAGTTAAAAACAATAAAAGCCCTTTCTTGAGTTAAAAAAAATTTTTTTTATGTGTACATTTTCTGTATCTGGCTGTGTGTTCTTTCTCACCAGCTGGACCAGCTGGCTTTTCTAGCTTTCCTGGAAGGGTCTGAGCAGGACAGTAGTGGGAGGAGCTGGGGGGAGGGGTGGGAGAGTGAGCGGGAGGGAGGGAGGGAGAGAGAAGGGCTGGCTCTGGAGGGCAAGGAGCCAGTCTAGGATGTTGCTCAGTCTCCTGGGCAGGTCCCAAGGCCCCTCCTTGAAAAGAACAGGATGTTTGGGGGCCGGTGGCCTGCCCATGGGGATACCCTGCCTGTTTCACACGGGCCCAGGGAGGCCGATGTCTGGTCCTTGGGAGCTGTCACCACTCCTCATGGGGTGAGGTTCCAGTGGAGCCTCACAGGAGTCCCTGTGACACGGGCCCTGTGTCCTCCTTGTGCCCCCTTGGCCTTGGACACTGGTATGGGCTTTTTGGACCCTGTAGCGTCCTGCTTGTAGTAGGGCCCTCCATGGCCAAGATAAAAATAGTCCTCATTGAGGTCAGGCAGCCTTGAGCTTGAATCGAAGCTTTGCCATTTAACAGCTGTGTGACCTTTGGTAAGTCATTGGAGAAGTCTCGGTTTCCTTATCAGTAGAATGCAGATAATATCAGCTTCTCCTCAGGGGGTTCTTGTGAGGTTAAATGAAGTCCTCATGCCAAGCATCTGACACAGTGCTTGGTGCATGGTAAGTACTCAGCAAGTGAGATCCTTAGAAGAAAAACAAGAACTTTCTGCCTCTGGGGCTGCCTGGAACCAGCCTTAGACGCCACGGGCTCAGCACGTCCTGCATGATTGGTGTTTGCCCATCTGTGGAGCTCCCAGCTGGGTGAAACTGGAAAACAACCAGAAGGAGACTGAGCCAGAGGCTGCCCTGCATGGTGATCAGTTTTTCCATCTGAGAAATGGAGACCAAATTCACTCCTGCTGTTTCCTGGGCATCCTGTTGTGTTTTGGATCCCACTACCATCTCACTTCCTCACTGGTCTCCTGGCCTTGGTCCTCAGCCCTCTAATCCATCCTCTTACCAGCTGCCAGAGCGATCTCTGGGCACCCACCTGACCATTCCCACCCCTCTCAGAACCCTTCTGTGCTCCCTACAGTGCTCAGCCTGGCGTTCAAGGCCGTGGCCATCAGCCTCACTGGCCTCTCTGGATGCTCCCCTGACCCATGCCCCAACCACCCCACGCCATTCATTCCCCTTCCCCGTGGCTCTTCAGGCCCACGCACTCCTCCAGGACACTGCCTTCTCCTACTCCTGCCTCTGCTTGTCAAAGTCGGCCCCCTTCTCCAAGACCTATTCTGTAGTCAGAAAAATCCCCAGGCTGGTTCATCCCAGGTGTTGGTCACTAAACCTCGGGCCTAGGTCTGACAGGCCAGATCATCATGCATAAGAGCTTTGAGTAGGACCACAGGTGCATGATGTCATTTGCCCACGAGGACAACCACTCTAGGAGGCACTGTGGTAGAAAAACTGAGGCCCAGGGAACAGTGACTCACTCGGAGTCACACAGCGAGTCAGAGAAGAGCCAGGCCAGAGCCAAGGTCTCCTGCCCACGCACTTTACCCAGGTTTTCCCACACCAGCTGCCGGGAAAACGGAGAGCCCTACCCACGGGGAAGGGCATCTGGGAAAATCAGAGAGGGAGGCTGCACTTCCAGACCTAACCACACGGGGGAGCTGGCCCAGGCCAGAAGCATCCAGCAGAAGGCTAGGGGCAGTCCAAGGTTAGCCCTGGGAGGTCCTGGTTCCCTGCGGAGAACGTCTTTGGACTCTGGATCCCACAGGCACTTTGCCTGGTCTCTGATCCCCCCAAGCCCTTTCATCCTATATGGTCTCAGCCTTGGGGAGAGAAGGGAGAGTTGGTCAGGGCCACTGAGGGTTCCAATTTTCTCAGGGAGACACTCAGACACATACTGGGACCCCTATAAACACCTCACAGGTTACGGAGTTACCCCCCACCTCCACCCTTACCCCCACTCCCAACAGGCCGGTACACCCACACAGCCTCCGTTCAGGCAGACAAGCAAGCCTGTCTATGGGGCTGCCTCCTGAGCCACTGGGACTCTGCCAAGGGTGGCCAGGGGAGCCATGCAGAGGGTGGTAGTGGGCCCTGGGGGTCAACTGAAGCCCAGGAGGAGACCAGGAGGGTCTGGGGAGGGGCCCATTGGCTGTCTCACCTGCAAAACAGAGCTCTACCCTACAAGGACTACTTGCACTGCTCCAGCCTCCTGCTGGACTGAGTGTCCATGCCTTAAAAGACCATCTCCTGCCCCCGATCTCCTCCCTCATACACACACAGACCTGGCTCTGCCTTCTGGTTCTCAGACACATCCATGTCTCCAGCTAGGAGGAGCCACCAAACAAAGTCTGGGTCCTTTCTCTCCAGGGCAGCTGCCAGTCCCCATCCAGGTTGGGCTGACCAGTTTGTCATTAGCCCATCCCAGCTTTGTGGTCAGCCTCTCTGCCCTCCCCACTGCCTAGGCCCCCGCCATCTTAGTCACCATTGCCAGGAAGCATTCCCTGGTCCACAGCCTCAGAAGCACTCTTGGCATGTGGTCTAGAGTCTGGTTCATCTCCTACAAGACTAGAACCAGGGCCCAGGAATTGCAACCTACCCACTGGCTAGGTCACTTTCACAACTTATATCTGCTCACTCACTGTTCCACCATGATGCAGACCATGCGAAGAGCGTCTCTCAAGTGAATCACAAGAATGGTGCTGTCCCTCTGATCCCTAGTAAGCCCCTTCTCTGGCCCGTATATCTCTGGCCTTTTCTGGTCTTCTGTTCCCGCTCCTCAGGCTTCAAACTAGCTCAGGCCTCCCCTGTAGCTATAACCCAGATTTCCAGTCCCTCCCGCCTTCTCTTTCAGACACCCTTTGCACGGGCTGTTATTGGGCGGCTCACTCTGTCCCATCGCCTGCAGGACGGGTCGCTGTTTGTCCTAGCCATGGTCCATGCAATTGGCTGATGCTCTCTGCATTGAGAGCCCTTTGACGCCCCAGCCCTTTGGTTTCCCCCAGACCCTCCGCCTATGGCCTAGACCCAGGTCTACACTGAAGGAATAAACCAGAACAATGGGGATCTGCAACATATGAAGGGGATGGTTAAACATTCCCCTAGAGTCCAGGGGACCATCCCCAAGCTGCTGGAGCTTTCACAGGAGGGGACCCCCTTGCCCTCTGGTGCTCTCCTCTCCTTCTTACAGGCAATCTGTGCCAGCATCCACCCACTTCCTGGGGAAACCCACCCCAAAGCGGAGAGAGGGCTCCCTGCTGTGGTCCACTGCTTTCCATTCCCAATTCAGTATCAATCCAGCTACACGCTAGAATCCCTAAAGCTAGGGAGCTTTAAACACGTCCTGATGCCTGGGCTCCACCCTTGGAGATTCTGACTTAATTAGTCTGGGATGTAGTCTGGGTGTCAGGAGTTTTCTTTTTTCAATTAATAGACTTTATTTTTTGAAACAGTTTTAGGTTTACAGAAAAATTGAGTGGAAAGTACAGTCTTCCCATATACCTTCTCAACCCCCTCTCCTGCCCTCCAGTTTCCTCTATTAGTAACATTTTGCCTTAGTGTGGTGCATTTGTTACAACCGATGAGATACTATTGATACATTATTAGTAACCAAAGTCCATAGTTTACTTTAGGGTTCACTCTGTGTTGTACATTCTGTAAGTTTTGACAAATGTATAATGTCATGTATTCACCATTACAGTGTCATACAGAATCGTTTCACTGCCCTAAGAATCCTGTGTTCCACTCGTCCATCCCACCCTTCCCTCACCCCTACGTCCTCCCCCAACTCACATTCCCTCCACCCCTACCCCCACTTCTGCTCCCCTGACTCCTACTCCCCCACCCCCCAACCTCTGGCAACTACTGATCTTTTTACTGTCTCCATAGTCTTGCCTTTTCCAGAATGTCATATAGTTGGAATCATACAGTATGTACTCTTTTCAGCTTTCTAGGTGATTTTAAAAATTTTTTATTATTTGTAAAATTGAAATATAATTGACGTATAACATTGTATAAGTTTAAGGTAGGCGTATTGATTTGATACATTTATATTACAATATGATCGCCATTTAGCATTAGCCAGCACCTGTGTCTCCTCACATAATTATCATTTTTTTTTAGTGGTGGGAGCAATTAAGATCTAGTTTCTTAGCAAGTTTAATGTTTATAATACAGTTTTGTTGTCTATAATCACTGTACAGTGTGTTAAATCTCCAGGACTTGTTTATCTACTAGTTGCAAGTATGTACCCTTACCTAGGTGATTTTAAGGAACACTGAGTGTTGACATGAATAGACCTGGTCTAGAATTTGGTAAAGGGGGGTGGTAGATCTGGTGTTCCATATTTCTAAACCTAATGTGGGCAAAAGTCTCATTTCCTTTTGCTATGTCCATCCATCCATCCATCCATCCATCCATCCATCCATCCATCCATCCATCTGATATTTGTCCAGGGTCTTCTATAACCAGGCACAGAGTTAGACACTAAGCCAAATCAACACTGTTTCTGCTCTCATGGCTCTCACAGTCCATGGCAGACAACAGACATTAATCAAGTTGCCATGCACGTGTGTAGATGATTTTGAACTGATCTGAGTGCCCTGTAGGAAAGGCTCATGGTAGTGGCTCTCTGAGAGTAGTGGGGAGGCTTCCCAGAGGAAGGGAGGCTCCAGCTGACATCTGAAATTGAGGAAGAACTAGCTAGGCCAAAGGGGAGGAAAGAGAGCTCCAAGCAGCGAGATCAGCTTGTGCAAGGGCCCTGTGGTAGGATGGAGCATGGTGCTTCCAAGGACTGAAGTAGTTATGGTGGGACTGAGGGGGAGAGCAGTGCAAGGTGAAGCTGGAAAGGAGGGCAGGGTTGGATAATGTGTGCTGAAAAGATCACTCTGGCTACAGTGTAGAGGAGGGATGGGAGTGGAGGAACCAGAAAAACAGAGAAACCAGGGAGGAGGCCACTGCAGTGTCCAGAAAAGAGATGATATGATGGTGGCTGGGATGGAAAGAAGCAGATGGGCATGAGGGATATGTAGGAGGCCAGACTGACAAGACTATGTGTGGCCTGGCTATGGGGGTGGGAGAGGAATGTGTTGAGGGTGGCTCCTGGCTTCCAGTCTTGCACACCTGGATTGACTATCGTGCTGATCAGGGCGGTAGGGAACTCAGGAATGGACCTGGCTCGGAAGGGAGGATCCTGAGTCTTAGGCAAGTTGAGTCTGAGGTGCCTTGGGACATTCAAGGGAAGATGTCCGGTAGGCAGTAGTACATGTGGGTCTGGAGCTCAGAGGAGAGGGGAGAACTGGAGATGCAGACGTGGGGATCCTCAGGGCGTGGATGGCAGTGGGATTGGAAGCCGTGCGTGTGATGAGACAGCCTATGGAATGAGCATGGGGCGAGAAGAAAGAGGGTCCAGGATTAAGCCCTGGGGAACTGTTCATGTTGGGGGAGGAGGAAGAACCTGAAAAGGCACTGGAGGAGGAGCAGCCTGGGAGCGAAAGGAAAACCAAGTGTGGTATTATAACGGAAGAGTGTGTGTGGTTTCAAGAACTAGGGAGTGAACCTCAGTGTCTGTGATGCTGAGTGGTCAAGTCAGATGGAGAAAGTGAGGGAAATAGTCCTTCCAAGAATTTAGCTGTGTAGGGGGTGAGGGCATGGATACAACTCCCCCACCAGCATCAGCTGCCTCATGACCTTTCCTTTAACTGTGGAAACTATTCCTTAAACACGGACCTGCACACGATCCGAGGATAGACATGAACTGGGGGGTGTGGGGTGTGGGGGTGTGTGTGCTCAATTTAAAATTGCATTAAAGAACGTCTCTGCTTGAATCAGCAGGGCATCACCCAGGCCAGCGGACCATGTTACCAGTCCTCAGGTAGCATCTGTTTTCACCTGAGGAGCTTGTATTACCTTTTAATGGCTTCCCTTTGTTACCCCAAGAGAGCTAGGGTTCCATTATTTTTATTCTCCTCTACTCTGGATGGGAGAGGATGAGAGAAAGAAGAGGGAGTGGCCAATTTCAGTCAAAGAAAAAAAAAAAAAGAATCTTAGAAGACCCTGTTACTATCCTCCCTTGTCCCCTAGCCTCTATCTTCACAAACCCCTCAAAAGAGTTGTCCACACTGCCTCAAATTCCACCACTAATCTACCTTCCCCTTCATGGACATTGGTCTCCTCAAGGTCACCAACAGCCAACAAACCTCTAGACCCAAGCAAGCTCCACTGTGAACTTGCGGCTGCATTGGATGCTGGACCACTTCCTTTGTAAAACTCTCTCTCCAGTCTGTCCTATTGTCCCACTCTCTTGGTTTCTTCTGTTAATAAAAAATTATCCAGATTTTGGAAATAGGGAAAAGAACTCCACGGCGTCCTCTCACTGTAGTGCCAGGGGTTGTCCAACAAGCCTATTCCACCTGGGCATCCTCTGATTCTCCAGGGATGTGTACCTTAGTTGGACTTCTGATTTACTATTGATTAGGGTATTTTATAACTCTGTAAGTGTAGAGGTTAATTTATAGAAAATTCATAATGAGTAAATAATTCGTGTCCAATAGCAATGCAAATATTTTCTGTCTGGTAGAAAAGGGAACCCTAAAGGTTACAGTTTCTTGCCTTGTAGGGCATTAAGCTGTGTTAAGTTCATTTCAGTATTCCTTGGCTGACCAAGTCTATATTCATTCTCAAATGCTGTTTTTAACTAGTCTTAACATCTTACTGATGTCCTCATTCATTAATGAATGAATGAAAGCTTTGACATGTGTTCATTTTATGTTTGAGAGCCATGTTTTTTAACTTCTTTGACAATCCTTCTTTACCACTCCTAATTCTGTGGCCCCACCTCAACAGGCTGCACTGAGGACAGGAAGGGGAGTGGGGGTGAGTTAGGTGACTAAAAAGGGACAGGCACGAAGGCTATCCTGACAGGAGTCTAGGAACCCTGGTGCCTGCCTGGTGCCCTGGCTCGCTCTGGATTCCTAATTCTCCCACCAGCCAGAGCTCCCCCAGGGGGCTGCACTGAATTGCACTGCGCTGAACTGAAGCCTGAATCCTCAAGCAGCAAGGCTCCTGCCCTGCAGGGAGAGGGGCCCGCCCAGCCTTCTCTGCTGGCCTGGTGTCCATAGCTGAGGAGGACTGCTTCCTCCTATCCCCATCCCCCACCCCCACAGGCCTAGAAAACAAGTATAATGATGGGGTCTGTGACTGTCACCCAAGGCTGGCCACACCAAGCGTGAACTTTCTTTGAAAGGTTCTTAAAAATTCACGCAAGTGCATTCCATGCATTCAATCCAGTTTTGTAACTACGCTATGTCCCTTTCATCAAGGAAAACCAGCCCTCTAAAGAGGTCTGTCTTGTGTGTGTCCTGTGATTTAGCCCAAATTTAAGAAAAACTATGATATTCTGTACCCCTTCTGTTGGATCCTGTATCTACACGTAATTATCTCATTTTACCCTTATAACCTCCTTTGTGGGTGGGTATAATTGTCCCATTTTACTGATGAAGGAACTGAGATTCTGAAGGGTTAAGTGGCTTGCCCAAGGTCACACATGGTGTAAGAGGCAGAGGCAGCTGGAAAACCCAGGTGTGTCTGATGCTAATCATGCTCTTCCTTGGTTTGTAATTATTTCTTCTTTCATGGTCAGAGCTCATAGGGCCTCAGAGACTCTAGTGTTCCACCTATGCTCTCCTCAGATGGGAAGAAACGCTCAGAACCAGCCCAAGGCAACACAAGGAGGAAGGTGCAAAATCAAGACTCAAAACAAAAACTGACCAGCAGTGCCCACTGGAAGCCTAGAGGACACTACCCTTCTCCCAGCCAGGCTCCTGTTAGGAATGTCTGCAAGAAACCATGCTCAGGAGTCTACCGTGGAACAAGCCCTCCAGAATCAGGAAATTGGGGTTCAAGTTCTGGCCTTTAGGCAGCTCACTACCCTCTTGGAGTCTCAATTTTTGTCCATGTAAAATGCGCCAATTATTGGGAGTCTCAAAAGAGTCAAAGGTTGGCAAGGCAAGTACGTTGTAAACCTACAGACTGCCCAGAGGTGATAGACCAAGGCTCGTTCTGGGCTTAGAGTCAGACTGCCTAGGCTCAGATCCAGGTCTTATCCCTTAAATTGCCTATCACCTTGGTAAATTTCTATGCCTCAGTTTCCTTGTAATAATAGGACCTACTTCACAGGGTTGCTGTAAAGATTCAAGCGCTTGGAACAGTCACTGGCACGTGAGGATCATTCACTAAAGTTAGCTTTTATTACAGGTCTGTTGCTCGAGGCGTAGGACCAAACCGATCTCATTCAGGCCCCGCCCCCTCCATCAGGCTCCGCCCCCGTCCTCACTCGGTCCCGCCTCCTCCTCACTAGGCCCCGCTCCAGGCGTCCGGGGTTCCTTCCGCCACCAGGGGGCGGCGGCGCTGAAGGGGGCCTTCTAGCCGAAGCAGGCGACGCTCTAGATAGCGGCGGCGGCAGCACTGTGGCCAGTGGCGGCGGCGCTCTAGCCAGCTGGTGTGCGGGGCGGGGTACTCAGTGGTGCGGCCGGCGGGCGGCGATGGCGGCCGTACGGGGCCTGCGAGTGTCGGTGAAGGCGGAGGCCCCGGCGGGGCCGGCCCTGGGGCTCCCGTCGCCTGAGGCGGAGTCCAGTCTGGAGCGTGGCGAGCCGGAGCCCATGGAGGTGGAGGAGGGCGAGCTGGAGCTCGTGCCGGTGCGGCGCTCGCTGAAGGAACTGATCCCGGTACGGGGGGCGAGGGGGAGGTCGCCGAGAGACTGCCCCGCGCCGGAGCGGCCGGAAGGGGAGGCGGCGGGCGCCCGGGCCGGGGGAAGTCAGGAGACGGGAGAGGCGAGCGAGCGCCCGGGGGCGGGGGCGCCGGGCTTGAGGAGAGACGGGGAGCGGGGGAGAGGACGCCGGGGCGTCCGGAAATGGTGTCGAGGGGCTGAGGAGGTGAGGGAGAGCTGGGGGGGCAGTTGAGGACACCCCCTCCGCTGTCCCTTGGAGCCAGTCTGTGCGAGGGGTGGGTGAGGAGGGGCGGGGATTGTCTGGGGCTTGAGATAAAGGGGGAGCCCGGGCGGGAACAGAACCAGGAGCGGCCCAGAAGGAGCTGTGGGCAGGCGCCGGCATCCAGGTCTCCCTGCGGGTCCAGCGCTGGTGGGGCTGTGTCTGTTAAACATTGCACTGGCGGTTTCTCTTGGGAGGGCTGGACTTGTCAGCAGCAGAAACTCGGTGTTTCTGTGGTGACTCGAGGGTCGTCTTGTCCCCGCACAGCTCCACTGCTGTGTGGCACCTACGCCGGGGGCCCCAGCATCTGACCCTTAATGAAACCAAAACAGCAGCGAACCAGCAGTGGTGCTTGGTCCGTCTCTTATCACAATGGGATGGTGAGAGGTGTTTTGCTTGTGGTTTGGTGGTCCTCTGTCCGGTTCTTAGGGCTGGTCTCAGGCCTCCATGGCTCCTCTCATTTACTTAATTTCTCGCCCAACACGAACGACTTTTTACTGCATGTCAGCAAGTCTTGCTTTTAGACTGAAATTATGAAAAAAGGTGAAGGTAGGATCACAAATGATATACAGAGATAGCAAAGGATAATGACTCTGGTGACAACAATTAACGTAGTGGCGTTTTACCATTTACCACATTAGATCATTTAAATGTCACTGCACTTGTGAAGTAGACATTATCATCTCTTTATTCATTCAGTTCAGTATGCATTTGTTGCATCCCCCACTGTGTGCCAGGCACAGCCCCAAGCGCTTGGTCAAGATCAGACTCCCTCCTGGAGTTTATGTTTCAGCTGGGGGACACAAGGAAAAAAATAATTTCCCATAGTGATAAGTGCTATGAAGAAAACGAAACATGTTAATGAGATTGAGAATGTAGAAGTCAGGGAGGGTGTGCAGAGCAGGAAGCCGAATGGGATAGGATGGTCAGGGAAGTCCTCTGAAATAGTGACATTTAAGCTGAACCCTAAAGGACAAACAGGAGCCAACCGTGTGCAGGTTTGGAAGAGAGTGGTCCCGGCAGGGGCAACAGTAAGCCCAAAGGCTCTGAGATGGGAACAAGATTGTTTTGTTGGAGAAACGGAAAGTTCTGGAGTGCAAATGGGAGAGCAGTAAAAGAGGTCAGGAAGGTAGGCAGACACCACAGAGGAAACGTAGGCCCAGAGAGGCCAAAGGAATTGTACAGTGTCGTGTAATCAGTGAACCTCAGAGCTGCCACTCGAGTCCTCGGCTTCCCAGTCCCATCCTCTTTTCACAGCCCTGTACTGTGTTTTCCCCAGGAGGTCTAGGTGAGTCTGGACTTGCTGCATTTTGGTGAAGACTTGTGCTCCACCTGGTGGCCCAGCATGATGAGTTTGTTCAGTCTGGGCTGGGGAGACAAATGACCGTGCCTCATCCCAGACATTTTTCGTGGAAGCCTTTAGATTTTCATTTACATGGACACCTTTAGTAGATGGAATTACTTAAGGTTTTGGACAGGCTCTGATCTAGGAAAGACTTCTCGTTAGAGAGGTGGATTGCTACCATGGAGTCACTGAGACAGGCTTCCTCGTAATAAGAGGTTGTCAGGGTGGGGGAAGGATTGCTGAAAAGAATGACTATCCAAAAGGAATCAGTTGTCGGGCTGTCTTTTATCAAGTTTTTCCTCAGTTGCCATCAGCATTTCTTACCCTTCCCCCTCGTGTTAGGACACAAGCAGAAGATATGAAAACAAGGCTGGCAGCTTCATCACTGGAATCGATGTCACCTCCAAGGTAAGACAGACCATGATTTATTTATTCGTTTTGATAAGCAGGTGAACTTAATGAACTTGGTCCTAAGACTTGTAGAACAGCAATTATTCTTTACCTCCTTTTTTCTTTTGTTGCTGGATTAAAAAATTTTTATTTAATTTAAATTTCTTTTTACACAATGATGCTCTCATGCATCCTGAAAATATCCGGGCAGCATTTGTATGTTCTCACATCCATGAAAAGATAAAATAACCCTACCTAGATGCCTGTGCTTAACCACATCCAAGAGAAAGTTCTGCACTGGGAATGCTTTTTTTATGCTATGTCCGTTCTTTAAAAATGTGTATGCTGTTTCCACTTAAATGAAACAAAACATGAAAAATGCCTGGCACATAGTAGGCCTTTAGTAAATGTCTTTATTCCTCACTGGTTGCAGGCTTTCAAAAATAGGATTTCCTAATTGTGTGGCTGTCTAAACTTTGAAGGCCAAGTCAGCTGAATTATTCTCAGTACCTAGGAGTATTGCCTTTTATCTAGTGATTGCTATTACTAGATTACCAGCTTCATTGTAACTCCTCACAGAGCCAAACCTATAATTTTCCTTATTATAAACAGTTAATACATATTTGTTGTTTTAATTGGTGACATGCAACTTAGACATTCTTTTCAATTTTAATGTGTGCATTTAAATTCGGAACAGAATTTGAATTATAAGTCTGAATAATAGTACTATATTACTATATTAGATGTGTGGAAGCAAAAATAAAAGTAAATATGTCATGCTTACCTTTTTTGTATTTTATCTGGGTCTCAATTTGTCTCAGATTTCTTAAAGGCCAAAAGAAAGAACTGATCATCTTTTAGACAGACAAGAAAATAGAATAAATTGAAGATGTTTTCTTCTTGTAATTGAAAAAGAAGTAGACTCTGTACAGCTTGCCATTTTATGAAACAAATTTATGGGAGAAGGGGTGGTAGCCCTAGAATTGGTACTTAAGTGGTTACTAAAGGAAGGTAGATTAGTTGTTTGCACTGGGAAGACTTCAGTGAAGAAAATTAGCATAGCTATTGGGAAATAACAGAAGTGTTGCTGCTTTACCAATCCCCACAAGCTTTCTATACTCAGACCTTCAATTAGTGTGGCAAAGTCAGTATACAGTTAGGGAAGGGTTCCTAAGAGCCATCAGAAACCCACAGTCAGACCTGGGTTTATTTTAGCTTTTGGAAAAAAACTTACAAAGCTGATTACTTTGTTTTTCAGTGAAGCGTCAGTGCTTCTTGTCACTTAAAGATGAAAACTGGCAATTCCATGGACACAAGCCTAGAATAGAGGAGAGAGTTTCTTTGCTTCAATGTTATTTTTAAATGAGGAAAAAGCTTTAGGGAGTGGACTGCTCAGGCAGACATAATGTGATAGGTGTGATTACCATGCACACAGACTATGTGAAATGGGGGTGGTGGTGGGGCTTCTAGAAATAGCACTGAGATCAGAAGATCTGCCCCTTTTCTAGCTGAAGTACCTCCAGCAAACCTTTTAACTTTTTTGTGCCTCAGTTTCTGCACCTGGCAAATTGGGATGTTAAGATTGTTTAGTTGTAATTTCTTTGCATGGTTGCTAATAGTAAATGAAATGTTAGAGAGCCAAAGGATTATTCATTACTCGCTGAATCAACAAATATTCATTGAATTCCTGCTATGCCCCAGACATAGTGATAGGTATTGAATCATCATGGAGATTATTACAAATTATATCACTATAAGTGTATGCCCTCTCAGTCATTGACCATGAATATCCAGTTCTCTGCAAAAATTATTAAAGGCCTAATGTTGCTTATTTCTTCCGATTTATTTTAGGGTTGTCACTGGTGCATCATGTTGTGTTTGAGTTTTAACTTTCCTCTTCCATTTACTTCTTTGACTTCTATGTCTTCTAGGAAGCAATTGAAAAGAAAGAACAGCGAGCCAAGCGCTTCCATTTTCGATCAGAAGTAAATCTTGCCCAAAGAAATGTAGCCTTGGACCGAGACATGATGAAGAAAGGTACAGGGTGTTTGGGGGGAATTTTTCCACATTTTCCTGCTATGGGCTTATGCTTCTAGCCTGGCCTTGCGTGTCTAGTCCTCATCCAAATACTCCCAAAGGAAGGGACTTGTGAAGGCTCCATTTCTGAGGTGACCTGTTTAGAGTTGAGCTGCTGTTAGCTGTGTCTCACATGTTAAAGCTGGAAAAAGAAGAGATTGTCTTGTCTGAGGAGGCCCAGAGAAAGTCACCAGTTAGTAGCAGAGCTAAGATTAGAACCTGTGCTTCTATGGACTCTTACTCATTTTCTGCGTTTATCGTAGAAGTGTTAACTTTCCTTTGCCTTTAAATGTAGCGTAAGTGTGTCACAGTGAGACTTTCTTTTAGGAGATTCAGAGCAATACTGGAATTGATGGAGGAAAGCCATTAATATTTCTGTTGATACAGGCTTGTGATCTATTTTTGTGTTTTGTTAGGGTATTTTGCTTGCTAGAACTTACCCTGAATTATCATATATAGTAATCTGCCCTAGTCTTCCAAAGCAATTTATAAATAAAAGGAAAAATTATCACCTTTTTAGTGAGTTCATAGCCGTATTCCGCTCTAAGAGAAGTCAGTGAATGCAAAGGGGCTTGCCCTGTTGTATTTACAAATTTGGGTATTTGTGAAGGGCGTAATAGGTAGCCCTCTGAATGCATGTTAAAGATCTCTGCTTTGCTGTGTGAGTTTCTGTAGGCTTGTTTGGTTGATAAAAACATGTTGAATGAATGAAAGAATAACTACTATTTGTTGAGAACTTCCTCTCTTACCAGGCACTGTGTTAATTACCACATTACGTATTCATTTCTTATTCATTTCTCACAATAACCCTATGAGGAATGTATTTCTGTCCCTATTTTACAAAGAAGGAAACAGGCTCAAAGAAGTTTGGCAAATGCCCAGCGTTATGCAGCTAGTAAAAGTGGAGTCAGGATTTGCACCCAGGTTTATCTGACTCTGAAGCCTTGCTCTTAACTACTTCGCGCTGTTGCCTTACAATACGTGATATGAGACCATAGACCCAAACCTCCTCAGCCCCTCCCACTGGGCAGAGTAGCTTGGATGCGGAGTTCAACTCTGGACACTGCTTTACTCTTTTTCTGCATGATGAGTTCAAGTTGGAAATACGACCTTGCTTCCTTTGCAGGCTGGGTTTCCAGGAGTCTGCTTGAGTGGACTTGTGTTTCAGGAAAAGTCTTGTGAAGGCCAAGGACGCTGGCTTGCTCGTTGTGCAGCTCGGCATGCGTGTGCCTGCACAGTCTGGGCCCAGCTAGACCTCTGAGGCCTCTCTCACATGCCACCTTGAAAGCACCATAGTTTTGCCACACCTGTTTACCTCTAGTCCTATGAGCATTCCTTGTGACATCTTGCCTCTGATCTTGTTTATGCCTTTCACTCTGCTGGTTTGCCCTTGTTTGTCCCCATGCTTTGTCTGGTTCAGATGTCACTTCCTCCGTGAGGCATCCCTAATTACCCACTCAAATTTCTCTCCCACCTCTCTTGGAGCTTTTTAGGGTGCTAAGTCCTCCTGGAATCTAGTCTCAGTCTTTGTGAATGAATGAACCTTTTTAGGTCTCAGTCTCCTTGTCTGTAAAATGGGAATGTGAAACCTACCTGAATAGGGTCACTTTCAGAGTTAAATTTTAATTAAGCAAAAAAACTTTTTTTTTTTTTTTGGAAAAACAATCCTGATCTCATGGTTCTAAAGATATTCCTAAAAAGCAATAGATGTGCCTGTGGCGAGTTGCTCATTAGGACTTGTTTTTCATCCAAGAGGCAGCATGGCCTAGGTTAATATTTCTGAACTTTGGAGAACCCTGTTGCCTATCCCGGATCAATTTAAATTAGAATTGGGGGGTTGGATAGGTCTCAGAAATAGTTATTATTTTTATATCTCCCCAGGTAATTCTAATGTACAGTCAGGATTGAGAATCATTGGTGGTGTGGTTAAAAGCATGGGTTCTGAAGCCTGGCTGCCTGTATTCAAATCCTGACTTGTCACTTTCTTGCTCTGTGACCTTGGGCAAATTATTTATCTTCTAGGAACCTCAGTTTCTCATCTGGAAAGGCAGATAACAGTAGTTCTTATCTTATAGGGTTGTTGGGAGGCTCTAACAAAATGTTACAGTTCTTAGAGTGGTGTCTGGCACATAATAGGTGTCCAGTAAACGTTAGTTATTATTTTCATCATCTGGTGTTCTCCGTCTTCCAAGCAGTCATCTAAGTGGCCCAGCCTCTTTGGAGAATGGGGACATTGGAATAAGCATCTTGACTCCTGCAGTCGTACCAGGTGTCAAGCTATTTCTTCTTTTTATTATTAATACCAGCAATAATAAAAGATACCATTTGATAAATGCTTACTATGTGCCACTCACTCTGCTATGTGGTTAACTTATCCTTTCAACAGCCCTGTGAGGGGAAAGTATTTATCATTTCTGTTTTACTGATGAGGAAACTAAGGTGCTGAGAGGTTGAGAAACTCGAAGTAGCAAGGCTGGGATTTGAAGGCTGATCTGACTGAAGCCTATGTTCCTAACCTCTCTGCCAGCATTCAGGGACATAGTTGGAAGAGGCTGCACTAGACCATTCTGCATCAGGAGTGACTTGCTGCTCTTGAGTGAGTAGCAAGTGTCAAGCAGGTTTGGTGTCCTTATCCCCAAGATCAAAGCTGTCATGGTTGGAAGGGACCTTAACGGTCATCTAGACCAACCTCCTGCCAAGTGCTGGAGGCCTTTTGGCAAAGTTCCCAATAGTCTTTTGGCCTCTGCCTGAACGTTTCCTAGTGATGGGACAAGGACTATTTATAAGGCAGTCAGTCCTGTTTTTAGATTCCTCATGTTGAGCAGAAATTGCTTTTAGTAATTTCTGTCTGTTAGTTACTGTGTGACTCTTAGAACAACATTAAGTCGGTTCCTCATTCGCACAATGACCCTTCAGGTGAGGGAATGGGTAGCCCATCCCTTAACTTTCTTTATGTGACATGACTTTCTGGTCTCCCTCTTCTAGACTCTTTCCGGTTTCTAAATGTCCTTCATAAGGTAAGGTGTAGATTCCAAATATGGTTGGATTCACGGAGAGTATGGCAGGACTATTACCATAGTCTCTATCATAGCCATTTCATAGTGTTGTATTCATCTTCTGGTCAACCAAAGGACCCAGGTCTTTTCCCCAGGAATTGCACCCATCAAAACAGTCTTTCTCATCTTGTACTTGAGGTGCTTTAAAGAAATTACTCCTTTTTATTTATCTCCATTAAATTACATCTTATTGATTTCAAGACTCCATTTCAACCTATTGAGTTAATTTTCATCTTAACTCTACCTTTCGCCACTTTAGCTGTACTACTCGTTTTGGTATGCATGGCTTCTGTACTTTATCCAGTTGTTGGTAAATGTTGAACAGGATAATCCTGTATCATGCCATGAAGCATAGGTCCATGAATTATAGGTCTTATTCTATTATCAGGCCCACATTTCATTTTATTGTCATGAGGAACTAGGTTATACGCCTTAATGAACTCAGGGTAGAACACCATCTGTGATATTCTTTGAATTTCTTGTCCTGGTAATCTTATCAAAAAAAGAAAAGAGGTTAGTGTGACTTGCTTCTTAGTGAACTCGTGTCATTTCTTAGGGGAAAGACTTGATCTTAAGGGATCATAGATTCTGTCTGATAAGCTATTTTTTTTTAGTGTCAGAAAATGACATTAATCTTTTCAGTCTGTGGTTTGGGAATTTCTCTTTTCCTCTTTTATGAAAATCAGGCAGGATTAGCCCTTCTCAAGGCTTTAAGGTACTTCACACCTTCTCTGTGACTTTTTAGAGATTATCTACCTAATTTCTACTTAATTCTGAAAATGCAGCTTAGTGTTTGAGTCAGTACACAGTACATTGGGATGTAATGCTGGACTAGGAGATTTAAATCTATTAAAACTAATTCTTATGCTGTTGTCACCCATCTTGGGTTTTAGTTCTTACTTAATAATAGCTAGTCTGCTGTCAGTTAGTAAAATAGATAGCAAAATAGATCAACAGTTCTGCCATTTTTCTTGTATCATCTTCCCAAAACGATGTTGCTCCAAACACTTAAAAAAAAAAAAAAAAAGCCATCAGCATTTTTGATGAGCCTATTTACTCTGAATTACTATAACTTTTTTTTTTTCCCCTGGTGAGGAAGATTGGCCCTGAGCTAACATCTGTTGCCAGTCTTCCTCTTTTTGCTTGAGGAAGATTGTCCCTGAGCTAACATCTATGCCAGTCTTACTCTATTTTGTATGTGGGACACCTGCCACAGCATGGCTTAATGAGCAGTGCATAGGTCCATGCCTGGGATCCAAACCTGCAAACCCTGGGCTGCCAAAACAGAGCACACACACTTAACCACTACGCCACTGGGCTGGCCCCTGAACTATAACTTTTTCTTCATTAGATGTTATACAAGCAATTCATGTTCACCAAAGAAAATTTGGAAAGTAGAGTAAGAAGAAAAGTTGCCCACAGTTCACCACTCAAGCCCAGTCATTGTCAACATTTTGTGTATTTGCTTCTAATTTTTTCTGGGTGTGAACTTTTTTTTATTCCCTTTGTAGTCATACTGCTTTTTCCCTTTTCAGTTGACAGTCCAGCATCAGCATTTTCCATGTAACTGGATAGCCTGATGTTAGTCTTTCAGATTCTTTCATTTCTTGCTTTCATTCTCTTACATTTGTCATTAGTAATTTGTAATTAGTAATAATCTCCCATATTCTTGGTGAGTTGTGCTCACCTCAGCTTTGCTGTCTTCTCTTTCTTTGGGATCACCTCTCATGCTCTGAGTTACTGTATTTATTATACAGTGTCTCCCCAGTTTTTTGATCTGAGGCCTTGGGATTGGCTACTTTTTCTCTGGATTTTCAAAACATCTGCTTTCCTGAAGACTTGAGTTTTATGTCCTACTACCTGTCATTCATTGTCTTCTTATTAGAAAGTCCAAGATGACCTCACTGCCTTGCTTGTAGTCAGCACTCAGTAAATGTCTAGTCCTCATTCCCCAGTGCATCTCTTCACTGCCCCCCAGCAATTAGCCCTTTCTCATTGGTTGGGCATAAATCTAGATGCCTTCTTTGTGGCTTTGTTTTATTTTAAGTAGTGACATTGTCAGCAAGGTAAGGAAGTATTGAGCAGTCTTGGGCAGTCTTCTATCAGATCTTGAGCTTAACGAAGTTTCCGTCTCTAGTGGATCTTGCCACTGTCAGTCAGTTTGGTTCTCTTTTGAGAATGAACCTTTCTTACCCTCCAGCTGATTGACTAGTTTGTCTGTGCAGTGATACGGCTTTTGCATCTCTTTTTTATATCTTTACCTGCTTCTTTTGAATAAGATTGTCCATTACCCATTTCTGGATGTATATACCATTCTTTCTACGTTAAAATATAGACATCTGAGGCCAGAAGTTTTGTTCCTTACACTCTTTTCCCTTTTGTTTTTAAGCTATTTCTTCACCTGTAGATTTTTTTTAATGTTGTAATGTTTTATTAGAACAATGCTATGATGTTATTGGTATTTATTTTTTGTCCTTTCGTTTGGTCTTTATTTTCTCTACTTGTCTCATTTGTGATTAAATCCTTGTTAGCAGATCAACAAATCTCCTACAAGATATTTTCTCCCTGATCCTCGCTCTGTTCCCTCTGCTATCACCAGGAGCTCTCCCTGTTGTTTGTTACCTTCTTTAGGACCATCTCTTTACTTCCCATAGGATCTGTTTCTTCCAAAGTCATGGCTTTTAGCTTGATGAACTGAGAAGGCTCCCTGGGCCAAACTGAATTTCCCATCCTGCATGTTAGAATTACTCTGGGTATCTGTTGTGGACATCCGTCTCATTTGGGCCTCTGTTCACTGTTGCACTGCTGGCCGCTAATAGAGATTTGATGGTATCTCTGTCTTCATCAGTCTGGCTGGCAGAAGGGTGCTCACCTGACTTAGTCTGGTCACACTTACAGGGCTCCCATTAAACCTATCTTTTACTCTTCAAAATGACAAAATAACTATTAAAAAAATTTTATCTGCAAGTATTCACATATATTTTAAGTTCATTTGTTTTAAATAAAAGTAATATATGACATACAAAAACATACTTGGGAGTAATGGGCATTGAATTCGTAACAGAACTACTTGGGAGAAGGGAGGGAGAAGAAGGGATGTGGAGCAGTTACACAGGCCCCAGTTGTATAAGTAGTGTTTTATTTCCCTCAAATATTTTAAAGAAATTAGGCGTAAAGCTAGGTGGTGGAAATACAAGTATTTAAAAATTTTTTTGTATTATTGATATATTTGCATATTTCACAATTAAAAAGATTAAATGAGATATTGTACTTACAGTATTTAATGAAAAATTAACACAATCTTGGTAAGGCTGAGGTTCCTTTTTGACCCCAGCCGTCAATCTTTCTTCTTCCCCAGAGGTAACAACTATTATTAATGTGGAGTGAATCACACTAGGCCTTTTTCTAGGTATTTGTATACACAAATATGTACCCTTAGAAAATGTATGGTGGTGTTTATGTTTTAATTTTTTTGATGTCGTCATATTGTATGTATTTTCTGCATTTTGCTTTTTTCACTCAATAGTATGTCTTAGAATCTTTCCATGGTATATAATAAATTATTGTTTTTAACTACATAATGTTCTATAATATGGATAAACCATGATTCATTTAATATGGATAAACCATAATTTATTACTCTGATAACTACTGGGTTATTAGAAATAGGGCTGCAGTGAACATCTCTGTGTGAGCTATTCTGCAAAACCCACATGTGTTTAGGGTAGATACTGAGGAGTAGAATTCCTATGCCTGTAGGGCATGTGGGCTCAATCACAATTGTCATAGACACTCCCCATTTGCCCTTCAGAGTGCCTGTGCCACTTCACACTCCCACCAGCAGAGGGCTCTTTTCCTCCCACACTGCCAACAGTTGATGCTAAAAGATACAAATGTAAAGAAAAATCTGGTCACTGCAAGCTGGTATCTTGTTTTAATGTGCCTTTTCCTGATTAGTGATGAGGTCCACCATCTTCTCGTATGTTATTGGCCTTTTGTATTTCATTTTGTGTGAATTGCCTGCTCATGTCCTTTGCTCATTTTTATTTTGGACTGTCATTTTCTCATTGATTTGTAGGATTTCTTTACTCTAGTGTCATACTTTGCTTATATCCAGGGGCAATGTCTCTTCTTCTTTTCTCAATTGTCTTCACTAGTACACATTTCTCTTTGACATACATTTAAAAAATTTTAGAATCAGGTTGTTAAGTTCAATGAATAATCCTGTTGAATTTGGGATTGCTTTAATTTACAAATTACTATAGGTTAATTTTGGGAAACGTATCATGTATTTTACCAACGCCATGTGTTTAATCTTTCTCAGCCTAATATGCCTGTTCTGAATTAAATCATTTGCTACATGCTGTTGGTCTGTGATAAAAATTATAATAGTTTACCTAACTGCTCTGTCTCGTTTTCTTTTGAAATAATTGTCATCTCTTTCAGCATACTTCTTTTCTAAATACATTTTATCTGAACTATTATAAAGGGGTACTGGTGGGGTGTTCAATGGTGGGTGGGAAAATTCTATCATCTTTTCTGTGTCTTGTTTTTCTAGCGATCCCCAAAGTGAGACTGGAGACAATCTACATTTGTGGAGTAGATGAGATGAGTACCCAGGATATCTTTTCGTATTTTAAAGAATATCCTCCAGCTCACATTGAATGGTTGGATGATACCTCCTGTAAGTACACTCAAGTTTTCTGTTGAATATATTTTTGTTTATGATTCTGAGTTCTTTTTTTTTTTCGAGGAAGACTGGCCCTGTGCTAACATCTGTTGCCAATCTTCCTCTTTTTTTTTTCCTTTTTCTCGCCAAAGCCCCAGTACATAGTTGTGTGTCATAGTTGTAGAGTTGTAGCTCTTCTATATGAGATGCTGCCTCAGCATGGCTTGATGAGCAGTGCATAGGTTGGCACCCAGGATCTGAACCTGTGAACCCTGGGCTGCAGAGGCATAACGTGCACACTTAACCACTGCACCACCGGGCTGGCCCCCAGTTCTTGCCATCTCAGATGGTGAATAATTATGGCTCAGACTACAGATGGTCCCCGACTTAATAATGGTTCAACTTACAATTTTTCGTCTTGAAGATGCTGTGAAAGCGATACACATTGAGTAGAAACTGTAGTACTTCGAATTTTGAATTTTGATGTTTTCCCGGGCTAGCGATATGCCATATGATACTCTCTCATGGTGCCGGGCAGCGGTAGCAAGCTGCAGCTCCCAGTCAGCTACGTGCTCGTGGAGGTAAACAACCGATATGCTTACAACTGTAAGCATTTTTCACTTTCAGTACAGTATTCAATAAATTACGAGAGATATTCAACACTTCGCAAAAATAGGCTTTGTGTTAGAGGATTTTACCCAACGTAGGCTAATGTAAGAGTTCTGAGCACATTTTATTTAGGCTAGGCTAGCTATGATGTTCGGTAGGTTAGGTGTATTAAGTGCATCTTTGGCTTACGGTATTTTCAACTTACGATGGGTCTGTCAGAACATAACCCTCATCATAAGTCAAGGAACATCCGTGCTTATCTATGCCTAACCTCTGCCCTTAGCCTAGGAGAGAAAAAATTGCCCATTGATGAGAACCAGAGTGCCTTAATGAGTCTGCCAAATCATACTGCATGAGGTATTCCAGGTCAGCTCAGAGTTAGTGACCAGCGCTCTAGGCAGTTCGTTGCTGGCGTCTGAGTCTAGTGTACATGGTTGAGGTCTCTTTAACACCCACAATTTCCCAAGAAAGGGGAAGATCCAACGGTTTAGACTTGGGGCTGCATTTTCAAGGCCTAACTTTTTCATTGCAACTTGCCATATAGCTATTCAGAGGGCTGGCTCTTCCTCAGTGTCTCTGACCTAGAGCTAAACCAGCACCCTCTGACACTGTACCAGACCTCTCACCTCTGCTTGCTTTGGAACTTCACCTGCTTGCCCTAACCTGTGAACTGTCCAACTTTTGAGCTAATTTTTTTTTTTTTGGTGAGGAAGATCAGCCCTGAGCTAACATCCATGCTAATCCTCCTCTTTTTGCTGAGGAAGACCGGCTGTGAGCTAACATCTATTGCCAATCCTTTTCCTTTTTTTTCCCCAAAGCCGCAGTAGATAGTTGTGTGTCATAGTTGCACATCCTTCTAGTTGCTGTTTGTGGGACGCGGCCTCAGCATGGCCAGAGAAGCAGTGCCTCGGTGCGCGCCTGGGATCCGAACCTGGGCCGACAGCAGCGGAGGGCGCCCACTTAACCGCTAAGCCACAGGGCCGGCCCAAGCTAAGTGTAATTTTTAACTTGCCTCCTCACTCCAAGTCTGGCCTGCCCTCTGCTAACCACTCTACTGGCTTCTTGTCTTGACTCACTTCTAGTCTGGCTTTACTCACTGCCAGCTTGCTGACCTACTAGGTTGTACCCTGGATTGCAGCCTGGTTTTCCCAGCTGCTTTCTTACAAAATGTTGATTCAGGGTTTTCATTGAAAGAAGAAGAAACATGACTGAGTAAAAGATTTTTCTCCTTTTTTCTTTTTGCTTAATTTACACCATCCAAATCAGGGGTTAGCAAATCTTTTTCTATAAAGGACTGGACAGTAACTATTTTGGGCTTTGCAGGCCATACAGTCTCTGTCGTGTCTACTCAGCTCTGCCATTGTAACATGGAAGCAGCCACAGACAATATGTGATTGAGCCTGGCTGTCTTCTGTAGAACTTTATGTACAAAAACATGGTGGATGTGTAGTTTGTTGTACATTAATTATACCTAAATAAAGCTGGTACAGATATAAATAGACAGACAAATAAATAACAGGTGGTGGGCTGGATTTGGCCTGCAGGTTAGTTTGCTAACTCCTGATTTAAGTCATTAAAACCATAACTAAAGGCTATTAAAGTCAGAGGGACCCTTATAATTACCCAGTTCAACTACCTCACATGGTACATCAGAAACTGAGAAACAGAGAAGGGAAATTGTTTGCCCAAGGCCATGTGGCATGTTAGTAACAAAAGTGAGAATCTTTAGACCTTAATTTCCCAAACTGAGATATAAGGGTAACATAAGTTTGAGGAATGCTGTTTTAAACAAGACTTCTTATAACCTTTTTCTTGCTAAATTCTTTTCCTTAAAGAAGTAAATTAAATTAGTTGCTACAAAGTCAAGTGGCTGTCGTGCCTCCGTTGTTTATATTCCATGGATACCATCATCACCCACACTTGACAATGGGGGAACATCATTTAACATGTCCAAATGACAAGGAACAACATAAGGCTTCCCTGTAGGGGCAGTAGTAGGATAATCCAGATTTGTTTGATAATTATCATCGTCATCAAGACCTGCTAACACTACGTAGCACTCACTGTATGCCAGGCAATTGTAATGTACAGAACTCTTTTTCATGGAATTCTTGACCATTATTTTGTGGAACCCAGTTTGGGAATGTAGCTCTAGGCTAATTTCATCAAAGAGATTTTACTAATACTTTCTGTACTTCCTTTCATGAGTTGGTTTGTACATTTACTGATGCCAGTCTGTAGCTATATGAGGCTGTATCAGTGAATATGATGAAGTCTCAGCTCTCAGAAAACTTACCATTTGGATGTGATGTAACCTTTTATTTTACATTTTGTTTTAGGTAATGTGGTTTGGCTGGATGAAATGACAGCCACACGAGCCCTTATCAATATGAGCTCTCTGCCAGCCCTGGATAAGATAAGAAGCAGGGATGCCAATGAGGACAAGTCATCTGAGAAAAGTAAAAAAGGTAACTGAACACAAAGGAAGGACTTGCAGGCTAAAAGTCCTGTTGTTTACACAGTCAGTTTGTGTTTCTGTGCAGAACATTATGTGGCATTTCATCGTCAATTATTTCTGAAATAAGCTATGATGCTTTGGATCGTCAGTAAATAGGAGGAGAAAATGTTGGACTTTTAAATTGTATGAGATGGTGTTATGTTATCTTGTCCCTCACATTCCATTTTAGACAAGCAGGAGGACAGTTCAGATGATGATGAGGCTGAAGAAGGAGAAGTTGAAGATGAGAACTCAAGTGATGTAGAGGTTAGTAATAGGGCAAAGATATATGTAAGGTTTTACTGTAAAAAACTGTCTTTTTATTTAAGGCTTAAAGACTTAGTTTTATTCTTCCCGTAGCTTTCGTCATTAGTCCTTCTGAGGGTGCACCAGGCTCTTGGCCTTTAAGTTCGTGTGACTGTAATGAATGGTTTGTCTTGAGATCTTAGAATAGTACTCACACTTCTGTATGAAAGAAAATGCTTTTATTTAGAAATAACTTTGAAGTGTTATTTAATCAGTAAAATTAAGAAAAAGCAAGTAATGGCATATTTCCTAATGGAGTATGTACTATTGTTGGAAACATTAAAGTGTGTTCATTTAAAAAATATTTATTGAGTGCATACTATATACCAAATTTTAGGTGCTGGAGCTATAGCATCAAGTGAAACAAAGTCCTTGCCCTCTGGAGCCTACATTCTAGTGGGGAAGACAGACAGTTCACACATACGCAGATACCTAATATAAAGTCAGGAAGTGGTGAGTGCTGTGAAGAAAAGTAAAGGAGGGTAAGCAGATAGAGAATGAAGGAGGCTATTCTTGTAGACAGGGTGGTCAGGGAAGACCTCTGACTTAGAAGTTCTGCAGAGGAACTAGTGCTGTGATGCTGATGAGTATTATTAAGGTAGAACGCTGTCTTAATCAATGGTAACTTTGCTACTGAATAAATATGAAAAAGGCTTTAATTTTTATATTGAAAATGCTCTTTTTTCTTAAGTTGGACACGTTATCTCAGGTAGAAGAAGAATCTCTGCTAAGAAACGATCTTCGTCCAGCTAACAAACTTGCTAAAGGAAATAGGTTATTCATGAGATTTGCTACAAAAGGTAAATGTGATATTTGGAATTGATTTTTATTTTTAGTTATAATTTTATTTTTTCCCCCAAAGCCCCAGTAGATGTGATAGCTGCACATCCTTTTAGTTGCTGTATGTGGGACGCAGCCTCAGCATGGTCGGAGAAGCGGTGTGTCTGTGCGCGCCCGGGATCCGAACCCGGGCCACCAGCAGCGGAGTGCGCGCACTTAACTGCTAAGCCACGGGGCCGGCCCTGATTTTTATTTTTAATCAAAGTGATTTATTGCTGAGTGACATCCTTCTCTTTTGAATCGGAAGTTAGATCAAGTAGTCTTAAAGTCCCTCCAATATTACACCCCCTGTAATATTCTGTGCTTACGAAATGGTGGCTTGCTCTCTGAGTTGAATTTCAGACTTTGAAAGTGAGTATTAGCTATTTGTATACTTTTGTGATTTCTGCCTAAAGTATGTTATTTTCTGTTAAAGCTGGTTTGCCCCATGTGCATTTCAGCCAATTTATCATTTGAACTATGAAAACTTTTTAAAATTATATATTTTTGTTTGTCACAGCAATATCCTCCTGAACATTGCTAATAGTGCTTTTCAACTCTAATTCTCTAAGGAATTAAATTAAAAGCCTCTTACAATTTGTAAGGCTTTTTATGCATGATGATTTTGGTGCACATTAAAAATATATATGTGCGTGTGTGTGTGTATTGGCTTTTCAAATCATTTGAGAGTTAATTGGAAACCACAACCCTTTACCTCTGAATACTTCAATATGTATTTTTGAAGAATAAGGACTTTGTCTTAGATATAGTTATCAAAATCAGGAAATTTAACGTTAATACAATACTATTACCTAATCCATAGTCCACACTCAGGTTTCGTCAGTTGTTCCAGTAACTCCCCCACTCTCTATATTAAAACTGCATGGCACACGGTGAGTGCTGTGTAAGTGTTAGCAATTCTTGGTGATGATGATGGTGGTGGTGATGATTGTCAAATAGATTTGGATTATTCTTTCTACTACTCTCCCACTAAACTAGGATCCACTCGAGGACTATTTAAGTGTGCTGTGTCTCCTTAGTCTCCCTGAATATGGAACTACTTCTCTCTTGTTTTCCTTGACTGAGACATTTTTAGAGTGTTGGCTCGGTATTTTATAGACTTCCCCTCAGTTTGGGTTTGTCTGATGTCTCCTCCTGATTAAATTCGAGTTGTGCCTTTTAGGCAAGAATACCACAGAAGTGATGTTGTGGCATTTTCAATGCATCATATCAGGAAGGACATGATATTTATTTGTCCTATTCCCAGGGAGGTTAAATTTTATCACTTAAGGTAATGATCGCCAGGTTTCTCCACTGTAAAGTTACCCTTTTTCCATTTGTGATTTAAATATTTGTGGGGAGATACTTTGAGATTATATAACTAGCCTGCTGCTCATCAAACTTCCGTGCAATAGCTTTAGCATCCATTGATGACTTTTGAACTCTATCATTTCTTTGTTAGTTGGCAGTCTGCTGTAAGAAAGAGCTTTCCCTTTTTACCCATTTATTTATTTACTTATTTATGCAGTTTAGGCTCATGGCATCTTGTTTTATTCAACTGGTCATCATCCATTACTATCGTTATTTTGGTTCACATGTTGTCTTGGATTTGGGCAGTAGAGCCCCTTCAAGCTGTGTTCTTTTGACATGCCTCCATGATTCTTTGAGCACTTTCCTACTTTGTGGCACAATAAAACATCTTGTTTTTCCAGACTCAACTTGTGCTTTCCCTGCCCCAGATCTGGAATCAGCCATTTCTCCAAGGAGCTTGTGGGCATGTGTTTTTGTAGGGTGAACATACTGGTTTGTGCCGCTAAGTTTATCCATAGCACTGGATACATTGCCTTGGTGTTCGTCCTTTGCAGTGAGTGAGTGCCCAAGGAGCTGTCCCAGACCTTTACGTTACGAAAATGCATGTCATCAGTGACCACCTTTCCTTTCTATTAACTGGCATCTTAACCTGACAGCTGGGATCCTTTCTACATTTACTCATTTGAGTGGCTGTTTGAGTGCATTCTAGATACATGGTGCTCTGCTGTTTTCTTTAAGCCATTTTGAGGAACATCACGATAAACTGGAAAAACGGTTTACAAAATGTATGGAATTATGTATGATCTGGTTCTTTAACCCTGATTCTGTGTTATTGGAGTGTTGTCATTCAGAAACAAGTATCATCTCTCAGAGGACAGTGAAAATGCCACCTCTTCTAGAAGCATTTTTGATTCTGAACACCCGTAGTAACTGAAGCTCTCTTATGCTTCTTGGAACCTTTTATATTGTATTTTTTTTTCTTTTAAGTATTTTCTCTATGAAGTCAGTCAATTCCTTAACAGCACCTTAACCTCATTCATGTCTGTATTTGGTCCACCCCCTCCACACTGCACTGCTTTAGTAGGCACTTAGGGAATGTTTATAGTGCATTTTTCCCTTTTGTTGGGAGATTGTGCTGATCTGATCCAAGCTATGGAAAACATTCTTTCTTTTATTTATTTTTTTTGGAACCTTTCAACATTGTCTTCACACCCACAGAAAATCCTAGGTAACTGTTGTAATTAATTTTTAGATGACAAAAAGGAACTTGGAGCAGCCAGAAGAAGTCAGTATTACATGAAATATGGGAATCCAAATTACGGAGGCATGAAAGGAATTCTTAGTAATTCTTGGTGAGTCCAAAACCTTAAAATACAATAGTTTAAATAGTACCTAAGCTTTTCTTAATTCTTCAGTTGATATTCTGCAGTGGAATGTGTGGACTCAAAGGAAGACAAGAAGAAAGAATTCAAGATTCTTAACTGTGGTAAATGGTGTGAAAATGCTGAGTTTCAGTTTCACGTAAAATGTCTCTGTTTTAGCACCTAACATTGCGTCAGTGTGTAGTTGAAATTAATTAGTGGATTTCAAGGTCCTTGTTGGTTTTTCATCATGTGCTTATTTTGGGAATGTTGCAGGAAGCGAAGATATCATTCCCGTCGCATTCAGCGGGATGTGATCAAGAAGAGAGCCCTGATTGGGGATGACGTTGGCTTGACATCCTATAAACACCGACATTCCGGTAGTTGCCTGCTCAGCTCTTGGGTAGACACATGTTTGGCTCCCGAAATCATATTTTTATTCTTAACACAGTCTTTTAAGGTTGCAAACTTTATCATCCTCTCTTCCTTGCCCTCACCCTCTGCCAACATATAGGAAAGTAAGTCAAGTCACGATTAATTTTAAATTGCCCATACAAAGAGGTCAAATGATTTTATAAAAGCTGTTCTAACAAAAGAGGCCAGATGTGACTTAAGAAAAGTTTTATTTTAATTTTCCCTAGGAATCCAATTTTTCTACTATTAATATCACAGTCTGCATGAAAAAAGTGTTTTAAATTATTTTATTAGATGAGCTGATTTAATTGTTCCTTTGGTAAAGAAAATAGGCTGCTTGCTATGTCTAGTGTTTACACTTATTGGCATGTGCACGTGAATGCCTCAGTAAAGTGAGATACTGTGACTTGGGTTTCATTTCATTTCTTCTTTCTTTCTTGCTCGTAGTGCTTCTTGTAAAGAACATTTTCATTATGTTTTATAAAGATTTTTTTTTTATTTTGAACCTAATCTGTAGAATCTTCTACAAGCTTTGTAAAACTAACCAAGTCAGCATACAAACAGGGAATAACGTATTCACATTCATCGTTGTAACAGGACAGGGAGAGGTGGAGTCTATGCATTTTTAAAAATTTAATGCGTTTATCCAAAATTGTATATTTGAAATCTGCATCTTAATAACGCACGTACTTTTCTGTTACACAGTTACACTGTTCCAATTTCTAGGTTACTCTAAGATATTTTCATCGTATAACCTTTATATTCATATTAAAGAAATTAAAAAGCAAAGTGCCCCTAATGCTAGCACTCTAATATAACAACTGATTTCATTTTACATTTTTCCTATTTGTCTCTTTTCATATTAAATGATAATTAATTGTTGTGGACATATATTTTATGGTCTGCCTTTTCCACTTATAAGCATTTTCCCATGAACTTTTTAAAAGTACAGTTGATTTTCATTATTTGTGGTGGTTGTGTTCTATAAAGTCATGATGATCCTTGAAATAGCAAATACTAAACCATTCAGAGACTCTGGTCACACCATTTTCATCAACTGATCAATATATAACCTTGTTTGATGTGTGTTTCTGTTTAAAGACACCTTATTTAATACATATTGTTGATTCGTTAACATTGGACTCATGGCCAACAGCACTATAACTCACGCCTGAAGGAGGCTTATCTAACATGTATTTTCTCCATAAGGCACATCATAACCTTCTTGTACTTAGGAACACTAGACAGCTTTGGCACTACACTTGGAAGCCATTTTAAGGAGTGAAATCACCAAGAAAAGCCACAAAAATGTGGAAAAGTAGCACTCAATAGACTGCAAAAAGGACGCTTGTTTACAGCATGAGAGATGAAACAAGAAGGCAGAACATTGCTTGTTTGACCTCAGCTGGGAACATGCATGTCGGGTGACTCAAAATTTTTTCCGCTCTATGCATGTCCACAAATGACCACGAAAGTGCCATGAATATTGATTCTAGAGTTACAAGTAAATTTGGCAAATTCACAAATATAGAATCTATGCATAATGATGATTGACTGTATTTTAGATAACTTTGTGAAAGTGCATCAGGCTGCTAGATCATACTTTACCCAGCCATTTTTCTGTTGTAGGTATCAGAATGGTAACCAGATTAGCAGTATAGATACTGCTCCAATAAAATCTTGGGCATGGGAATCCCATCTTTTAGAAAAGTTCATCGATGTGGAATAGAAAATCAGACTTGTTAGTTTTAGTGCTTTTCCTAATGTTTTTTGGTTAAATTCCTTAGGACTAGTGAATGTTCCTGAGGAGCCCATTGAAGAGGAGGAAGAGGAAGAGGAGGAGGAAGAGGAGGAGGAGGACCAGGACATGGATGCAGACGACAGGGTGGTGGTAGAGTACCATGAGGAGCTCCCAGCTCTCAAACAGCCCCGGGGGGGGAGCGCATCTAGGCGGTCCAGTGCCAGCAGCTCAGACTCTGATGAAATGGACTATGATCTAGAACTGAAAATGATTTCCACTCCTTCACCAAAGAAAAGCATGAAAATGACTATGTATGCTGATGAAGTGGAATCTCAATTGAAAAATATTAGGTAAAAATATTTTTCCTTTTTATCAATACTGGCTTTTAATTTGATTTTAAATACCAATTACTAACTTCTTCATTTTACAATCACTTTTATCTATTCTAATTTCAGTCCTTTGTAGAATTTGAATAAAAGCATCTGATTTTCCCTCTTAAGTATACAAGAAGTGATCCTTGTTATAAAAACTATAGACAATATACAAAGTGAAAATCACCTATAATCTCATCCTTTCCCAAGATAATGATAGTAAGCAGTTGGGTGAATAACCTTCCTGCTCGTTTTATGCATATTCATAGCACGTGGAGAAATTATAGGTATATTTGTACAAAAATGAAGTCATGCTATTTATATTGTTTTGCAATATGCTTTTTCCATTTAATGTATTGTAGACATCTGATATTTTTTCAACTGTGTGTAATCCATTGTTTGAAAGTATTGTGATTTATTTAACCTATCCCTTATTGATGGGCATTTAGGTTTCTATTTTCTTACTGTTGCACTAATTAGATAAATTCCTTGAATTCTAGTTATTGCACAAAACAATTGTGCATGTTTTAAAATGTGGTATTGCTGAATTTCCTTCCGCAAAGATTTTACTCACATTACCACCTGTTACCTACATACTCACCAACCTTAGGTAGTATCACTCTTCCTAGTTTTCGCTAATTTCATGGATTAAAAAAATACAATTATTTTAATATGCATTTCTTTGATGACTAGTGGGGATGAGCAAATTCCTGAGGGCAGATAGCATTTGCACAACTCAAAGAGTTGGAGTCTGGGGCGCTCTCTCTAGGTGTTCTTGGTGGTATATTTGGGGAAAGGAAAAAAAACATTCAAGCTGGTTTGTTTGTATTGCTTTGTTCACATCCTTATTTTTAGTTTTTGGAGAACTTTCCAATAACAAATGCTGCCAGAATAATGCTGATCCCCAGCATGGTAGCAGATGTCTTTGACAGAGAAGTCTGCCCCTTAAAGAAGGGGGTTATAGACTCTGTTGTATCTTGACTACAGTGAAATCACAGCCTGGATGAGCAGAAGCCTTGAGCCCTTTGTAGGCCTCTAGTTAACATTTGTCCCAGGAGAACGGGGCTCACAGTTATATGCTCTGCAATGGTTTACAGATACCATGTCAGGAAACCACTCTGGGAAACTCAGGAACCTGCTCGCCCGACTGGCCTCTTTATAGCAGGCTGATCATGGTTTTTGTAAGCAAATAATTACTGTAAGTGAATGGTGGCCATATTAGATTGGGTTTCTTAAATTGTTTTCACTAAAATTTATGAGATTGTTGCATGGGCATCGTCCCACAGTTGAAGTTGGTTAACTATGCTCTTTTATTTTTTAAAGAAACTCCATGAGGGCAGATACTGTATCCACAAGCAATATCAAAAACCGAATTGGTAACAAATTGCTGCCCGAGAAGTTTGCAGATGTCCGACATTTGTTAGATGAAAAACGTCAGCACACACGTCCACGGCCACCCGGCAGCAGCACTAAATCAGGTATTGTGTTCATTGTGTTCACTTGTGTTTCTGGGCTTCGTGCTGAGCTCCGGAAAGCAAATTGGGGCAGGGATAGGTTCTTGGATAACATTGCCGTTTGTGTACCTATTTGGTTGTCCTGGCTCATCACTTCTAAATTTGGGGTTAAGCGCTGAAACTTCAGGACATGAAAATTAATCAGACTTTTGTGATACTAGCTTTCAATATTTTTGTCCCAAGCAATTATTTTATTCTGTATGTCATTGGTATACTTTATACATAAGGATGATAGAAATTAAGTTGGGTGGTTGTATAAATGGTTAAGAATTTGAACTAGATAGTTTATCCGTGCACATACACGTACAGTGGGTACTTGGCTATGCCTGCTATGTGCTGGGCCCTGGGCTAGGTGCTGGAAGTGTTAGAAGTCTTTGGAGGGGATGCAAAGTCATCACAGAACTCAGATGGAGAAATGCGAGCGTGCACATTCGGATAATTCCACTCCAAAGCAGGATAGAGTAAGTGTCTGATAAGTCTGTAAGTAGTGGGCTGTGAGAGCAGAGAGGGGAGGTTGGTCTACTGGGGGAATTGTGGAAGGCTTCTTAGAGAAAGTGGCTTTAGAGCGAGGCCTTGGGGAGAGAATAGGATCTCAGTTGGCAAACCTCGTGTTTTGAGGTGGTAAATAACCTGATCTTATATCTATTTTAGAAAGATAACTTGGTGGCAGGGTAGGGTGGGGTAGAGAATTAAGTAAGGAAGGAGGCCTGAACTAGGTCGGGGACAGTGGAGACAGAATGGATGAGAACGTCAAACCTTGTGAAGGAAAAAAGACTCAGCAGTGGAAAGTGAGGAAGGAAAGGGAGAAAAGCCAAGGGGCCCAGACCTGAGGGACTGGAAAGATGGGGATGCTTGCTGTCTGGGAGAATGAGCAAGAATAAGAAAGCCCCAGCACAATGACTTGCTAATAAACGTGTTTGTTTTTTGTTGCTGTTATTGTTAGGGGTGAGTGCAAGAGGACAGGCAGATTTCTGAGGGGATTGGGGGAAAAACAAATTTGATTTGGGACATCTTCCCTTGGTCGTTTGCTTTTTGCCAATCTTATTGCATTTATTGTTAAATGTAATAAGTTTCTTGAGAACTTATATGTTCAAAGATTGTGGCTTTTGCCCTCAGGGAACTTCCAGTATTGCTTATTAGCTGAAATGTTTGTAAATTATTTCGTCTGCTCAGTTCTACTTAAAAAACCAAACAGTTATTCTGCCTTAGAAATTCCTTTCTGGAGCAGTCAGCTGAGATTGTTTTCCCCTGAGAGCCTCTATGTCTGAATTTCCTGGGGGATCGAGACTGATTATGGAGAGACAAGGCTTTTAGAAGCCTGACTGTGTCGGACCCTGTATCCTCACTTGGCGAGATTTGGCACCAGGTTCTGTAGAGATCTCAGGTTGACAGTACAGGTAGCAAAGCATACAACTTTGTCACAGCGGTACTTTTTTTCTTTTTCTAGATATACGCCAGCGATTAGGAAAAAGACCATATTCTCCAGAAAAGGCTTTTAGTACTAACCCCGTCATTCGGAGAGAGCCCTTTTCTGATGTACATAGTAGGCTAGGTGTTCCCAGGCAAGACATTAAAGGCCTCTACTCTGATACTCGGGAAAAGAAATCAGGTTGGTAACACTTAAAACTGATGGGGATGAGAATTGGGTAAGAGCAGGGACAATGGGTGTAGCATAGAAATACTTTGTTAGCAGGAGGCAGGAAACAGCATATGCCAAAAATAAATTATTTTTCCTCTTCTATTATAATCATTATCATCGTCCTTCTCTTCCTCGTCATCATCATAACGATAACAACATGGAAAATTTAGAAAATAGGAAAAAAACCCCACCCTGTTTCTTTCTATGTAGCACAAATACTTTTTAGTTTCATGTATGCTATTCCAGTCTTTGCCATATACATAGCCTACTTTTTTCAAATAGCATTTTATGGTAATCATTTTTCCACATTGTTATAGTCTTTATAAATAAAGCTTTTAATTACCTTATAGTGTGGCTATATTATGAAATTCTAAACACATATTTCTCTGTTGTTAGATATTAATGAAGTATGTTTAAAAAATTAATGGATAGGGGCCGGTCCAGTGGCGCAATGGTTAAGGTCGCATGTTCTGCTTCAGTGTCCCAGGGTTCGCCAGTTCGGATCTTGGGTGCGGACCTACTCACTGCTCATCAAGCCATGCTGAGGCGGCATCCCACGTAGAGCAACTAGAAGGATGTACAACTACGACATACAACTATCTACTGGGGCTTTGGGGAGAAAAAAGGAGGAAGATTGGCAACAGATGTTAGCTCAGGGCCAATCTTCCTCAAAAAAAAAAAATTAATGGATAGTGGGGCAGAATCTCTGCAAGTTTACAGTATAGCGGGCCCATCAATCTGCAGATTGTTATATCTGGGAATGATCTGGGAATGGCCTGCTTCCGGCAGAATGACACTACACAGGATGGTGAGTCTCACCAGGGAGAGGCAGATGTAGCATCGACAGCCTCCCAGGTGATTCTAATATGCCTAGCGTAGGGGGCACAAGTCCCCTAGCTGTGAGTATCTCCCAGTTTGCAGGCAGGAGACTGCAGCCAGGGAAAAGAGGTTGGTCGCAGGTCCCACAAACCTCCCAATGTCTCCTGTACATCAGGTGTCAGCAGTGCCCCTGCTTCCTCAGTACTACCCCGTTTCTCAGCATTGACTGCCAAAACTGAAATGCCTTCTCACCCAAACAGGTAGTTTATGGACTCGCTTAGGATCTGCACCCAAGACCAAAGAAAAAAACACGAAGAAAGTGGATCCCAGGGCGCCCGGCACTGAGGAAGATGACTCTGAGCTGCAAAGGGCATGGGGGGCTCTGATTAAGGAGAAAGAACAGTCTCGCCAAAAGAAGAGCCGGTTAGATAACTTACCATCTCTCCAGATTGAAGTTAGTCGGGAAAGCAGCTCTGCTTCAGAGGCAGAGTCCTGATGCCCTCGGGACCGATGGCAGCTGCCCTAAAGCCTGACATGCTTGTGCAGGGTGGGGCGCACAGTAGGACCCTCCCCCTGCAGGAGTTGGCACCCCTCCCGTTCTTACTCGTACAGTCACCCTCAGCTCTTGCTACTTCAGCAAGACGTCTTAAGAATGTGACGTGTTTTGAAGGGCATCTGTCTATCTATCTTTTGCTGCAGAGTAATAGTTCTGGGCCCTCAATTCTTTTCCCACCACCCCACAAGCTTTACCCTTTGAGGAAGAGGCAGCCCTCCAGATTTTGTAGACGTTTTTCTTAATATTTTTAACATTGTGTCTTTTAAAAGAAATGTTTTACACAGTTCATCCAAAGAGCAGAGAACTGAACTTCTCACTATTGCCTTGGCCCTGACAGCTGTTACCAGCACCCTTTTCCCAAGAAAAGTCAATTCCCAGGTGCTAATTGGACAGCCTTCGAGGGGGAAGATGAGGGAAGCTGCCAGCTCACCCTTCCAGGACCCTAGTGTGGGGGCCGACTCTCATGGACCTGACTGCAGAGGTGCACCAGTGCTGCCCAGGTAGATAAGAGACGCAGCGTCGATCGTGCTTCTGGTCCTCCCTGGGGATTTCTGTTAGGGGCCTCTTGTTAGTGATCAGCTTGAAGTGAAGATCAAGTTCAGTGCTGTGGGATTTTTAGGAAAAATAAACTGTGACTTCTGGATTTGGGGTGGATTTTTGTGCTAGGGGCGGGGTCATGGGTTAATGTTGAACAATTTTTAAGTGTGTATTATGTTTAAAAAATATTAATGATTTAAAAGTTTAAATTTTTAATTTTTATATGTGAAAATACTTTCTGTTGGCTACAAAGGAAACTCAAGTGGTGTCTTCTTGTGTGCTGTTAAATATATATTATATACTTTGGAAGAAGGCAAAGAGAGGAGTCTCATTATTTTTAAATGATCCTAATTGTATAGTCTGTTGTACATAGAGTTCAACTTGCTTTTTGGCCACTGTAGGAAAAAAATCCATCTGTCTGAGATGGGGTCCTGTTTATTATCACTTTAGAGGTGATACATTGCTATTTATTCTTTCTGTCTCTAAGTTCTAGCACCTGAAGACATCTTCAACACTGGCAAATAAGATAATAGTTTAGAAATTTTAGTTCATTTATTTCTAAACTCTTTTCAGGTTATTTTGCCGTGAAAAGGTGGTAGATTATTTTATCTTTCTGTCTGATTTTTATTTTGAAGTATTTAATGTTTGTATTCCTCTGCAGGCTTAAAAATAGTGTTTCACTTGAATTCACTAGAAGTTAGGAGTTAGAGAGAGTAAACATTTGCCCCTTTTGCAATGTCACAGATCCTCTCCTGTCTGGAGTGTTTCTGTACCCAGTGGAGCCCTGGATTCTAGAGATCTTGACTTGTGGCTGAGCTAATGGTCACAGTGATGCTGGTTACACTGTGGTGCGACTGAACGCAGGACACTATTGTTAATAGAGAAAGTAAAGGGCTGTGAGTCTTGAGAGCTGCGACGAAAACTGTACTGTCCATATTTTGTTGGTTAACCTATTTGTTTCCCTCCCTTTAGAAAGATTAGAACATATAACCATGACATGTTTCAGCTTCCTAATAGGATTCTAGGAAAGAGATGGCTCTGTGTTTCTCTGCTAGTTGAGACCTAAGGTTTCTGAGGTTTCTCACCTCTTCTTGCTCTGTGAAGTACCCAGCTGAGAGCCAGGTTCTTGAGGAGTCAGGGTCTGGCAGTTGGTAGAGTGAAAAGTACGGGGGCCTGAGAGTCAGAGATCTGGATGCCAACTCCTGGCTCTGCTCCACGATCCTGGGCCTCAGTTTCCCCGTCTAGTAAATGAATGGGCTGGTACCAGAGCTTCTGGCTTTGTTGGTGTGTCTTAGTGGTATTTGACTCTTCCCCAAACTATGGCTGCAGTGGGCTGGCCAGCACTAGTTTCTGTTGCAGGTCGTGGGGGGCAGGGAGACACTGAGGGTGTGCATGAGGTTGTCGACAGAGACTTACCCCCATCCCATTTCCATTAGTCTCTGGGTCTACTAGTGGGACAAAGATGTTCTTGTGGTCAGGGTCCCAACTGACGTGATCTCTGAGTGTTCAGAAAATGCCCCTTCTTCGACTTTCTTTTGTGTTTCCCAGTCCTGACCCTTTCCCAGCAGTGGTTCAGGCCCTTCTGTCCCATGGCCTTTCAGCCCTCACCAGTCTCCTGGTAGAGATCAGGGAAGACTTTCTAGAAGGGTGGTGGTGTGTAGTCAAAACTGAGTCTTTGATCTAACCAAGAAAAATGCCCACTTCAGCAGCCTTGCAGTTCCTACAAACGCACAGAACCCAGAAAAGTATCTTTAAAGAATTTAAGTATATTTCCCAAAGCTATTGGCCTTAGCCTCTCTTGCTCGCCAGCGCGCACTCGGATCTTGCAACATCTCACGCGTGCCCTGAGTGCCCAGGCCCTTTCTTTGGAGTTGGAGAGCGAGGATGGAGAGCCAGGACAGTCCCCTGGCGGGCAGCTCAGTGTGCTTCTATCCTGGGCATTCCTTGTGCATGTGGGCAGCAGGCTACACACTTTTCTGTATTCCTCATGGTCTTTACAAGTATGAGATTTTAAATACGTTTTTGCTGCTTGACAATAATTGCAGATACCTCATTTCAGTTTCCCACTCTCTCTTGGAGAGGTACCAGCTACCCAGGAGAACTTGTGGAGCCCGCCACAAGATGTAAACTCTCCTCCCCTGGCCTCCTCTAGTCTGATCCCATGAATCCCTCCCCTTAGGTTAACCACTTTCTTCTCCCACTCCACCCCTTTAGCAGCCTCTTCACTGGTCTCTGCCCGGTCTCTCTCTCTCCATTCTGCACACTGCAGCTGGGATGAACTTTTGTTGTTAGCAGCTTTATTGAGATATAATTTCCATAGCACACAGTTCACCTATTTAAAGTGTATACTTCAGTGGCATTTAGTATCTTCACAGAGTTGTGCAATCATCACCATAATCAATTTTAGAACATTTTCATCACCGAAAAGAAACCTTGTACCCGTTAGCAGTCACTCCCCATTCCCTCTCCCCTGGCAACCACTAACTACTTTCTGTCTCTATGGATTTGATATTCTGAACATTTCATATAATTGGAGTCATACACTTTGTGGCTATTTGTGACTGGCTTCTTTCACTAAACATATTTTTGAAGTTCATCCATGTTGTAGCATGTATCAGTACTTCATTTTTTTTTATTGCTGAATAATGTTCCATTGTGTGGATATACCACATTTTATTTATCCATTCATCAATTGATGGACATTTGGGTTGTTTTCAATTTTTGGCTGTTATGAGGAATGCTGCTATGAACATTCACATACAAGTTTTTCTGTGGACATATGTTTTCATTTCTCTTGGGTATATACCTAGGAGTGGAATTGCTGGGTCATGTGGTAACTTTATCTTTAACCTTTTGAAGAACTGCCAGACTGTTTTCCCAAGTGGCTGCATCATTTTCCATTCCCCCCAGCAATGTATGAGAGTTCCAATTTTTCCACATCCTTGTCAACACTTGTTATTTTCTGATGTGAATTGGTATCTCATTGTGGTTTGATTTGCATTTCCCTGATGACTAATGACGTTGGGCATCTTTCCATGTGCTTCAGGGTGAACTTTCTTAAGAAAGTTATTCCTGTTGTTCCTCTGCTTAAAACCTTTCCAAAGCTTTACTATTGCCCTTGGAATAAATTCCACCCTCCTTTGACAGTTCACAAGGCCAGTCAGGTTCCAGCCTCCGGCGTGTCTCTGGCTTGTTCTCCCGTCCTCCCTGCCCTCTGCTTACTGGTCCCCTGTTCCCATCTAGATCTCACCAGCCTTCCAGACTCTCCTTGGTGCTGTGACACACTCCCCTGGTCCTCTCCCCTCCTGCCTCAGCCTTGCATCTTCTTTTCCCTCATCCTCAAGGACTTAGAGACCCCTCCAGGAGGCCCCCCTTGACTTCCAGGTCAGGCGATGGGCCCCGGCTATGTGTCCAGGGAGTCTCGGCTCATTCTAGGGTTAGGTTATAAGGTCACACCTAAGAGAAAAATGGAGTGTAACCAAAATTCCTCTTGGAAACCCAGAGGAAGGTGCCGTGTTGAAGACCAGCATCGTGAGGTCCCGTGTAGTTGGTTCCTGCGTGGGTGGGAACAGATCATGTTTTTTCTGATTAAGCACCAGGTGAAGTGGTTGGGCTGCAATTAGGGCCGTGTTGTGCAAAAACCACTTATTTTTAGGTGTTAGACTCACAGTCAGGTGAGCAGCTCACTATTGAAGAGGCTCTTGGGCACTGAGGGGCCACAGGAGCAGGAGAGTCGCAAGATCATCTCAGGCCCTGCCTATCTGCTCAGTGAGTGGAGGGGCAGGCAGAATGGCCCAAATGACTTAAAATTGTTTTCTTTTCTCCCTTCTTTTTCTTTTAACTTTTTCAGACAAATACCATTGTGTTTGCCTAAGTGAAATGTGTATATAATGCCACATCTCTGTATCTCCCAAGCCAGCACCCCCGTACACTGGATTGTAATTCCCTCTTCCTGCTTGTCTTTTTGCTAGACTGTAAGCTCCTGGAGAGCAGGGCCCACCTCTGGCTTGTTCAGGGCGGTTTCCTCTGTCCTAGGACTATGCCTGGCACCCAGCAGGTCGTCCGTGAACATGTGATGAGTGTGTAAATCCCCCAGCTGCCGGCACAGCTCCGTTTTCCAAGACCCCGGGGTCCTCAAACAGGCTGCTCCTCGTTTTCCTGCCTGGTCCACACAACACTTTATTTTCATGTTTTATTTTCCCTGCTAGCCTGTGAGCTCCTAATGAGCAGGTGTCTTTGTGTTGTTATCTCTGTATCCTCCCACCAGGCCAGTCCAGATTAAGAAGTGCCTGAAAAGTGTTCGGTATATGAATGAATCGTGGTAACCCAGCCCAGCTCTGGCACCTTTGTCTACAGGCTAGTCTGCTTCTAGCTGAGACCACCAGATTTCAGAAAGAGGAAGAGTATTCAGAAGAGCATAAACTGTACTTACATAAGAAAAAAATCTCCTTAATTAGACCTCCATAAAATTCAGATTTTGATGATCTGGCCATATCTGAGCTGAAGCTTACCCAGCTCTATAAAGAATTTGCTAGAGAATCAGGTATAGATAGTCCAGAATATTTTTTAGAAAGCATTCATGTGCCCCGGGAGAGCAGGAAAGGAAGCTGGCAGGTGGCTGAGAGCCCCCGAAGAGGGACTGCTGAGCCAGTTCTCAGCCTCCGGTCCTGTTGGTGAGGAAGGGGCAGCAGTCCAAAGACGGCCAGAAGCAGCAGCTCGTTCCCGGCAGCAGCGCTTCTGCCTAAAGCAGCGTTCCCACCCTCACAGAGAGCATTCCTACGGTGATGGGGCAATGCTAACAGGCAGTTGGGATTAAAGTTAACAGCAAATCATGGCGTCACAGATTAATTGCTGCGCAAATAAGTTTGATGTATAAGTATTTGCTTTTAAACCTTATATAACAAGAAATAAATTAGAAGTTGTCATTTTTTTTCTTTTAAGAACTAAAAGGACAGAATGTTTTTGATAATCTTGAGAATAGCATACTTGCTTCAAGGCAGATTGTTATTGCATAATCTGACCAATAATAAAACTTTTCTTACATGTTTGTAAAATAAATCTTAGAAGAAAAAAACACTGTAGCATTTTTTTAAAATGAAATTCTATGAACGTCTTACAGAACTTTGATGTTCCTGGGAGCAATTAAGAGGAATGCTGGCTCAGAAGCCTGTTTCACATAGTCGTGAGGCAGCGAAGCTGGATTTTGCTGTGTTTTAGATAAAAGTCTGGAGTAGGGGTGGTATTTAACTTACAAAGTCAGTACCCTGCCCTGGGGCTCTTACCTGTTTTTGTCTGAGTGATTCTAGAGGCCCTCTCTGGATGCCCAGAGTCTTCAGTAACTGAGACTTCGTGTTTCCTCAGACTGTCTGTCACCTCACCCCTGGACCAGTGTAGGTCAGTGAGAGCAAGAGGCCCACACCATGGGCAGGAGAGGAGACAGGGCCTTCTTGGGGTAGTCATGTGTTTAATCCTGTGATGCATCCCCTCTTGTCATTGGCAGGGATTCCTCAGAGGGCCTGTGAGCAAAAGGCAGCACTTTTTAGCTCAGGTAGAGTGTCTTTTGGGAGGAGTCAAATAGGATCATGGCTGGGGCTGGGCCTGGAGCCCTGGGGACTCATTCTGATCTCATGTACAAACTGGAAAAGACTGAGCAAGTCCCTTCACCTCTCTGGGCCTCAGTTTCCCTGTCTCTCATGAAGCACTCAACTGAAATGATGTCCAGGTTTCCTTCTAGTACTAATGTGAGTTCTAGGATCTTTGCTGTACTTTCCCAAGGAGCATCAGGAGTGTAGCTGGACAGAAAGGAGGTGGGGGCAAGCAAGAGGCCTGAGGCCTACTCCCTTGGACCTTTGGTTCCATGACCCAGTGCAACACCCCCCTTCCTAGCCCCTCAGTTATGAAAGGACAAGAGGGTTGTTTCCCTTGCTCTGTCCCCACCAAGCCCTGCTTCCCCAACACACACGCACACCATTCAGTGTTTTATTGGGGAGATTTTTTTTAGGAGGTAGCCCAGTGTATTAGTCAGCTTGGGCTGCCATAACGAAATACTGTAGACTGGATGGTTTAAACAACAGAAATTTATTTTCTCACAGTCTGGAGGCCAGAAGTCTGAGATCAGGGTACCAGTATAGTCGAGTTCTGATTGGGCCTCTCTTCCTGGCTTGCAGCCAGCCGCCTTCTCACTATGTGCTCACATGGCCTTTCCTTGGTGCATGCGCATCCAGAGAGAGAGATCTCTGTTCTCTTCTGAGGCCACCAAGCCTGTTGGATGAGGGCCCTACCTTTATGACCATAATTATCTCCTAAAGGCCGTATCTCTAAATATGGTCACATTGGGGGTTATGGCTTTAACATATGAATTTGGGGGGAAGAAAATTCAGTCCATGGCACCCAGTAATGCCAGGATCCCAGTATATGTTTGTGGAATGAGGTCCCTGCTTTTTAAAAGCTTATGAACTAGGAGGGATTTAGACCCATGGGTCCAAAGGCAGTGGGGTTTATAGTGGTTCAGAGTACTGGTTCTGGAGGAGACAGACCTATTTGAGTCCCAGTTCTGCTACTTACTAACCATTGGCCTTGGGCAAGTTACTTAACCTCTCTCCGAGCCAGCATCCTCATCTGTGAAATCGGGATAACTGAGTAGGGTGGCTGTGAGGATCAGACGAGGGCTTGCATGGAAGACCCTTGACACTGTCTGGTGCTCCCTCCTGAGCACTCAGTCAATGGTAGTGATTACTACTGCTCTTCAGTCTCCTCTAGTTCCGCTTTGCAAACTCTGTCCTCTACTGCTGTCCTCATCGCTGGTCTCAGTAAAGTCCTCACTCTTCCAAATTCCCTCTTCCCAGCTCCCTAGGACTCAGAGGCAGGTGAGTAATTGGAAACATTTCCTCTGGGGCCGGCCCCGTGGCCTAGTGGTTAAGTTCGGTGCACTCCACTTCAGCAGCCGGGGTTTGGTTTGAAGGTGTGGACCTACATCACTCATTGGTGGCTATGTGGAGGCGGCGACCCACATACAAAATAGAGCAAGATTGGCACAGATGTTAGCTCAGGGTGACTCTTCCTCAGCAAAAAAAAAAAGAAACATTTCCTCTGTAGGCTTTGAGCCAGGACTATGGGAACAGCCCCATTCACGGGTGAGTGCAGACATCAGTGCATTTGACTCACTCTCAAGACAACAGTTAGGGCTGGCCCCATGGCTTAGCGGTTAAGTGCGCGCACTCCTCTGCTGGTGGCCCGGGTTCAGATCCCGGGCGTGTACGGACTCACTGCTTCTCCGGCCATGCTGAGGCTACGTCCCACATACAGCAACTAGAAGGACTTGCAGCTATGACATACAACTATCTACTGGAGCTTTAGGGAAAAAAAAAAAAGACAACAGTCCTTTTACCTCATGCTGAACACGTCTCCTCCATCCCATAATTTTTATAACTTTTTATTTTGAAATAATTTCAACATTACAGAACAGTTTCAAGGGTAGAGCAAAGAACATTTTGCCATGTTTTATCATTCCTTCTTTCCCTCCTCCCCCCTTCCCCCTTCTCTGAACCATGAAATATTTGCGAGTTACTTGCATACGTCATGTCCCTTTACCCCCTAAATATTTTATTGTATGTTCCTAAGATCAAGGACTTTCTCTCATATGACCAAAGCATAGTTATCAAATTCAGGAAATGTATAATTTTATCTAATCACTATAGTAGTATCTAATCTGTAGTTCCTGTTTCAGTTTTGCCAACTGTCCCAATAATGTTTTTTAAAGCAGTTTTTCTTCTGGTCTAGAATCCAATCCAGGATCACACACTGCATTTAGTATCTTCTCTTTAGCCTCCTTTCATCTGGAACAATTCCTTAGCCTCTCTTTGTCTTTTATGATATTGAGGTTTTGAAGAGTTCAGTCCAGTTATGTTGTAGAATGACCCTCAGGCTGGTCCCTTAACATTTGTGTAAAGTAAGATGGGTTAGGAAGCCACTTTCACATTCCTATTGGATACATGTGAACTTGCTGACTGCCCAGCCTCATACTACATGCTGTGGGGGGAACATTACACAACACAGCCTGGTCTGCCCGTGGGACCTTGAGTTTGGGTTTGTGGGGACAGCAGTTGCTGTCCGGTGGGCTCGAAGGGCCCCTCTGCGTGCTCATGATTAGGAGTCTGCGATGCTGGCACCATCAAGCTTGGATAAGTACATCCTAGATGGATGCAGGATGAGTCAGCATTCTAGGTCTCCAAAGATGCAGAAAATGGCCCTGCGCCCGGTTCAGCATCCAGTCATCAACTTTCCTGGCCTCCTGAGGTGTCCTGAAGTTCACACTCCGAATGCGAAGTCTTGCTTTGCAGAAATCTTGAGCAAGCTGCAATCCTGGGTTCTAGCCTGTCCCTGCTGCTGATCTGCTCTGTTGGCCTGGGGCTACTCTCTTCCTCCTCTGGACCAGTGGTGAGGAGAGGAGCCCCTCTGGCTCTGCCACATGCCCCTGGCACTCTGCACAAGTGTGGGGGAGGGGAAAGTCACAGCCCTGGAGAGGTGGGAAGACAGGCCAGGATTCCCACCGGTGACAAGGTTAAGCTGACTCAGGATGGGCTTCATTGTGATCTGGCAGGCAAAGCATCAGACCTGGAGCTTCACTTTTTCAGCTGTTTAACTTCTCTGTTGGGTGGTATACAGTGTGAAAAATGGTGACTTGTGATGTCTACTCAACCGTCTAGCATCAGGGTACTGTGGTACTGGTTATAGGTATTTTGTCAGACCAAAGCAGACAAGCAAAAATGTTTGAGGTGTCATTGATCTTGACAAAACTTTGGCCTGGCAAGCTTTCATTGTGAGAAACACAAGCAAGTTGATTTTCATCTAGTCATCAAGTGAACACCATTGTCTGCTATGTTTTAACACTTAAATTAACACTTCCAAGTGCTCTCCCTGGGGATGCAGACAGTCCTGTGAGAGATATGTAAAATCTCCTGCCTTTTTAAATGTCAATTAATTAAAATTAAATAAAATTAAAAATTCAGTTCCTTGGTTGCTCTGGTGACATTTCAAGGGCTCAGTAGCCATGTGTGGTTAGTGGCTGCCACGTTGGACAGTGCAGATCTAGATCGTCATCACCGAGTTCTGGGGGACAGCACTGCTCTGCACTTGCAACAATCTGGGAAGCAGGGTGCAGGAGAAACTTCTGTGACAGATGGTCGTACAGGGAAAATTTGACAAATCTAGAAGTTAGCATTTAAATATGACTGCGGACTGTTGGCAGCATATCCTCTGGGATGCTGGGTTGGATCAGCAGTGTGCTGAAAGATTTATGGAACTTGACTTCTTCCGTTCTTCTAGTAGCTGGGAGCTCTGTTAAATTAGTTCTGGCATCATAGTGCTGTAGCCAGGTTTTTTTTTTTTTTTTTTTGTGAGGAAGATCAGCCTTGAACTAACATCCATGCCAATCCTCCTCTTTTTGCTGAGGGAGACAGGCCCTGGGCTAACAGCTGTGCCCATCTTCCTCCACTTTATATGGGAGGCCGCCACAGCATGGCCTGAGAAGCGGTGCATCGGTGCATCCTCGGGATCCAAACCTGGGCCGCCAGCAGCGGAGCGGGCACACTTAACCGCTACGCCACGGGGCCGGCCCCTGTAGCCAGGTTTTTTTTTTTTTTTTTTTTTGTGAGGAAGATCAGCCCTGAGCTAACATCCACGCTAATCCTCCTCTTTTTTTGCTGAGGAAGACCAGCTCTGAGCTAACATCTATTGCCAATCCTCCTCCTTTTTTTCCCCAAAGCCCCAGTAGATAGTTGTATGTCATAGTTGCACATCCTTCTAGTTGCTGTATGTGGGACACGGCCTCAGCATGGCCAGAGAAGCAGTGCATCGGTGCGCGCCCGGGATCTGAACCCGGGCTGCCAACAGCGGAGCGCGCTCACTCAACCGCTAAGCCACGGGGCCGGCCCATGTAGCCAGGTTTTAAAGAGAATGCAGCCAAAGCTGAATTGAGGCAATGATTCCAGTCAGTGCAATGGGTCTGTCCACTCACCAGCCCTCCCCAGCCTCAGGGCCTTGAGTTCACAGCCCAGGTGCAGGGGCCCAGTTTCTAGCTGTGGGGGCACTTCCTGTGTGGGGGGGACCCCATTCTCGCCACTGAGGCAACTCCCACCAAGGACCCTGGGCTGGGCGCTGGGCTCAGGTGTCTGGTGGTGGGTTCTGGGGCGGGGCAGGGGACTGGGACTCGCTCATGGATGGTAAACAACAGCCAGATTAAAACTGCTCCTGCACCTCAAATGTCTGCCAAGGGCATCCAGAGCTGTGTTCCCAGGCCAGCCCCTGGCTCACCGTTCCACCCAAGTGTGGGTGATGGAGCAGGGCTGACAGATGTCTCTAAGCTCCCGGGACCCAGCCGACGACCGCTGAGGAAGCAACACAGCCAGCCGTGTATGAGGGGGAGCGTCTGTGTCTGCTTGAGAGTGCCTGTCTGCCTGTGGGCCCTTGCCTGTGTGCGTGCCTCTGTCCCCGCCTCCTGGCTGCCGGGCTGAGGAGGGGAAGCTGAGCAGGCCGGGGCCCACGCCGCTGCCTCTGCTCCAGCTAGGATGTGGCTCTTCCACACTCTGCTCTACGTGACCAGTAAGTCAGCCTCACCCCCATCCCGAGGGGCTGCTGTGCCCTCAGCACAGCCTTGTCTGTCTGTCTGATGGGGCTCAGTCAGAGCCAGAGGTCAGGGAAAGTGTGGGAACTTCCCTGGGGAGATGCTCTTGCTCAGGGGGTCGGATGCCCAGGCTTGCTCAGAAGGGCTTCTGAGGCTCTGTTGACGGTGCTGACGGCCTGTGGCTTCAGACTCCAGAGCTCTTCTGCCCTGTTCCTCCTCCAGCCACCTGCTCTCCCCACCCCGGGCCCTCTCCCCACAGCACCCACTCTGGGAGGTCCTCAGGTCTGTGGCAAGTTTGTCCTCAGGGTGCGGAGGCCGATGATGCCCACCCTGCCCGGCAAAGCACCTTTCTATTACAGACCAGGGGTTCAGCCGATGAGGGTGAGGACCCTGTGAGAAAGTGACAAGAGACTGTGGGGGCTGTGTTTGTGTGGTAGAGGGCGAATGCTTTGGGGGAGCCTGCTTCCTGTTCCTAACGTTAGGGCCAGTATGAGAACCGGCGTGTGCGGAGAGGGGGCACTTCCTCTTCCCACCACCTGAGGGGTCCTGTCCTGGCCTTTAAACCTCCCGTGGACACTTGGGGCAAGCCAAGCCATGAGTCTCACCTGCCCCCAAGGTCCCAGGGATGAGATTGAGCACCGTTAGCGAGCCCTTGGAGGCTGCTCAGATCAAGCCTGAGGCCAGGGTGGTTGTGCCTAGTGATCTGGGCAGGCTTCCCCGGGTCTCCTGCACTGGTCAGAAGCTGACTGAAGAGTGAGATGAACATCAGGCAGATGTAGTTTCAAGCCTCCTGGGAGCCTGAGTTCTCCCTGAAGGATGGGCGGGGGCCAGCAGGTGAGCACCAGTGTCTGAGAGGGCTGAGTCCACGCTGGGAGGGGACTCAGAATTAGCATCCACCAAGGGGCCACATCACCCCAGAGGCTTGCCAGACGTGTGTAGGGCACCAGTGAAGCATACGTCTTTGGACACATTTTAAATTTGATGTTTCAAAAACATCAAAACAGTCATCATGGAAAGGTCAACATTTTGTTGAACTTCCTTTTCATTATTTTACAGTTTAGACTTACCTGTATTTTCAGTTACATGCAGGGTGTGGAGAGGGTCTCACACTTTTTATGGCTTATGGCTTTGATCCCCCATCACCAAGAATGTCCGGAGAAGAGGCTTGGACTAGACTCTGGTCCACCCCTTCCCATTGCGGAGGAGGTGACTGAGGCCCAGAGAGGGGCAGTGACTTCCAGGGTTACAAGCAAGTACCAGTAGAAACGGGACTCAAACCCAGGCCTCTGTCCTGCCTTCAGCCCTAGAATACCCCACGGCCTGGGGCACTAACCCTGGTGTTACTCTGGGCTCCTGCTCGTCTGTCTCCTGTGGCTTCTGGAAGGACCAGCCATCATCCTAGCACCTTCTTCAGCAGAAAGACATTTATCAAACCGCTTCTGAGGCCGGGGCACTCTGCAAGCTGGATGGAGCAGACTTGCAAGGAGATCTCTTAGCCCGCAGCTTGGCTAAGCTATGGGAAGGGGGTGAGAGCAGGGCCCAGCAGCTCTAGTCTGAGTGGGAGAAATGAAGCTGTGACAGTTCTGCTCCAAGCTGTGAGGTCCTGTGACTTAGGGATGGACTGATCCTGAAGAGCTTCCTGGAGGAGGTGGGATTGGTGATGAGTCTTAAGGGCTGAGGACAATCTGAGAAAGTGATAAGGAGATGTTAGGGAGTGTGGGAGGAACCCCTCACACTCTGACCCCAGGCCCACGGCCCTGAATCCTGTGCCTGGCTGGGCCTCCCTAGGCTGGAGAGACTCCAGACTGTTCCTGGCCAGACCCTGCCCCTCCACCCTTCCCAAGCCACCCACCGTGGTGATGTCCACTTCTCAGCCCTGGGCGCAGATGAGATAACGTCAGTTGTCAGAGATATCTCGAGTCAGGCCCAGATACGCAGACATACTGAAACTGCAGCTGCGGATACCCCCGCCCCTAGTCCTGTCTCGCCCTGCTATCACACAGCCTACGGTCCCTAGGACAGTCTTCACCATTCTGTGACCACAGCCTCTCACTTCTCCTCCGTGGGTCTCAGCGGTTGAGTCTACATCGCTTGTGTGAGGAAGGGAACTTTGCTATCAGCCTATAAAACCTTACAGTGGTGAGGAAGGAGCCAGAAGTCCAGGGCCTGCTCTGCTGTTGCACCTTCAGTCTGAGGCCTGTGGCCATGCTGGGGGAGTAGGAAGGTGTCAGACCCTCCTCTGCCCAGGGCACAACCCCAGACCTGTGTGCAAATGTGTGATAGAAAACCTTGGTCGTTGGGGACGGGGCACCGTAGTGTCAGAGGTGGCCTTGATGCTGGGGAAAGTCTTTAGGAAGTGCAGATTGGTGGGGGTGGAGAGGGGCAGGCTTTCTGCGCAGGAGAAACAGTATGGACAAAGATGTGGGGTGTGAGGAGTCTGTTTGGGAAGATGCATGGTGAGGACTGAGTGGGAGCAGAAGGCTGGCTGCTCCGACTTGCCTGTCCCCCACCAAACAGGACATGCTGGGCCCTGGGGGTGAGGGCGCACCATCCCTGTCCTGGGGCCCCTGCGTGAAGAGAAAGCGGGCAGTGCACACACAATGACACCTCTAGCCCCAGCCCGAGGGTCCACCGAGGATACCTTCAGGTCTCACACATGGGGGATGGGGAAAGGGCTTTCCAGGCAGAGGTACAACGTCAGAGAAGTGCCGTGTCTGTGGACAAGCCACGTGTGGAGTACGGCCATGTGGGAACCGACGCCTCCAACCTTCTCTGGGAGGCTGGCTTATACGGTGTATATGGGGGGACATGTAGGCAGTCAGGCTAGAGAGGTCCAGGGTGCCAGGCTGAGGAACATGGACCTCACCCTGAGAGCAGTGGGAAGCCATAGCAGGCGTTGAGCAGGGTAGTGACAATAAGACTTGCATGCTGTGTGGAAGGTGGAGTCCTGGAGAAAGGGGAGGCAGCGAGGCCAAAGAGGAGGCTGCTGCCGTGGTCCAGTCCAGGGGTGTGGGGTGGGTGGGCATGGGGAGGAAGAGACACTCCTGAGAAATATTTAGGAGGAAAATCCACGAGCGCTTAGCAGAGTGCCTAGCACAGAGTCAGTGCTCAAGACCTGTCGGCCATTGTTATTAGGTCAGCTGTGGAGGGTGAGGGAGGGGGGGGCCTCAGGTGACCAGGCTGGGGCTGAGACGATGAGGCTCCTGTGTGGACAACTGAGGTGGGTGGGCTGAGGGTAAGCCGCCCTGCAGACGCCTGTGAGGCATGGCCTCCTCCAAGCCGTTCTGGGTCTTCTGGGCCGGGCATCAGGACACGAGTCTAGCCCCAGTTCTACAGCTGGCTCCTTGTGTAAATTTGGGCAAACCAACTGGGAATAGTGCTATAAGAACGTGTATTTAAAGCACCCAGTGTGATGAGGGACGTAGAGGGTGGAGGGGGGAGGTGGTGGCTGACAGGATGGAGGAAGGGTCTTGGTCTGACTCAGCAGGCACGTATGCCTGGGGCAGCCTGGGGGAGGCGGCCCTGTGGTTAGCGTGGTGACACACTGGTTCAGCTGGGCTCTCGTGTCTGACAGCACATGACGGGGGCTTGAGATGGAGGGCAAGGCTGTGGGAGAACGTGACAGGCTTCCCTTGTGGTTATAACACTATCGTCAGCACCCACCTACTGAGCCTCCAGCGTGTCAGACGCTGGGCAGAGCATTGCCCCACTGAGTCTGCACAGCCCCATATCACAGATGGGGAAACTGAGGTGACTAGCCAGAGGTCCTTCAGCGACTGTGGCAAAGCGAGGATTTGTCTCCCAAAGGACTGTCTCCCTCTGAGGCCCATGCTGTTTTCTCAGAGTCTCGGTGGGAAGCTGAAGGGAAGGGATTACCCGATCTACGGACAGCCCAAGCAGAGGTCAGGGGCCCGGAGGGAGTCTTCCCAAGCAGGGTGACCCGTGCCTGGCAGATCCTAGGCACCAGCTGGCTCTCAGGGTTGGTGCTGGTGACTGGGAAAGCTCAGCAAATACCGTGACCCCTTCACACACGTGTTCTCATGCCGCTCTGCCTCCACGGGACTTCTCGCTCACCTGGTTACCAGCTCTCTAACCCAGAGCTCTGCCCCAGCTCACTGAGCTGCTGGCACCACTGGGAGCCGTGCCAAGCTTCTGGGGGCCATTTGTGACCCTGCCCTCTATCCGTTTACCAACCCCTCAGTGCCTCCAACGTTTACTAAAGGCTTTGGAATTAGGCAGACTTGGCCCCAGACACAATTATTCAATTTGCTGATGGGCCACAAGCAAATCACTCGACCTCTCTGAGCTTCAGCACCCTGCATGGTGCCTGGAGGATAGCAGGCGCTCCAGGAGAGTAGCTGTGATTGTCTCTCTGCTCGTCTCTTCCCCTTTCCCCCCCTCAGGGATCTTAGACCAAGATCCCTCAGTTGAACAAAGCGAAATGGAAATGGGGGCTTTGGAGGAGGACAGGAATCTCTGGCCCACTCTGGCATTTCCAGGGTGCCTCTTCTGGGCCTGGCCCTGTGCTGAGCTGGGCTTTGTGGTTAGGGGGTGTCATCGATGACTCAGATCAGATCACAGTTGGGGGAGACAGACTTAATCACAGATCACTCTGACCCAGACAGGATTTAGTCAGAGCCAGACAGAGACACCACAGGATGCTGAGGGGGCTCAGGGACCAGTGAGTTACTCGGGCTGAGAATCTGGATTGGCTCCTGGGGCAGGGAGTGCCTGAGCAGGGCCCAAAAGGATGGGGCAGAGGGGGAGAGTGGTGAGCAAGGCATGTAGGGCAGAGGGAACCGCTTGTGCAAAGGCCCGAAGGTGGGAAGTGTGCAGACAGTGTTCAGGGAGTGCGGTGCAGAGGAGCTCCACGCGGCTGAAGAGCAGACCTGGCAGAGGGGGCGTCGGGCTGGGCAAGGAGGTGCCAGGGATGCCCAGTGAGGAGACTGGACTTATCTCAGGGGTTTCAAATCATGTCTGTCAGGGACACGTAAAAGGGAAAGCAGGCCTTCTAATCACCCCTTGTGAGAAGCTGGTCGTCCTCACGTTGTAGTTCTCTCCTGGTCAGTCTGCTGACGTCCACTCTTGCCCAGCCTGGCTGACCAGGAAACACAGGGCTCGGCATGAACTGGGCCAAGGACCCTGAGTCCAGACTCCCTGCCGGCCATCCTTTATCTCAGCTCTGTGTTGCTGAAGGACAGTGCTCCGCATTCCCTGCCTGGGGTCTTGATCTGGAAGGCTTGAGGGTCCATGGGTTGGCCACAGGGGTCTATGAGCCCCCTTCCCCATCCTGCACCTACCAAGTGTGGCCACCGTACCAGGCCGTGGGATGATGTGGTGAACGAGCAGACGCACAGTTTGCCCGGGTGGGGCTCACTGGTGGTGGGGGGACAGTCACAGGTGATAAGTAGACGAGGAAATGAGTAAGGTCATTTCAGATTGTGATAAGAGGCTGTGGGGGTACAGAGCGCCCAGGCAGGGGTTTAGAGGTCAGGAAGGCCTCTGGGAGGAGGTGACGGTGAGGGTGAGGAGGAAGTGAGGGGAAAGCCTCAGAGCAGAGTACTTCAGGGAGAGTAATATTTATGCAAATGTGCACTTGGGGGGATTCGCAAAGGGATCCATGGCCCCCAAACAAGGAGGAGCTCATAGTCTGGATACATTTCCTGCATTCTGCTTTGGGGTGATGGCGGGGAGGGTGCGAATAACAGCTCTGCGAAACCTGGGGTGCAGGTTTGTTCATTCTGTGTCCTTTTTTTAATCCCACCCTGTCCCCATTCATTCAGTGTTTTTGCTAAGAGAACCCTCAGGGAAATTTTTTCTGGTTTTCTGTTTTTGTCCTGCTTTACCAGAATATATATATATATATATATTTTTTTTTTCCTGTTTTGTGGACACTGTGAATGATATAACTCATTGTTTTCATCCTTATATTGACTTCAAGAAAATTCATTCATTTATGCATTTATTCAACAGATAATTTTATCAAGCGCCTACTGTGTGCCAGTGCTGTGTTCAGAGACAAAAGTGGGCCCGTCATAGAAAGGACTAGGGCTTGTTGATAGATGGGTTAGCTGAGCCTCCTTCCTGGTTTACTCTGAGCCCTTCCTTTTTTGCATCCCTCTTTTTCTATTATTTCCCTTCTGTCCTTTTTTTTTCACCTGCCCCACTATTTTGAAACAAGTTTTGTCTCAGTGTATTGTGTATTTTTACGAGTCACCACAAATCCTTCCGGGCAAGGCAGAGGTGTAGAGGGAAATGAAAAAGTACAGAGCCCGCTTTGGGCCAGGCTCAGGGAGAGAGGCTGGGAATGGAGAGATGGGGGAACAGACGCTGCCCCCCGGGCCCTGTCACAGTCCACCTCCTCCTCGGGCCTTTGGAAGGTTGGTTTTTAATACCAAATTTTAAGCATGTATAAAAGTAAAGAAAATAACAATAATAAACCCAATATACCCATCACCCAGATGACACAAGTATCAAGATTTGCCACACTTGCTGCATTTATATACTGGCCCTTTTTGTTTCCTTTGCCAATGCATTTTAAAGCCTGGCTGCTCAAAATTTGGTCAGGGGACCGGGAGCGTGGCGTCACTTAGGAGGTCGTCAGACTAGATCTCAGCCCCATTCCTCACCTACTAAATGGGAGTGTGCATTCTAACAAGACACGTGGGCGATTCATTTGTGCGTTAATGTTTCAGAAGCGTTATTTTAAAACAAATCCCACACATTATGTCATTTCACCCCTAAATAGTTCAGTACGTGTTGAAGTACATGGATGTTTTCTTATATAGTTGCAATGTTCTTATCACCTAACAAAATTAATAGTAATTTTTTGGTATCATCTGATACCCAGTCCATATCCATTTCTTCCTGATGGTCTCAAAATGTCTTTTTTTTTTTTTTTTTAAACAGTTGGTGTGTTCAAATCCAGATTCAGACAAGGTCCACACATGACTTTTGGTTGCTACGCCTCTTAGTCTAGAGTGGCCCGCTCACCCATTTTTTGGATTGTGTGTCTTTGTCAGGTCTTTACTTTATTGCAGAGCTTGGTCACTTGTGGGCCATCTTCATTCAGGATTTCTGTGTTTGCTTCCTCTTGGTGTAATTTGTCTTTCTACTTCCTAAATTTCCTGAAACCTGGAAGTTAGTGTGAACGCCTTCATTAAATTCAGGTCAACTGTTTTGGGAGCATACTCTAAATAGTCATGAGGATTTTGCCATGCTTCCTGCATTTATCTTACTTCCCTTTTTTGTTTCCTTGGCTGAAGTATTTTAAAGACTTACTACTCAAAATGTGGTCTGAGGACGGCAGCATAGGCATCACTTGGGAACTTGTTAGAAATGCAGAGTCTGGGGCCAGCCCCGTGGTGCAGTGGTTAAATTCGGCACGCTCCACTTTGGCGGCCTGGAGTTCGCGGGTTCAGATCCCAGGTGTGGACAAACACCACTCATCAGCCATGCTGTGGCAGCAACCCACATACAAAATAAAGGAAGATTGGCACAAATGTTAGCTCAGGGCTAATCTTCCTCAAGCGAAAAAAAAAATGAGGAAGATTGGCAACAGATGTTAGTTCAGGGCGAATCTTTCTCACCAAAAAAAAACAAAAACAAAGAAAGAAATGCAGAGTCTTAGGCCCCTGTATCCTTCCTAGGGTGCCATACCAGGAGGCACATGAGCCTGAGGGCCCCTCTTGGGGACACTAAGGTTAACTAGTGGGCTCGGAGTGTCAGCCTAATGGTAAAGTTCTCGATCAAACTTCCATCTAGTAGTTTCATCCATTGATGATCGTGGCCTGAATTAATTATTGTATTTTATTATGGCTTGAAAAATTGTGTCTTTATGATTCTATTATTCCTCCCACATTCAATAGTAATAATTCTTCTGTAAAGAACTTTTTCTCATCAACTAGGACTATTTGGTGACCCAGAAATGCAGTTCATGTAGGAAAGGCAAGAAAATTGCTTCTTACTTTCCCTTTAATAATCAATTTTCAGAATAAGAGGATGCTGCCCTTGTTACTTTCAGTGGTGACCAATGCAGTGTTTTGATTTCGTTTGTTTTAATTTTTTTTCTTTTTCTTCCTTTTAAATATCATTATGAACCTATGGAATTTTTATATATTCAATGTGTCTTAAACACTTGAAATTATTATTTTTTAAAGTAAATGCTTTTTGAAGTACGCCATACAGAAAAATGGACAAATTCAGATCAGTGAATTTTCAAATTATGTCAAATCCATGTCACTGGTACCCATTTCAAGAAACAGAACATTACCAACACCCCAGAAGTATCCCTGTAGCCCCCTCTAGTCATTACCTTACCCCCAAGGGTAACCACTCTCCTGACTTATAAGACTGTAGACTAGTTGGCGTCTTTTAAACTTTGTATAAATGGAATTATACAGTATGTTCTATTTTATTCCTGGCGTCTTTCACTCAACATTGTGTTTATGAGATCCATCCACCTTGTTGTAGATTCTTTGCTGTAGAGTATTCCGCTCGTGAATATACCACAATTTATTTATCCTTTTTATTGTTGGTGGATATTTGAGTTGTTCCACTGTGGGGTTGTTATGAATAGTGAGGCTATGAACAGTCTTGTATGTGTCTTTTTGTGAACATGTGAACAAATTTCTGTTGGATGTATACCTAACAGTGGAATTGCTGCGTTATGAGTTATGCATATTTTCAGCTTTAGTTGATACCACCAAATGGATTTTAAAGGAGTTGTACAAATTTACACTCCTACCAGGAATATTTGAGAGTTCTAGTTGCTCTGCATCATTGGCGCCACTTGATATTGTCTTTTTCATTTTAGCCATTCTGGTGGTTGTGTTGTGGTGTCACATGGTGGTTTTAATTTACCTTTCTCTGAAGTCTAATGAGTGCCTTCTCATATGATTATCAGCCATTTGGATAATCTCTTTTGTGAAATGTCTTTTTTCTGTTGGCTTACATGCCTTTTTCTTATTGATCAGTAAGAATTCTTTACATATTCTGATATGAATCTTTCATCAGATATTTGTGTTGCAAATATCTTCTCTCACTCTGTGGTTTGCCTTTTCACTCTCTTAATGATGTCTTTTCATAAGCAAAAGTTCTTAAGTTTAATTAAGTTCAGTTTATCAATTCTTTCCTTTACCGTTAGTGTTTTTTGTGTCCTGTTTAAAAAATGTTTGTCTACTCAAGTCCTTTGTTTTCTCTTAAAAGCTTTATTGTTTTATTTTTCATATTTAGATATACAGTCCATATAAATCCACATTTAAGTCTTCACTCCATCAGGAACTGTTTTTTTGCATATGATGTGAGAAAGAAGTCAAGAGTAATTTTTTTCAATATTGATATCCAAGTGACTCAGGACTATTTATTAAAAAGATCATTCTTTCCTCTTCACTGTCACCTTTGTCATAAATCAGGTGACGTGACCATATGCTTTGGGACTCTCTGTTCCGTTGGTCTATTTGTCTATCCTTGTGCCAGTATAATTCTGTCTTAATAATTTATAATAATTTTTAACTTTATAATGTCTTGATAAATGATAGTTTAAGTCGTACAGGTTTGTCGTTCTTCAGGAGTGCCTTGACTATTCTTGCCCTATGCATTTGCATATAAATTTTTAAATTGACTTGTTAACATCTCCCTCCCGTCAATAATTCGCTGGGATTTTGATTGGGATTGCATTGAAGCTATAGATCAATATAGTGATAATTGACAACAATATTGAGACTTCTAATTCATGAACATGATCTGTTCCTCCATTTATTTAGATTTTCTTTAATTTCTCCCAATGTTCTACAGTTTTAAGTGTAGAGGTTTTGTATATCTTTAATTATATTTGTTTTTAGGCATTTGATTTTTTTGTGTCTTTTGTTAATGGCATCTTTTAAAATTTTTCTTTCTTTATTTGATCATTGATGGTCTATAGAAGTACAATGGTTGTTTGTATATTGCCTCTTTATCAAGTGACCTGGTAAAGCCACTTATTAATTCTCAGTGTTTGTCTGTGGATCTGTTGGATTTTTCAATCTACCCAATCTTGTTATCTGCAAATAATGACAGGTTTTTTTTCCTTTTTGATCTTTATGCCCTATACTTCTTTTATTTTCTTTCTGCTCTAAGACCTCCAGTAAAATGTTGAATGGAAGTGGTAAGAGTGGGCATCCTTGTCTCTCCTGATTTTAGGGGGAAGTCTTTCAATAACTCACCATTAAGAATGACATTTGTGGGGCCAGCCTGGTGGCGTAGTGGTTAAGTGCGTGCGCTCCACTTCGGCGGCCCTAGGGTTCGCAGGTTCGGATCCTGGGCACGCACTGATGCACCGCTTGTCAAGCCATGCTGTGGCGGCATCCCATATAAAGTAGAGGAAGATGGGCACGGATGTTAGCCCACGGCCAATCTACTTCGGCAAAAAGAAGAGGATTGGCATTGGATGTTAGCTCAGGGCTGATCTTCCTCACACACACACAAAAAAGGAATGATGTTTGTTGAGCCAGCCCTAATGGCCTAATGGTTAAAGTTCAGCGTGCTCTGCTTTGGTGGCTCAGGTTTGGTTCTCGGGCGTGGAACCACACCACTCGTCTGTCAGTAGCCATGCTGTGGCGGTGGCTCACATAGAAGAACCAGAAGGACTTACAACTAGAATATACAACTATGTACTGGGGCTTTGGGGAGGGGAAAATAAAAAAAAAAAGAGAGGAAGATAGGCAACAGATGTTACCTCAGGGCTAAATCTTTCCCAGCGAAAAAAAGAAGAATGATGTTTGTTGAAGGATTTTTGTGGACATTCTTGATCAAATTAAAAAAATTCCCTCCTATTCCTAGCTTGCTATGAATTTTTATCACAAATCAGTATCGGATTTTATCAAATGCCTTTTTCTGCATCTATCATAATGATCATATGATTTTTTCTCTTTTTTTTCTGTTAATGTGATGAATAAAGTGACTATTTTCAAATGTCAAACCACCCTTGCATTGCTGAAGTAAACTCCACTTGGTTGTGATGTATTATGGTTTTTATATGTCCCTGGATTGGCTTTGCTAATATTTTGTGGAGGATTTTTCATCTATGTTTGAGAGATCATCAATTTTCCTTTTTTTTTTTAAATTTTTTGCTGAGGAAGATTAGCTCTAAGCTAACATCTGTGCCAATCTTCTTCTATTTTGTATGTGGGTCACCACCACAACATGGCGGACAAGAGGTGTAGGGCCGTACCCAGGATCCAAACTCGCAAACCCAGGCCGCCGAAGTGGAGTGCGCTGAACTCAACCACTAGGCCACGGGGCTGGTCTCCAATTTTCGTTTCACATCTTGCTGTTGTCAGGTTTTAATATCAGTGTTATTTCGGCCCCATAAAATGACTGAAAAGCATTGTCTCATTTTTCCATTCTCTGGAGCAGTTTGTGTAAGATCGGTATTTCTTCTTTAAATGTTTGGACGAGGGACTGGCCCCGTGGCTTAGCGGTTAAGTGCGCGTGCTCCGCTACTGGTGGCCTGGGTTTGGATCCAGGCGTGCACCGAGGCACTGCTTCTCCGGCCATGCTGAGGGGGCGTCCCACATACAGCAACTAGAAGGATGTGCAACTATGATATACAACTATCTACTGGGGCTTTGGGGAGGAAAAGGGAAAAAAAGGAAGAGGATTGGCAATAGATGTTAGCTCAGGGCCAGTCTTCCTCAGCAAAAAGAGGAGGATTGGCATGGATGTTAGCTCAGGGCTGATCTTCCTCACAATAAATAAATAAATAAATAAATAAATAAATGTTTGGACGAGTTCACCACTGAAGCCATCTGGCCTGGAGTTCCTTCTAAGGTTTTTAATAATGGATTAAAATTCTTTTATATGAGATTATTCAGATTACACTTCTTTTGTCAATTTTTATTTCAAAGAATTTGTCCATTTCACTTAAATTGTCAAGCTTACTGGCATAGTGTTCTGCATACCATCCTCTTATTATTTCTTAAACATCTTAGGATCTATTCTGATGTCCTCTTTTTCATTCATATTGGTAATTTGTGTGTTCTCTTTTTTCTTCTTGATCAGTGTTGCCAGAAGTGTATCAGTTGTATTATTCTTTTTACAAACTTGAGCTTTGTTGATTTTCTCTACTGTAAGTTAGTTTTGTATTGCATTAATATATGCTCATATTTTTACGCCTTCCTGTACTTTCTTTGGGTTTGGTTTGCTATTCTTTTAGCTTCTTGAGATGGAAGCTTAGAGAATTGATTTTCAGCCTTTCTTCGTTTTTTAACATATGCACTTAAGGCTGTACATTTCCTCTAACCACTGCTTTAACTGTATCCCCAAGCTTTGATTTGTCATATCTTTTTTTTTTTTTAAGATTTTGTTTATTTATTTTCCCCCCAAAGCCCCAGTAGATAGTTGTATGTCATAGCTGCACATCCTTCTAGCTGCTGCACGTGGGACGCAGCCCCAGCATGGCCGGAGAAGCAGTGTATCGGTGCGCGCCCGGGATCCGAACCCGGGCCGCCAGCAGCGGAGCGCGCGCACTTAACCGCTAAGCCACGGGGCCGGCCCGCTCCCATGATTTGTCATATCTTAATTCTCATTCAGTTCACAGAATTTTAAAATTTCCATTGTATTTCATCTTTGACCTTAGGTTACTTAGAAGTGCATTGCTTAATTTCCAAGAAGTTCAGATTTTTCTAGTTTTCGTTATTGATTTCTAGTTTAATTCCACTATCATTAGAGAACATATACTGAAATATTTCACTCCATTGAAATTTATTGAGGCTTGCTTTATGACTCAGCATATGGTCAATTTTGGTAAATGCTTCATGTGCTCTTGAAAAAATATTTATTTTACCATTGTTGGGTACAGTGTTCTGTTAGTTCATTAGATCAAGCTTGTTAATTGTGTTGTTCAGATCTTCTGTATCCTTACTGATTTTTTTTGGTCTGCTTTTATAACTAATATGAAAGATTTGTTAAAGCATTAAAGTATCCCACGTTGGTTGTGGATTTTTATATTTTTCCTTTTAATTCAGTCAATTTTTGCTTTATATATTTTGAAGTGATGTAATTAGATACATACAGTCTTAAAATTGTTATATCTTCCTGCTGAATTAAGAACAACATATTTGTATGCATATATTTCCTTCTCTTCCTTATGTAAAAGAGAGCATAGTCTGCAAACCTATCCTTTGACTAGTGATTTTAATTTATTCCTAAAATCTCTACTGCCAAGTGAAATTTCCATCAATTTTGATGGAAAAATTGTGATGCAGTCCATCCAACCCAATACTCAAACAACTTGTACCGATGGAAAATTTATTGATTGAACAATGAAACAAGTTTACGTTAAAAAAACAATAATTTAAATATAAAAATACAGGGCCAGCCCTGTGGCTTAGCGGTTAAGTGCGCACGTTCCGCTGCTGGCAGCCCGAGTTCGGATCCCGGGCGCGCACCAACACACCGCTTCTCTGGCCATGCTGAGGCGGTGTCCCACATACAGCAACTAGAAGGATGTGCAGCTATGACATACAACTATCTGCTGGGGCTTTGGGGGGAAAAATAAATAAATAAATAAAATTATAAAAAAAAAATATATATATATATAAAAATACAGTTTACATATATAGCTTATTGTAATGAAGGTTTATTGTCCTCCTTAAAGGAGAAAATGAAGACTTAATGGTGGGTAGTGGAGAGTGGGTGTGAGGGAGTCATTATTGAAAAGGTACATTTTTCTTTCTACACCATTTCTTCATTGTTTTTCAACCTTTTGGAGACTCATGTCTATCTTGCACTCAAACTGCCTTTAAAAATAGAGTTATAGCACAGAAAAATACCTTGAGGGCAAAATAAATACTAGATCTGAAAGCATTTCAAAACATATGGAAATAGCTTGTGCACTCCTAGACCGCAGAGTCATGGAAGATGCCACCTCTCCAGCCCCTCAGTTGCTTTTATTTGCAAAACAAAGCATTTTGGGTTTATCCAAAGATGGCAAGCAATGCAAGTTTGTTTTGTATGGTATTGTTGGGCTAGAAACTGTTATATTAAGTAAATTGGTGAATGTGTTTTTGCCTGAAAGTGTGATGTCAGAATATCATTCCTTATAGCATGTTTATTTGGTGTATTCAGGGATGAAAAAGTCATTATACCATCATAAAAAAGGAGTGTTATCCAAAAAGTGGTATAGCTTTTCAAGAGCCTTTATGGCAGAAAGTTGTTAATTGAACAGTAATTGAACAGATAAGTCTGTAGATGGGACATCTCCTTGCCTTTTTGTGTGTGTGTAAATATACATTAGAGTTTTAAGGAGTGGAGTAACATGGTCAGACCAGGCTTTTAAAAATTCTTCTGCGGGGCCAGCCTGGTGGTGTACTGTTTAAGTGCACATGCTTGCTGCGGTGGCCCGGGGTTCGGATCCCGGGCGCGCACTGACACACTGCTTGTCAGGCCATGCTGTGGCGGCGTCCCACATAAAGTGGAGGAAGATGGGCATGGATGTTAGCCCAGGGCCAGTCTTCCTCAGCAAAAAGAGGAGGATTGGCAGATGTGAGCTCAGGGCTGATCTTACTCACACACACACACACAAAATTCTTCTGGCAGCTGGTATGGAGAGGAAGTATCCAGAGGGACAAGTCTTGGAAGAGAAAGGTCAGGAGACTGAGGAACATGTCCAAGCAAGAGATGGTGAGGTCAGTGGGGCAGAACTGAGTCCCGACAGAGGCCCAAATGCATGAGAATTCTGAGAATGATAAAGGTGGTATTTCAAATCTATGGGGATAATATGAGCTAGTCAAGAAATAATGTTGAGACAATTTCATTTGGGGGGAGAAAAAGTAAAGCTGGATCCCTGTTTCACTCTACATGCAAAAATAAAGTCTAGATAAATCAAAGATTCCAGCATAAGAAATGAAAGAAATGAAATATCAAAGAAAACATGAGTGAATTAAAAAAAAAAATCTCTGAATGGGGAAACATGACACAAAACTCAAGAGTCATAAAGGAAAAATAATTTGACCTCATAGAGAATGTAGATGTGGGAAGAAAATATCGTATGCAAGTCAAATAAACAGCTAAATGAGAAACAATATCCGTAACACATTGACGATTTCTTATGGATGCAAAAAGCTCTTACAAATTAATAAGAAAACAATAAATACCTCATAAAATGGATAGTGTATATGAATAGGCAGGAAACAAACTCATAATAAGAGGCTTGATCTCCTCATAATTAAAAAACAGTTTTGCAACAAAAAAACAAGGATGAAAAGGTCTGCACAGAGTCAGTTCAAGCAGTGCGGTGAGGAACAGGCCTTCTCCTGTTCTGTTGGAGGTGAATTGGCGCAGCCTCCATGGGGGGCAAGCTGTCAATATCAATATTTCCCCAAAAATTTTTAATGAAAAATTTCAAACATATAGAAAAGTTGAAAAAATTGTACAATGGACAATCACATACCACACACAGATCTTACAATTGTCTACATTTTGTTATATTTGCATTATCACACACCTATTATATATATAACATACATATTTATATACATGTTAGATATGTATACAAAAGTACATCTGTATATATGTCCATCTATATATATCCATCCATATATATGCATCTGTATATATCCATCTATCCATCCATTAAGCCATCTTATATTTTGATGCATTTCAGAGTAAATTGCAGACATCAGTAACCTCATCCCTAAACATTTCAGTATATATATATTAACTAGAGGTCAATATTAGCTTATGGTTCTTTTTTTTTTTTTGTGAGGAGATCAGCCCTGTGCTAACATCTGCCAATCCTCCTCTTTTTTTGCTGAGGAAGACTGGCCCTGGGCTAACATCCGTGCCTGTCTTCCTCCACTTTATATGGGACGCTGCCACAGCATGGCTTGCCAAGCGGTGCGTCGGTGCGTGCCCGGGATCGGAACCGGCGAACCCCAGGCCGCCGCAGCGGAGTGTGCGCACTTAACCGCTTGCGCCACCGGCCCAGCCCCGGTTCTTTTTTTTTTTTTTTTTTTTGAGGTATACAGTGAAATGCACACATTTTATGTGGGTCATTTGATGTGTTTTTGACAAATGGGCACACCTTTGTAATCCAAACTCCTATCAGGATATAGGATATTTCCATCACCCTAGAAAGTAACTTCTTGTCCCATCCCAGTTAATCCCCCTACCCCCTCCCCCAGTCAATATTTTTTACTATAGATTAGTTTTGCTAGTTCTACAACATTGTATAAATGGATTATACAGTAGATACTCTTTTGTGTAAGGCTTCTTTCACTCAGCCTGATGATTTTTGTGAGTCACCCATCTTTCTGTGTGTGTCACTTGTTCATTCCTTTTTCCTCCTGAGTAGTATTCCATTGTCTGAATATACCACAGTGAGTTTATCCCTTCCCCAGTTGATGGACATTTGGGTTGTTTTCAGTTTGGGACTATTACAAATAAAGGTGCTATAAACATTCTTGTGTTGGTGTTTTTGAGGACATATGTTTTCTCTTGGGTCACTTGATGGAGGGTACATAGAATATATGCAGACCCTCTCCCTGGGCCTCATAGTCTATTTTAACTTTGGTACAAGACACAGTGATGAGTATGTGCTATGTAACAGGTACAGAAAGTGCACAGTGTGAGGTGTGAGAAGGTGGGAAGTGCTTCTGGGGGAGAACCAGAGAAGGCCTCATGGAGGAGGGGGCCTTGGTGCTGACACAGCTTGGTTTAGTAAGAAAATCAGGGGCTCTGGGTCAGACATGCCTGTGTTCCAGTCCTATTCTCATGGAAAACAGATCCTTGGGGGTCTCGCTTTTCTCATCTGTAAAATGAGGTTGATGACACCACAGGATTTGATGGAATAATGGACATAAAAGGCCCAGCCACGGCCTCATCAGGTGCCTCGTTTGTTAAATATTCCTCTTTTCTCCACAGGCCTGGCTCCTCTGGCGGCCTTCAACGTGGATGTGGCCCGGGCCTGGGTGACTCCCGAGGGAGGAGGCGCGCCTTACGTGCTCAGCTCCCTCCTGCACCAAGACTCCAGCACCAACCAGACCTGGTGAGCGGGGCCTGGCAGAGGGGGGCATGAGCATTGAGCGGGCCTGCGGGGAGCCTGAGAAGGCCCCAGAGAGGGCCTTGGCACCCCACCCCCACAGTCTGGGGGAGAATCTCCTTTCACTTTCAGAAGGGTGTGCAGGAGAGAGAGAGAGAGAGAGAGAGGGAGAGAGGAGAGAGAGAGGAGAGAGAAAGAAGGCGGGAGAGAGGTGGTGAGCAACAGGCCAGTCCTCTCCTCACCTGGCTTCTCTTTTCACTGCCAGAGGTGGGGGCACTGAAAAAACTACTTTAAAATAAAGTTTATTAAGGCTCTTTTGTCCTTACAAAAGTAACGTATGCTCAATATAGAAATTTTGGACAGTGACAAAAAAATACCAAAGAAGAAATGGAAACTATGAGGCAGGAGGGAGGAGGGGTGGGTGAGAGGCGGGCTGTGGGTCTGGTAGCCGTGGTTCAGAGACAGCTTCACTCTATGTATAGCAGGGTGCTCAGCCTCAGCCTCAGTTTCTCATCCCTACGATGGGGGTGCTGATTCACCTCACAGGGTTGTTGCAAAGACTATTTGAGTGAAGGCACATAAAGGGTTTAGCACAATTTGTGGCCAAATTAAACATTAAGTTATATTTTTAAAATATCATCTGTACACACCCATTTGATCAGCAAAATGTGTTAAATCTGCCAACATTCTGCTGGTAAGGATGTGGTGAAACAGGAGCTTGTGGGGATGTAAACTGGTAGAACCACTTCGGAGAATAGCGTTGCCATATCTGGTAAAGTTGAGGATGCGTGTGGCCTCTGACTCAGCAGTTCCACTCCCAGACATCAATCCTAGAGAAAGTCTCAGGCACATGTAGAGAGATTTATTGCGGCATTGTGTGGAATAGTGAAAGCCTGGAAATGTTCACCAATAGCAAAATGGAAGAAATAAGATGTGAATCATCTAATGCAACACAAAGAGCAGGTGAAATGAAGGAAATGCGTGCACTGGTTATCCTGCATCAATCTTGAAACATATTGTAACACGAAAAAGGCAAGTTGTAGAATTATAAATACAATGGTCATTCACTCAGCAAATATGCACATGGAGCGCCTGCTGTGGGCCAGGTTCTGAGGATACAGCAGTGAGCAAAGCAAAAACCCTGATGCTCAGGGGAGACGGACGATAAGCCAGTAAAATACGTATCGCATCAGATGGTGATTGTGCTCGTGCTGATGTAGAAGTGTGTCTTTGGTTTTAGGGGAAGTTCTGGAGTGAAGGGTCGTGATATCCAACACATATTCCAATTTCCCCTGTTGTCACCAAAATGACTTTAGAACTGCTTTGTTTGGAAGCCGGGATCCAGTCAAGGTTCATGTGTTTCATGTTGTTCTTGTGTGTCTTTAGTCTCTTTTATTCTAGAACAGTCCCTCCACTCCCTGTTTTGTTCATGATATTTATAGGGCTTTTTCTGTGCTTGTCTACGACCAGCCTCCCTCAGGCCCTGCCCCAGGCTGGTTCCCTCCCCGCCTCCACCCCCACTGCTTAGCTTCTGGTCACTGGTCAGGGGTTTCCTTCATACCTAGCACACGAGAGCCATGAGCCCACGGACCAGACAGGCTTTGGGACAGAGCCAGGTAGGTGCTCAGCGTTCCTGCCTGAGCAGAGTCCCACATCTCCCCAAGGTGAGCAGAATAGGAGCTCTGTTTGTGGAGGATGAATGGGCAGTGGTGGGTCCTGAGGCAGCCTCATAGCCCTGGGACTTGGGCCATGACCTCGCCAGCCAAGCAGGCTTTGACCCCTTGCTGGACCGTGGTTTCCTCATCTGTACAGCGAAGAGGCTGGTAACCATTAAAGTGGGGAGAGCAGGGCCAACTCATTCATTCAGCAAGTACTTATAGAGCATCTACTCAGTGCCAGGCAAAATTTTGTTGATAAGACAATGACGGGGACACAGTCCATGCCCTCATGGAGCTCCCAGGCTCATGAGGGAAACAGACACCTCAGGCAGTGACAAGAGGAGTGATGACTGCTCTACTGGGGATGTCCAGGGTGCTTTGGGGACATAGAGGCAGGTGTGTCCTTCAGCCAGAGGATGTGTATGAACACTGGGACTTGGGGGAGGAGTAGGAATTGGGACGGGGAAGTCCTGCTGAGAACAACCTGGTCAGAGCCGGGAAGCTGGCCTGAGCAAGGTCAAGGAACAGAGCAAATGTCGAGTGGCTGAAGCTTGAGCATGATGAGAAAAGATGGAGGAGGAGGGCAGTGCCTTGTCACCCAGGCACCCAGGGTTTGGGGGGCCAGAAAGGTCTGAAGCAGGGAGGGGTGGTGAGAAGGTTGTTAGGAAGTTTTTGGTTGCAGGAGGATGATTTAAAGCTTGGTGTTTATTGTGTTTCGGTAAACTTTTAATGACATATGCGACACAGGAAAATGCACATATAGTAAGCGTGCAGCTCAATGAATGTTCACGAAGTGAACCACCCATGTAAGCAGCATCCAGATCCACAAGCGGAACATTACCAGCCTTGCATAAGCCCCTCTAGCCCGGGTGCTCCCTTCCAGTCACACCCCCTGGCAAGAGTTAAGCACTGCTTCCACCTCCCTCTCCAAGGATTAGTTCTGCCTGTTCTTGAACTTACTATAAACGAGGCATACAGTCTGTGCTTTACTACCTCAAGCTCCTCTCCCTCAACAAATAGTCTGAATTTCATCCGTGGGGTTGCCTGAGGCAATGATGCTCCTTTTGTTGCTAGAATTTTCCATTGTGTGAATGTTCTGATGATGGGTGTCGGGCAGTTTCCTTGGGCTCTGGTGAATATTACTGCTCTGCACTTCCTTTTATGAGGCATGTGCCCAGCCGTGGAATTGCTGGATCATGGCTTATGCGTTGGGTCAGCATTCAGTTTCCAAACTTTGCAGTGCACGAGTGTTCTGATTGCTCCGCACGCTCGTAACGGCTGGGTTTCAGTCTGAGTTATTCGTGACCATCTCCTGTCCAGTCCCTTCCCCCAACAGACATTCCAATTTCCCCTTTTGTCACCAAAATTACTTTTAGAACTGCCTCCCTCCCCCAGGGGCCAAGCCAAAAGGCCACATTGGATGAGGGGAGTTTGAAGCCCCTGGACCAGAAGGCTCTGAGCCTGTCGAGGGGTGGGGGAAGAGCCTAGCGGGGCTCATGAAAACCTCCCTGAACACCTGCTAAGGCAGAGGGGGGCTCACAGGAGGATGTGGTGGGAGGTACTTCTGAGTTCCTGCCACAAATGATGGAGCGCGAGCCCACGGACCTGCTGCATGGGGCAGGAAATGCACTGCTGGCTGCCCTGGGCCACAGAGAGAGGAACAGGCTGGGCTTCCCGTGCGAGGATGATGTGTCCCTCTCACTCCCTCATGTTGTTTCTCCCTAAGATATAACAGCCAGGGCTGGCAGCATCCTGGGCTAGGCTGCTGCAGGGGGAATGGAGTGGAACACAAAGAAGGCCTTCTCCCAGGGGGTATGGGAATAGACTCTGAGCACAGAGACGGGTTAGAGCTGGGTGAAGGCAGGCGATGGGCTGCACCCAGCCCAGGGTATAAGAGGGTCCCTGAGCCTGTGAACTCATGGTGGGATGTTCAGTTGTTTAGTTAGTTTGTCAGTCACTCGGTGAACAAACCTCAAGATCAAGAGGCCACCCATCATGGAGGAGGGTGTTAAAGAGGTGGGCAGCAGAGGCAGCTCAGACTGGGCCCCAGGCCAAGGCACTGCATGACTGCGATATGAATGGCGACCTTGGGTTCTGCAGTGCACAGCCTGTGCAGCTGTACATAGTAGTCTCTTGGGAACTTATAGTCTAGGTGAGAACAAAGGCCAAGGATGGGGGTAGGTTCCTACTGGACCACCTGGAGGGCTTGGAGTCTGGGCCACCTGGAGGGCTTGGAGGAGTCAAGTTGCTCCTTCTTTTGGGAAGACTTCCTGAGGAGCTGGTGTTTGACTGTTCTGCAGGAAAAGGAAGGGAAAGGCATTGTAGGCAGAGGAAACAGCTTGGGCAAAGGCCTGAAGGAGGAAGGGGAGCTGAGGCTATTCCAGGCCTGCACCTACCCCAGTATGTGGTCTGGGGCGGAGCCCAGTTCTGAGCCTACCTTCCTAGGGGATCAGGGAATGAGGTGCTGGGCCAGGGCTGAGGCCCAGGCTGGGCGGGGTCTGGGGAGAGAGGCAGCATTGCTCAGCAGATGACCTAATTTGGAGGCTCAGCTGCAGAGCCCACAGAGCTCAGCTGCACCAGCTCTCCACCCCTCAGCCCTACCCCAGATTAGCTCCGTCACCTGCTGCCTGGGCTGTCATTCACTTGTCATTCAGCAAATATTTACTGAGCCCCGTTCCGTGCCAGGCACTGTTCCAGGCTCTGGGAATAACCTGGTGAGCAGGATAGACACGATCCTTGGGGAACTTACAGTCTGGGGGGAGACAGATAATAAGCATGTAAACATGTAAACAGGATAGATGTGACTGACAGTATGAGATGAGTTCTGAGAAGGAAATAAAACAGGGTAATGCAAAGCAGAGTAACTGAGTTGGGAGGTGGGGCTGGTTGGAGAATGCGCTTATGAGGAGCTGACAGTTAAGCGAGGCTGAGGAATGAGAATGAGCCAGCCTAGGGAAGAGTGGGAGCTGAGGGTTCTAGGCGGACGGCACGGCAAGGCAGGAGGAGGACCCGAGGCAGGAAAGAGCTGGGGGCGGTCTAGGAGCAGAAGGCAGCTAGTGTGGGGCTGGAGCTCGGAGAGCAAAGGAGCAGGAGCGGGGTCTCAGAGGCAGGGAGGTGCTAGATAGTGCGAGGCCCTGTGGGCTGCAGCACGGGGTCTGGACTCTTTGTCTGAGTGCGTGGGAGGCTACTGCAGCAGGGGAGTGACATGGTGTAAATGACAAGAGTAAATTTAAAAAACAAAAAATAACAGTTAGGAGGCTATCACTATAGACCAGGCAAGATGACGGTGGCCAGGACGGTGGTAGGGAAAATGGAGAGAAGAGATGCTCTCTGGATGTAATTTGGAGGGAGGGTCAACCAGGTTCACTGGTGGACTTGCAGAGGATGAGTGAAAAGGTGAAGCAGGGCTGCCCCCAGGCCCGGGCTTTAGAACGTAGTGGTCGGTGGTGCCACATGTTGCTGGGGGAGACGGAAAGGCGCAGGCTTGGGAGGATAAGACCACAGGTTCTGTTTTGGACATTCTGTTTGCAATGCCTATTAGACAATGGGAAGTTGCTTATTGTATTAGTTTCCTGTTGCTGATGTAACAAATTACCACAAATTTGTGGCTTAAAACAACACAAGTTTATCATCTTACAGTTCTGGAGGTCAGAAGTCTCCAAAATGGGTCGTACTGGACTAAAATCAGTGTCAGCAGAGCTGTGTTCCTTCTGGAGGCTCGAGGGGAGAATCCGTTTCCTCCCCTTTTCCAGCTTCCTGCATTCCTTGGCTCATGGCTGCTTCCTTCTTCTTTAAAGCCACCAGTGTAGCATCTTCAAACATTTCTCTAACTCTGATCCTCCTGCGTCCTTCTTATAAGGACCCTTGTGATTACATTGGCCCCTGCAGATAATCCAGGATACTCTTCCCATCTCAAGATCCTTAACTTAAATCTGTAAAATCCCTTTTGCCATAAAAAGTAGCATATTCACAGGTTCTGGGGATTAGGACATGGATATCTCTGGGGGACCATTATTCTGCTTTCTACAGCTATGCTGGTCTAACTTCTGGTGGAAGGATGCTAGGGCTGCAGATGTAAAGGTGGGAATTCCAGCATTTATAGGTGTATTGAAGCCATGGGACTGGAGGGGATCACTAGGGAGAGTGTGCTGGCAAGGAAAAAAAGGACCCAGCCCCAGGACTCCAGGGACATTTCTAGAAGTCAGACAATGAAGGAGCCAGCAAAGAAGTCTGAGAAGGAGTAAGGAGAGAGGTAGGACAAAATCAAGAAGAAAGTGTTTCCAGGAGGACGTGGTCCGTTATGTGCAGGGCTGCTGAGAGGTGGAGGAAGATGAGGATAGAGAGGTGTCCATTGGATTTGGCAACGTAGGGACCACTGGTGACCTTGACAGGAGCCGTATCAGAGGGTGGAAGTCAGCTTGGGGTGGGTTAAGCTGGGTGGGGCACACACACAGGTGTAGACTTTATTATTATTCTCTGAACCGTGGAGATAAAGTGAATGATGTATTTCATAATTTTAGAAGATGCAGAGGGATAGGAGGTGAGGAAGTGGAGACAGTACCTCATCCCTGCCCCCTCCCCCAACCCACCATAGCTGCATCGTGACCTTTCGAAAGCAGAGACTAATCGTGTGCTTCCCCTTTATAAAGTCATCCGTGGCTACCTACTGCCCTTAGCATAAAGACCTTGGACTTGGTTCACTGTGACCAAGCCCAGCCTTGGGGCCCCTTCCCAAATACACCTTACTCACAACCCTTAGGATGGGGAGCTCCCTCCCTGTCTTGCAGCAGCCCAATCCTCTCTGGGCAGTGGGGGGTAGTGAGAATGTCTAGGCTGACACTGGACTCTCTGCTGTCTCCATGGGCTGGGCTTGGGGCGGGAGGCAAAGTTTGGCACTGGGAATCACACCTCAGTGGGGGAGAGGGGGAGAAAGGGAGACTCAGGAGAGGGGCACCAGAGTGCTCTTCTGAGGAAATACTGTCACTGATGCCAAGTGGGGCAGGCCCCCTGGCGGCCACTGGGAAAACAGGACTGTCCCTAGCAGAACCAAATGTGCAGCTGGTTGATTCTTGGTACCCTACCCTGCCACCAAAGAGCAGAGAGTCTTTATTTGCCACCAGTATCACCCCATCTCTGTCAGGCTGGGACAGCAAGCAAAGAGGGGTTGCATTTAACCCTTTCCTCCTGGAGCTGTCGAAGGTAGAGGTTGAGCAAATAATTGCGTTCCGCGTAAGGCAGAGTCAGCCTGCCTTTCCCCGGTCTGGGCCTTCTCCATAGTTTTCCAGACAGGGAGACTGAGAGCCTGTGGGCCTGGAATGGGAAGACTGTGCCTGGGCAGGCAGGGAGGAAAAGGGAATCATCAATCAGCTCAACTTTGCTGTCTACCCTCCCACTCAGGCTCCTGGTCACCAACCCTCGAACCAAGAGGACAGCAACTCCCCTGCATCGATGTTCCCTCACCCAGGATGAGATCGTTTGCCAACCAGTAGGTAAGTCAGCCCCAGCTCCAGGGAATGCTCCCAGGACCTCCTTTCTAGGATCCCACTCATCTGGCCCAAACCATTTCAACCCCAGGCCCACCTAATCTGTCCCTCCACCCTAGACTCCACCACGACCCACAGCAGGCCTTCTATCCTGATGCCCAGTCCCATCCCAGGCCAACCCTAAGCTCACCCTTCCTGACCCAATCCTAACAACAAAAACAATACCTGAAATGTATTGTGTGCTCACCATGTGCCTGGCACTCTAAGTGCTTCTTCATTCACTTTTAATCTTCAAAACCATGCCGTTTTACAGAAGAGGAAGCAATAGTTCATAGATGTCCTTGGCTTGCCAGTATGACTAAGGTCATGCATCTAGTGTTGGCGGCACCACAGACACAAACACAACTCCACCTGATTCCACAACGCAACCCATCCCAACTCACTACACCTCACTGGAATCCAACCCTACCCCTCCCAATCTAACCGTGGCCATCCTAGTGTCTAGCATAGGACCTGGCATATACTGGCACTCAATAAATGCTGTTTGAATGAATGAATGAACAAATGAATGGACCTAACTCACTTATTAACCAAATTCTACCCATCCCACCCAATCCAACTGTAGGCACACATTTGCTGATGACCCCTCGGCTGTGCAAGGCCGAGTCCTTGTCTCTGTGAGAGGCACTGTGTTGAACAGCCTCAGAAGGGGACATGGTCCAGCAGGGTGACTGGGTGATCCTGTGGCCCACCTTGGGGAGGGACAGGAAGGAGCTACCACTTCTGGCCCCGGGGTTGTGGGGCAGTAAAATTCCCCAGACATGGGTCTTTGATGGCTCCATACAGCCAGTCCCTCAGCATCCTGCACACCTCCCCAGTGCTGCACATACCCACCAGCTAGTGCTCCTCTTCTCCCCTGACCAGGAGCACCTGGAGGAAATCCAGCAGGTCTCAGTTATTTCTAGATCCCCATCGCCATCTGGCACAAGGCCAGGCACAGAGCAGACACAGGGCATTTGTCAAAGGAGTCAGTGAATGAGCCTGGGGGACAGGCACTGCGCCCTCAGTGTGTCCAGCCCTGTCCTTGAAGGCCCCCCATCCAGCTTCTAGGGGCTGCTCTGAGTGGCCAGCAGTTCCTCATGGGGCCCTGACCAGGTGGCCCTGTGCCCTCTGACCTTGGCTCCAGGGTTGCCTACCAGTGTCCCCCCCTCCTCACCTGGACTTAACTGTTTCAGAGCATGTCCTCATCCCCAAGGGGAGACACCGGGGAGTGACAGTTGTCCGGAACCACCATGGCGTTTTGGTGAGTGTGCAGGGGGCGGGAGGGCGGAGGGCCTCAGGGAGGCTGGTGCTAGCCCTTGTGGTTGACTGGTGTTGACACCAGTCCTGACTGGCATGTTATCCTCAAGGCTGAGCCCACCGGTCTCCCCGGTGCCAACACCAGGGCAGATAGTGGCTCTGACCTGGGTACTCCATGTGACCCAGCACAGTGACCCCAGTCCTAACCTCAGCTTTGACCCCGGCACTGACTCCTACCCCTGCATACCCTGTCTGGTTGAAGCACTTGGTTCTGGGACGGGGGTGATGGTGTGGCTGTGAGTAGGAGGCCTGGGCAGGGGGTGACCCAGGCTTTCCCCTCTCTTTCCCCCTCTTTCCCCTAGATCTGCATTCAGGTGACGGCCCGGCAACCCCACAGCCTCAGCTCGGAACTCACAGGCACCTGCAGCCTACTGGCCCCTGACCTCCGTCCCCAGGCCCAGGTTTACTTCTCCAACCTTGGTGAGGATTGGACACTCACTGGCCCTGGGCAGCTCTAAAGGCCTGCAAGGAGAGGCCACAGCCCATGGCCGATGTAGAGGGACACAGAGGCCCAGAGGGGGCAAGGCAGACCTAGGCCCCCTGTGAAGGGAATCAGGGCAGAGCTAAGTATGGGCTTGCCTTGGGGGGAACAGGGAGGCTGTCTGACTCTGAGCTCTTCTATTTTAAAGAAAATTTCCTGGATCCCAATGTACATGTGGATGCTGGAGACTGCAACAGGAACAGAAAAGGCAGCACAGAGAAAACAGCCAGGCGGCGCCGGGATCTGAAGACGGAGGAGGAGGAGGAGGAGGAGGAAGCAGCTGGTGAGAAGAGGCAGACCTGGGTTGCTTGCAGACTCTCAGAGCTGACCCCCAGGCTGGTGACCTCCAGGGGTGAGGTGTGCCCAGGGCTGGGAGATGGGGAGCAGTGGCTGGATTCTCCAGGCCTGGCCAGTCCCAGCCCTGCCTGCTTCTGAAACTGAGGCCCGGAAAGTGGGAGTGATGAGAATGACTCACACAGCAAGTCAGAGCCTGAGCAGGTTCTGGCTCTCTCTCTGTCTCTGAGACAAAGGCTTCACCCTTGGGAGCTTCACTGACTTCCTCCCAGAACTGACTGCTCAGGGCTTGAATGGGGTGGGTGCCCTACAGGACAGGGCGTGCTGCGCTCACTCCTGCCCTGCTCCCTGTCTTGGCCCAGGCACTGAGATAGCCATCATCTTGGATGGCTCGGGAAGCATTGATCCCCCAGATTTCCAGAGAGCCAAAGACTTCATCTCCAACATGATGAGGAACTTCTACGAGAAGTGCTTTGAGGTGGGCTTCTCTAAGAGCTAGCAGTCTATCAGTTATCTATCACTGTGAACAAATCACCTCAAAACAACCACCATTTATCTGCTCATCATTCTGTGGGTCAGCTATTTGGGGCTGGGCTCAGCTGGGTGGTTCTTCTGCTGGCCTTGCCTGGAGTTACTCCTGCAGCTGCAGGTATCTGGTTGCTTGACCAGGACTGAATGGCCTAAGATGGCCTCACTTCTCTGGGCCATGTGTCTCCAGCAGGCCAGCCCAACTTTTTCATGGCTGCAACATTCCAAGAGGGCAAGACAAAATGCATGCAAGCACTTTCCAAGTCTCTGACTGTATCACATTTGCTGATGTCCCATTGGCCAAGGCAAGTCACAAGGCCAATCCCATAGTCAATATGGGGGAGGGGGATACACAGGGACATGGATTCAGGGAGAAGTCTGTGATTCACTGGGAGCCATTACTATCACACCTTCCTCTACCCCACCTGCTTAGAGATTTCCCTCTGCTTTAGCATCTCCTCCTGCCTGGAGATGAGGAGGAAGGAGAGGATTCTCCCACTGCTTCCAGAGGGAGCTCTCCAAGGGGCACGGGTGGCCTTGGGCATGACAACTCTGCCCACCTCCTCCCCACCTCGGCTCCTACCCTACAGTGCAGCTTTGCCCTGGTGCAATACGGCGAAGTGATCCAGACTGAGTTTGACCTTCAGGACAGCCAGGATGAGATGGCCTCCCTGGCCAGAGTCCAGAACATCACTCAAGTGGGGAATGTCACCAAGACTGCCTCCGCCATGCAGCATGTCCTGTGAGTGTGAGCACCTCCTGAGCACCTCCTGGGTGCCGGCTCATGGCCCTGCTGAGTCTCTGGGGCGTCATGCCTGGAGAGGGTGGCTAGACACAACTGTGGAGAGGAAAGGACCAGGCTTCTAGCTCTTCCTTGCCCGAGAGGGGAACGTGAGGTCTTTCAATCCAGCCTTCGCTGATGGATGACACCCCAAGACTGTCCTCCATAAATTCTTCCAAAGACTCCTCTTGTGAGTGGCAGTAGAGCGCCATGCTTACAGGGATGTCCCCAGGGGCAGGCTGCCTGGGTCCACATCCCAGCTCCAGTTTGTACTTGTGAGATCTTGGGCAAGTTGCCTAACCTCTCTGTGCTTCAATTTCCTCACTTTTAACATGAGAATAATAATAGTACTTGCTTTCTAGGATTTTGTGAGGATTAAATGGGTTAAAGTATGTACAGTTCTTACAACAGGGCCTGGCACATAGTACTTTGTAAATGTCAGCCAACGTTATTAATATTATTCCTACACACACACATAAGGAATAGACTCAGCTGCTGTCCAGCACCTTTCTCTTGGGAGCAGGTGAGGGGCAAGAACACCTGTGTTGCAGCCCCCCCTCCGCCCAGCATCACCACCCCTCTTGGGGCCTTTGTTCCACATTTGGGAGGACTCCTTAATCCTCTCCAATTCTAAAACAGGTCGGTGAATAGAATCCCCTAGAGCTTAGTCATCCCTCTGGCAAAGTTCTCTTCATTTACTTTCCCCTACTTAGAGACCACATCTTCACGCCAAGCCATAGCTCCAGAAAAAAGGCATCCAAGGTCATGGTGGTGCTCACCGATGGGGACATATTCGAGGACCCCCTCAACCTCACGACTGTCATCAACTCCCCAAAGATGCAAGGTGTTGAGCGCTTTGCCATTGGGGTAAGAGCCAGGAGCCAGGGGGGTACCACCTGGCCCCATATGGCCTGGGAAGGGGAGGAGCCAGGGTTCCTGATAGGGGCTTCTGTAAGCAGCTTCCCCAAACCCTGCTTTATTCACACTCACTCACTACCTTCTCCTCCCAGCCAGACCCCCCAGCAGGTCTCCCCACAGAGGGCTCATTTCCCAATGGTGGTCACAGCTCACCCGCCCAGCAGTGATGGGAGAGCAGTGGACACTTGGGGAGCCCACTGGAAGGACATCAGGGAGGGGTTCTGGGGGAGATGGTGCTGGGATGAATCTTTGGGGACAAACAGGAGGAGCTGGCCTAGGGCCCATGGGAGGCGAGAAGTGCTCTGCAGGCAGAGGGAACAGCATGTGCAGAGGTGAGAAGGAGCCTGGTGTGTTCAGGAAAACACATGTAGATTGGTGAAACTCGGGCCCAGAGTGTGTGTAGGGGAGAACAGGGAGCAGGGAAAGGAGGCAGGTGACAGAAGGCCCTGAAGGCCGAGCAGGGGGTCTCAGCCCTCTCCCAGGGCCTGGAGAGCTCTCAGGGCTTGGGAACTGGCCAGCCCTCATGGTACTGACCCATTGACCTCTGTGCAGGTGGGAGATGCATTTAAGAAGGACAAGACTGACAAGGAACTGCGGCTGATCGCCTCGGACCCAGATGAGACCCACGCCTTCAAGGTGACCAACTACGCGGCACTGGATGGGCTGCTGAGCAAACTGCAGCAGAACATCATTCCCATGGAAGGTGAGGGCCCTGGCCACCTTGTGGCAGCCACTCGGCATTCAGTAGGAGGCCCGAGCCTCGTGCTCTGGCCCCTCCAAGTCCTACTTCCATGTGGTACTCTGGGCAACTCCCATCACGTCTCTGAGCCTCAGCTGTTCCATCTCTAAAAAGGCAACAATCTGCCCAGCCCTCCTCACTTCCCAGAAATTCCATGAAGCTCTGATGAGAAGCTCCTTCTGGTGCTAGAGAAAGAGGGATGACTGGGGCATGGTTCCTGCTCCCAGGAGCTCAAAGATGAGGAAACTGAGGCCCAGAAAGAGGGAGTGAACTACTCTGCCAGTACTTGCTAAAACAGGACCCAGGTGTCTACTCCCAGCCTGGTGCTCCTCCCATCATACCCAACACAGTTCCCTCTGGGGGCGAGGCCAAGCGGACCCTTCCCTACACCTCACCCCACAGCAGCGTCCCACTGGGCTTCTTGGCTTCCAGGCGCGGTTGGAGATGCCTTCCACTACCAGCTGGCACAGATCGGGTTCAGTGCCCAGATCCTGGATGAGGTACGTGCCCGACTCAGCACCGGGCAGGCTCGCCACTGAGGCGGGGTCCCTGCGACACCCAGGGACTCAGGGACCCCTGGCTCTCAGTGCAGGGCTCTGTCCTGTGGTGATGCCACTGAAGGAGCCATTTTGGGATAAAGGAAAACACTTCTGCTTGCTCGCCCAATCTGGACCTTTGAGGCAGATAAGAGTGGCCATATTTATTCCAAGAAGTCATTTTATTCTTTGTGCTCAAGGACTGAGCAGTTCCCTTTAATACAGACTAAACACAGGCTTTGGCCTGGGTCGGCTTGCCAAGCAAATTGTGGACTTTTCTCCACTGAAGGCCCTGTTCCCCACAGATGAGGCGAGATTCAGGACGGTGAGGACATGGTCCTTTGCATGGTGAAAGGAAGCATGGTTAGCACCATCACTCAACACAGGTGGACCTGTGTGCCAGGCCCAGGGTGGGCAACCAGTAGTGAAGGAGATGAGCACCGCCATACTTTTTTTTTTTTCAGTGAGGAAGATTGTCCCTGAGCTAACATCTGTTGCCAATCTTCCTCTATTTTTTGTATATGGGATGCCAGCACAGCATGGCTTGACGAGCGGTGCATATGTCTGCTGCCTGGGGATCCGAACTAGCCAACCCTGGGCTTCCGAAGCAGAGTGTGCGAACTTAACCACTACACCACCAGCCAGCCCCTCAATCATACTTTTTAAATGCTCAGTATCTGGGCCCAGGGTTGCCTTTCTGCTCTGGGGGTGGTTGGTACTGGAGGGACAGGTACCCTGACAGGGTCATGGGTACGAGGCAGAACTCAGTGTTTGCCATCTCACCTTCTTCCTGCATCTCTGGCCAGGTGGGCACAGGGAGACTGAACGACACCCCCCCTCCCCCCGCCCCGCCAGGTCGCTGCGCTGGCTGGTAGACCCGCGGCCACCGTGGCTGGCCACTCTGACGGCCTCCAACCCCGGTTCCCTGCAGGGGCAGCTGCTGCTCGGCGCCGTTGGGGCCTTTAACTGGTCCGGGGGCGCGCTGCTCTTCGACGTGCAGAGACAGCGAGGCCGCTTCCTGAACCAGACGGCGGCGGACGCTGAGGCTGCGCCGTTCGGTTACCTGGGTGAGGGCGGGGCCTGGAGGCTACCTGGGTGGGCGGGGCCTAGACGAGGACACTGAGGCTGCGCATTGGGCTGCACTGGGCTTCCTAGTCTGGGCGGGCGTTGGTCGGTAACATGGATAGAGGGACGGGCCCTGGTTAGGGTCCCCGAGGCTGAAAATTAGGCCTCCCGGGTGGGGCCAGGGCCTGATCGGTACCCGAAGGACGGGGTGACCCTGGGCAGCCGCCTAGGGAAGGCGGGGCCTCGCCGTTAATAATAGTGGTGGGTGACCCTTCGCCCCTGAGCTCGGTCCTCATATACTGCGTGTGTGATGAACGTGGGTATTTTGAGCGGAGCTGTGTATGTATCGCATTTGTGTGGTGGGGCACGTGTGTGTGACCGGCAACAGTGGGTAAGTGGGAGCACTGGCTGATGCTGATTTTTAAAAGGATGAGAAAGTCTCTCCTATTTTGCCCCCTGCCCAGGCCATTTCAAAGGCCTGGTGGGCACAGCTGTTCACAACCACACCACCCCCGCCCCAGGTTACTCGGTGGCCGTTCTGCACAAGGCCTGTGGCCTCTCCTATGTGGCGGGGGCTCCACGGCACAAGCAGCGCGGGGCTGTATTTGAGCTCCAGAAGGAGGGCAGAGAGGCCAACTTCGTGCCAGTGATAGAAGGAGAGCAGGTACCTGCTGGGGAGGGACCCTCGCCACCCCGCATTGGAACAGATGGGGGATCTGGAGACCCTAGAGGGAAAGGGATGGGCTGCAGGGCGTGCAGTGGGTTGGGGACCCAACCTGGGCAGAACTCAGTGGCTCTGTCCTGCTCTGCATGTCTGATCACCAGCTGGTTTCCTCCATTGTGGGGGCTTGGGCTGCTCACCCAGCCTCCTGCCTTACTCTGGTGAACAGCTTGATCTGGAGTGACCCAAATTTGGTGGTCCAGGAAGAGCAGGAGCAGGGGTCTAGCCTTGCTGAGGGGTGGGGGGGTGCTCCCCAGCACTCCTGTGAGCTGAGTTCCTCCTGGGCTGTAGATGGGGTCCTATTTTGGCTCTGAGCTGTGCCCTGTGGACATCGACATGGATGGGACCACAGACTTCTTGCTGGTGGCTGCTCCATTTTACCATGTTCACGGAGAGGAAGGCAGAGTCTACGTGTACCGGCTGAATGAGCAGGTGGGAGAGTCTGCATCTTCACAAGCTTGCTGAGGTTGTAGCTGGTCAGCCTGGCACAGAAGTGACAGACTCCCAGACAGAGTCTGGGAGCGCCCTGGCCCTGCCTTGCACTGGAAGGCAGTGATGGGAGGTGCTCTGGGTGGATGGCGGCCTGGTGGGGCAGCTGTTCCACTCCCTCCCCCACCTCACTTCTTCACTTTCCCCACCTCATCATCTCATGTTGATGATGATAACACTCCAAATAGCTGCACAGTTGACAAAACACGTTTTGTCTGTGATCGCACTTGTTTCTCACAGTAACTATGTGAAGTAGCTGTCACTCCCATTTTACAGATGAGGAAGCTGAGGCTCAGTGATGTTGAGACTTGTACAAGTTTACATAGCAAGTGTGAGCCAAGACTAGAACCCAGGCCTCCCAATTGCCAGTTCAGTACCCATAACTGTGGGAGCAGAGGTGGGTGGGCTCTGGGTCCTGCAAGGCAGGAGGACCCCAGCTTTACCACTATCTCGCTGTGTGACTTTGGGAAGGTCTCTTGCCTTTTCTGAGCTTCAGTCTCCCTGCTGGAGAATTAGAATCAAGTCCAGTGAGCATGCCTCCTGGGGTGGCAGTGGGGTGGGCAACCTGCATCCCTGTCTTGAGGGCTGAGCTGCCTGTTTGCTTTACAGAATGGTTCCTTCTCCTTGGCACACACGCTGAGTGGGCACCCCAGGTTCACTGAGGCCCGATTTGGCTTTGCCGTGGCAACAGTGGGGGATATCAGTCAAGATAAGCTCACAGATGTGGCCATCGGGGCCCCCCTGGAGGGCTTGGGGTCAGGCGATGGCGCCAGCTTCGGCAGCGTGTACATCTACAACGGACGCTGGGATGGCCTCTCTACTAGCCCCTCGCAGGTGACCCGCAGGGCTCTCTCTGCTGCCTCTCCTCTGGGGCTCTGATGTGTTGGCCTAAGCCCTGAGTCAGCTCCAATCCTAAGTGCCAGGCAGGTCCCAGGGGGTTGGGAGTACCCAGTGAAGGACAGAAGCCTCTCAGGCCGGTGGGAAGTTCCAGGCCAGGGCCTCACCCCAGACCCTTCAGGTGCAGAGAGAGGTTGTGGCAATATCTGTCTACTTCCCTGACCTATATCTCCCTCCTTCTTTGGCATTCCTGACCCTGGACCTGCCTCAGGTCCCTCCTTCCTCTCTCTCTGTCCTTTCTCTGGCTCCCGTCCCCTACCCAACCCCTCCATGCCTTAACTGTCATCCCCCAGGGCTGCACTGCCAGCCTCTCTTGCTACATCTTTTATGGGCACTTGTGCCTGCCTCCAACTATAGTTTCTCTCCTAAGCTTCAGTCCTGCATGTCCAGCTGCCACCTAAGCCCCTCACCTGGATGGTGCCCAGGCATCTCACTCTCACGCTGCCCAACCGACAGCATCCTCTTCCCCCCAAGACCTGCTGCTCCTCTGGGCCCCATCCCCTCATTCTCCACACCAGAAACCGGGGATGATCCCAGACACTGGACACCTGGCAGCCTGTCAGCCCCCACGTCCTAATGGTTCTAGCTCTCTCCCACTCCAGCCCTCCACCATCCCCACCACCCCTGCCCCAGCTCCTGCCTCCTCCTCATCTTCCACCTGGACTCTTCAGTGGCGGCTGTAAAATGTACTTCTGATTAGATGTGCCCACCCCACAAACCAGCCCCGCATCAGGTCTCCTTGCACCCAAATCCCTCCCACCGCACTGGCCCCTGGCTGTTTCCTCAGCCCACCCTGCTCTTCCCCACCCTCTGCTGTCCTCACTTCCCCCTGTCCGGTCCCACCTGCCCTTCAAGGCTCCATTCAAATGCCACTTCCCCTGGGAAAACTTGCCCTTCTCCTTGCAGTTCCTGGATTGAGGGCTCCCTGGGGTGGGGACTGTGGCTAATCTGCTGATTGGAATAAAACCAAAAGGACTCCCGTTTTCCTCCCCCACGCCTTGTGTTTCTCCCTCCACAGCTGATCAGAGCCTCAGCGGTGACCACAGGACTCCACTACTTTGGCATGTCCATGGCTGGTGGCTTCGATTTCAGTGGCGACGGCCTTGCTGACATCACTGTGGGTGCTCTGGGCCGGGCAGTTGTGTTCCGGTAGGGGTCTACACTGCCTTCTGGGGTCCCAGGCCCCAGCCCCACCCAGGTGCCCTGCCCTAAATGGCCCCATGAAGACACCAGGCACTGATGGGAGGGAGTAAGTGTGGTGGTTAAGGGCACCGGCCCTGGAGTCTGCCCGTCTGGGTTTGAACCTCAGCTCTCACTTAACGGTGTGCCCTCGGGCAGGTTGTTGAATTCTAAGTCCCAATATTCTCCTCTTTAAATGGGAATAATAATAGCACCTACCTCACAGAGTTATGAGGAGTAATTGAGAGGATATATGCAAAGTATTTATCACAGTGCTCAGTGCTGGCTATCGTTATTGTTAATATCAGAGCTTCTGTGCTCCGCCCCTAGTGAATTATCCAGTGCCATGGCGACAAATAAGCTGGCGGAGCCCTGTCTGCCCCGTGCTCTCCACTAGGCTCCAGACCTGGCTGTCTCCTCAACGCCCCTCTTGGCTGTTGCTCGCAGACATCTCAAAGTTAACATGTCTAAAAATGGACCTCTTATTCTCACGCCCCGCCCCCCATTCTCCCCCAACCTGCCCCTCCCCAGGCTTCGCATCTCAGCCAACGGTGCCATTCAGGACAAAAACCCAGGAGTCACCCTTGATTCCTCTTTTCCTTCCCCTGCCGCCCCATCAACAAGTTTTTCTTGGCTGTGCCTGCCTCTCTGGCTGCCGTTTCTCGCCTGGACCACTGCCGTGGCATTCTTCCCTGCTCCCACTCCTGGTGCTCCATTCTCCACACAGCAGCACAGTGACCCCTCATTCTGCTGCTTCAGACTCCTCAGCGGCTCACACTTAAAGTCCAAATTCCCTACCACGGCCCACCCTCTCCATGGCCCAGCCCTGCCCCCTCTCCATTCCCATCTCCTGTTACTACCCTCTGTCTCACAATTGTGCTCCAGTCACGCCGACCTCTGTGTTCCTCCAACAAACCAAGCTCGTTCCTCCCACAGGCCCTGTGCACTAGCTGTGCTTTCTGCCTGGAACGTGGTTCCCCTGGATCTTCACATAGCTGGCTCTTTCCTGTTAACAGATCTCAACTTAAATGTCTCCTCATCAGTGAGGCCGTCCCTGACCACCCAACCTGAGTAGCCCTAGACTCTATTACCTTATCGGATTCTATTTTTATCGTAGTATTACCAGTACATACTGTTTTCCTGTTTCCTGTTTATTTGCTTGTTGTCCCACTAGAGCAGGGACTTCTCTTTCCCTCCTATATCCTGAGGACTCAGAATAGCATTGGCATATTGCAGATGGTCAATAAATATTCAATGAATGAATGAATCACCCAAGCACTGACCCAGAAGTCCTGTGGTCACTTCTCATGGTCCTCTTTGTTTTCCTGTGTAGCTCAAGACCTGTGGTTCGCCTGAAGGTGTCCATGACCTTCACCCCTGAGGCACTGCCCATTGGCTTCAACCGTAGCGTGAATGTGGGTTTGTGTTTTGAAATCAGCTCTGCGAGCACAGCTGCTGAGTCAGGTAACAGGCAGCCTAGCTGGCCCACCCAGTGCTGTGGTCATTCCTTGTTGGCTTCAGGATGGGGCAGGGAAAGAGGACTGGGGCGGGGGGCAGTTGTTATGAGGTCCTGGTGCTTGAAATCCCTCTATTAAAGCTTCGCTCCTTTGACATTAGGTTCTGTTTAATGGGAACTGCCCCAGAAACGGGTGACTACTGTTAAGTCCACACTCTGAAGGGGTTTATCTGACCCTGTTGGGAAGAGGGGCGTTGGATCCCTTCCTCAGGGTTGAAGGGTTGAGTTTCTGAAAGAAGTCTGAGGAAAAGGCAGCTATTTCTCCATCTCCCTCTACTGTGCCCACGCGTGTGTGCATGTAGGGGCTCCTGAAAGTGCCCTTCCTCTTTCTCTCCCATTTACCTCATCTCTGCTTCCCTCCTCACCGTGTCTCCCTAGTCCAGGTGGGATTCGATGACCTGCCAGAGGCCTGGTCTCTCTTCCTGTCTGCTTACCTGGCACTGGTTGGGAGAGTTCCCAGAAGGCAGAGGGTGGGCATGGCTTTCACAGCTCAGGAAATTACTGCCAACCCAAGAGTTCGCCTCCAGAATAATCTCTCAGCAACAGTCCCCAAGGTTTTATCTCTGAGATGTCTCTCTGCTTCCTGAAGGTCAGAAAGCACTCTCCCAGGGGGGGTGGCTTTATCGCAGAAGGAGGCCGTTATCAAATCTGGGGGTAGAAAATGACAGGCCTATCAGTTCCAGCTGTATAGACTGAAAGATTCAGGTCACAGAGCCTGCATAGCAGCTGCTGAGTGGCTGTGTGACACTGGGCAGGTGTCTTTTACTCTCTGAGCCCTGGTTTCTGTTCTGAACAGTAAGGGAGTTGGCCCAGGTAAACTACAAGACGCTTCCAGCTCTGCTATCCTCAGGTTTTACTCTTTGGTTTCTCTCTGTGTTCTCTGTATTATTTTTCCTCCTCCTTATTTTCTCCTTCCAGCCCAGCCTCCTCCCTGAGCCCTCCTTCGCCTAAGGAAGAGTGACTCAGCCCTGGGGATGTGCTGCTCTGGGTTTAGGGCTGGGGCCCTGAGGGACCCTAGCTAGGTACCAGAAGACCATGAGAAAAGTCTTCTTTCTCATGAAACTCAGGAGCCCATCTCCAGGGAAGGGCCTGCCTGGGGACACCGCGCAGAAGGGGCTCGTAAGGAATCTCAGGCAGGCTGGAGGGCCCTCAGTCTGGGGCTTGCCCATCCCAACCTCATCAGGGAGACCCCATCTTCGTTCCCAGGCCTCAGAGAGACATCTCTGAACTTCACGTTGGATGTGGATGTGGTGAAGCAGAGGAAAAGGCTGCAGTGTTCGGACAGGAGAGCTTGTCAGAGCGGCCTTAGGAGGTGGAGCAGTGAGCCCCGTCTTTGTGAGCCCTTCCTGCTCGTCCCCACAGAGGGAGAGGTGAGTGGAGGAGTTCAGAAGACAGTCCGGAGGGGTCTGTGTTGAGAAAAGGTTTGAGGTGCGTGCAATGAAGGATACATGCCCATACATACAAATTACGCAACTGTAATAGTTATAATGGATCAAGAACCACATAAATGGCATAGCAGATGGAGCTAATTATACCAGAAATCCAAATTTAAAAAACCTGCTGAAATTGAACACTAACTATATCTCTGAGCTTCCTAGAAGCTGGACAAAAAGAGAAATGCTCTAATTGCTGACATTTTTCTTGGGAATAAATTGGGAATAACAGGGGTCCCTCCCACATGTCATCTCACCTCACCAGATAATAACAGTGGGGCTGAGGACCCTTTTGTGAATTGAATCAACATCACAAAAATTGAATGAGGGAAAGTAGAAACAGACAAAAGTTATCATTTATAAAAGTTGACTCCTGACAAAGGTGCCTAGAGACATGAAAACATGTATTTGTCAGGACTCAGGGCCTGACAGGACCTGGAACTTTGGCCCTATAAGGATCACTTATTCCAGTAAACTCATCAATTGTGCCTCTGACTACACATCTGTTCCCACATCTTTTCTGATTGTTAATTGGGTTAAGAAAGAGTTTCAAGTGAGTATATGGCTTCCTTAAATAAAAGCATAGCTATATTTCCTCCCCGGGAATCATGCTCACCTACTCTCGTGTGTTCAGAGCTCCTAGCATGGCAGAAAGGCTCGCTTACACAGAGAATGGCAAATGGCATCCCAACAATCTCCTTCTCTTCACTTTTCGCCTCTCTAATGTGTCCTCCATGCTGCTTTGGGAAAGATCTTTGTAAACACAGATGTGCTCATGACTCTTCCCTTTCATGGCTCCCATTTGCCCTCCGAATAAAGTCCAAGTCTGTTTTTACCTCCTGATGGCCAGAATCCCTTTGTGATCTAGGGGAACTGTAAGGAGTGATAAGATCTGAGGCCATAGCAGATTAAGGGAGATTTTCCCAAAGCCTTGGCATCTTGGTTAAAGGAAGTTTCCCTTCAGCCTGGCTTATTTGGAAGATGCTTAAGACTTCTAGCTCACCACTTTCATTGTTTATTTCTTATTATGAATACATCAAAGTTAAAGTATTCCCCTTGTCATTTTCTCCCCCACGTCCAACTCCAACCCTGCATCCCTTGGTGACTCGGCAGCTCTGTGAGGAGGATTGCTTCTCCAACATCAGTGTCAAGGTCAGCTACCAACTCCAGACCCCCAAGGGCCAGAGGGACCATCCCCACCCTGTCCTGGACCTCTACACTGAGCCTTCTGCCATCTTCCAGGTGACTCTACCCACAGCTGTGACCAGACCCTCCTGGGAGCCATCCCCAGAGAGCACCTGCTCCCCTAACTTCAAAGAACGTTAGAGTGGGGAGGGTCTTCAGACAGCATTCGGGCCCCTCACTGTACCAACGGGGGAACTGAGTTCCTGAGATGGTGTTAATTTGCCCACGGCCTCATTGGTGGGTAACACAGGTCTCCAAACCACCCCAAGGCTAGTTCCTTTATCTTCAGAAAAGGTGCTTGTTGCATATTTAAAGAAGCATATGAATACATTCCTGACTTGGCAGGGGTCTCTGATGACAGTGTGGTAGGGGTCCTGTGTGGGGACTGGACTGGAGTCGACCTGCCCTGTGCTGCAGAGAGGATGTCCTTTGGCACACCCGTCTACCCAGGTCCTGCCCAGGGCCTCAGGCTGAATGTCTCGCCCACCAAACCTGCACCCTAACAGGCAGATTGTGTCACAAGAAACTTTTCTCATAACTAAGAGAAATCAGAGGGAGAAAATAAATGGTCCAATTGCCTGATTCTGTGATATCTAAGGTGATATTTTTCCCACCCAGGCCCTGGCCCCCAGGATACTCTGTCAATCTTCATTTACAGAGTTTTATGGGATATAGAAAAATCAGCAGGATCAAAGAAGTAAAACATTAGCAATAAAGAGTAATAATTACAGTCAGTTGGAATGAATTGATAAATGATGACAAAATGCAATTAATGATCTTGGACCAGAAAAAAATTTTTTTCCTTTGCTATCAAGGACATTAATATATTGGCCAACTGGTGATATCTGAATAAAGTTTGTAGATGAGATAATAGTATGTTACCATTGTTAATTTCCTGATTTTGATCATTGTACTATTGTACTATCTTTAGTCTCCTTTAATCTGGAACAGTTTCTCAGTCTTTGTTTGTCTTTAATGACCTTAACATTTCTGAAGCATACGGGCCAGTTATTTTGTAGACTGTTCCTCAACTGGAATTTGTCTGTTGTTTCCTCCTGACTAGATTCAGGTTATGCATTTTTGGCAGGAATACCGTAGAAGTCAAGTTGTGTCCTTCTATGTGCATCGTATCAGGAGGCACATCATGATGATTTGTCCCATTACTGGTGCTATTTCCCTTTGCAATTAATAAGTATCTTATGGGGAGGTGCCTTGAAATTATGTATATATCATGTTTACCATCCATTCATGATTCTTACCTTCATCAATTATTATTACTTTGATGGTTTGGCAAAGAAATTAAAAAAAAATTTATTCCACTGATAAAATAGGTGAAGAGAAACGATTTGGTGTTGGTGTTAGGTTAGGCACGTAGATGTTTCCAGAGCATGAGTTCTAGCTGGGAGCATAGGTGGCTTAACCCTGCTCTCTTTCACTGGGTTGGCTCTATTAAAAACAAAACTAAAAAAACCTGCCCCAAACTGTTGACCCACTCAGACAGAGCTCCAAGCGCTGACTTCTGCAAACTGTATCTCCCTTCTCCAGGAAGTAGGAGGTTTACTTTCTAGCTCTGGGATCCAACCCAGCTCCAGGCCATGGTAACAGTCCTTGCGTGAAGCTGCTGAGGGGGTCACTGGCTGCTGGGGAGATAAATGCAGAGATTCCCCAGTTAAGCAGCTGGCTGTATTTCCTTCATAATAAAAAATAGACCCAGCTCCTTTAGAAAATTTGATTTTTCAACCCAAACTGGGGCTTTTCAACCTTGACGGTGCCTCTTGGACTCAATAGGACTTTCTGAATTAGTTTGTTTTAGTGTAGGCAAAATTGCAAGGGGAATATTTAACCTACAGAGGAGACCAGCCATGGGGACAAGGACCTCGAAGGACTGGACTTTGACAATATTTAGTTAGGTGTCCCCCATTCCTGCCCCTGCTGTTCCTGCCTCTGCTTGAAAGGACTCAGGAAGCTTTTCTTCACATAGATTTTCCTCCCAAAATGTTCTAAGTAGTGAGTTGTGAGTGTTGCCACTTAATTCTCATGATATGAATGTGATGGGCACTCCCGCCACTCAACGAGGGCCACCGCATTCTTTATCTCAGCCAGAGGCCTGGCTCCTGGTGTACCTGAGCTGTAGGGCCAAGCACCCTCCCGCCTCCCGACTGTCTTCCCAGGACAGAGCAAGGAATGTTTCAGGCACAGCTCTCTTGACCGTGTGGACACAACCCCAGCCTGTCAGCCTTCTCTTCCCTGTAACTGTACTTCTCAGAGTCAGCAGGAAGGACAGGCGTGTCCTGAGAAGAAGATCCTGAGGCAAGGCTGATGGCATCATCCTTGGGCTGACTCTGCCTTCTCTGTCTGATTACAGCTGCCCTACGAGAAGGCCTGCAGGAACAAGCTGTTTTGTGTCGCTGAGTTACAGTTGGCCACCACCACCTCTCAGTGAGTTGGACTCAGTCATCATAGTTTCTGCAATTAACCTCCTCCTGAAGGCTTACCTGGGCAAACCCCTCACCAGGACCGATTCCTCATCTCCTCCCCGTTCCTCTCACGACCCACAAAGGGCGTTTGCATTTATTATCTCATTGTGTCCTCAGACGTTGTGTCCTCCCTATGAAGGAGGCAAGACAGATTTGTATTCCCATTTTATAGATTAGGAAACAGACTCAGTGGTTGAGGGCCCCTGTGGGGTCACAGTGGTCATTTGGTGGATGTGGACCCAGGTCTCTTGACACCAAGGACAATGCTATTTTCATAACCCCGTGCCTCTCGCTCTCAGGACTACCTCAGTTAGAGGGAAATTCTTCCCTGGCTCACCTCTTAGCCAGATTACTTACTTAATTCACTAAATATTTATGGAGCATCTACTCTGTGCCAAGCACCCTAGGTGCTGGAGATTCATCAGTGAACAACATAGACAAAAACTCCTGCCCTCCTGGTGCTTTTAGGGGGAGAAGGTGATAAGTAAATTCTATGTTGATGAGAGGTACTATGAAGAAAAATAAGGCAGGGAAGGTGGAGGACAGTTTTAAATAGAGTGGTCAGGGAAGGGCACAGTGGCAAGGTGACGTGTTGTTACATGCAGGAAGAGGCTGAGGAATGAACTGTGTGGGTGTCTGAGAGAAGAGTGACTGCCAGTGCCCAAGGTGGGAGCAGGCCTGAGGTAGGGGGACGGCCGGGACACCAGTGTGGCTGCAGTAGAGGGAGGGAGGGGGACGGTCACATGGGGCTCCTTGGGCCCTCCAGAAGGGCTTTTACTGTGAGCTGGGAAGCCAGAGTAATGACACGGTCTTGCATCCTAACAGAATCATTCTTGCTGCTGTGTTGAGAATAGACTGTAGGAGTGAAGGTGAAAGCAGGGAGATAGTAAGGAGCTATTGTCATAACTCAGGTGAGAAGTGATGGGGACTTGGGCCAGGGTGGTAGCAAAGATTGTATTTTGGTTATATTTTGATGTTAGAGCCCACTGGATTTGATGACAGATTGGATGTGGGGAGTGAGAGAAAGGGAGAGGTCTAAGAAGTCTTTCAAGGTTTCAGCCTGAGCATCTAGGACTGGGCTGTCCAACACAGTAGCCACTAGTCACATTTGGCTATTTAAATTAAAATTATTAAATAAAAATAAAATTTTAGTTCCTAAGTTGCACTAGCCACATTTTGAGTGCTCAGTACCCACATATGGCTAGTGATATTGAACAGCACAGATATAGACCATTTCCATTACTGCAAAAGTTCTGTTGGATGATACTGAATTCTAGAATGGTGGTGATGCCAAGAACCGATTGGGGAACCTTTGGAAGAATGGTTTTGGAAGGTGGGCGGGGAAGAAGAGATCATGAGTTTGGTTTTGGACATGTGGTGGTCTTAAAATGCCCTCCCTGGCTACTAGTGCTGTGTGTGTAACATGGTACTGATGGCCAGTTGGCCAGAGTTGGCATCCATGGGGAAGAATGTTGGTCCCTGAGTCCTGGTAGGCCCCCTCAGAGACATTTGCAGGACTTGTGTTTCAGATGTGGATGGCTTAGTGCTGATCATCTAAATCACTAAGGATTCAATTCAAGACTTTCGAGTGCTTTGGAATCCAGCCTAACCAGCAGATGCAGCTGTTTCCAACAAGGAATTAATTACAGCCAAGAACCACCGTCCCAGCCAACTCCTAGTGAAATAGATACAGCACACACAGCTGGCCCTACATCAGCCCCTAGTGTACAGAGCAAGCAGTCTCTTCTTTTTTCAAAAGTATTGAGTCTAATCGTTAGCATCCAAATGTCTCAGTGGTTTTGGACCTTTTTGTGGACACGAATCTCCAAAAGAATCTAAGGAGAACTGCAGACCCTTCTCCCTAGAAGACCACGTGTGCATACATCAGTGTTTGCATTTGAGGCCCTCTGAAACTGTCCCTGGCCCTCAAATTAAGAACCCCTGCTAAAACTTCTGATGACTCTCAGATCTCTCTCCTGGGCTCTACAACAGTATATCCAACTGACATTTCAACATCTCTCCCTTGTTAGCCTATGGGCACCTCTCAGCCTGGCCCAGACTGAACTCATCTGGTCAGCTTCCGCCCTCTAGTCTTCCTCCTGTGCTCTCTCCCTCACTCCGTCATCCAAGGTGGAAACGCAGGACTCATCCTTGACTCCTCTTTTTTGCTCTGCTTGCATTACGGCCTTACCATCTCTGGTTTCTATCCCTTCTCTCCATCCCCACTACCACTGTCTACTTTCAGACATGTGCCATCTCTCAGTGGATTTCCACAGCAGGCTCTGTCGTGGCCCCCTCTCTCCCTCCAATCAATCTATCGCCTTCTCAACTGATAAAAACAAAAACACAACAAAACACATGTCACATTACTTCCCAGAGCTGCACGTTCCATCTTTGAATGTTTCAGAGGGTTAGTTTTCTTTGTATTGTTAATATGTTTTCCTGCAGGTCTCAATTACTGATAGTGGTTCTGCACTCTGGGGCCCCACAGTACCTCAGTGGACTGCAGGAAGCTCTCACCAATCCCCAAGTCTCCTCTTCTCCAGGCTGAACAGACCCATGTTTTAAAACACAGCCTTTAGATTGGAAGGGCCTGAATGATGTTGTGGGTGAGAAAGCTGAAGCCAAGAAAAGGGCAGGAACAGTGTCTGTCTCCTGCACCGCTGATCTCCAATGCTGAGCAGCGTAGCTGGCACAGAGAAAGTGCTCCATAAACACATGGGAAATGGAGGAGTTTGTGTGATGAAGTACCTTGCCTAGTGTAAGCACAGTGAATTGGTGGTAGAAAGAAGATTCAGATTCACTTCTCCCAACTCCCTTTTGAGGCTGCTAGACCTCAGGCAAATTAATTAGCCTCTCTTGGCTTCTGTTTCCTTCTCTTTGAAATGCAGAGTGACCGTACTCTTTCATAGGGTTATTCTGAGAAGTAATTGAGCACGTGAAGCATTTAGCACGGTCCCTGTCACATAGTCAGCACTAAGTAAATGGTAGCCATTATCATCTCACACAGCAGCTGAGGTGGGTCTGGTAGTCCAGGTGTTTGCTTATGTTCCGGGGGAAGAAAACCTAGACTAAATGTATCCTTTGGGCAGTTTATCTAAGAAGCTAGTTAAGAATGTGCTATTGTATTGCATCAAGGTTTTTACAGATGAAATAAACTGGTAACTCTTATCTATTTGCCTACCCTGTGCAGGCAGGAATTGGTGGTGGGTCTCACAAAGGAGCTGACCATGAACATTAGTCTAATTAACTCTGGGGAAGATTCCTACATGACAAGCATGGCTTTGAATTACCCCAGGAACTTACAGTTTAAGAGGATACAAAAGGTAACCATGACGGCAGTTTTGGAAACATGCCATTCCTGGTATTCCCTCCCTGCATTCCTGCTTTTTCATGGCAACCTCCTAACTGGTCTTCCTCCAGCCTCATCCTGGTCCATCCAATAAATGATTATTAACTAGATGAATCCCCTCCAATCCAACCACATGCCATGGATCCAATCATGCCATTCTCTGCCTTCAAAACCTTCAATGGTGCTGTTTTGCTACCCAATCACTCCTCCTTGCCTGCAGGCTTTCTTAACCAGGGTGCTGAGAGAGAAATAATCTCTAATAAATTAGCTTAAACTGGGAAAGTAAGAGTGTGCCCTGCCATTCATCAGCTTGGGATCACAGATATAAAGCCAGCTGCAAGATAGTGGGAAACAATATTTCTCGCAAGAAACAATATTTCTCCTGCAGCTGTAAAGTATCATAACACTGAGAAATTTTGTTCTCTAAAATCAGAGGCAATCAGAAACTGCTGTCTGAAGTTATGTCTGTAATTATGAAACCATCTCACTCTGGACTGGAGAATCTGAGTCACTTTGACAAAGAGAAGCAGTCTCAATTTCCATCTAAAGCACGGAGCTTCAGATAAAGCATTTCTGGACACAACTTTCCACATCCATCTTAACAGTTTCCAGGGAAATGGGGCCCTGGGTCCAGACCTGATGTTGAGTGACCCTTTTACACACAGCCCTGCTTTATCAAAAAAGCCCTGTTGATCTGAGCCTATCAAAACACTGCTTCATTTACATTTCACCAGAACTCCATCCTAACCCAGAATCCTTTAATAACTCTGTCTTTTCTGGTGTTTGGGGAGACACACCACAGTGCATTGTAATGAGTCAGTAAACCTGGCTTTGTCAAACTGCAGGTTTGTCCCTGGGGGTCTTAGGCTATTCGGGCTAGGACATCATCCACTATATGAAAAGAATGAAATTGTCTCCTAAGCATCTGGAATGGAACTAGTGGTGCACTATCCTTGGGAGAATTAAGAAAATAGTCACTCAAATCATTTTCTGTATTAGGGGTCCAGATGAGGAACCATGGTTGAGAAAGGCTGCATGGCAGTGCTTGGACTCACGCTGGCCTTCCAGCCCCTCTCAGTAGGTTAAATTTGCAGTGGTCCAAGGCCCAGTTCAAATGTCTCCTTCCCCATGAAGACTTTACAGATTCCTCCTAGTTGGAATTCACCTTTTTCTCTGGACCTCTCTCACAGAACCACCCTTTAGGCCTTGTATTTAAATTCCTCAACCATCTACTACTGAGCCCTCCTGCCCAGCTTGTGAGGAAGACAGGGACCAGGTCTGATTGATTTGTGTCCCTAGCTCCTGGCAGGTGTCTGGCATATGGAAAATCAGTGAGTGTTTGTTTAACTGGTGTGAGGAAACAGCTCCCTTTCTTGCTCTTTAAGAATGGGGTCGTCTTCTGTGTTAACAGCCTCCTTCTCCAAACATTCAGTGTGATGACCCTAAGCCGGCTGCTTCTGTCCTGGTCATGAACTGCAAGATCGGTCATCCTGTCCTCAAGAGGTCGTCTGTGAGTCTGTTTTGATGGGCAGACTCTTCTCTACCCTGGAGTTGGAGTCTTCTACTTCCCAGTTTCATCTGAATCTCTCAGTTGTGGTCTCCACACTTCCCCTTACTGTACAATCCATAGCAGTGCTTAGAACTGCCAAATTCGCTCTGAATGTAGGGAGCAATGGGGTGGGGGATACAGCCTAGGCAAACTGTTGGCTCACCCCGTACGGCAGAGTGAAGTTGGGGTTAGTATGGAAGGAGCATCAGGCCCAAAGTTATTAGTCCTGAGGTGAGTCCCTGCTCTGCCGCTGACGATCTGTGTGCTGTGGGAAATCTCTAAAGTGGTTTCCTCAGCTATAAAAAGGGAATAATGCTGTCTTCCCTGCTTACTTCATATTGACATTGTGAGCCTTACACGGAATAATGGATGTGGAAGCATGCTGTGCTACAAAACTGTGAGGAATATGAATTTTGTTTCCCAAGTCTGTTTAGTTAGCAGGAAGCAGTTTGAATTGTGAGTGGTATAGAGAGGAATCAAGTGACCATTTTTTTTTTTTCAAATAGGCAAACTTTTCAGTAGTTTGGCAGCTAGAGGAGAATGCCTTTCCAAACAGGACAGCCGACATCACTGTGACAGTCACCAAGTAAGTAGTGCCTGTGTCACAGCAGGCCGAGGCTGTGGCCCTGGAAGAAATCTCCCTCCCACGTGCATGTGTAGGAGCTATGGCTCCCTCACTGCCCAGGAAGAAGAGGAACCTCAGTGAGCCCACAAAAGCACTGACTTGGCGTTCCCTTCTTGTTATCAAGGATATTTAAAACATTCTTTTATTGACACACGAAGTAAAACTATTGGTATTGTCTGATAGAATGAGCCTTGGACTGGAGTTCTGATTCTAGTTCATTTAACTTTGGAGAAGCTCTGTCATCTGCAAAACTTCTGTTTGGGGGTCGGGGGGTATGGTGTTGGCAAAGGGTTCCCAAACGGGGGCAACTCTGCCCCCCAGGGGCAATGCCTGGAGACATTTTTGATTGCCACAACTTGGGGGGCACTCCTGGGATCTAGTGGTTAGAGGTCAGGGATGCTGCTAAATATCATACAATATACAGAACAGCCTCTCACAAAGAATTATTTGGCCCCAAATTCCAATATTGTCAAAGTTGAGAAACGCTTTTAAAATCAATGTTTCTCTAAGACTTTTCTAGCAAGTATTCTGCACTCTAATTGCTTATCTCCAAGAGTCTTTTTTTTTTTTTTTGTGAGGAAGATCAGCCCTGAGCTAACATCCATGCTAATCCTCCTCTTTTTGCCAAGGAAGACTGGCTCTGAGCTAACATCTATTGCCAATCCTTCTCCTTTTTTTTTTTTCCCTAAAGCCCCAGTAGATAGTTGTATGTCATAGTTGCACATCCTTCTAGTTGCTGTACGTGGGACGTGGCCTCAGCAGGGCCGGAGAAGCGGTGCATCGGTGCGCGCCCGGGATCCGAACCCGGGCCGCCAGTAGCAGAGCACGCGCACTTAACCACTAAGCCACAGGGCCGGCCCTCCAAGAGTCTTTTCTTATCTGACCCTCAATGACCCCTGGAAGCCAAGGCACAGAGGCAGCTGTGTGTACAAAGCAGGTGTGCTGTGAACTGATATTCTTATTTCCTAGTTCCAATGAAAGAAGGTCTTTAGTCAGAGAGACCCACAGCCTTCAATTCAGGCATGCCTTCATTGCGGTTCTTCCCAAGTAAGTACTTCCAAGGGGCCAATCCCTGCAGGACAGCTTCAGGCATCTCTCTTGTGGATGGAACTGGTGGTCAGGGTGGGTGTGGGCACTGCCCTTCCCTGAGAGGAGGCTGCTTAGAACCCAGGCTCCCACCGATCTCTAGGGCACTAACAGTTGAGTCCTGTTAGTAGTCAAAGGGGGAGCTGTGCCAACTGATCTTGTTACAAAAGGGTACTGACATGATGCTAAGGAGGGAAAAGAGACTGTGGGATTGGGAAGAAAGGAAGGAGAAAAGTAAGGCCACTCTGAGGAATGATAATTAGACACAGAACCAGCCCAGATATACAACAGTCAGATATTCCACCTGATCCCAACTGCCCTAGCACCACTTTACATTTTGATCTTCAGCGTTGACTCCTTAAGGATCTGGGGCCCTCTGTCCTAGTGTATCCAGTTGGTAGCATTCAGGTTCATTTAAAATGAGGAGGGGGCCTTGAAGCCTAACACATGTCCTCTCAATTGCAGACCTTCAGTGATGTACGTGAACACAAGCCAGGGGCTTGCTGACCACAAAGAATTCCTCTTCAATGTAAGTGCTGAGTGCTTATCACTGCAAAGCCACAGGTGGCAAAGCAACACCAGCTTTGACTCCCCACTCTGATTTTATTTTGCAGATACATGGGGAAAATCGTTTTGGAGCCAAATTCCAGCTGCAAATTTGTGTTCCAATCAAATTACAAGGTCTCCAGCTTGTAACAGTGAAGAATGTGACAAAGACTCAGGTACTCAGAGGCCTGTTTTTTACTCTGTAAAGATCACATCTTTTCCCAGAGTGACCATGGATTCTCAAAGGCATAAAAACTAGAGTTCTAGAAAAGGAGTAATAACAAGATTAGCTAATGTGGGAACACTTTAGGAGTAAATTGCCAAAGACACATTCAGAAAAAAATATCAAACACTCAGCTTTTTTTTTTGTGAGGGAGATCAGGCCTGTGCTAACATCGGCCAATCCTCTTTTGTTTTTTTGTTGAGGAAGACTGGCCCTGGGCTAACATCCGTGCCCATCTTCCTCCACTTTATATGGGACGCCGCCACAGCATGGCTTGCCAAGCGGTGCGTCGGTGCGTGCCCGAGATCCAAACCGGCAAACCCCGGGCTGCCACAGCGGCAGAGTGTGCGCGCTTACGCCACTGGGCCGGCCCCTCAACCACTCAGCTCTTAAAGCAACATTTCAATTTTCCTTTCCTTAATAAAAAATAAGCAAAAATTCAAACCTTTTTAGTAGCCAGGGAGACATTTATTTTCCCTTTGGAAATTGATAAATTCTGCTTCTCTTTGGGATTGGCAAATGAGCTTGATAAATGTGTGGCATTTCTCGCACCTCTCCCTGTAAATTGTCTACCATCTTTCTTTCCTCTCTCCGTCCAGTCTGTCTGTCTTGGTCTCTGCTTTGCTAACAACCTCTTTGCTCTCAGTTGACTCCTCATCTGTAGCATGGTTCCCAAAGCCAGCCTTCTGATACCTACAGCAACAGGCTCTCATCAGTATCACAGCTGAGGCCTTGGGCTTTCCTAATCTTTTTTTCTCAGGCTACATAAAGTGTTAGGGCTCAAAAATGAAAATACAGAAAGGAATTAACAGAATAGACTGACAGAAAGAGGGCTTATAAGTTGTCAGCACTTGTTCTCATGTATAGTTTATTTTTTAAGAATATTTGTTAAGTTTAAACGTTTCAACAGACATTTCAGTTTCCACTTGGAAATAAAATTCTTGTTTGAAAAGCTGATTGGAAACAGGTAAGAATGGGAATTTCACCTGCTCTGGGGATGGAGATTGGAACAGCACCAGGGGCTTCAAGACTAGTGCCTTCTCAGTCTGGGGCACTGAGGCACCTTTGGCTTACTGAAATAGACTGTGTTGGCAGAGCAGGTCAGTGGCAGAGCTGAAGTTCAGCATTGTCCTATGGAAATGCTGGATCTTTCTCCTCATTTGCTTCATGGCAGGGGTGTTACATTTAGTCTTGAAGGTCATTTGATTCAGAATCTTATCTGTGAGGTAATGCAGCCAGAGCACATTATTATAGGGGTGATACTCACCCCAGCAGTTATTGTTCTCCTTCCTCATTAGCCTGTAGATCTCAAACTGGTAGTCACCTTCACCTGTAAATAGGTCCTCATCCATGGAAACGTCACAGAAAACCACGATCCCATCCCGCTCCAAGCGTGACAGGGTGTAGTCAATGATGTTGACTTGCAGCCCACGGGTGGGGATAGCGCTTGTCTTCCCGTTGAGGGTGTAATGGAGCTCTTTGAGGCTGGTTTTCTTTAAGAGCACGTTCCCCCAGTGTAAGTCTCGGTGCTCAAAGTGAAGGGAGGCCTCTGCCACTGCGAGGGATGCGGTGATCTGGTGTAGAATGCTCTTCGCAGTAGCGAAGGAGGACAACTTCGTTCTCATTTGCTCTAAGTCAATCCCTCCAAACTCAAATTCCAGCACAATGAAGAGCTGGTCTTCCTCAAAAAAGTCAGGGCGGTCATTTGCAGACCCTTTGGTTGAGTTATAGCGATCCCAGGCTCTGAGGAGCAAGGGAGGGTAAGATCCTTGAACACAGTGCACTGAGTTCAACCCAATAAAGCCTTCTGTGCGGTTGCATACCTCATCAGACAAGAGGCTCAGCTCTTTGGAGATGATGATCTCTGGCAGGATTTCCTCGAAAGTTTTCTGATGGGCTCCATTGACTAAATCCGGTCCTTCGATAGCAATGATTTTTAGGGCTACGGGTGTGTTGTTAGCAATTGTTTGAAACACTTCGCCAAACACCCCTTCCCCAATCTTCTCACAGCATTCCAGTTTTTCTGTGGAAAGGCAATAGCTAAAGGGGATAGGACCTTCCTGATTGCATTCCCCATAAACCTTTTCAGCATCAGATGGCTTTTTGTTTGCGACATGTAGTGTCTTTAAGGGGGCTAGCAAATACATGGAAGAGGAGTGCCAAGGGGACAGGGCACTGTTTGTTCTGTTCGTGACAGGAGGGTTTGAATATTCTGATATGAGGGACCCGGAGAGAGAACTGTCCATGGTGTAGCTGCTGCACACTTCTGACACAGTGGTCACCATCTTCTTCTTATGCAAACTGAAGGAAGCCCTGGCTTTGGTCCAAGAGCAGGCATTCTGTAAATGAGTCAGGTCCTGGGAGAGGAAAGAATCTTTTTCCATCTCTTGGCCCTCTTTAAACTGGTGGTAATGGAGGAGGGAGGTGTCCACTGTCTCCTGATGTTTCCTTTTCTGGCTTGGTCGAGTTCTCTCAGGTCTGTTGAATTCCCCAGGTACAATACAGCCCTTGCCACCACTGGCCTCCTCATATTCTATCTGGACAGCCCCGTGAGACCCAATTTCTTGACAAGAGTCCTGGTCTGTGGCCCTCTTCTTACCGATGCTTGATAAACCTGGGCCCTCCAGTCTCTTCCCCACCAGTTCCCTTTCACGGCAGGACTCCCTCATATTCTTACCATCTGCCCCAAACTCAGAATCCTCAGGGTTTTCTGAGTCCACAAGGCTCAAGAGAGCTGACCTGAGGCTGGCACGGGCCTGGCGGGCCAACCTGGCGAACCTGCCTCCTCCTGGTGCTGCCTCCGGGGAGCAGGGTAGAGGTGTGTGGTCCAGGGAGTCTGCTGGGAGGTGGAGGCCGCTCGCTTCAGAGGCTGCGTCCAGAGAGGCGGAGGGAACGGCACTGACGACACTGTCTCCTGGCGCTGGGGACCCAGGGCCGGGGCCGGGAGAGGCCGGAGAGCTGAACAGGGAGGCGCTGGTGCCCAGCTCGCCACCGTCTCCGGGCCGGCCGCACGCACTGAGGAAGGGTGGCGGCCGGAGCGGGCCGCAGGGGGTGCTGCACTTCTGCGGGGGCCGAGCTCGCAGCCTCAGGCGTCGTGGGGTCGCGATCTGGCTCGGGCCGTCCGTGCAGGTTCGCCGGCCAGCGCGCCTCCGCCGCGGACGCACCGGGCTGCCGGGGAAGTCGGGGTCGTCAGGGTTGTCGGAGGCCACAGACCTTGAGTGGCCTCCGCCGCTGGTGTCGGTGCTACTGCTGCTGCTGAAGAAACGCTTCTGGTCTTGCGGCGGGAACCACTGCGCGGCTGCGCGGCCCGGCCGCTGCCGCGGCCCCCCGCCGCCGGCAGCCCCATACGTTCGGAAGAGCCGGTTCTTGGGTCGCGGCAGTGACGCCGCCATAGCCGGCACCCGCCAAGCCGTTCAAATGCAAACACCGCGAGACTGCCTGGAGACGCGGACGCGCCCGCCTGCCGGCCTGCCTACCCGCCGGGTCCTAGCGCCCGGCCTTGCGCCTGCGCATCACGACGAGGCTCGCTGGCGCATGGAGGGCGGTTAACCACAGCGGCGTGGTTTTCTCATTGGGTCGCGGGCATGGCTCTCGTTTCAGGCTTACACGGTGTGTAACCAGAGTCAGGAGCGCGCTTGTGGGAGCGATCCGGTTCAGGTGAGCGGGCCGTCCCGAGAGGCCGAGGGAGGGAGGAGGGGCCTGTAGCGGGTGACGCGAGACGCCTGGGTACCACTTGTCCGAGGTTTCCCCTGAAAGCACATGCAGGGCGGCGCCAAGGCCCCTCCTTAGCCTCTTCACTGGGTCACGTTTGCCGAAATTACGTCTTCGCTTGAGCCAGGGTGAGAGCTGAAACTGCTCACATCCTCTATTCTGGGATCTTAAGCTGCTCTGTGGGCTAAGTGTTAAACCTTCCAGCTTTTCCATGCGAAAAGGTGTTAGCGCGCAGACAGCACGATCTGCTCGTTACAAGACAAAAGCCGATCCGTGAAGAGGCAAGATGGTGGCAGAGAAAGGGCTTTTATTAAGCGATGAGCTAGCTGATCGGAACATGGTGGACTAGCGTCCTAAAGAACCATCTTAGAGGGGTACAGAATCTTGAAGCAAATATGTAGGGCTAGTGGGCTACAGAGGAGGGGGTCAGGAATGTTGACCCCTTGGCGTTGCAGACCGGGAGTCACCACACCAGACCTTGCAGCTGTCATCGATGATGGATACCAGTATAGACTCTCTGTCCCAGGGTCCTTTTATTCCTAAGGAATCCAAAAGAACAAAGTTATCATCTTACTGCAGCTGGGCGGTACATATGCAAGCAGGGGCCCTAAAATCAACAGAGCATATATGTCTCCTGGAGGGTGCATATCCAGCTGGGTTAGTTAATCAGAGGTCATTCAAAGTTACAATATGGCTTCCTTTCTGTAATATGGCTTCCCTTATGTCAGCCTTGTATTGAGCTGGTTTCAAAGGCATTGACTAACTAGACTTTCCTTTTCCAGCGTGTGGAAGAATGGCATTCAGTAAGCTGTGCCATCACTTCGAATAAAGAAAATGTCACCGTGGCTGCAGAGCTCTTCTTGAGTCAGTCCAAGCAGGTACTTGAGACTGTGAAATGCTCCAGATTAGTTGTCTTGCTGCTGACAGGCATCTCCTCTAGAAGAGATAATAGCATCTCAAATATAACAGTGCAAAACAGGTCTCATGGTCCACCTTCTGACCCAGCCTGTTCCTTACCCAGTTACTCAGGGTAACTTACTCCACTTACTTACTAGGAATTCTAGGAATTACTTGTGACTCCTCCCTTTCCTACATCCTCATGTCTATTCCAGCAGCCAGCTCTGTCATTCCACCCCCAAAATATATCCTAATCCATTCACTTCTCTGCATCTCCACTGCTACAGTTGTAGTTCCAGCCACCATCTTTTCCCCGGGCTATTACAGTAACCTTCTGTCTCCTCTTCCTGCCTCTGATCTTGCCATGCCCTCTACAGATGTTATTCACATAACATCTGTCTTTTAAAAGCAAACGTTGTGCCACTCCTCTGCTTAAAAAAAACAAAAAAAGTGGCTTTTGAATACACTTAAACTAAAATCCATGCTTTTTTGATGGCCTGCAATGCACTGCATGATCTGATCTGCGCTTACCTCTTCAACTTCATTCCTAGTTCTGTCCTCTTCCCTGATTCTTATACTCCAGCTATTCTGTCCTTTCTGCCCCTCCAGCTTGCCAATATTGTTCTGGCCACCGGACCTTTGTACTTGCTGTTTCTTCTTCATGACGCTGCTCTTCCCCCAGAGCTTCATGTGTGTGGTTTCTTCGTATGTTGAACTCAGATGTTGCCTTCTTAGAGAGGTCTTTCCCGATCACTCATTCAAAGGTGGGAACTGTGATCTAGGTTAACGCCTTGCAGTGATCCAGGTGAGAATGATGAGATGTGAACTGAAGAAGTAGCAATGGGCATGGAGAAAAAGGAACAGATGCAAGAGAGACTGAAAAATAAAGGAATTGTCAAGAACTGACTTGGGGCCAGTGGGTGGGTGGGGGAGTGACACGAGGTAAAGGGTAAGGGAAAGGAAGCTGGGGAATGACTGCAGGTTTCTTGCTTGGGTAACTTTGTGGTTGCTGAGGCCATTAACTAGGCTGAGGAATACGGGAGAAGGAAGACGCTCAAGGGAAGGCTGGTGAGTGCTGTCCAAAAACAGTAACTCCACGTCTAAAGAATCTTTCATCCCCCCTTCCCCCCATCTTTTAGTTACTAAGAGATGTAACTGAACTGCAGATCCTTGGTGAACTGTCTTTCAACAAATCCCTATATGAGGGGCTGAATGCAGAGAACCACAGAACTAAGGTAATCCCTGGCTGTTGTCTGGTTTTCTGGGTAGTGTCCTGGGAAAACTGTGCCTAGCCTTCGAGCCCCTGTACAGGCTCTCCGCTGCTGCTCTCCTCCTGTTTTCAGTCTTATCATCTCTGATCTTGACTCTGCTGCCAGCTGCCTCTGTCACCTTGAGTTAGTCAGCTTCTGCCTCAGTTTTTCTGTCTGTGAAATGAGGCAATTGAATAAGAGGTCTAAGCTGAGGAAGTCTAAGCTGAAATAACTAGGCTGGAATCAACAGCTAGATATACTTTGATTTGAAAATGTATTGTTTTTTTTAGCTTTTTTTTTTTGTGTGTGAGGAAGATCAGCCCTGAGCTAACATCCATGCCAATCCTCCTCTTTTTGCTGAGGAAGACTGGCTCTGAGCTAACATCTGTTGCCAATTCTCCTCCTTTTTTTTCTCCCCCAAAGCCCTAGTAGATAGTTGTATGCCATAGTTGCGCATCCTTCTAGTTGCTGTATGTGAGACGCGGCCTCAGCATGGCCAGAGAAGTGGTGCGTTGGTGCGTGCCCGGGATCTGAACCCGGGCTGCCAGTAGCAGAGTGTGCGCACTTAACCGCTAAGCCACGGGGCCAGCCCCCTGTATTGTTTTTTAAAATTTCCTAAGTGAGAAAATTTTTTTGGTATACATTAACTCTCTTCCTAGCGTGTAGTATCAATGTTTAGTTACAATAGTAAGTGGTTACAGTACTCCGCAATGCACAATTGTAAGTCTTAGACTAAGTGTTAGAACTCCTGGGATTCTTTTTGCAGAAGTATGACCACAAGTCAAACTGACATCTGTGATCCCTGGGCTAAATGCTGCCTGTGCTACCCCAAGTTGTCATTCTTGTTGACACTCGCCTGGACGTGCTGCTGGCGTCAGAGAGGACCCATCTGTGAGCTCTTTAGTTAGGCATGATCATTACTGGGAGAATGTCAAGCACGTGAGACTGGATTGCTAAGCATTAGGTCCTCTGATTTCCTCCCTGGAGGAGGAGAAAGGAGCAGTTCTCTAGACATGTCAGAAATAATATTTTCTTTTATTTTTAAGTATTTCTAATACAGAACATGATATGGAAGAAAGAGAAATGCCCCTATTATCCCACTGCTCAGATTTTTTAAAGATAGAAGTAATAGCAAGAAAATCCAAGCCTTACGGAAAGATTCCAAATGAAAAATAATGGTTCCTTCACTCCCCTCTTCCCATGCTCCCAATTCCCTCTTCCCAAAGGAGTTACTGTTAGCAGTTTCTTATATGCACATTCTTAAATAACTTATGTATGTATTTCCCCCTCTTACTGATGCTTTTATTTCTGTAGCATAGATTCCCCATAATTATTTTCCTCTCTTTAAATTCAATACCTTAAGCAAAGTATTAAGTAGTTTCAAACACTAAGCACCTGACTTACAATGAACCTGTAAGTATAAACAACCATGCGTCCAAGTGCATTTCAGCTGCGAGAAAGGGAAAACTCCCGCTACTGTACCATAGAGGCGTCTGTTGCTTATCCAGTGAGGGAGGCAGACCAGGGTGAACGGCCTGGCCCCTTTGAATCTTATGCTCTACCATCTGTGTGGTGGTGATGCCATCCCTTGTGGCCAGCACAGAGTTATCACCTCTCCCAGTGCTGTATTTTCACATGGCAGAATACAAAATAGAAGCAAGAGGTCAGTAGCAAAAGGATTTTTTCTTCACGTGCCTTCCCTTTCCAGGGAGGAAAATTTTCCTGAAATCTCCCCGCAGACATCTCCTTGCATCTTATAAGTGAGAACTGGGTCTCATGTCCGTCACTGGCAAAGGGGAATGAATAGCTTTGTCATGATTAGCTTAGAGCCGTCGTGGCTGCTGAACAAAATCTGACAGGAGAGCGTGGCTGTTGGGCAGGCACCGTCCGTGTTTGCTACAAGCGGTGGCATCCTGTGTCCTGCTTCTCCCTTGTCCTCTCCTGGAGCAGCTGTGGGGCACTTGAGGAATCCGTGGGTTTAGAAGAAGAAAAAGGGAAGAGGCTTTGAGAAATAGGAGCATTTTGTCCGCTCAGATCTGGCCTGTACACCACGATCACCTTGAGACTTCCTTTCGTTGCTTTCCTGAAGCGGGGTCTCAAGCACCCCCCTCCCCACTTCACTCTTTTATAGAAGGAAAAGCCAGCTCTCTTCCTGTTCTTCCTCCCTCTCTGTTGCTTTGCCCCCTCCCTGTTCTCAAGGTCCAGAGCTTACTTCTACGAAAGTTCAGCTAGTCTAAGTTAAATAGTGTCCAGAGGGTCAACCCTAGGAAGTAACCAGCATTTATAACTTAATTGGAAGAGGCTTTGAAGGTAAATTTGTCCAGCATTCCACCCCATACAGAAATTCTCTCCAAAGCAACCTGACCTTAGTGCTTAAACACTTGCATGGAGGGAACTCAGTGTTTTGGGCAGGCAGAGAAGTCTTGATGGCCCTCTGGCCCCACTGAAGTCCTGGGAACATGCTCCAGCCATGGTCTGTATGCTGGCCACCACTTGGGAGGGCCATATCTGGGTCTCCCCTGGGAAGCACATCCTCTGAGCCTTCCAGCTGAGTCCTGTCAGTGCGAAGAGAGATCAGACTCCTGAAATTGAGAGAACCTTTAGACAGCGTGCTGGGAATGTCTTCTCGTGGCAGAGCTCCACAAGTAGCACACACGGGTGCCATTTTGCATTTATCATCGTGTCTCTGAGGTAATGCTCGTTAGTCTGGTGAAGAGCAGACCGGTATCTTTGTCGTATATTTCACATGGGAAAAATGTATTATCAGACTTGAGGAATTTGTGCAAGATCGTAAAGAGCTGTCAGAACAGAGTTGGAAAGGACTTAGTGATCATTTAAAATGGGTCATCGTTTTGACGATGATGAGCTTGGGGCTCAAGGACGTATAGTGGCACAGCTGGATGTAGAATCTTGATTTTTCTCTTTCAGTGTTCTTTAAAATCTAGAGACCTTAATTCCTTGGGACCCTCTGTTAAACTGTCAGAGAATCCTCAACAGAAGGTCACAATCTCCTGACAGACTTAGCTCTTCTAGATAAGAGACCAAAATAGTTTCTGTAAAGTATTTTGGTCACTAGATAATTTTATTGTGCTTTTTTTTTTCCCTTCAGTTTTTGTTCTCTTTGCTTTTTGAGGATTCTATTGAAATATCTAGCTCAGAGCTTTCTTTCCTCAGCCCTCTCCAGTCTACTAATGAGCCCATGAAAGGCATTCTTCATTTCTCTTACAGTGTTTTTGATCTCTAGCATCTCTTTTGGGTTCTTTCTTAGGATTTCCATCTCTCCGCTTACGTTGCCCATCTGTTCTTGCATGCTGTCTACTTTATCCATTAGAGCCCTTAGCATATTAATCAAAGTTGCTTGAAATTTCTGGTCTGATAATTCCAACATCCTTGCTGTGTCTGGTTCTGATGCTTGCTCTGTCTTTTCAAATTGTGTTTTTTGCCTTTAGGTACTCCTGGTAATTTTTTCTTGATAGCTGGATCTAAGGTACCAGGTAAAAAGAACTGCTGTCAGTAGGCTTTTAGTAAATAGGCTTTAGTAATGTGGTGAGGTGTAGGGGAGGGGAAGTACTCTCTTATCCTGTGGTTAGGTGTCAGTCTTTTAATGAGCCAGTGCCTCTGTTCTGTGATCTTCACAGCTGTTTCTCAGTTTTTTCAATCCCCTTAGGTGGGACAAGATGGCTGGATTGGGCTAAAGTTGGGTATTTCCCTTCCCCCAGGTCAGTTAGGCTCTGATAATACCTCAGCAGGTTAGGCCCTGGTTAACTAGTTCTTTCTGAGGACAGGCCTTGTTAAGAAGAAGGAGTGCTCTGGTTTACTTCAAAATGGTTCCTTTTCCCCTCCCGCTGTGGGAAGCATGAAGGGATCTTCCTCCAGTGTTTGCTGTGGGAACCTGGTTGAGCTCCTGGAGGTAAATCTCACAGTGTGGGGGCCCCCCCGATGCCTGGGTTCCCCGGAGTGTTTAACTCTCAGACTTGTCGACACTGAGCTTCCGGCAGTTCCTCAGTTATAGGTCAGGTTCTCCCACCCCCGCCTTGGTAAGCCTCTGCTCTCTGTCCGTCTGTCTGTCTCTCCAGTCTTGGGGGCAGCAGTTTGCCTTGGGTCCTCCCCTCTTAGGGATCCAAGACGAGTTGTTGACTTTTCAGTCTGTTCAGCTTTTTACTTGTTAGCATGGAGTGGTGACTTCCAAGTTCCTTACACATGGAACTGGAAACCGACAGTCTCATTAGATAATTTCAGATGCCGCAGCGGGAAGTGTGCAGCTTTTTGCTTTACTGTCATCAGTCTTGATTAATACACAGAACGTTGCCAAGTTCTCGTATTTTGCTCCTTAAAATAACATGGAGTTTTTTTTCATTTGCTATACCTGACTTATTGGGTGATCTCTTTGTCTTGTTCCAGATCACTGTCATCTTCCTGAAAGATGAGGAGTATTACTCTTTGCCTGTCATCATTGGAAGCAGTGTTGGTGGCCTTCTGGTTTTGATTGTGATTATAGTCATCCTGTTCAAGGTCGGTTCTGCTCCTGTTCCTCAAGGCTCTGGTGTTGCGCACAGTACTCCCTAGGCCACCAGCCCCTGGTTTAGAGCAGCTCTCCGGGCCTTGTGGCCACGTTTCCCTCTTCCTTCAACCACAACCTGTTTAGGCAAACGAGTAAACAGTTTCTGTCAGAAAAAGATAGAAATCTCATAGAAGTATTGGAGTACAGAGAGATTTTCCTAAAACAGATCTGATTGTGTTCCCCCATTTAAATCCTTTACTTTCCTTCCCCTGTTTTAATGTTCAGACTCTTTTACTGCTATTCAAGACCCTCTGGGCTCTGGCCTCCACCCCTCTCTACCCTTAAGTCTTGCTTTTTTTCCCAAACATGTTGAACTCAATCGGTTCGCATCTCTGTGCTGGCAGTTAGGCTATCGACACCCCCCCACGCCCTTCCCCCTTTTTCCCCTTGCTCACACTCTTCCCTTAAAACTCAGCCCAGAGGGCCGGCCCCCTGGCTTAGCGGTTAAGTGCGCGCGCTCTGCTACTGGCGGCCCGGGTTCGGATCCTGGGTGCGCACCGACGCACCGCTTCTCCGGCCATGCTGAGGCCGTGTCCCACATACAGCAACTAGAAGGATGTGCAGCTATTACATACAACTATCTACTGGGGCTTTGGGGGAAAAAAATAAATAAATAAAATTATAAAAAACAAAAACAAAACAAAACAAAACTCAGCCCAGAGATTGCTGAGTCCTCTGAGCTGAGTTACATGCTTTTCCTGTGAGCTGCCTCCTGGAAACCCTTCCAAGGGGCAGTGGTCATACTGTATTGTAATTCTTTCTCTTCTTACTAGATTGTGAGTTTCTTGATGTAGGAGGCCATCCCTGATCTCTTTCTATCCTCAGCATAGTAGGTGAAAGTGCTCTGGGGGTTCAGAGGAAGGTGGAAAAGCTCTTCTGACTGGGGAATGAACACTGGGAAAGGCTTGTGGAAAGGCAGTATTCAAGACGGGTCTTGAAGGCCTGGCTCATCAGGGAGAGATTCAGAGGAAGCATGAGAAGCAGAGGAGTACAGGGGCTGTTTTGATAACAACCAGATAAATAGTTTTCTGAAACATGGATGTCTTAGGGCGTGTAATTGGGCTTCCTTTCCCTTTGTTTTAGTGTGGCTTTTTTAAAAGAAAATACCAACAACTGAACTTGGACAGCATCAAGAAGGCCCAGCTGGAATCAGAGAATCTGCTCACAGAACATTAGGACCAGCTATCTCATCCACTGGGAGAGAGTATCAGCCAGTCCTCGATCTAGAGACTTGGTGTGGTACTGATTACTTTTTCCTTTAGGATCACCTAGAGCAGAATCTAACAAAGTGTTTGCAGAATATTGTTTTTTAACCTTACGTACATTGTCCCGAAAGTGTCTGTGCATTGTGCAAAAAATAAACTTGGGTAACTTTTGGTGTTAAAGTAAACGGTTTTCTTTGCAGAAGTGCCTTTAATGTGCAAATATAATATACTTTTTGATATATTTTTTCCCTAAGAGGAGGTTACACAGCACTTCCCAACCTTATTTGCCTAAGAATGCCTTTTTCTTAGCATTGCTATTAACGTCTCCCAAAATAGTGTTCCATGAAGTACATCTTGTTTGAAAGTGATTCCTAGTCTGCATTTTCAAGATCCTAAGATGTTGCCTGTTATTTCAAATCAGGCCACAAAAAAGCACCTACAGAGCAAATGTAAAAAGCAGAAAAACAAAGGTCACCAAAACAGAAACTAGAGAGGAGAGAAGACCAGGACTTTGTTCTGTAGTTTCATTTCTGTTCCATGTATGCACATGTCTATTTAATATACGATGCTGGTCTTCACCTGGCTTCCTGCTTGGTGAATTGCTCAGGGAGACTTTTGTTCCTTGGTAAATACTGTCACCAGGAGAGAGCACTCGTCCACAGGAGGAGATGGAACCTGGCCTGGGAGTTGGGGGAACAAAGATCAGGGCCTAGTAATAGGCTGGTTTCGCTCTTAGTATCTTGTTTTATTTTTATGCCCAGTGCTGTTAAAACTGGACTACATCTCCCCACTCCCAACCCTACAAGGGAACAATCTTTGTTTTCACGGATTATAAAAGTCATTGCAAAAAGTTAAACAGTGCAGAAGTATATAACATAGAAAGTAATCCTTGTGATCCCTCAGTCTTTATCTAATTTGGATGCTTTCATTACTGTTTCCTTTGAATTTTAATTTTTTCTGAAATTTGTACGTGTGTAAGGTGTGAATTAGGGGATTTCACCCGAGTTGTTTTTTCCAGCAGCATACCTAGTTTTCACGGCAGTACTTGTTGAAATACTTAACCACTTCCTCCACTTGTTCTTGCTCTCCTGTATTACAGGGGCTGGAAGGCTTTAAACATTTCCCAGTCTCCCTTGCAGTGGGCTTCGAGTTTAGGTTTTGCCAGTGAGAGGCACTTGCATGAAACCTGAAGGTGGACAGATAGGAGAAGGCTCTCTTCTGCTGGCACTGCTGGTGGCAGAGATGAGTACAGGCCCCTGAGCAGCAGAGTGACAGTGTGGGCTCCAGCAGTGGTGGCAGCCTCCTGCAACTCCTGACCTCTGGGTGACCCCAACTCTCCTGTTTTTATTATCTAGCCCTTTGAGCAAATTTGAAACTTAACTCTGTATTAAATCCATTTCTGCTCGAAATACCTAGAGTGGTTTCTCTTTTCTTGACGACCTTGAGTCTAACTATATTATTTCCAAATGAACAACAGTTGTCTCTCTATCATTTATTGAAATGCTCATTGATATTTTGAAATTCTACTGTTAGCATTTATGAAATTCATGTATATGTGTGTGTGTGTGTGTATATATATATATATATAAATTCTGGAAATTGAGTTTTGTTTCACTGATCTATTTGTTCCTTCCCAGTACCACAGTTGAAGGAACACTTTTTATTTTTAGCCTTATGCAAAGGCTATGATAAATTCAGCACAGAGGTATCTGAAAAATGAAAAGTACATCTCTCTGTCCTCTCCGACCTCTAATCTCTCTCTCTGAAAGCAACCACTGTTAATAGTTTTTCATATGTTCTTTCGGAATGTCCCTATGCATGTACCAGTGTTAACTTCTTTATATGTGGATCAGATTGTGTGTGGTCCTGCTCCTTGCTTTTTCATCTAATAGACTTCAGATGTCTTTCCGTGCAACACGTGTAGATCTACCCCATTTTTTTTTAACAGCTCTATAGTATACTATGTTATATTTATTTAACAAGTCCCTACAGATGGATATTTAGGTGGTTTCCATTTCTTTTCTTTTTTTATTACAAAAAGAACATCTTTAAACACGTCTCCTTCCTGACATGCTTTTCAGGTATATTGATGGGTAAGTTTCTAGCACAATTACTGGCTCACAGGTTATGTGCACTTAAAATTTTAATAGATGATGGCAACTTGACCTCCAAAAAGTTTTTACCGGTTTACACTCCTACTTAGAATATATGGAAGTGCCACTGTATTCCCCCTGCCACCACTGGGCATCGTCAAATTTTAACTATTTTGCTTACCTGATCGGTGTGAAAAATGGTATCCCGTTTTGGATACCAGTTTTGGTTGTAACTTGGCAGTAAATTTTGATATCTGATAGGTCATTTTCATTCTTATTAAAAAATATATTTATTGTATTCTTTCAGATAGTTCTTAGTATCAGTTTTTCAAATTCCCAAAAGAAACCCTTTGGGGTTTTAATTTAAATGTACAGATTAAGTTGGGGAGAATTGTTTTCTTTACAGAAAGAAATATGACATTTCCTACTCAGAAATATGACCTTCTCCACTTGCTGAGATTTTTAAAAACACCCTGCAGCAAGAGTTTATAATTTTCTTCAGAGGTCTTGATTTACGAAGACTTTTATTTTCAGCTGTATTATATTTATTACTGCTACTGTGAAAAATATATTTTCTCACCCTGACTGATTATAGAGTTTTTATTTAGAACAATTAGTTGTTTTGAATATTTGGCCATCTTATTGAACTCTGTTTTTTAATAAACTTTCATTGGATTCTTAGATTTTCTTTTTTTTTTTGTGAGGAAGTTTAGCCCTGAGCTAACATCCGATGCCAAACCTCCTCTTTTTTGCTGAGGAAGATTGGCCCTGGGCTAACATCTGTGCCCATCTTCCTTTACTTATATGGGATGCCGCGACAGCCTGGCTTGACGAGCAGTGTGTCACGCCCGAGATCCAAACCTGCGAAACCCCGGCTGCCGAAGCAGAGCACGTGCACTTGACCGCTGCGCCACCTGGCCAGCCCCTGATTCTCTTAGATTTTCTAAGGAGACAATCCTATCTGCAAATAGTGGTAATTTGGAGTCTTTCTGATATTTATACCTTTTTTCACCCTTATTTCTTTGACTAGGACTGGTAGAGCTCTGAGAAGTTACTGCTGTGCCTGATATTAATGGGATTGCTTTGTGTCCCCCTTTGCCTGCTGCACAGCCTGCCCGTGGTCTCATCCTACCCCTTTGCATTTGGGCAGTTTCTGGGGCTTGGCTGGAGAGCCCGTCCACTTCTCCAAGTCCCTCATTTTGCCTGTGTTAAATCACCAGGCTGTTTGGCATGATCCCCTCTTCTCTTGATCTGATTCCATCTCCTTCATTTCTCTCAGGAATTCCTTTGTACTTTTGGTTCCTTTATTATACCATTCTCTCTTTCCAGTGCTGCCACAGGCTTTTCCCCCCTTTCTATTTCTTGGGTTGTTTCAGTGGGATTTGCTCTTGAAGGAAAAGAAAGAGGTAAGTTTGCTTAGGTATTTCCCTGCTGTTGGGCTCAAGATTTGTGTCCAGGTTTTCTGTTACAGGTGACTTGTAGCACCTGCTTTATGCTTTTTTTATTGCAGATAAGACCCCACTCCCATTGTAAGAGTCAAGACTTATATTGACCACCTGTGAGCTGCTGACTGCACTGTGCTGATCTGACTGGAGTTAGACCAGTGCAGTTGTAGTCAGGAGACTATGTAAGGGAGCAGTCTGAGGAGGAAGACTTTTAACGGCGACACAGTTGGATTTTACACATTCACGTGCCGGAGAAGTGACGTCAGCATCATGGCGGAGTGAGCTTTCCCGTGAATTCTTCCCCCACAAAATACAACAAAAGTAACAGCCACAGACCAACAACGGAATCCCAGACAGTCAAAAGCTGGAGCGGAGGGATCCACACTGCCGCACATCTGAGAGCGGAACGTGCTGGGCCCCCGGAGGAAGTGGGGAGAGGTAAGGAGAACTCCGCTCCCTCCCCATCAGATCAGCGATCCGGTCCGCGCGGCTCCCAGAGAGGGGGGAGGGGCGGCCCTCGGAGGGAAACTGTAGCTCTTCGGGCTCTCTCAGCCAGTGGGAAACCCCCGCACAGAGGGCTCAGAGGAGCCACAGGTCTACCATCAACATCTGAGCAACCCAGAGAGCGGATAAAGAGGGGCAAACGAGAAGCCTCCCACGTCAGGGACCCAGAGGGCAAAAGAGAGAGCTCCCCCCTCCCCGCAACCCGGAGTCTGCAGCTCGACCAGATCTAGCGGTCCGAGGCAGACCTGAATAAACTGGACTGGACCCGTGGATCGCAGTGGGGAAAAGAAACAAAACAAAACAAAACAAAACTGCGGATCGCAGCAGAAAAACTGGGGCAGAGCGCAGGGGGCTTAGACTACATAGCCCTTTACCACCACACAGTGGCAGCAGGTGGAAATTGCAACCAGAGACTTCCAGGATGAGGAAAATCAAAACCAACACAGGAACCACAATGCAAAAATATATGAAATCACCAGACCAGAAACAAAATGACAAGCACCCAGAAATCAACCCCGAAGACACAGAAATCCATAAACTAAATGACAGAGATTTCAAAATAGCTATCATAAAAACACTCAACGAAATACGAGACAACACAGACAAACAATTAAATGAGATTAGGAGTTTCTTCACAAAAGAGATTGAAATCATAAAGAAAAACCTATCAGGGCTGATGGAGATGAAGAACACAATGGAGGAGATAAAAGAGAATCTGGAATCTTTAAAGAACAGAGCTGACAATATGGAGGAAAGAATTAGTACTTTAGAGGATAGGAATACAGATATACTCCAGATGGAAGAAGAGAGAGAACTAAGACTAAAAAGAAATGAAGAAAGACTCCGAGAAATATCGGACTCTATTAGAAAATGTAACATAAGAATTATAGGTATTCCTGAGGGAGAGGAGAGGGAAAGAGGAACAGAGAGCCTATTCAAGGAAATAATAGCTGAAAATTTCCCAAATCTGGGGAAGGAGCAGGAAATACCAGTAAGCGAAGCCAACAGGACTCCTATATATATTAACAGACAAAGGCCTTCACCACGACACCTAGTGGTAAGGCTAGCCAGGGTCAACGACAAAGAAACAATATTAAGGGCAGCTAGACAAAAACAAAAAATAACGTACAAAGGAACTCCCATCAGGCTCTCAGCGGATTTCTCAACAGAAACTTTTCAGGCTAGAAGAGACTGGAATGATATATTCAAAATACTAAAAGACAAAAACTTTCAGCCAAGAATACTCTATCCAGCAAAAATATCCTTCAAATATGATGGAGAAATAGTAACTCTACCAGATAAACAAAAGCTAAGGGAGTTCATGGCCACGAGACCGCCACTACAAGAAATACTCAAGAAGGCCCTCAGGCCTGAAAACAAGAAGAGAAAGGGAACACAAAGCTTGGAGTAAGGAGAAAAGTAGGTAGACAAAATCAGAGAAATAGTAGATCTTTACCGGAATAGGTTAGCAACCACTTAAATACTAAACTCAAAGATCAAAGGAAGAAATTCACCAAAAATAAATTTAACCTCATCACTGTAAACACACAGCCACAACACAAGATAGAATAAGGTATAACAAGAGCAACTTAGAAGGGGAAGAGGAAAGTGACTGAATTGACTTAGTATAAGGAAATAGGAGGCTATCAGATAATGGACTATCTCATACAGAAGATTTTTCGCCCAAACCTCAAGGTAACCACTAAACAAATAATCAAATTAAAACCACATATGATAAACAAAGAGAAAACTAGAAGAATCATAAGACAGAACAACCAAAATGAATTGGCAGTCCAAAACAAATGGGACAAGAAACAAAGGAAATGCAAAAGAACCAGAAAATAAGTGACAAAACAGCAACATTCAACCCTCATATTTCAATAATTACCCTAAATGTAAATGGATTGAACTCTCCAATCAAAAGATACAGAGTGGCAGGATGGATTAAAAAGCAAGACCCAACAATATGCTGCCTTCAGGAAACACATCTTAGCACTAAAGACAAGCACAGGCTCAGAGTGAAAGGATGGAAGACAATACTCCAAGCTAATGGCAAACAAAAGAAAGCAGGTGTTGCCATACTCATATCAGACAAAGTAGACTTCAAGATAAAACAGGTTAAGAAAGACAAAGAAGGGAAATATATAATGATAAAAGGGACACTCCATCAAGAAGACATATCACTTATAAATATATATGCACCCAACATAGGAGCACCAATGTACATAAAACAACTATTAACAAACCTAAAAGGAGAAATCAACAACAACACAATAATAGTAGGGGATCTTAACACCCCACTTACAGCAATGGATAGATCATCCAGACAAAAAGTTAATAAAGAAATATTAGACTTAAATGAAAAACTGGACGAGATGGACCTAGTAGACATATACAGAGCACTCCACCCAAAAACAGCTGACTACACATTCTTCTCAAGCGCGCATGGAACATTCTCTAGGATAGACCATATGTTGGGAAACAAAGCAAGCCTCAATAAATTTAAGAAGATTGAAATCATAACAAGCATCTTTTCAGACCATAAGGCTATGAAACTGGAAATGAACCAGGAAAAAAAAACTGGGAAAGTGACAAAAATGTGGAGATTAAACAACATGCTACTGAACAACCAATGGATCATTGATGAAATTAAAGGAGAAATCAAAAACTATCTGGAAACAAATTCACGTGCCATGGCTTGGGCCAAGGTCTTGTCTTTCTTCTAAAAGATGCCTTTCTAGTGCCAGGCCTGTCCCATTTCCTGTTCACCCTCCTCTGCCTGGGAACAGGAAGTGCCAAAGGTTGTGTAGGTCCAAGAACAGGGGGTCATGGCCACTGTCCTGGCAAGAGAAGGACCACGATGGGACCAGCTGGGCACTAGCATGGGGAGGAGAGCCCCTTGTGGTTTCTCTGTTTTCGTTTCCCCTGTTACACATAGGCTAGTGAGTACAGATTCCAACCACCTGTTTCTCTTGTGATAACGTCTGATCTTTGGGTTTGGTTTTTGGGAGAGATGAAATGAAGCAGATGCAAAGACCTAAATCTGTCAGACTTTGTGGGCCTAATTAGATTTTGAGAAAGGAGTGCTTTGTATGGCTGAGTCCAGCAGGCTTATTATCTGCACTAGTGTATTATTCTATGCACATCTTCTCTAATACCCTTACAAGGAAGGATATTTGGTGAAGATCAGGATTTAGGTGTTTTTGGGTCTCCTAGCCATACGTATAACCTCATAACAGTGCCAGAATTCTACCATTACTTTAAGATTTAGTAAATGGAATCAAGGAGATGGTTAATCGCTTCAGGAAGAGGAGTTGTTCTAACATGAGAGTTTGGGAGGTAGCCGGATGCACCTAACTAGACAATTCCCCACTTCAGTTGACTTGACTTTGTTTTGATTAGTGGGAGGACGTTTTGGAAAGTACATAAGTAATACATAGATACACTCTCATGGTAAAGTCAGAGTAAAAAGTGAAAATTTGCCTTTGTTACAACCTTCCCCCCCACCCCACCCCATGCTTCCTTTAGAAGCTGAGGTGAGCTGGATTAGTATGCATCCTTCCAGGCCACTGTACTCTGTGCCTTTGTAAATCTTCACATATGTGTTAATATAGTACATAGGTTTTTGGGTTTTGTTTGTTCTACCTAAATAGGATCATCTCTTCTTCCATTTGTGATAACTTGTGACCATTTTCAAGGAACTAGTGTCAGAGACAAAATGCTGTTGCTAAATGTAGGGTAAGGGGGAGAGGGGGAGGTGACACCTTGGGTTAACATGTCTTTGGGGAATTAATAACTTAAATTTGTATAGCTCTTTACAATTTTTAAAGAAGCCCTTTCAGCTTTTTCCAAAAGTGGAATTAAAGGCATTTTTGTAATTGTCATGTGATGCCAAATAGCTTTCCAGAAGTACTGAACCATGTTACACGGCTATCAGCGGCATGAACATGTCCTGGGATCTTCATTTTTAGTTAGCTTATTTGCTTAATAGGTATATAATCGTAGCTTTAGTTTACTTTTCTTTGTTGGCAAAACCGTGTATTTTCCCATGAAATAAGATGACATTGTTTTTTTCTCTATGCTTTATTTTTTCTTTCTTGTCCGGTTAAAATGTGGCCCTGGCATTTTCTCATTAGCTCTTTCTGAATTGTACCATCTTCTGGGATAGAAATAAAAGGTGCATTTCTCCCTCTGAAATTCGGAGCCTCTGGGCAAGTGAGGGTGATTTGACTTAGATGGAATTAGAGAGCAATGTGCCCTCCAGAACAGAGCAATAGTGTTGCAGATTTGCTGGTGGGCATTAGGAAGCAGTAGTCATTATTGGTGGTCTGTCTAAAGGAGGAACTCTTCCTAAGTACTACAGAGAAGCCAGGACTGCTGTGCCAGCCCCCAGGAGAGTGAGGGAGGACTCTGGGTCTGGTTGGTCAACTCTTAGGAGCCAGTAGCCAGTCGCAGTCCTGAGGGCAGAGTGGTGGGGGCAGGGGTGGGGCAGGTTGAAGGTGGTCTCTGTGGATGCCTCCTTTTCTGTCCAGGGCCTGGGAAGGAGGCCTGGACCAGCCCTGCCCAGAGCACTGACAGGTGTTTTGGGCTCTTGGCTTTGGTTTCCTGGATTTGACTGGTGTCCTACCCTGAGGTAGTCTTTCTTCTCTGTAGAGCTGTGTGGTCTGAGACTAAGGTTGGACTGCTGGGATGGGAGAAGATGCCACGGGCCCACTTTGGTTCTGCAACCCTTTTAGATTTCCTAGTCTAGAGAGAGGCTGCCAGCCTAACTGCTGGAGTTCTACACTGGGGCTTGGGGTCCTTTGCCTCCTGGATGAAGAGCTCACCGAGTGGACTGGCTAGCTGGCTAAGGACCCTAGTGCCTCTAGGTCAGGGGTTTCTAAAGTCGCTGTGTACCACGGACTCCTCTGGCAGTCTGGTGAAGCCTAGGGACCCCTTCTCAGATTTTTTCCCCAACATTGTATTAAGAAAATGTGCAAACATATAGAAAAGTTGTATTTTACAATTGTGAACGCCTATTTACCCACCGCCTAATTTCTACCGTTAACATTTTACTATGCTTGCCTTATCACATATTTTTCCACCCGCCCATCCATCAGCTTGTTTTTAAATACATAAAATAAGTTTACGAAGAACCAATTATATTGAAATACATGATCAGAATATTTTTTAAAATTTATGATATGGAGGTACATGTGCTTCTATATTAATGCGTTAAAGGAGCAGGTCTAATAACTACCCTACTTTAAGAGTAATGGTGAGCTTAAAATGCCTTTTGAGATATCTGCCATAGCTGTCATGTAAGGGGAAAATGTCTGCAGTTTCTATTGGTGTCAAGACACAGGTACTGCTGACACTGCCGTGGCTTGATGTCTACCCTCATGATTGAAAGACATGTTCAATTGCAGTTAAAGGGTAGTAAGATAAATAGGTAACGTTTTCCATCCAGCTTCTCAGACCTCCTTCACAGACTGAGTGAGGCATAGGTGACAGCCCCGGGTGGGTGGGTGGTTTTTACACTTCGCTGGGCAGAGTCGTGGGTGGAGCTCAGCCCCTGGGGAGTTCCCTGGCCCCTCCCGCTAAAGGCTCTGAGGCTCTAGCCCTGCTGGGGCCTGGGCATCTGCTGTTTTGCCGAGCCCTCCAGGTGATGAAAGAGCCACGCCCTGTGAGATCCTAGTGATGAGATCAGAGTGTGTTCATCAGATTACACTTGTCAGTGGGAGCCCTCAGCACAGACTTGGAGTCTTGATGACTTATAAGTTGTTTCAGGAGACAAATTTAACTTAATGCTCTGGTAGAAATATCTCTGTTGAAATCTTCTATGAATATACACTCAAAAATAAAGGCTTAGTCCGATTCTTTTTTAGGAATTTTGCTGTGAAGGAGAGCAAAGGATTGAGGTGGAACTAAAAGCGAAGGGGGAGACAGGGAGGGTTTGTCTTTATTCTGGATTTTTACTGTGGGACAGTTTCCAGCTGCTGATATTGCCGATGAGAACTGCATGGTAGAGAAGCTGAAACTGGTTGCAGGAGAGAGAGGGGTCATTACAGTAGCAAAGTCCTCAAATACCCCAGAGGAGATGGGATCAAGACGTGTTAAATGACTTACAGGGATCACTAACTTAGGAGTGGTGGGGCTCGCACTGACCCCAGTAATTCTGAGACTCCCTGTCGCACCAAGTACCTTTCAATCCTGTCCTTGGGAGCAGCAATAACCATAACAATCGCCCGGGGAGGAAGCAGAGGAACACAACAGAGGAAACGTGTTTCCATGTGGAATTACAGCTGTCCTGACTGCCTGCTCCTGCTGCACTCAAGGCAGGGCTGCGGGAGGTCGTGGGTTCATGGAAGGTGAGAAATAGATGAGGCTCTATTTGATTGGCTGATGAACTAAAACCCCCAGAAAGTCCAATTCCCGAAGTGGTTGACTGTTTTGAATCTGTGACCCAGCATTGGCCTATTTATTTGAACTGAGCTTGGCTTCCAGTCAACGTGAGTTCCACAGGGTTACATCATCTGCTTTTCATATGCAGATTGCTACCCTCTTTCGTCAGTGCCAAGGAGCACGTGGCTTTGTGATTTTGCTTCTACAAACTCTCTTATCACAGCACTTGCATGTCAGAGCCCAGGTGTTAAACAAATCAATCAGTGAATAAACCTTGGCTTCAAAAAAATAAATAAATAGAGGCTTAGTCACTCTACCTGAGACACTTCCAATATGCAGGCTAATGGGCAGAGGCAGGGTGATCAGGAATCAACCTTCCTTCCCTCCCTCCCTCCCTTCCCTTACTCTTCCTCTCTCCCAACCCATCCTCCTGCCTCTCTCCCTCCCACTCCCCGTCCCTCTCCTCCTCCCCACCTTATCTCGTGGATGACCACCTACTTCATATAGGCCCTGTGGTACAAAGAGTGGTAAAGCCCTTTCCTGCCCTCAGCCTTATAGGAACAGAAAAGGTATGTATCCAACTGTAATTCCCTAAATCGTACAGATGCTGTCCTTTGGGAATTTAGAGGAGAGGGATCCAGGAGGCCTTCGTGAAGGAGACAGACGCTTGTAAGCTGAGCCTTGAAGCCATGGGGGAGCGAGGGAAAGCCGGCCTGGGCAAAGGCACGGAGGTTGGAAAATGAAGGATGTGATAAAGGCATGTTAGTCAATTTGGCTGAGGCTGAGTGTGCGTAGTGGGGTGTGTGAGGCCAGAAAGGCAGGAGGGGACAGTGATTGCAATAAAGAATGAGAATCTACAGAGGAATTGTGTACCAGGAACCATGGGAAGCCACAGCCACTCCCAGTGTATTGTATGAGCATTTCCCATTCCTTCTCGTTTCATTAACACTACAGTCCTGTGCACTTGAGAGTGGAGAGGAGGGGATGGACGTGATTCACCAGGGTTGTGGGGAAACCTCTGCAGGGAGCAGGAGGAAGAACGAGATGAGATTTGCTCTGAGATGGACGGGTTCGAGTAGTCGCTGCCTCGTGGGTTTGGTTGACTTGAATTTGAATGTTTATCCTTTTTAGTGCCCAGTGGACCAGCATTGGACTCTTGACTCTTTTTAAGTGTTTGATACCTCAGTAGAGTTTTTCCCCCGGGTCAGATTTGGAGAACTAAGTAATGAGTAACAGCCCATCAATTAAGATGGGTCAGCTGAGGGAGCAGCTGATGGACTCGGAAAGGCTTCCCACAGAGAGGAGCTTCCTTTTTCCCCAAGTTGACTGTTTTGAAACGACATGAATAATGCATCTGCTACTTCTTAAATGGACCAGTAATGTCTGTTAATGAAATGTGTTTATCATAGCAGGACTGCTGGAGCAAAAGGAAAATTAGAGAATAAATTGCTTTGTGGGGCCCTTTGTGAAACCCTTTCCACGCCATGCCTTTCCCACTCCTGTCCCTCCGGGCCATCCAGGATTCTTAGGACTCTGAGGGAAGACCCTCTTCCTCTTGGGATGACTCCTTTTGTGCCTCAGGACAGATTCAGACGACCTACCTCCAGGCCTTGCGTGAGCCCTCCTCTCCTGTGGGGTGGGAACTAGAACCGCGTTCATGTGTATGAGTAACATCTGAACCTCTACTCCAATAACTGTATTATTTTATGGGATTTGTGTTTTCTTTATGTTTATTTTGCTTCCTTCAATTTTTTGGGGAACGTTTTTTGACTTTGTTAGCCTCTCAGGTTAAGGGGAAGTCTTTAGTACTAGGGGGAGGCCTTGCTCGGGCTGGAGGGGAAGGGAGGAACCTGTGTGTCTTTGGAGGCTGCAGTGTGACCAAGTGCCACCTCCAAGCCGCTGCCGGCTGCTCTTCTGCAGCCACCCCCCCTCAGCAAACAGTTTCCGTCTTAGAAGCTCCCTCATCCCCTGGAGAATGGGAGTTTTTCTTGATCGAGGGCGGGATCTTGTAGTTCTCCTGCCTCTAAAGACTCACCCCCATTGCACCATACTTCCTCCCTCATGATCTATACAGTTCATAGAAGGAGAGAATGGTATGAGGAGAAGATTGGAATCACAGGTAAGAGGGTCTGTTCTCCCCCAAGTAGAGCCCCCAGCACATTTCTCTGGGGAGAGGGAGGGCTCTGTCTGTCTGTCTGTCTCTCAGTTCAAGACACTTGAGGATCCACCATGGTTTTTACTAGAGATTGTCCAAGTACCCAGAGCAGTCCTAGATGGCCCCAGGAGTGGGTCCAAACCACACAGAAAAATAAACTTAACATGATGGCAAGTCTTAAGAGCAAATGAGATGATGTAAAAAGAAAAAGGCCCTTTATAAATTCATTTTATAATTTCCCATCACTTCACTGCAGGTACCTTAAACCATCCAACTAGACAAAGGCTTGTGATCCAGATGACAATGGTTCACTCGCCGCCAGTCTCTTTCTTTCAGGTGGACCCACTCTCATCATAATGAAGCATGAGGTGGACTCCTTCATGGGGGAAGAGGGAAGGGGCCTGGTGGTGGGGCAGGGAGGGGCCTTTGACTGTTCTGAAGACTAGCCATTGCCCCCAACCCAGGGAGTGGAGTTGAAATGCACCCAGTCAGTTCTTGGCATGCCAGGGTGGTGCTCTCGGCCCCGGCGGCAGAGGGAGCCCCTGCAGAAGGCGCCCCTTCTCTTGACTGACCCCTCACGCTCCCGCGGCGTCGTGAGAGAGGCCGTTTCCCTCCGAGGAGCACTAGACGACCAGGCAGGAAGATGACGTTCTGCAGGGCCCGGCAGTGGCTTCCCTCCACGGTGGCATTGCGGATGTGAGAGCCACACACTGAATATCCAGAAGAAGCCACAGGCTCTAGAGGACAGAGCCCCAAGCGGATGGCCTGGAGACGTAGTACCAGTCTCAGCTTCTCAGGTGACCTCAGACCTTGTTCTATCAGGCGTGAAATGGGCTTGACACTTATCTCTTTGGCTGAACTCACAGAGTGAGTCCCTCGAGTTGGTGTGGAAACTGTAAAGCACTGTGCTTATGGTGACAGTGGAGATGATTTCTTGGGCTGGGGGGCTAGATCACCTGGATTTCAAATTCTAGCCCAGATGCTCATGAGTGGTGCACTCAGGGACACATCTAACCTTAGGGAAAAATAAGGATGATAATAGTGCCAACCACATGGGGTCGTTGAGATGACTTGGGTCCGTGCAAGTCAGGCACTGAGAACCGTGCTTGGCTAGCGGTAAGTGCTGATGAGTATTTGCTCCGGCAATGGTGCTGAAGATCATTCGGACAGGGTGCCTTGGGGCTCTAAGAGTTGAGATGGGGCTAGGTAGAAACTGGCAAAAATCACTCAAAAGCAGCAGGCAATTTTCTCTCAAGGGGAGAATTCATCTTGGTTTTGGAAACATCGCTGACTTGGACTTTTAATAACGCGAAAGTAAAGAGCAAAGGCCCCTTCTCTCGCTCTGGGTAAAATGGGTGTTGGGCCTGAATTTGCGGGGGTGGTGAGCCGGCCCCAGCCTCGTGGAGGTAGATCGCAGATACTTGTGTTTTCACCTTGTGTGAAGTATCTTTCACGTTGTTTTGACCATGACATGAAGGAATATACTCCACAATGTCATATGCACACACTCATACTTCAAACGAAACTCGCCCACAATACGCCTGCCCTTACTTCCTTAAACACGCTCTGATATTTTTTATCCTTCTCTCTTTTTTTTCTCTTGATATGCTGGTTTTAACCCAGGCAATTGATCTCATGACCCACCACTGGGTGTGGACCTCGTCTAAGAAGCTGTGCTGTGAGGGACCCCGCAGGAGGGGTCTGGCCCCGGCCCTGAGAGCAGCTCTTTCCCCTCTGGTCATCCCTCCTGTGGTCTCTAAAGCTTCAGGATAGTTCTGTCAGAAACTGCAGCCTGGTCTTGGCTGGGCCGTGGGAGGTTCGAGGGGCACTGCCCACACTGGAGGGCAAATAAGAGCAGAGCCCCTTCTCTAAAGCCAGAGTGGCAGTTATGACAAGCCACAGAGAGCAGGGAGCCTGGCATTTCAGCCTCTCCAGCAGCGCACAGTCAGTGCTCAGTGAAGGTCTGAGGAATCAAGAACGGGGGGAGTGCCCTGGACAGGGGCTACTCCTAGGCTCTGCTCCACCTGCAAAATGAAGGCCTGGTCTCTGGGGGATCCCTCAGTGAACAAACAGGAACTCCCTTTGGGGAGTGGAGAGACCCAACGTGGCACCATCATATGTGCTATTTGTGCAAGGCGGGGGTGCCCCGTGGGGGCGATGCTTTCCGACCTCAAGCTCATCTCTAGGACAGACCTCGAGAACCCTGAAAGGCCACCTTCCCTCATGGGCTCAGGTTGGTGGGCATCTTCATAGGTGTGATGTCACTCAATTGAGGCTGCGTCCTCTCTGAGTGTTGGAGAGCTTTGTGAGGGGAGGGCTGGGGAAGAGGCTGGCAGGAGAGTGAGGAAAGGGAGGTCTGGTGACAGTTCCCAAGGCTTTCCTCCAGGATGACATCAGCTTCTAAAGTCCCAGTTATGACTGGGACAGGGTGGCAGCTCCAAACTCCTTCCCTGTTTAAAAAAATCAGGCCAGGGGCCAGCCCGGTGGCGTAGTGGTTAAGTTTGCGCACTCTAGCTGCCTGGGATTTGTGGGTTTGGATCCTGGGTGTTGACCTACGTGACGCTCATCAAGCCATGCTGTGGCGGTGTCCCATATATAAAATAGAGAAAGATGGGCATGGATGTTAGCTCAGAGCTAACCTTCCTCAGCAAAGAGAGGAAGGTTGGCAATGGATGTTAGCTCAGGGCCGATCTTCCTCACAAAAAATAAAATCAGGCCTGGGTTTGTTCAGTCACTCAACAAATATGTACTGAACTATTATATGGCAAGCATAGTGGTGGGCAAGGGACACAGAGATGTCCAAAGGCGAGGTCCTCGCCCTCCGGGAGCTTAAGACATCTGGTCTTAGTGGGGGACACATTCAATAAGTAAACAAGAAGATATCCTGGAGTGACAAGTGCTCTAAGGGAATAAGGAGGGGTAATGGGATAGAAAGTGAGTGGGGTGGAGGCCACTTTTGATGAGTGGGAATAAGAACAGGCGTTTATGAGGAAATGGCATTGGAATTGGAATTGATGAAAAGATCTGTGAAACAAAGATCTGTGCTTCCCAAATGACATTTTGAGAGCAAAATATAGATTTCCAGGCCCCGTCCTAGACTTAGTGAAGGAAAATACTAGGGGCAGTGCCCAGGAATGTGCATTTTTCTTCCAAATGATTCTTGTGTGCCCTAAAACTGGAGCCCCGGCCCAGGCTTTTCTGTTTAGAGATCACATCTGGTGAACTTCAGGGTCCCTCCAACTCCCAGGGCCTGTGGTTCAGGGAAGGGAATTTCTCATGCGTGAGGGCCAGGGCAGGAGAGGAGCAAGACTGCTTCTGGTCAGAGGGCAAGATGCAAGAAATGAGCATGCACGGCTCCTCGACACACAGGGGGAGCTCACCCAGGGCCCTGCCTCCCTGCAGCTGTGATCTTGGGGCTGCCCTCCTTCATCCCTGCTCCCGCTCCCTCGAATTTAATTTCACGTGTTGTTATTACCGGACCAAATGTGAGTCCCCTTCTTGGTAAGTTACTCAAACTACACCAGAAGTAGCTATCACACAAAGCAGAAATTTTATTTGCAGCATATAGTAAAGAAAAAGGAGACCATAGGGAATGATTTCACAAAGCCATGGCTCCCTGAGCCTGAGGAGGTGGGTACCTTTATTTGGGGTAGGGAATGAATATTCAAAGGGGAAGTTTCATCATCGCATGTAGAGGTGGGCATAAGCTTGCATGTGTGGTTTGAAATCATGCTTTTACATACATGGCATGATCTAAAAATGGCTGCTTTGCCCCTCTCAGAGGAGGAGAATTTATATATTAAAGGAGGGCAGGATATTTTAGAACAACTGTCTGCCTGTTTGTGCAGATATCACTCTTGTGGTTTCTTTCTGTGTGGGTCTGGGCCTGTTCAGAGAGGTTGTCCCTCAGAGCTTCTTCTTGGAATATAGCTGGCATAAGCTCAAGACCCCAAAGCGTTAGAGAAGGAACTTCTGCTCCTTTCAACAAGACAAGAGGATTAGGTCCAACAAGACAAGAAAAAAAACGCTAGCGTTTAGACAGGACAAGAGAAGCAGTCCATGGCTGGTGACGCTGTGAGCGGGGTGGTCTTAGCAGCCTAGATGAGGTCCATCTCTTGCTTTGGGAACATGTCAGGCAGTTGGTGCCTGCCCTCTCTCCAGGCATATTTTGTGATCCTAGGTCGCCCATGGCCCCTGCCCCACCTGTCCTAGGTGTGGTGCAGAGTCCTTCATGCTGTGGGCACTGGGACTGGCTTGGCAATTGACTCCCTGTGAGAGTGGGGTTTTACACCTGCAGTGGCGGCTGCAGTAGGACACCCATGTAATCACAGCGGACGGGGAGCCAGGGACCAGACAAGTTTTTAGTCTGTCCCAGCCCGGGGGGCTGAGGCCAGGAGCAGGCTTCCTCCAGGGAGCTACGAAAATCCAGAAACCTGTTGTGTTTACCTACAAACGCTCTTTATCCATTCATCACCTCCACTTCCCATGCTGTAGGTCCTGCCTGCCCTGGCCTCAGTTTCCCCTTCTATTCAATAGGAGGCCCCCTTAGGATTTCTTTGGGAGTAGAGAAAGCAGGGTTTGCTTTTAAAGGAGCGGTTGGGTTGCTGCACTCTGCTTGGGCAGCGCTGGGTCGCAGGTTCGGATCCTGGCGCGCACAGACACACCACTTGTCAGGCCATGCTGTGGCGGCATCCCATATAAAGTGGAGGAAGACGGGCACAGATGTTAGCCGAGGGCCAATCTTCCTCAGCAAAAAGAGGAGGATTGACAACGGATGTTAGCTCAGGGCTGATCTTCCTCACACACACACACACACACACACACACACACACACGCCTCGCCTTCCTCCTCACACCTCCGCGCAGCGATCTCCGCTGCGGCGGCCGCACACGCGGTCCTGGGGGATCGGGGAGCGCCTCCCGGGCCAGCGGCTGGCCGGTCGGCGGCGACCCTGTCGGGAGGAGGGAGAGAACGCGGCGCGGCAAGGTCGCGGTCCGAGGCCCCGGCGCCGGCCGCCGCGCTCCCAGCCGCGGCTCTCTGAGTGGCCACGCCGATACCCGCCGGGCAGCCGCGCAGTCCAGCGCTCGGCGCGCGCCCGCCCGCCGGCCCATGCCCGTGGGCCGCGCACCGGCCGCCGCAGCGCCGAGTCGGAGGGCCCAGCCCGGGCGCGCCGCGGGCAGGCCCGGGTGAGACGGCGGCATGGGGCAGGCGGGCTGCAAGGAGCTCTGCCGGTCGCTGTTCGACTACAAGACCGAAAAGTATGTCATCGCCAAGACCAAGAAGGTGGGCCTGCTCTACCGGCTGCTGCAGGTCTCCATCCTGACGTACCTCGTGGCGTGAGTTCTCCGGGGGCTTTCAGGAAGGGGGAAGGGGAGGGGGAGAGGCGGGGGACGGGGTGGAGGGGTGGGGGGCTCGTAGGGGTGGTGGTGGTGGCGGAGGTGGCGGAGGCGGCGGAGGCCAGCAGCGGGACCTTCTCCAGGGTCCTGGAATCGGCGTGTGTGCACATGCTGTTCCCTGTGGTTGGGGTGTCTATGACCCTGCATGGGAGGGGTCCCTCCTTGGGCCCTTGGTGTAAGGGTAGGGGGTAAGAAGGGAGCCCTCTACTCCCCCACCGGCTCTGGAGGTGATGAGATGTGGGCAGAGGCTTCTGGGTTCCTCGATTTGTGAGGCTTTCCGTGGGCAGCTCTTTCCTCCAGGGCTGGAGCCCCCAGCGTCAAGGCTACAGGAAGGGGGCAAGGATGCAGGGGGCTGGGCTGCAGCTGTCACCACAGGAGTCTCCCTGGGCCCTGGCCTTGCGCTGGCCCAGGCACCAGAAGAGTTATTTATAATCACTGAGCTCAATGCCAAGCTCCGGGCTGGGACAACTCATGAGCCTGGCATGTCCCAGAACTCTCCTCTGGTCAACCTGCCCCACCCGTGGCTGGCCTCTCAGGTATCCAGCAGGGGTCCTGCCCAGGGCCCTCTACCCCTGCACCCAGCTGGGCTGTCAGCCTCTCCCACCCCCTCCCGTCTGGCAGGAGCTGGCACCATCAGCTGAGGGGGCAGCTCCTTGGGGTTGTTCAGCCCGGCACTGTTCAGAGCCCTCACCCCTGAGTAGGGAGAGGACAGGTGGAGGGAGGAAATGCCAGATGAGTGGGATGCTGAGGCATCTCTTACTCCTTTAGTAAATGCTGTTGAGTCCCTCCTAGTTCCTGACTGGAGCAGGAGCAGCCGCCGCTCCTGGGAGGGCAGCCCTGACCTCACCTGGAGGCAGTAAGGCCCTTGGCTGCTCCCACCTGAGGCCTTTGTACACGCTGTTCCTCCTCTGCGGGGTTAGCCCACTCATCCTTCAGACCTGGGTTGTCCCGTAAGCCCTCTTCTTTTCCTCCGAGGTATTCCCACAGTGTAATTATATGCTTATCTGGTGGACCATTTGCTTAATGTCTGTGTCTGACTCTTTCTAGCCTGGGAACCCCTGAGGACAGGGCCTGGTGTCACCTAACTGCTTAGGGAATAGGTGTGAGATGAATGAGTGAATGAATGAATGAATGAATGTTGTTCCTTGAGCATTTGCTGCTTCTGTCCAGGCCCCGCCCAGTGTGTCCTTACTGATATGGCTGGTTGGCTCAAGGGTCACAGCCCTCACAGTCCGGAGACAGGACAGCCTAGGGCCCAGGACATGCCAGCCCTGCCCTCAGGGATGAGGAGGGCGGACGCCTCCTGGTTGGCACCTGCTGTACCAAGAACCCTTCCTGGTGCCCTGGGAGGTACAGGACATCCCACACCATTACTGCATGACCTCAGGCTGTCGGCTTCCTGCCCTCTCCTGGCCTCAGTTTCCCCAACTTTCCCAAGGGGAGGTTAACCTGGACAACCTCTAACGTTAACAGTAACATCGACAATAAGTTGGTGAGTTATATTCATTGAACTCTTCCTCTATGCCAGGCACTCAGCATGCTAAGCAATTTATATGTGCCATCTCATTTTTTAGAAAAATGTTTTTTGTATTTTTGACATAATTTTAGACTTACAGAAAAGTGACAAGTATAAAAAAATTTTTTAATGCCCTTCATCTAGATTCCCCACATATTAACATGTTACTCCATTGGTGTTGTCCTTCTCTGTTTGTGTCTCCACACACATACACACACACACACGCATATATGAAATTTTTTCTGACTGTTTAACACTAGGTTGCAAACATGATGCCTATTTACTCCTAAAGACTTCAGTGTGTATTTCTTAAAACAAGGAATTCTCTTATTTAACCAAATACAAGTGTGAAAATTAGAAAATTAACATTGAAACAATATTATTATCTAACCTACAGACCTGTTGTAAATTGTCCCAATAATTACTTTATAGCAAAAGAAAATCTGAGATCGTGCCTTGTATTCAGTCGTCATGTCTTCATGGTCTCCTTGAATCTAGAATTGTTCCTGTGTCTGTCTTTGTATTTCATGACATTGACATTTTTTGAACCAGATTTTTTTTTTTTTACCATTTTTTTGTGTGTGTGTGTGTGAGGAACATCAGCCGTGAGCTAACATCCGTGCCAATCCTCCTCTTTTTGCTGAGGAAGACTGGTCCTGAGCTAACATCCGTGCCGATCTTCCTCCGCTTTATATGGGACTCCACCACAGCATGGCCTGACAAGCGGTGCGTCTGTGCGTGCCCAGGATCCGAACCTGGGCCGCCAGCAGCAGAGTGCGCGCACTTAACCGCTATGCCACGTTGCCGGCCCCTACCATTTTTTAATTGAGGTAAAATTCACATAGCATGTCATTCACCATTTTAACCATTTTAAATGATACAATTCAACAGTGTTTAGTACACTCACAATGTTGTACAACCATCACCAATACCTAATTCCAGCACATTTCTATCACCCCCAAAAGAAACCTGTTTCTATTAGCAGTCAGTCGCAATTGTCCCCTACCACCATCCCTTGGCAACCACTAATCTGCTGTTTGTCTCTATAGATTTGCACATTCTGGATGTTTCGTATAAATCAAATCGTACAATATGTGGCCTTTTTTGTCTGTCTTCTTTCACTTAGCATGTTTTCAAGCCTTATCCGTGTTGTAGTATGGATTGGTACTTCATTCCTTTTAGGGCTGAATAGCATCCCATTGTATGACTATACCACATCTTGTTTATCTGTTCCTCTGTTGATGGACATTTGGACTGTTTCTACTTTTTAGCTCTTACGATTAATGCTGCTAGGAACATTCATGTACACATATGTTTTCCGTTCTCTTGGGTATATTCTTTGGCATGGAATTGCTGGGTCATATGATAACCTTCTGAGGAACTGCCAAACTGTCTTCCACAGCAGCTACACCATTTTACCTTCCTGTCAGCAAGTACCAGTTTCTCTGCATCCTCACCAACACTTGTTATTTTTCGTTTTATGATTATAGCCATCTTACTGGGTGTGAAGTGTTATCTCATTGTGGTTTTGACTTTCAGTTCCCTGATGACTAATGATGTTGAGCATCTTTTCATGTGCTTATTGGCCATTTATATATCTTTCTTGGAGAAATGTCTACTCAGATCCTTGGCCCACTTTTAAATTGGGTTGTCTTTTTCATTGTTGAGTTGTAAGAGTTCTTTATATACAGGCATGTGCCACATAACAGCATTTCGGTCAACGACAGACTGCATATACCATGGTGGTCTCATAAGATTAGTACCATATACCCTAGGGTGTAGTAGGCTAGACCATCTAGGTTTGTGTAAGTATACTCTATGATGTTGTAGGAGATCAAAATTGACCACCTCAAAATATGTCTTTTTACCCTGCTTATTTTATCAATAGACTAGGAGGGTCCTTGCTAAGACCAAACATTTACATTTATAAGGAAAATCTCCATTTGTAGAGGTATCTCCCTCTCTGTACCAGGAAGAAGGGGAGATGACTTTATCTCTAGAATCTCTTATCAGTGTGGAAGGTGAGGACTTATAGCTGCATACTCTTGTTTCTGGTAATTTCCCATAGCTGACTCCCCCACCCCCAACACCCTCCTTTGCTGAATATGCTGTTTAAGGTGAAAACCTCCGCCATTTGTTGAGAAACTCAGTTTCCCTGGTCTCTTCCAAGTATACATGTTATAAAGCTTTGTTTGATTTTATCCTGCTATTTGGTCTCATGTCAGTTTAATTTGTAGCCCAGCCAGAAAGGACCCAGAGTGGGTAGAGGATAGCCTTTCTCCCCTTCAGTTTGGCAACGAGGGTGGGATAAAAATTTCACTGGCTGGACGCTCTTCGCTCCTGGACTACTGCAGCTGAGAGGTCCTGGACCCCTGACAAGAGCCTGCAGGAGGTAAAGAGTTCTTACCATGTCAGTCTCCTGGATCTCTGCCTGCAGGGTCCAGTGGAAATGAGAGCGGTGACTTTTTTTCTTTATAAATTTAGATTAGCAGGAGAAAATATTGGTGAATCTAGCTTCTTGGACTCAGCAACTCTAGGATCTGGTTGAGTACTCACTGGTTAAGTGATCCTTTTCCTCCCAGAAATAGTCCTTGTCTCTGTCTTTTTTTGTCATTGGTCATAAGACACAGGCATCTATATAAGCCTATCATCTGGGCTTTTGTCTTGTTCTATGTCTTGAGAGCGTGGCTTTGTGACCTCGTTGGTCTCCACCATCCAGAGGATGCATGTACAGGCACGCGTCTTGGTGGCCAGTCAAGTAAACTGGGGTTCCAAGGGACACAGTCTTTGGCTATGTCTGCTCTCAGGTTTGTCATAAGGGGTCCCATTTGCCGTTTCGTAAGGGGCCTTTGTCGTCTCCTTGTTGTGCTTTCTCATTTTGGGGAGTGAATTCTCTTTTGGGGACGCCTTGTGTGTCCATGGTTAAGCTTTGGTATGAGTGCTGTGAAGATTAAGATCCTACTCATCAATGTGGCCAGACAATGGATCATTTAAATTGGGAAAAATTCTAAATTGGGGAAAAAAAATTTTTGAGAGCTCTCACCATAATTGTTTTATTGGTACCCATGAAAAGGCCAAATTAAAAAAAACAAAAGGAGAAGAAATAAGGAAAAAAATTAGACTAGCCTTAAGACTCAGGTTACAATTAAATTTTAAAAAATGTGAAAGTGTAAGTGTTGATAAGATTATAAAGGTTGGAATGTTTAAGCTAATTTTATATAAAGAGGTTGTATCAACTTTGTCTGAGTATGTTTTAAAATGTCTGACTGGTAGGGCCGGCCCCGTGGCTTAGCGGTTAAGTGCGTGTGCTCTGCTACTGGCAGCCCGGGTTCGGATCCCGGGTGTGCACTGACGCACCGCTGCTCCGGCCATGCTGAGGCCGCGTCCCACATACAGCAACTAGAAGGATGTGCAACTATGGCATACAACTATCTACTGGGGCTTTGGGGAAAAAAAGGAGGAGGATTGGCAATAGATGTTAGCTCAGAGCAGGTCTTCCTCAGCAAAAGGAGGAGGATTAGCATGGATGTTAGCTCAGGGCTGATCTTCCTCACAAAAAAAAAATAAATAAATAAAATAAAATGTCTGACTGGGAATGCTTCCCTTGTCCAAAATTATAAGACCAAGACCTATTGATAAAGTCCTCTTTTTTTTTTTTTTGAGGAAGATCGGCCCTGAGCTAACATCTGCCAATCCTCCTCTTTTTGCTGAGGAAGACTGGCCCTGGGCTAACATCCATGCCCATCTTCCTCCACTTTATATGGGCCGCCGCCACAGCATGGCTTGACAAGCGGTGCGTCGGTGCACGCCCAGGATCCGAACCGCAGCTGAGTGTGCGCGCTTTAACTGCCTGTGCTACCAGGCCGGCCCTGATAAAGTCCTAAAGAAAACTATGATTAGAGATATAAGAGGTGATGGAATTCAGATGAAATTTTTTAGAAACACTGATTTATTTATGGGCTTTTATGTGAAGTGATTGTATCTCTTTTTGCCTGATTGTATTATAGATTGTATTATGGGAATCGATATTGTGTCTCACTGGGAAAAGGGAAAATTTCCCATGCCTGATTGTAAGAGAGTGTATAAATCTACCCTTCAGACAGTGTTAATTAAATTTAGGAAAAGAAAGTCAGTAGGGTTGCCTGAGGCCACACCATATGAGATAAAAACTAGAGGCTAATATCAGATGCTAATAAAGAAGATAATGGGAGCTTCCCTCTGTCAAGGTCTAGGGTTAAATTGTACACTTAGAGAGGTGCAAACTTTTAAAGGTGTGATATACAGTGTCCTGAAAGTTTAGCACATACAAGTCTTTTGATTCACTTCTTAAGTTAAAATTTTCCCTGATATAAAACAAATAAGTGAAAAAAAAAAAGTAACTGGAAGGGTGGGTCAACTTTGTCATTCAAATTGTAATCCAGTTCTTTGGGGACCTGGAAACAACTGTCTTTGTCTTAGAGGTAAGGCAGATATGCCCCAGGAACTCTATCTTGGAGAAAACTTGAGTGGTTTCTCTGTGCCTTTATGATATAGATTTCCTGCTCCCATCTTCTCTAGGACCTGAGAGCCATTCTTTGAAATGCAAATGTTTCTCAGAAACTGATGGGTTTAGTATTACATCTGAATCATAACAAAAATTTCCCGTCTCTATGTCTATCTGTGTGTTCATGTGTGTCTATATGTATGTTATGTATTGTGATATTTTACCTCTGGATAGCCAAAATCAAGAGCTCTGTTTAATTGACTTAAAGTAAGCGCGTACATGTCTTTCAAGTTAATGTGATATGAAATAATCTCTGGTAATTGAAAGCTGGTTTATAGTTTGTGACATGTGTACTTAAATTAACTTCCAAAATCTCTTTGGTAACTTAAAACTTTGAAGTTTTGCAAAGTTAAATTAAATGATAAAAAAATCATTGAGTATTTAGATCATTTTCAAGGAAGATAAGATATTAGATATTAATTACTAAATATAAGCTTGTCTACTTTTGGCTTCTTATTGCAGGAAAACTAAAAGGTGTTTTGGGCCTATTGGTAAACATGTCTTGTGTTTTATTAAAAGATTGTACTATAAAGTAACATGTTTCTAGAAATTATGAAAAGTGTTTATAAATTGGCCAAGCCACGAAATGCTAATATAAAAGAAAGTTTATAATTGCTTACTTCTAGTTTTTACTTAAAAATTAAGGTTTCTGAGGGTTAAAATTCTAATATGTGATTAAAGCTACTAGAAATTAATAAGGAAAATATGTTTGTATTCAAGGAAAGTAAGATCAAATAAATTTCCTATATTGTTTTTATCAGGTCTTTAATCACAGGTGCTAAGGTTTTTTTTACAGCTATTTAATTTTCTGCATTTGCCTAAAAGTCTTTAACTGTCATCTTGGTTAAATGGATAACTAAGCATTGTTTCATAGGGACCTACGATATTGTGTGGGTAAATGTTATTGATCTAAGTGTTTTAAAAATTATATAACATTCTAGAATTCTGATCTGTCCTGGTTATCAGTCATAATTCTAGTTATTATCTTAAAGTGCTGTATGTTACAGAAATAACCAAATTTCTTTGTCAATTGTCATTTTTAAGTCTTTTGTTGTTTACAGATAGTTATTGTTTTACTCTGATGCTTTTGCAAATATGTTTCATCTTCAGAGAAGTTCATGGAAAGGACTCTAATGTTTACTCTGGAATACAGGTTTCTGACAAACTTTCAGATCATAAAACTGAACTGGATAAGAAATTACAGAACTCTAATGGAGAAACTGACCTCATAAAACTGCTAACAATATTAAGATCAAGAATCGATTACACTGAACTGAATGAACTGATGAGGATGATTATAATTTTTATGACTTTTGTTTGAAATATTGCTGATTTTTCTTAACGTTTTGTTTTTTCAGATTTAAGGAAAACTTTTTCTCTTTTCTGCTGAGCTAGCTATGACTTATGGCAATTTGGTAAATTATACTTTTGTAAGTAGAATTAAAATATTTATCTTTTTTCTCTCTACCTGATCCCTCCAGAATTTGAAAACTCTTAGTAAGTAAATATTCTTATTTCATGGCAATATAGTTATTTACATAAGTTCAATAAGAATCTGTTCTCCTTATAACAGGACACAATTGGAAGCATTGGTTATATTACCAAAGCTTTGACTGGAATACTATATTTGACAAGGATTGGACTTTATAGAATAAAGCCACGTGGAAATATTGGCCTGGTACCTTATGTTCAGTGTTCCAAGCAGCACTTACTGGACAAGTAAGGAATGTCACTTATCTGGCAGGTGCAAGGAACTTCAAAATATTTTGGGGAACCTTGAAAAAGAGAGGAATTCACCCAAATATGTGGGTATTGCAGGCAAAGTCTGATGACAAAATCCTTGGCTTGGCTTTCCTGGCCTCGAGAGGCCTTTGAAGTTCAATCTGAGATTCCTTATAAAAAGTTTCAGCAAAGCAGATTTAAAAGAGCTTATATGATCAATTGCTATTCTTGCTGTTCTTATGTAAATAATTGGGCCAAATTTATTGAAACTAGGCTTATTTTGCAAACCAGTTAGTCTCAATTTGGCTATCTTTTACAAAGAATGAGGGTGATTTTAGAGAGAAAAATTATATTTCAGTGGAAACTATAGTACACATTTGTGGATATTAGATCCTAGTTTTATTAATTGTCTTTGAGGTTTTTGTTTTATATCTGTTAACTGGACTGGATCTTGAATTCTTCCAGTCTCCTGAAATATCTGGCTACAAATCTCCAAACTAATGTTTTTGATTTTTTCTGTCATTTTCATTTGGAATCACTGAGAACTGAACCTGCCCTTTTCCTGAAGCCTTGCAAACTGAAGCTGGAGGGCTTGATATAAACTTAGAGATTAGCTATGACATCATCAGAGACATTTTAAGCTGCAAAAGACGCTTTGACGCTAACATCTAGAAATCTTAGCTGGCTGTCCTCTGAGCTCAAAAACTGGTTTATAATTTGCCCCAACCATTAACCTTGTTTTTCTTTTGTTTCCATAGAAATGCTTATTAAATACCTGATTGCTTGCTTCCACAATATAGGCCTAACTGTGGGAGCCCACCAACATCACCACCTAAAATGAACTTAACTGAACTGATCTATTATCAGGACTAAGAAATGTGTTCAATGAGATGGCACAATCTGCCAACTCAGCTTCTGGACTGCGAAACTTCTTAAGTTTCAAAAGGACTGTGAAACTTCTTAGTTTCAAAAGTGGGACTGTGGGAGATCAAAATTGATCACCTCAAAATATGTCTTTTTACCTTGGTTATTTTATCGATAGACTGGGAGGGTCCTTGCTAAGACCAAACATTTACATTTATAAGGGAAATCTCCATTTGTAAGGGTATCTCCCTCTCTGTACCAGGAAGAAGGGGAGATGACCTTATCTCTAGAAACTCTTATCCGTGTGGACTTAAATCTGCATACTCTTGTTCACTGTGCTTTCTGGTAATCTCCCATAGCTGACTCCCCCACCCCCAACATCCTCCTTTGTCTACCTGAATATGCTACTTAAGGTGAAAACCTCCGCCATTTGTTGAGAAACTCAGTTTCCCTGGTCTCTCCCATGTACGCATGTTATAAAGCTTTGATTTTCTCCTGCTATTCGGTCTCATGTCAATTTAATTTGTAGCCCAGCCAGAAAGGACCCAGAGTGGGTAGAGGATAGTCTTCCTCCCCTTCAATGTTCACACAATGACAAAATAGCATAACGATGCATTTCTCGGAACATATCTCCATCGTTAGGTGACGTGTGACTGTATTCTGGGTACCAGGCCCTTATCAGATATATGATTCATAAACTTTCTCCCATTCTGTGGGTTATCTTTTCACTTTCTCGATAGTGCCTTTGATGCACAAAAATTTTTAATTTTGATGAAGTCTAACTTGTCTATTTTCTTTTGTTGCTTATGTTTTCCGTGTCACAGGATTTTGCACTCTAGTTTTGTAGAATGCCCCTCAGGTGGGATTTTCTGAGGTCTCCTTGTGGTTAGTTCAGGTTATGCACCATCTTTAACCATCCTCACACCCCTGGTGGAAGGCACTGTTACCCTGTGCTCACCCCCAAGGTTCATAAGCTTGCCCGAGGTCACATGGCCAGTGCGTGGGTGAGCAGGTTTCAGGACAGACCTGCCCAACTGCAGGGCCTCAGGTCCTGAGAGCAGCGGTCTCTGCCTTGGGCTTTCTTGTCACCTCTGCTGCTTGCAGGATGGGGTTTCAGGCAGCAGTGGGAGTTGTGACCCCCGCCCAGGAGCTGGTGGGAAGGGCGGAGGCCCAAGCCTGCCCCCACTGCATCCTGGGCCTGGGGAAACTTCCCTGAGGGCAGCAACAAGGCTGACGCCCACCTGCTGCCCCCTCCCCACAGCTGGGTGTTCCTGATAAAGAAGGGTTACCAAGACACAGACACCTCCCTGCAGAGCAGCATCATCACCAAAGTCAAGGGTGTGACCTTCACCAACACCTCGGAGCTCGGGGAGCGGCTCTGGGATGTTGCCGACTACGTCATCCCACCCCAGGTCTGAGCCCCAACTCACCACTGGGGCCCAGGCTGGGAGGGCCTGGCTCTGGGTGGGTCACATGGGAAGCTGCTCGGGGACCCACGGCCCTCCATCCATTATCTCCTTTGGCCCAAGACAGCTGCCAAGGTTTGCAGATAGATAGACCCTGCCCAGATCCTTCACCCCACACCAACCCCCCCCTTCCCCCCCCCGCCGACTGCCTTACGAGAGCACTCTGTTCCCAACAAATCTGAGCCTGTTGAGACCAAATAGGCTCAGAGAACTTCCAGGTCAGTGTGAGTCAGGTGGCTTGGCACAGAGAGCCCCTCCCTTATACTAGCCACTGCCCCTAGGAAGGGCTCCTTGGCCTTTTCACAACAGGCCTGGGCCAGGCCCAGGGCCACCCCGTCACTGCCCCTTCTCCTCCCAGATCTGGACTTGGCCCCCAGAGGCTAAGGTCAGAATAGAGATCCATGGGGTGGGGGCAGTTTGGGATTGTGGGCCTGGAAGGGACCTATCAAGAGATATCTACTCAGGGACTCCGAGGTCAGTGGGTATAGGGGCAGGATCCACCAATGTTGTGGCCCCATTGTCCCCAACACGCCTGCAGAGACCCTGCCCCCTGCCAGGCAGCCCTGGGAAGGAGGATCCCCAACCCCTCTCTGGTTCCTCAGGGAGAGAACGTCTTCTTCATTGTCACCAACCTGATCGTGACCCCCAACCAGCGGCAGAGAACCTGTCCTGAGGTTTGATTTGGTGCTGCAAGCTGGGGAGGGGGCGGGAAAGCCACCAGCAGGGGTGGGGTCCACCCCTCTCCGGAAGCAGGGGTTTCTGGGGGATGTGTGCACCAGTGCACGTACTGGCATTGTTTGAGGGAGAAGCAGGTTCTCAAAGGGCGTATGGTCCCAGGCGGGGGAAGGATCCCTGTCCTAACTCCTGGGGTGGGACCTGGCTCTAACCTGGGGCCCCTGCAAGGGCCCCCTGAGCCAGGCGCCCTTTCTCTCTTGGCAGAGTGAAAGCATCCCCGACGCCCTGTGCTATAATGACAGTGACTGCCCTCCTGGGGAGCCTGTTGTGGCTGGAAATGGTGAGGCCTGGAGCAGCCAGGGCTGGGGCAGAGGGGGACTTGGAGCCGGGAGGTTGCTGGCATTGTCCCTGTCCCACCCCTGCAGGAGTGAGGACTGGCCGCTGCCTGCCGCTGGGGGACGCGCAGAGGGGCACCTGTGAGATCTTCGCCTGGTGCCCGGTGGAGACAAAGTCCAGGCCAGCGTGAGTGGCTGTGGCCTTGGTACCCTGAGGAGTCACCTGGTCCCGTCCAGTGGGTCCCAGCCTGACGGTGGAGACACGTCCACTTGGGATCCTCATTCTGAGGGAGAAGCCAGGACACGCCACAAAGGCCTGAGCACCACCCCAACATGACCACTTGAACTGCCCTTAGCAAAGGCTCCGGGGGACGCAGGGAGCAGGAGGCCTCAGCGCGGCGCAGGGCGGGGGAGGCCCAGAGGGGCGGGGCCAGGACCTCCTGGACAGGCTGTCCTGCTTGCTTTCCAGGAAGCCACTCCTGGGCCAGGCTGAAGACTTCACTGTTTACATAAAGAACTTCATTCGTTTCCCCAAATTCAACTTCTCCAAGTACGTGGGGCTTAGCTACTGGGGATCCGGGGGTGGGGCCGTGGCTGGCCCTCCTGGTGGCTGTTCATGGGCCCATGTGCTGGCGTGTATGTGACACCGTGAGTGAATGAACCGCTGGTGATGCTGGGGCCCCTCTCCGCCTGCTGGGGGTGTGGAGCTTCTTGCAGTTGGATGTTAGCGGGAGAAGTAGTCAGGACTCGGTTAGGGGCGAAAGTCAGGGACTCAGCCTGGGCCGGGTGAGGGGCCCAGTGTCTCCTGGGTCAGGGCCAGTTTCCGGCTCAGGAGCAGCAAGTCTCACTCTCATTTCACTGCTGTTCACGGCCTCCACCCAGGACCAATGTGCTGGACACCAAAGACAGATCTTACCTGAAGTCCTGTCGATTTGGCCCCAAGAACCCCTACTGCCCCATCTTCCGGCTGGGGTCCCTGGTCAGCTGGACGGGGAACAAATTCCAGGAGATGGCCCTGCAGGTGGGTGGTGTGTGCTCCGGGAGCCCTCCCTGGAGGCCTGAGGGCTCTGGGCCTGGGCTCTTTAATGAGAGGGTGCTAGGGGGACCTGTGGGTGGGTGGCCCTGCACAGTCACTGCCTCAGGGACTCACTGTCTTCAGAATTAGCTGTGATGATATTGTATGTCAATTATACTTAATTAAATGAAAAGTGTAAAACTCAAAACAAAAATAAAACAAAAAAGAATTAGCTGTGACACAGCGGGCTGTGCCTGTGCTCGGACCTCAGCACTTGGTGAGGGGCACGGTGGGCACATGCTCTTTGGTTCTTAGTCCTTGGGCGTCAGCTGAAGCTGAGCCGAGAGGAGCCCCACTGGCCCGTCCAGCTCTTGTGTGAGTGTGTGCCCCCTCGGGAGGTCCCTGCTCCCCTGAAGCATGGAGCAGGAGGATGTGGGGCCGGGGGCGTCAGCGATGCACTTTTCTCAGCCACTCGACAGGTGGGGTTGGAACCCTGGACCTTCCCTCTTCCTCCCAGAAGGATGCTCCAGCCACTGACCCCTTGCCTGAGCACTTCCCCCATCTTGTCCAGCTCTCTTTGAAGAGCTGGTCTGTGACTTCTGTCCATCTCCAGAAAGATCTGTGCACTGATTCCTGTTTCTTTTTCATCAAGGGCGGTGTGATAGGAATTCAGATTGAATGGGACTGTGATCTTGATAAAGCTCCCTCTGAATGCAACCCTAACTATCATTTTAGCCGTCTGGACAACAAATTTTCAGAAAACTCTATCTCTTCCGGGTACAACTTCAGGTAAACGGGGCTAAGTCTGCTGCCTTGTGACCCTGTCCACACTTTGTGTCCTTTCCTGGGTGCCAGTGCCATGACACCGCTTCCTGGGGGTGGGTGTCAGAGTGGGAGGTGCAGGGAGAGACAGCTGGGGGAGGTGAGGGGCGGCAGTGGGGGTGTGTCTGGGAGAGGAGAGAAGCGGGTCATCGCCCTGGGCTCACCGCGTGGCCAGCCTGGCTTCCCGGCTGGGTCAGCTCCTTCAGTGCCTTGGTGGCCGGGGTGTTGGCCCAGCGTGTAGTGGGAAAGCCCTTGCCTCTTGGGGGATGGGCTTTCACAGGATTTCAAAGATGTGGATGAATCTTTAGCATAATGCCAGCAAGAGGGTGTGCAACCTCTCCTGGGGCTGCTGAGAGCCGGGCTCCGGGGAGTGCCTATAAATCTCCGAAGCAGCCGAGTTCTGTGTTGCCAAACAGTGAATGCCCAGCTAGGCTGAGGTCTCCCCTGGGCTGTGTCTCCCCCAGGTTTGCCAAATACTACCGAGACAGAGATGGGGTGGAGTTCCGAACTCTGATGAAAGCCTATGGGATCCGCTTTGATGTGATGGTGAACGGCAAGGTGTGTGGGGCGGGTCTTCCATTCTGAGGCTGGGCGGGTCCGAGGTGGGGCATGTTGAGAAGGGACCCGGGCTGGCTCTGGTTGGAGTCCCTGGGGATCTCACCGTCCACTCTGCTTGGCTCACCCACCTTGTCTCTTTCTGCTCCAGGCGGGGAAGTTCAGCATCATCCCCACAATCATCAACGTGGGCTCTGGGGTGGCACTCATGGGTGCTGTGAGTACCTCTCCCCTCCCCTCGTTTCCCCTCTGAGCACTGGCAGTGGGACACTGCCCCAGGGGGGCTGTCCCCATGCCCCAGAAAGAACGAGAGCTGGCGAGGTCAGCACGGACATGGGTAAAGAAGGCTTTCAGGGACTTCTCACCCTGCCAGCGGCCCCCAGGGGGCAGTGACTGTCTGAGTTTCTCTTTCTAGAGCCAGAGAAGCATCTGGCTGTAGCTCTGGAGCTGAGGTGGGGCTAGGGGCTCCCTGGGATCCTGGGTCAGACCCTGAACTTCTTAAGCCTCATCTCCACTTCTGCTAAAAAGATGCAGGAGCTGGGTATATACAGGGTTTTCAACCGTGGCCTGTTGACATTTTGATAATTCCTTTTTCTGTGGGGCCGTCCTGTGCATCGTAGGATGTTTAGCAGCATCCCCAGCCTCTACCCACTAGATGCCAGGAACACCTTCTCCCACAGTGGTGAGAACCAAAAATGTCTCCAGACATCGTGAAATGTCCCCAGGGGGAGAAATCGCCCCCTGTTGAGAGTCACGGGGCTAAAAAGATGAGAGGCAGGGAGGTCAGGCTGTAGTCCTTCCTCAGGCCTGTCCTTCAGCTGGGCCCAGGGGGGCCACTGGAGAGGAAGTAGTGGCTGGAGGGCAGGGAAAGGTTTCCTCCGAATCTGACCTGCCCCTTTGTTCTTCTGAAAGTTTTTTAAAGATGTGAGAGTCGTCAGTGAGTGGCTCGCGCCTATCCCAGCAAACCTCTTGCCAGGGTTTCCGGCAGCCTCTTCTCTCCTTCCTCTGCCCAGGAGGCTACCACAGGCCTCTTGAGGCTTCTGGCAGGTCCTAGGATTGACTTTATTGAGACCAGGAAAACTGTGTCCTCTAAAGGACTCATAGAGGCCATGCTCCTGGGAGGTGCTCGGTGGATGAAAGTGAGCCCCACAGGGTTCCTCTTAACTGCAAACAGCGTTGTTTGGGAACCCTGCCTGTTTGCATACATAACTTTCTGAGAGAGGGGCCACCTTCAGTCATCACTTTCTTACGATGTGGGTCAGTCAGAACACAGGGGCATCTGGGGGGCATACCTGTGAAATGAAGGTAACGGGAAAGGGGGTGGTAGAGGGTGGGCAGGGATGGAGGAGTGTTCTCTGTTGTCAATGCAAATAATCCATAACCAATCTATAAATCAAAATTGGGGTGAGCTTATTATGAGTCAGATCTAAGGACTAGCCCAGGGCCTCCCTTCCCCAAGGAAGGAAGGGTACCAAAGAAGCGGGGTGTACAGAGTGGTTACATACTGTCAAAGAGCATGTATCACATATGATTGCAATGTCCCTTTTACAACAGTCATGAGACAGCAGGTAGCAGGTCTGCTGTCTTGATGGGTGCAGCAGGTAGCAGGTCTGTTGTCTCCAGCTGGGTGGTCACAGGGTGAGTCAGCAATCAAATCCTAGCCTAGGGAGAGATGCTTATCCTTAAGGAAATGCCATTGTGGGGGAAGTTGCACCCTTATCTTAAGGGCATTTGTTCTTGTCTTTGGGACACAGTAAATATTTAAAGCAGATGTACAATGCATGCTCAATGGCCACATCAGGCCCTTTTGGAAAAACAAGGTCAGGCTGAATTAGCTTTACACCAAATGGCCTCCTCATATACTCCAATATATCCTACCGGTTGCCATTTATTTATCACTGTGAAACAAGGAATTGATAAGTAACATTTTTGGCAGCTGGGGAAAAAAAACAGGTGTGCAGAGCCCAGGGTCAGAGGACCAAGGTCACCTGTGGCCTATCCATCAACCCTCTCCCCACCCCACGCCCTTCCTCATTCAAGAACCATCCCCCCATGCCATGGGTGGTGTCGCCCTCTGGTGGAGGAGATGGGCATTTGCATAACCTGCTCCGTGAAGTGCACGTGTTCAGCTGTCAGTGGGTCCCAGCTGGGTTAGCTCAGGCCTCATCATCTTTCCTTGAGCACCGCTGTCATGTCCTTGTTGTCAGATCCCCTCCAATCTCTCTCTTAGACTGACTACCAGAGGCTCTTTCTAAAATGCCACAATCCTGACTGTGTCCTGCCCCTATTCAAACTCCTCAGTGCCTCCCCCAGAGGATTATGACCAATGCCTTGAAGACACTCTAAGAAGCTTTACAGGCTGGTCCCCATCCACCTCTCCAGAAGTCTCTCTAGCTCTTCCCTCACAGGCCTGTGGAATTCCCTGGCATGACACGCTTGTTCCTGCCTCTGCAATGCCCTTCCTGAACTTTTTTTTTTTGCCTTGTATAAACTCCTGTTCAGACCTCAAGACTCAGCCCCGATGTCCCTCCCCAGGCTAAGTAAAGTCCCTTCTTCTCTCTGCTCCCCCTGCTCCTCTCCCCGTCATAGGACATGTCACTCTGTGTCATAATTTACGTGTTTGTCTCCAGCACCAGAAGAAGAGTCCCTCAGGGTCTCATTGTCTTAATCCTCCCTGCCCCCCGTGGTGAGTGTTCAGCACACATTTGTGAAGACGTGATCCGATGGGGTTAGGGGAGTGGGGGGGGGGCTGGCCTCAGGGATCAGATGGACTCCAGGAGAGCCTTGGCTCTACCATGGCCCAGCTCTGTGGCCTTGGACAAAGGTGCCTCTTTTTGAGCCCAGTGTCCCCATCTACGAAGTGGGGACAACGATGCCCCCTCAGCGTTGCTGCAAGATCACACAGGATGTAGCTCGTGTCAAGCGGTTGGTGGCTTTCTGGAAGTCTAGGATTCCGAGTCAGGGACCCCAACTTTTTTGCAGGGGGCTTTCTTCTGCGACCTGGTGCTCATCTATCTCATCAAAAAGAGCCACTTTTACCGCAACAAGAAGTACGAGGATGTGAGGTCAGTTATTCGTCCTCTCCAGCAGCCGAGGGCAGCCCTGTGGAGCCCCTGGGTCAGCCTCCCCCTTCCTGACTTAGAGTCTTTACCCTGGTTTGATGTGGGCGTTTGGAGAGTGGAGGCAGGGCTGAGCCCCGGGAGCTCCCTTGGGAGGGCAGGGGAAGGTGGAACGTTCTGAGCATATGCTCTGTAGGACTGGATTGCGCCTCAGAGCTGCCGGCAGAAGAAAACGCCACCACAGGCCATGGGCGGGAGACCCGGTTTCTAGGCCCGGCTCTGCCACTGTCTCCCTACGTGACTTTGGACAAGTCCCAGGCCTATTTGGGCCTCAGTTTCTGTCTCTGTGAAACAGGAGAGTTAGTTTACATATGGTGCCTTCCAGCACTTATGTTTTAGGATTCTTAGACTTGGTGGTCCTGTGGCCTAAGATTGAGGGAAGCTGGAGTGGGAAGGGAAGGAAGAAAGGGATTTTTTTCCACCATGGGGGCCTATTTCCAGGCTCTATCGGGCTGTGGGTTTGGTAGGGAGTGTGTGTGTTCAGAGCGGCAGAACACAGCGTGAGAGGGCAATCCTGATGTCTGTGGGCAGGCAATCCTGATGTCTGTGGGCAGGCAATCCTGATGTCTGTGGGCGGACAGGGAGGGGGAAGGGGCTCTGGCCCATTCGTTGGGGGAGGCTTTCTGGAGGGGCTGGGATCAGAATGAATTGCAGATGGTGGGCTCGGAACAGGCACCTGGCACTCCCTCAGCCCCACCACAGCCTGGGACAGCGGGTGGAGGGTCAGCCTGCGTCACTGGTCTGGACTGAACCGCAGCCCTGGTTCTTAGGCCGAGCCCTGAGCCCTGAGCCCTGATCCTGGTCGCAGACTGAGCCCTGCCGGCCCTGCCGGCCGACTGAGCTGCCGGAGGAGGAGGGCGCCCCCTGCAGGGCGAGTGGCTCTCAGGGCCGGCCCCGCCAGTCCCGGGGGAGGCGCCGGGCTCCGCAGGCCAGGGTTAACGGTCGTGTCCTGCCCAGGGACCTAGAGTTCCATCCCGGGTCGGCAGAGTCCTCGCGGCAGGGCGGGGCCCCGGAGGCTGAGGACGCGGTGGGGCCGGGGCTGTCGGAGCTGCCCGAGGCGCAGGACGGAGGCTGCGGCCCGAAGGAGAACGGCTGCGTATGCCGGCAGCTCCTCGAGCCCTCCAGGTGAGGGGCTGCCAGGTGAGGGCCTGCCCAGCAGAGGGCCGAGAACGACCCCGCAGAGATGGCCCCACCGGCGCTGTGCTCCCTGCTCTTGGGGTGGCCTGGCCACAAGGGCGGCCAGGACCCAGGACTCCATCCAACCTGGACTCCGGGGGGAGGGGGTGCGGGGGGTGCCTTAGCCCCTCCCTGGCCCCCATTAGCTCCTCAGTACCCCTAAGTAACGGCAAACCAGTCTGCTTGCTGTGCTATCCCGGCGTTTGGACAATAACGGACTCTCTTTTACTCAGGCTTACTCTCTGCCCGGCACTGCGCTGAGCTCTTTGTATATATGAACTCACTTCAGCAACTTACTGAGGTGGACACTAATATTCCTTATTCTACTAATGAGGAAACTGAGGCACAGAAAGGTTAAGTAACTTGCTCAAGTCACACAGCTAATAGATGGCAGAGCTGGGATTTGAACCCAGGTGGTGTGTCTCGGGAATCCAGTGCTTCTCCATCAGGTTATTCTGCCTTCTCAAGTCTCCCATCCCCCACCCACATCAGATGACTTCCCTAAGCCCCTCTTCCGTGTGGAAATTCTGGAGCTGCTCTGGCTCAGGAGGGTGGTGGCTGTGCTGACAGGTGGCCTACAGGCTGCCTTTCCCTGGGGTGCTGCCCAGAAGCCCTGGGCAGCCTGGCCGTTTCTGCAGAGATGACAGCCTGGGGCTAGGAGGGAGCCCTGGGCTGAGGCAGGCCACCTCTCAGGCCTGCTCTGCTTCTGCCTCGCTGTGTGCCCTTGAACAGGTGCCCGGCTCTTTCTGGGCATTTCCCCTTCCCCTCTTTTTCCACTGGGGGCTGGACACAGGGACATCTCGTGCTCAGTCAGGCTAGGGTTCTGTGTCTCTCCTCTTGTTAACCACGTCCCAGGAGTTCACTGGACTGGGGTGGACTTTCCTCCGGCCCCCAGCTTTCATTCCTTGCTGACTGGGGATTGGCAGCCTCTGGCAGGGAGCTGGGCCTAGGCAGGGAAGGAGTGAGAAATGGACTGGAACAGAGGAAAGGCGAAGAATGGCGAGGAGAGAGGAAAGAAAGACGAGAGGCTGGGGGCTGCAGTGGTGGGGGCAAGGAAGCAGTGGAGGCTGGGGATCTGCTAGCAGGGGTAGGCCAGGCGCCCAGCAGCTCCCTCATGCGCCCTGAGCTGTCACTTCCTGAGCTCCTCAGCCTGCAAGAGGGAAGAATGGCCTCCCTGCTGGTCTTGGCACAGCCTTGCCTGTCGCTGTGGGAGGCTCAGGGTGCCAATGTGGTGGCTGCTGCTGCTCATTGCTGGGGCAGCTCCAGAGGCCTCGGCCTGAGCATCTTCATGTGTCTGGGCTGTGGCCAGGGACCCTGAGACTGCCCCTCTCTGTGAATGTTCTGACTGCCTGCAGTGCTGCCAGCGGGAGGCTGCTGCGGGTGACTATGCCTTTAGGGAGGCGTCCCTGTCCCCCGTGTTCCCAACCGTCCTCTGTGCCCCCGCCCACCCATCCACAGGTCTGGCCCCCTGGGCAATGGAAAGGTGAACATGGAGCAGCTGCAGAACCTGCAGACAGTGGAGGCATAGCCAGAGGTATTGGCAGAGCGCAGATTTGGTGAAGACCTTGGGGGCAGAACCGCCTGCAGCTCTGAACTGGGAAGAGTCGTCTTTGCGTCTGCATGGGACAGGGGCTTCCAGGCACAGTCATCTCCTGCACTTTGGGATCTTGCTACAAGCTTTTTGCTGTTGCGTGTGGGGAGGGGAGCCTCCCAGTGGCGAGAGTGGCTCAGATGGAGAAAAGGAGGCCCTGGAGAGGGAAAGGAGGCCGGCCAGGGGCCTAGAGTGTTTTCATTTTTTCTGAGAACCTAGTTGGACATTCATGCATTCATACATGCAGTAAACATTTTTTGCTGTGGGCTGGGCCCAATCCAAGAGATGCTTAAGTGAGACGCTGACCTGGCCTTCAGGGAGGGGAGCACATTGTAATTCTCTCCAGAGCCAACAGACGTCACTGCCAGGCTCAGCCACTCCGGCCTTCCTCCAGCCTCTAGCTGAGACTTTCACGAATCCCTCTAGAGAATGAGGGCTCCTCAGAGGAAGACCTTGGCCAACATCCAAGGGGATGTTTGCCTTTGCCCCCAGGGGTCAAATTTAAAGGTGGCCAAGGAGGCAACCAGGAAAGGACTGGAGGGATGAGGCAGCCTCCGAGGGCTTCTAGGTAAGGTGGGGAAGGGGAGGCAGGGAGGCCTCTGCTCGTCTGACCACCCAGCCTTGGGAAGCTCTGGGCATAGTGTCGTGTCCAGATGGGAGATCATCTGCCTGCGTAGTTTGGCTCTTGCAGTTCTGTGGGGCTGGGTGTCCCTGCCCAGCTTCCCTCTCTCTCTCCTCAAAGGCTGGGTCTGAAGGGCTAATGAGAATGGATGGCACTCACTCAGCAGGTGGAAGCAGTTGTTGTTAGGGGGGCCAAAACTGTTAGGGAGGCCCTCACTCCCTCACCCCTGCCCCTCCTTCCCCACCCCCACCCTGCAGAACTCTGCTGCTTCCCTCCCTTAGTGGCTGTAGAGCTTGCTACTCAAAGTGTGGTCTGTGGACCAGCAGCATGGGCATCACCTGGGAGCTTGATATAAATGCAGTCTCTGGCCCCTTCCTCATCCTCCTAAATCAGAACCTGCATTTCAGCAACATTCCCAGGTCATCCGTGTGTATGTTCAAGTTTGAGAAGCCCTGGTTGAGAAGATCTGCAAAGCCTGGCTCTGAAGGAGGAAAAGGCCAGCTTTGGTGGTGGCGCCAATTTGTAGGTCAGACTTACACACATTCTACCTCGAGACCGAGGGGTCCCAGCCAGCCCCCTCGCCACCTCCCACCCCTGGGAAAGTGGCATTATGCTTAATTTATTTTCACTAGATAATACTTATACGATTCAAAAATTTAAAAGGTACAAGAGAGTAGAGTGACAAGCTTCCCTCCCACCCCTGTTCCCCAACGCACCTTACGTTACCAGTTCCAAGACGCTCCCTTGTTATGCTGAGAAGCCACTTGGTCATTCATGCCCTCACTCAGTAAATGAGCTTTTCCTGCTGCCTATGACGTCAGACCTCGTCTCCTCTGACAGAAAGGGACTCAATAAAATACGCTTAAATACTGGGCTGGGGAGCTGGCCTGCTCACTTCTTCCTCTCCCAGAGTCTGAGGAGCCCGTGTATAAACCCAAGGGGAGAGACTAGAACTCATCACTCACTGGGTCTGAACTGCTTGGCAGCAAAGGCCCACAGTGCTGCCCCTCGCCCAGCAAGCCGCCATGCTGTTTGCGCAGCCGCCCACACACCCACACATGAGGGTGCATCCTCTGTGAAGGGCTCTCTCTGGGCATCCCTCGAGTCAGGGAAGCCTGGTTCCCCTCTGCGCACAGGGGAGCCGGTGAGCATCCTTCCACTGGGGCCTTTGGAGAGGGTCAGAAGGGGCCTGAAAGAAGAGCCTCTCGGGCGAGGCTCCGCCACTGGGGCAGAGGGGAGTGGTCCCCAGAACAGGAACCCTTCTAGAGCAAGCAGCTTCCTCACCTTGGGCTGCCTGGTAATCTGTCAACAAGCCCACCAGCTCTCTGAATGGAAAGATCTGGGTGATCCACTATGGTGTCTCACTTCCTCACTATTGCAGCAAACCCTTGGATTTGATAATCTAGCATGTTACTTTTATGTTTGGGAAGAAGTAAAAAGGGCAGGGGTCATGGCTGCTTAGGATTTGGGCTGGTTTCTTTTACCCTGTTTTTGGAATTGCTTTGCAGCAGCCCTATAACCTGGAGACAGCTGTACTGTTTGTTTTATATTGGACTGAAAATGTCTTCCTATAGTATTCATTCAGTAAATATTTATTGAGTACCTGTTGTGTCAGGTGTGGGACTAAATGCTGGTGACACAGTGGCAAGCAACACAGTCCCTGCCTGAGCGCTTACAGTCTTTGTCCTTAGTGCCCTCGAGTTGATGCCATCTCCTAGCGACCCTGTGTTCAGCAGAGTGGAACCCTGCCCCGTCTTTCTGCGCCATCCTCTCACCTTCTGGCGCTCTATCAGACAATGCTCCGCTGCGGTTCACAGGGTTTTCATGGCCAATTTTTTCGGAAGTGGGTGGCCAGGTCTTTCTTCCTAGTTGGTCTTAGTCTGGAAGCCCTGCTTTTACCTGTGCACCAGGAGTGACCCTGCTGGTATCTGAAATACTGGTGAGTGCTGACTCTTAACCACCAGACCATCAGGGCTGGCTGCTTACAATCTAGGAGGGCTGAATCTTCATCAGTGGTCATGCATGTAATCAAAGAATGAATTGAGTTTTCAATGAGGAGTAGCCAGAGGTTTCCCCAAGGAAGTGACATATAAGCTGACATCTGCAAGATTAGTAGCAATCTAACTAGGTGACGGGGAAGCATTCTAGCTAAGGGAACCACACATGTAAAAGAAAGCCTTGATGTGAGCAGGAGCAACAGGGGAACTGGATGGAGACAGTGTGACTGGAGCTGGTTTTGTGAGGTTTTCTTTTCAACTTTCTTTAAGAGTTGCCCCATTAAGCCTTACTGCCATAAAGGACTTAACCTAATTGTTTCTTCAAATCCAGCAACGCTTTCCAGGTGGCCTCCCTACTGCATGTCAGGGGCCCCCATTACAGCTTCTGGATAGTGTTGTACACTGCCAAAGTTTCCTTGCTTTTGCACAGCCCCCCACTTCCTCCCTCTTTTTTTTGGCATAATCTTGGTGCATGAATGGGAGGCTCAATAATCTTATAGAGACTAGCTCCTTTCAAACTTGGGAAAGCCCCTTTCTCTCGGGGTGCCCAATGCCTCATCAGGAAGATGAGCATGCCAGCCTCTCAACGGCTTCTGTCCATGCTGTCCAGGATCATGTGTGTGATCAGGCCCTGGCCTAAAGCCATCTATCTAGTATTTTCCTAATGACTGAGTTATTCAATGCCTTGGGAGTCCTCTGATGCCGGCCCATGCGCAGTTTGTAAACTGGGTGCTATCAATGTGATGTCACAGGACCAGCCATGAAGAAGCAAAGTGCCCTCTTCTCCTGATGCAGGGTTCATCAGGACTGACCAGTCACAGCTGCCTTTTTGCCCCTGCTGCCCCATCAGTTCTTCCTTCTCAGTGGCTGGCTGCCCCACTGGGGGACCAGTCATTAAGGAGGAACATGACTTCCTCCAGGCGTATCTAAGCACCCCAGCTAAGGAGTGCAGTGCCCTGGAGTCACTAAATCAGCCCACTTGGAATGGCATCTTACGTGTCTGGAAAAGGGCTCCATTTGGTTCCAACCTGCCCCCTTCCACCCAAGTGATGCAACTTTCCTCGAATATACTCTCCAGCGGACCCATGAACGCTCTCTCCACAGGATACACCTTTCTTCCAGCTGCTTGTTTCCCCTTAGGCCAGTACACAGAATTAAAGGGAGAAGAGGGCAAACATTTTCTGGGACCTGTCCAATATATGTATTCTCTGACATTTTTATTTGGTTATAAAACAGTAAAAGGTGTCAACTTTAAATGTGTCCTGATTTTTTTCCCTTTTTGTTTTCACGGTCACCCCATGTTTTAGAGGAAAATGTAAGGAGAAAGTGAGACCAAAAGAGGCAGACACAGAAACAATTAGTGAGTGGTAGATTACATTCCTTATCATCTTGCAAAGAAATTCAAATAAAAGGAAACTCTTTTAAGTGAGCAAACATTAAGACTAGGAAGGCACTGATAAAACTGGTACTTTTCATTCAATGAGTGTAATCTGATAAAACTCTGGAAAGCATTTGGAATCAAGTTTTTATCTTCTCCTCTAGGAGCTTATTAAATTCTCTCATAATGATATGGATGTGAAGACATTCATTGCAATATTTTTTATAACAGTGAATATTTCAAACAAACTTACTGCCCAACAATAGAGGAATGGTTAAGTACATCAGCTCCCTTATCCTCCACTCTACCCCCCCCCCCCCCCCCCCGTAGGACCCACTCTGCTTCCTCCTTACTCTGCCATCAGGAATGAACCCTCCCTTCCCACTCAGAGAAGTCCCCTAGAGAGGACTGGGGGAGGTTGGGAGCGGGGGGTTTGTGCAGCCCATGAATGTGAGCATCTTCAGTGGCGGTCAGAGAAAGGGTTCAGAGGAGGTCACTGGGAGAGGGGGGCAAAGTTGTGGCCTGAGCTGCTGCTTGGCTTCATGTGCAAGCATGTGGTCCAGAACCTAAAACGGGATTCAGGAGGCTTGGGTCGCAGATCCGTTTCTGTTACTGGTCATGGGCCACCTACTGTCTGTAAAAGGAGACTTGGATTCAAGCTGTCAGATCCCCTTCTGATCTAAAACTGATTCTTTGCATGTGCTTTCTTGCAAATGCCCCCTTCTCCACACTTTAGTTGGCTGTTATTTAACCTCTGGGTCTCAGATGTAACGTTCTTTCCACCAAGAAGCCTTTCTTGACGCCCACCCCTCAACCTGGGCTGGGTTTGGGGCTCCTATGTACTCTCTTCATAGCACTTACCATCATTTAAATATCTGTGAAATTAGGTAATGCTAGTCTTCCCAGTTAGACTATAAATTCCACGAGCAACATGTTCATTACTGTAACTCTACTGCAATGTTTATTTCTCAATTAGATGTATGCATTTTATTCTAAGATAACCCTCCTGACAAGAGATCACAAATTACCATTAACCAGAAGCATTTAACACTCTAGATAAGCCCAAAGTTTAGCTTAAACATCCAGTTTGTTTAATCTTCATTAGACAAATTCCAGAAAAGAGCTTGAATTTATTTTTTTAATGGAAACAAGAACTAGCTGTAACTAGGTGAAATAGAACTGAAATGACACCACTCATACCTGAAAGCAGTGGGAGGGAAGGCTGGGCTCTGAAAAGTACACTCAGCCAAGACAGTAAGATCAATTAAGAGAACTGCATTTGAATCCTGGCTCTGCCTTTTCCTAGCTGTGCCTCCTATGGAAGAAGTAACTAACCTCTCTGAGCCTCAGGTTCATGAATGGGGGATACTAATCACATCTACTCCATAAGGATATTGCTAGAATTAAATGAGATAATGGGAGTAAAAGGTACAAGGCACAATGCCTGGCATATAGAGAACACTTAATACTATTAACTGTTCTTAGTCCTTAGGATGCTAACAATTAAGTTCTCTCCTTATTTAGGCACTAGTGGACCCTCTGTGGACGGCCTATGTGTAAATACCAGGAAATTCCAGAAGGCGAAGGCCCAGTCCCAGCTCTCCAGGAATCAAAACTAGGCGATTCTGCACCCATGGCAGACAGGGAGTATGCGTTAACGTAGGAAAAAACTTCACAAAGTGTCTGACGCTTCATTTAATCTGAAGAATGTTACAGGCTCTTCGTCTTCAGATATAAATTACTTATAACGTTACAGAACAAGCAGCGAATTCAACAATTTAAAAACTAAATGTACCCGGTGTTAATTTCTAGCAACAGTCCCCCCAATCTGGTTTTTTAAAAAAGTCGTCCCCGCCCCCCGCTTCAGTAGACGTGCACCATGCCATACAGGAAAGTCCAGAACAGGACGTAGGTGAAGAGGCCTCCGATGAGACCTCCCGTAAAGAGAGGTCTTCGTGACTTAAAATATTTGTTCCACCTTCTTCCCGCTTTGAGAATTAACAGCAGGGAGAGCAGGACGGAGGCGAGCAGGTAGAAGATGAAGCCGTAGAGGCCGGTGAGGCCGAGGATGCCGGCCGTGGCCCCCGACAACGCGGACACCGAGGTCCGGCAGTAATCCAGGACGGCCGCATTGCCCCGCACCGCTGCCTCGCTGATGAACGGCGGCCCCTCCCGCTTGGCCACCACAGCGGCCATCGCACCCGCCGGGGCTCGGCCTCTGCCTTCTCGCGGAACGACGCGGAGCTGCGGAGGAAACCAAGTTACAGGCGGCGCCCGGCTCGGCGAGTTCGGTCACGCCGCCCCTCCCCCTGGGGCTGCCGAGACCTCGCACTGCTCCTGGGTCTCGGACCTTCAAGAAACGCTGCGAAGGCTGAGGGCTCGGCCAGCCGGAAGGGCGGCGGCGCGTCTGCACTCCCCGCCCAGACTCGCCCAGTTACCTGGAACACGGCGGAGGACACAGGCAGTTGGCGCTCCCTCAGAAGGCCTGGGGTAGAGATTCCCGCGGCGCCATCTTGCGCTGGAGGCTGCTGGGAGAGGCCACGCCGCGCATGCGCTGACCTCCCGCCCACCCCGATGGCGCATGCGCCGCGGGAGCCCCAAGCACGCTCCACCCCACTCCCCGCCTTTCTACGCACGCGCTGGGACTTCCGAAAGCGGAACAGCGCTCCGGCCGACGACTGGCTGGGGATGTGCTAACTATTCATGAGGGGGCGGACCAAACCCGGCTGCCTTTGTTAACCAGAGAGGGCGCGGCCGCCGGGATTATCGCTGCGGGCTTCACCGAGCGCTGCTTGCTTCCGAGATTGGGGTCGAGATGTCCTACATCCCGGGCCAGCCGGTCACCGCCGTGGTGGTGAGTGCGCTCGCGCGGACTCCTCCTCGTCTTGGCTTGACCCCACTTTGCAGAGCAGTAAACTGACACCTCAAACAGGTTGACAAAGCGTCGAACCCTGGGATCCTGCAACCCCGCGGCCAGGGCTCCGGTCCCCGCTCTGCCGGATCGGTGCCGCGGTCCCCGCAGCCGTGCAACAGAGAAGGCTGGGACCCGAGAGTCTCTTGAGACTCCGGATCGGGGCCAGAGCCCGCGCACTGCCGCCGCCGCACTGATTCCTTTCGGCGGCCAGGGCGGGGAGGACTGCGGAGAAGAGCCCCGGCTGTGAGGGTCCGGGAAAGCCCGGGCCTGTGTCCCCAGCTGGGCAGCCGCAGGGGGCGGGCGCCGGCCCCGACGTCCATGAGTCGCAGCCTCTGGAATGAGGAAGTGCTTCCTCCGCTCCAGCCGGCGCCGCCGCCCAGAGGGAGATTTAGGGGGTGGAGAAGGCCGGGGCCTGCGTAGCAGCTCCTCACCCCTCCTCCCTTCCAGCCTTGCTTCCTCGGACCCACCGCCGCTCGGTCCAGAGTAAAGGCTCTTACACTAGGCTGGATCCTGCTTGAAGTTTCTCTGGATCCCCAGCCCTTGGAGCAAAGTCCAAGTCCCCTGCCTGGCTCCCCCATTGGCTTGTTTTGGGTGCCAAGTGCCATTAGAATAGGCAAAGGGAGGGAAGGTCGCCCGAACATTAGACCCAGACACCAGTGCCACAGCTGGATGGCGCCTGGACGCCAACGTCATGGCGGAGGTGGGGAAACTGAGTCCCAGAGAGCTGTGGTCATGCCCAACCATAAACGAAGCCCTCAGGAAGGACCCAGACCTCTGAGAAGAAATGCATGCAATGGGTCAGGTGGAAGTCCCAGCCCTGGGGCCATGGGACTGTCTGCACTATCTCAGATGGGTGTGCTGGCACACTCCTGCAGTCAGGCGGTGGCATGAAGCCACTGATTAAGGTGGCATATGAGGGTGAGCTCAGAGCACCAGCTCAGGCCTGGGTGGGAGGAAACGCTGCTGACTGCTGTCCTAAGCTTCATCCTGGCTGTGCCAGCCTAGCTTTTCCAGATCTCTAGCTGTCCCAGAGAGAAGGGGTCAGGTTTGTTCATTAGCTAGAAAAAAGGGTGCATCTGAGGGGCAGTAACCTGCCTGACCTCACCCAGCAAGTCAGTGACAGGGCCTCCTGTCCTAGCCCGAGGGCCTGTATTCTTTTTGACCTTGAGGGTGGGGCAAAGGTGTATGTTGGAGGAGGTGGAGGAGGCCTGGAAGAGCTTGCACTTGGCATGAGGACCTAGGTCCACTGGGCCTCAGGGGTCCTGCTTTCTGCTCCTCCTCTCATGTCATGGCTGGTCCCCGGGCCTTCCTCAAAGCGATAGGACCATGACCTCCCAATTCTTCTAACACTAGGAACATGTCTGAACATGCTGGGTGGGGTCTGGCCTCTCCCTCTAGTGTTTTAGATGGGGGATGAGGGGTGGGGAGGCTTCATACCTAGTCCCTGCCCTCTCCCATGTAGTTAACATTTTGATAATGTTAAAACCATTTTGGCCTCTCTGAACTCTGGCTCTACGTGTCCGTCTGCCTTCTGGGCACCTGCCTGGATGGCTCCTTCCCCTCTAGGGTCCCCATCTGAGGGATGGCTGTGTTCAGCCAGGCCAGGTGGCTGGGTGCTCCCCTTGACTCCTCTCTGCCACGAGCAGTCTCCAAGTCTGTTGACCTCACCTTCTAAGTAGTTCATGTCCCCTGGCCTCCACATCCCACTTCTGTGAGACATCTGTTCCCTACTGACTGCCTGAGTGGTCATTCTAGCATCAGACCTGACCATGACCAGCCTTACTCCCCAACTCCTGAGAACTTCAGTGGGCCGCCCAGAATCAAGGTCAGGTGGCCAAACTGCTGGTCACCCCCTCAGGGCCTGGTGCCAATGTTCTCTCCTTTGTGAAGCCCTTCAGGTCCAGATCAAGTCACCTTTGGCTTTGTTCTTTTCTTCTTCCTGTTAAACCTCTCAACTTTTGGGGTGGGGTGATCTGGTCTGGCTCACAGCATCTGGTGACTAGAGGGTGCCTGCTGAGGGCTTTGAAAGGAACCTGGCACAGCTGAGGACCACAGCCCCTGAGTATGGCAGGAGAGCCCTAGGACCCGCCTCCGCCTCCTACACTGCCCAAGAGCAGGGCTTGTGGCTTAGGGAGATCCCCCCTCCCTCAGGGCCAGTCTCGTGGGCTTGCACTCCACAGCCTTCCTGATGGGGCCCCAGCCTCATACTTTCAACCTTAGCTCACCTCCCAGTTCTGGTCCTACACTGTACACTCCGGTCTCACAGACATGTATGTACAGCACCTTCAAGCCTCTCTTGGCCAACACAGCCCTTCCTCTCCTTTCTGTACAAGTTTGATCTTCTCCACTTTTCCGGAGCATCTCCTATCTTGCCCTTGACAGGGCTAGCTCAGCAATCTGAGCTGCCTCGCCAGGGTGCTTGCACTTTTTTTCAGGGCCTGATCCCTCCTGCCCTGTGTGGTCCCTCCCCTAGTACAGCAGCCACAGCACCCTGGCTCGTGGGCCAGAGGGGCTTAGAGCATGTGTTGACTAAGGCTGTTGCCTGAGACTAACAGAGGAAGGGGGAGAGGTTGGGACAGAGGGCCGCGTGGGTTGATATGGCTGAGTTCTGAGTCTCCACCCCCAGTCTCCCAGGCTGGTGACCAGCTGGATTCCTGCAAAGGGCCCTAGGCCTCACCCCCTTGGCATGGCTTAGAGCTGGCCAAGTGGCCTGAGGCTGCTGCTGGGGACACAGACCAGATTCACTCTCCACACACCCACTTACCCCCAACTCGTTTATCTCTTTGCCAGCAAAGAGTTGAAATTCACAAGCTGCGTCAAGGTGAGAACTTAATCCTGGGCTTCAGCATTGGAGGTGGAATTGACCAGGATCCCTCCCAGAATCCTTTCTCGGAAGACAAGACGGATAAGGTAAGGGGGACCAGGGTCCTGGGACCTCTCCGTGGGACACAGAGGTCTGAGATGGGGGGGGGTCTCTGCTTCCTGGGCCTTTCTGGAAGAAACAGATCTTATCTCTCTCAAACAGTCCTCTCTCAGGTCTGTGAATGATCTGGTGGGAATAAGGAGGGGTGAGAGTGGGGAGTGGGCTCCCAGCCCTATGCAGGCCTACTCAGACAGAGCCCAGGAGGCTGCCAGCAGCAGGGGCTGGAGCATTCGCGGGCAACCGTGCTTTCCCCTTGGCTGTCTTGGCACAGCCTGTGCTGGGGAGGCTCAGTGCAGGGACAGACGGATGGGTGGGAATATGCCACGCTGGGCTTTGCTCTCTGAATAAGGGGCTGGTCCAGTGACCCCAAGACTTGACCTAGCCTCTCTCTTTCCAGGGTATTTACGTCACACGGGTATCCGAAGGAGGCCCTGCTGAAATTGCTGGGCTGCAGATAGGAGATAAGATCATGCAGGTAACAGATGTCCCAGAGGAGGAAACAAAGCTTGGGCGAGAGGGTCTGAAGCCCTGGGGGGGCTAGGGGGGCTGCTGAGACTCACCAAAGCTGTTTTGGAGCTCATGCTGGTGTTGCCCCCAGAGGAAGCTGGCTCTCTCCTCTGTATGCCTTGTCTGTGGTGCTTGGTGTCCCCCAGCCTGGGGACATCAGCTTGGGGGTCTGCTGGCTGACCCAGGCCCCCCAAAGCCCATCCTCTTCTAGATCCCAGAAAGTGGGGAGCTGAGGGGGCCTCTGTTTTCTCCTTGGGCCAGGTGAACGGCTGGGACATGACCATGGTCACGCACGACCAGGCGCGGAAGCGGCTCACCAAGCGCTCGGAGGAGGTGGTACGCCTGCTGGTGACGCGGCAGTCGCTACAGAAGGCAGTGCAGCAGTCTATGCTGTCCTAGCAGCCCGCTGGGCCCTGACGCTCGCCTGCGCCTCTCTGGACAGTGACCCACTTCCACGCTCTGCCTGCCCCTGTCCTGGCTTCTGCTGAGTGCTGGGCCCAGCTCAGAGGGCAGGACCTGGTCCCACAGACCTATCCCTGGGACCTGACCCAGCCTTCCTACCCCTCTCCTACCACTGGCCTGAGGCTCTGGGACCAGCTCTCTCCCTTGGACATTGCTGATTGGAAATGGGCCTGGAGCTGAGTCACAGTCAGTCTAGTGACCACAGGCCCAGCCCCCAGAATCTGCTGCCTGGCCTCAGCAGTGCCCAGGCGAGCAGGGGCCCCACTTCCTGAGAGCTGCCACAAAGCTGGAAAATGCCAGGTGGGGTGGCCTTTCCCACACTTTGCCCTGCCCCGTGTCTCAGCTCTGCAGTGCCTGTGCCCGTGTACTTCCCTGCACTGCCCCGCAGGGACTTGACACCCTGCCAGAGGCACTGCAGAGGTTCGCCCGGATGGAAGCCAGGCAGGCTCACAGTTCACTGGCTCGCACCCCCATTCCCCCGAGGGGTGCTCGCCTCCCCAGGGTTCACCTGCTTACAGGATTTAGATGAGGTTCGAGGCCGACATTTCGGGGCAGTTCTCAGGATTGCCATTTTCCTCTATGCCTGTGGGTTTAACTTTTATATTTTTTTAATCACAACTTTGATACAAAGCGTTTTTATCTTACTATTTGGAGATCCCAATTCTACTTCTGAATTTAGCTCACTAATTCACATCTGGGAACGACTCTTAGCAAGTGAACAAGCCTTACTTTGGTTACTGTGGAAAAGGGGCAGTGTGAGGCTGCCCCACACTGACATCTTGTGCCCAATAAACAGTGCTGGAATCCACAAGGGGTCTCTGCTGAGGCACGGGGTTGGCATACGTGGGGGTGGACTGCGGAGAGAGCTTTCCTTGTAAGGCTGGCTGACCTTGCCCCCACTGCTCTGGGACCAGCCCAGCTATTCCCAGGCCCACCTGATGCTGTGCTTGGCCAGGGCCACACCCGTGGGAACGTGTGGGAGCACCTTCACCAGAACTGGGGCAGGGAGCCCCCAACTTCCCTAGTGTAACCCTGTCTCAGCTCTCACCTGGGGGGGCCTCATGGACCAAGGGGTTCATGGGAAAAACACCCACCCCCTAAGACTCTTAACAGCCCTCCGTTTATCACAGCCAGGGATGCAACCCCTGATGTTTCCAGGGGTTGTGATTTGACGAGGATGAACTGGAGAGCTCTGGGGCCTCTGCCTGGCCCAGCGCTGGCCACACTACCAGCTCTGGGAATTGTTGCCACTCATGGACCCACCTAGCACTGCCAAGTCAGGGTTTTCCAATTTTCAAATCAGATATTTGAAATCTCCCATTTTTAAAGTGTGGCACCTAGTGGCACACACTGGGTGGCCCCCCAAAAACAGGTATGTGCACTTGGTCAGGCTGCAATCTCTGCTTTATGGACACAAGATCCTAAATTGTTGATATTTGTTATAACTGGATAAAGGAAGAATCTGGAAAATGATACACCCCCACTCCCAGTGGTGGCTGCCCTTGGTAATGCAGAGACAGGGTACCTGTGGGACCTACCTGGCCCTGAGCGGGCAGGCGTCTTGCACTACCCAAGAGGGCTCCGCTGATGAAGTGCCGGGTCAGCACGCTGCCACGGTAGGATCAGTGAACTTCAGGACCCTACGCGTTTCCTTACACGGAGTGAGTAAGGCCGTCTCCCTAAGCCCCCAGGACTTGGTTCTGAAGCCAACACAACTGCCTCCGGCATCTGGCAGATGCTCAGAGTGGGCGAAAAGGAAGCAAATCAGGTTTTAATTAAGAATACATGCCCCTCACATTTGTCTCGTAGTAAAAAAAAAGTCAGAGTGGATTGACAGACTCAAGGCATGAACAAGGCACGTCCTGGGACCCTCCCCTCCCACCACAGGAAGGACAGCTGCTTGGGGTGGGAGGAAAGAGGGTTTGGGATCAGGGTTGGGCCCATGAGGATTGTGTGAGGTTGTCTCAAGTCCTTCTCTAACTCTTCAACAGCCAAAAACTTGGCGAGCCTCAGGTGGGGGTCTGGGGAAGGAGGGGAGCTCCTCTCACCATCTGGCAGGTCCACCAGGCCTCTAAGGCATGGACTGGTGTGCATGTGTCCCGCACTCCAGACGCAGGGTGAGGAGCAGTTGGAGGGGCTCACATGGGGCCCCTGACTCCGGGAAAGTGAAAGTGGGCAAAAGGCAGAAGAAATTAAGCCCCTTTCTTCCAAAACTTCCCTCCAAAAAATCCAAATGGGTTAGTGTGATAAAGATCCAGAGGGTGTTGGACATGAGCCCAGTTCAGAACCCATCTGTTGGGCACCTCAAGGCTCAGAAACAGTTTCTAGGCCCTGGCCTGGGCCGCCTGTGATTGCAGGTATGGAAGCTGAGTTATGTAGAATGAGTGTCAGGAAGGTGAGTGCTCAGAGAATGTGACCTTCAGAGAAGGAACCCCGAGACCTAAGCCCCCAGTCCTAGCCCCTCTACCACCAGTACCAGCACCAGCACCTGAGTCCACTGCCCACAGCACCTGGCTGCTTGGTCTCTGGGAACACAGCAGTGGCAGCAAAGTGCCCTTGGCTCTCCCAGCTGCAAGGTCAGTCTCTCAAGCTGCTCCCAGAGATGCTGGTTGCTTGGGGCACAGCCTTCGGCTCCAAGCTCAGCGCGCAATCCTGCCTGGGACGTGCTGTGCGTGCTGCCTGAAGCCTTAAAGAAAATAGAGATGGCGGCATCAAGATGCAGGAGGGCCAGATGCGTGGCCAGTAAGGCCTGGGAGGGGCTCAGACCTCTGGGGAGTCTGGGAGAGGCCGCCAGCGGTCTAGCTTTTAATCTCAGAGCAGAGTCAGGTGTTTGTCCCAGAGGGAGGCTCCTCCCCAGCCTGCGAGAGTCTTGGAGGGAGAGTCCTGGGCGAAGGCAGGCTGGTTCCTGCTTAAGGCGTTTGGCCCTGAGGAAGACAGCGCTTCTCCACTGTCGGCACACTGAGCCAGCCCTGCACTCCAGACCGCTTCTCCAGCCTTTCTGGTAGGCACAGGGCCCAGGCCGCTTACACTGGGTCCCTGGGTGCTAGTTCAGCTGGTCATACCCTGGTTTCTTTCTGTACAAGCAGAAGTGCTGGACGAAGAAGACAATATCGAAGAAGATGGAGAAGATGCCGAGTCCAAACTTGGTTGGGTCTCCAAAGATCAGGGTCCACTGGTCTGTTGACAGCCAGAGGGGACAGAATCCAGCTTTAGGTTGGCAGCTCCTGAAGCAGCTGAGCACGTGGGGCTGTGGGGAGTGAGGGGTCCTCATCTGCCCAGGAAACCACAAACCCTCCAGCTGAGAGTCACCTTGGGGGCTGGGATCGGCTTGGATTCCCAGGCTGCAGGGCTGGGGGGGCGGAGGGAGGTCTCCCAGGAGGCCTGGCCCCGCCCCGAGCCTCCAGCCCACCAGGTGGCTGACTCACCGTTGTTGTAGGACTGGAGGAACATCTGGAGGAGGCTGAAGCTGCCCCCAGTGAAGTCCAGAAGCACGTTGCCAATGCTCCAGCCCTCTGTGCTTTTGTAGTAGAAGTTCATGTAGGCCTGGGCCAGACGCACAGACAGACAGATGGAGGGTGGTGAGGGGGCTGAGTGGCTGCCTCATGCACCCTGTGACTTCCACTCCAAACAAGAGCGGCTCTAATTCCTCCTACTCATGTGCTCAGGCCTCAGCTCCAAGGAACACAGTGACCTTTGGGTTCTGAGGGAGGACCGGTTTGGGTGGGTCTCATTTGCAGGCACAGCAAACAGCCTTCCTCCTCCCATCCCTGCACCTCACAACTCCAAGGAGGGAGGGCGAGAGGCTGCTTCTCCACCTCCTTCATCCCTCCCTGTTCTGGGACAAAGCCCTATCCTGGTTTTCCAGCAACTCTGATTTTTCCTCTCACCTCCAATGAAGATTCTCCCCAAACTCAGCCTGGACTTCACACTGTGCTTATGAACACAGGCTGGGAGCTCGACTGCCTGGTTTGAAATCCCAGCTCCACCACTGGGGCTGTTACCTTGGGAGAGTTACTTGAGTTCTCCTAGCCTGTTTCCCCATCTGTAGAGTGGACTTAACTCCTACCTCAGTCCTGGCTGGGCTCTGGGGCCTCTGTCTCAGGCTTCCCAGGTCTCGTGAGCAGGTCCACCTGGACATCCCCGCTCTCCCTGCTGCCAGTGCCCCACATTCTTCCTCCAAAACCAGCAGCCTCTGGGCTTCTCTGGTGCGACCTCCCTGCCTACCACCGGGAGGGACACCTGGGCCTCTGTAGTGGTCTTCTCCCAGTCCGCCACCAGTCAGTCCCCTTCTTCGTCCTCTCCTACCCTCTTCATACTTGCTGCCCCCTCTCCAGTCTTGGAGAGTTCTCAACATCTCCAGCTGGGGCTCCTGCCTCCCGGGTTTCCCAGCCCGAAGCCTTCCCACACTCAGAGACCGAGACGCCCCTTCCCTCAGGCCCTGCCCCCACTTCCTAGCCTCAGCACTGCTTAGCCAGCAAGGTCTCTTCACTGTGCCCCACGCTCTCCCACCTGTGCCTTTGTGCAGGCTGCCCCCAGCCGGGAACACCCCCTCCTCCCGGGTCCACAGAGTTAAGTCCTGTCATCCGTAAGGGTTGGCTCTGTTTCCGCACCCTCCAGGAGACCGGCCCTAACTGGCCAAATGCTCTCCTTCCTGAGCCCACAGAACACAAGGTTCCATATGCTGGGGAAGCTGAAAAGGAGGCTTCTCCACTGGGAGTGGGGTGAGTTAAACGAGGCCCTAGATTCACAAGTGGAGTCTGCAGTTGGTACCTATTTCAGACCTGAGCCTGTCCTGGGCCCTTCTGGCTAAGGGGGAAGATGTGTTCAATTGGTAAGTGCCTGGTCTGAATAGGACTGTCTGACTACTCGAGGGAGGGCGCTGAAGGCCCACAAGGCGGACCCTGGATGGGACCTCCGAAGAAAACATCTCTGGATGGGAGGTGGAGGTCACAGTGGTGAGCCCCCTCCTCCCACCTAATCTTTCGGGAGTATTCTGCTCGTCAGAGAAGTTGGTTGTGGTAATGGGGGCAGAACTGAAGTCATTAGGAAAGCTGGGACAGAGGGACAGGGAGGGACCTGCACAACCCCACTCTCAGAGCTGAGTGTGAGCTCAGGGAATCCCCACTGTGCTTCTCGCCTCACGGAAGAGCAGGCGGTGGTGATGGCCGGCTCTCTGTGCGGCCCCGCTCCTGCCGGGCTCGTGGCTTCCACTGTAGCTTTCCATCCATGTCCTCGCCCTGGCCAGAAGCTGCCCCCGGAGCAGGGCCCGGCTCTGCATCTCACCCCTCTCACACTAACGACCACGTGGGAAGTATGGAAGGCGGTGGAGGTACCTGTGGAAAATACTTGACCAGCGTCACTGCAAGCTTGATGTAGGAGAAGCAGAAGAGAAACTGCAACCAGGTGGTTGCCCCGACTGCGGCCATAATCATGGTGACGAGGGTGAAGAGCCACGAGAGCACGAGGAAGCCGATGGCAGGCCAGGACACACGCTGGTTGCCTCGCTGAGGATGAGACGGAGAGGGGAAGTGGGGGGAGGTCGAGATGGGGGGAAGAGAGCCCAGCACCCCCAGCACCAACCACGCCCTTGTCACTATCAGGGTCTCTAGTTGAGACCTTCTTGGACTTTCCAGAGCCCACCAGGAGTGAAGGATGCTGGGACATAGCCCCCAACACGCTGAATGCCCAGCACCTCATCCCAGCTAAGGCTCGTTCCACGACCCAGATGGAGCCGGATCATCTCTGCAATCTGTCCCCACTCCTACCTACCCCTGGGCACAGCCCCAAAGCAGGCCACCTTCATCCAGGCTTTACAGCAAAGGGTAAGAAAACCTAGAAGGTTCGTGAAGGTGCGGGCCAACCAGCCCCCACTGGCCTTGCGCATGTGAAGGGAACTCTGAGGGAAGTGGTGCACCCACCGGGGAGAGAAACGTGCCCACTAGCGATGCCCTGCAACACTAAAGGCCTAATGGTGCCCTTCCCTGTTGAGACCCCCAAAGGGCCTCCTGCAACAGGCCAAGTCCTGCTCCTCAGCCTGGCCCTCCAGACCCCTCAGGACACTCATGGGCCTGCTCCCTGCACTGGCACCCTGAACTCTGGCCACACTCATCAGCTCATCGTCCTCTCACTGCCGCTCAGCCTTCCCAGTTCTGTCCCCCCAGCTGCGGGTACCGCACTCTGGCCCTCTTCCCCATCGCCACAGGAACTTCACATAACCTATGGGCCGCAACTAAGCTCCATTTCCTTGATGCCCTCCCTGTCGCCCCCATCCCCCCCAACCCCTTCCCTCTGGCTGGGTCAGGACCTCCACAAGCTGCCTGTGCTCTCCCCTCCCGCTCAGCTCTCAGCCTGCTGGGGCACCACTGCCGTCCTCTGTGTCCCTCACCCCAGACTTGGGGTGCTCGAGGGCTTGAGCTCACAGGGTGTTCCCTGTGTCCAGCACGGAGCCTGGCCTATTATGTGGGCCCCAGTAAGCAGGTGCTGAGTGAACGAACACATTTCCTCTCTGAGGGTTTTGGTGTCTCCTATAAAACAGTGGGTAAGGGAGGTGGGGGTAGGGGTGGGTGTTGGCCCGGGCAGCCTGAGGTGGGGCGAGTGCCAGGCTCATCTCTCACCTCGTACAGGAAGCACTGCACTAAGACAACCAGGGTGAGGGCGACCGCGTGCAGGCTGAAGAAGGCGTCATTAGCGTCCACGGGGTTCACTCCATTCGGATATTTGAGGAAAAACTGCTCCTGTTTGGGGGGTAGGGAGAAGCGGGGAGTGAGGGGTGGCCAGGCCACTGAACAGCTTGGGCTGGGCTGTGGTGGGCGGGCAGTGCCATACCTTGAAGTATGGCACCCAGAGGAGGCCGATGTTGAACACGCTGTAGGCCACAAAGCCCGTCAGGTTTAGGGACACGAAGTCAAAGCTCAGACCAACGACACTGTGGGGCAGGGAGACGGAGAGACAAAGCAGGGCAGGGGGTGAGACTGGAGGCCACTGGGGGCATGGGAGGGGACAGAGCTCTCAGGACACAAGAAGGATGACCCGGATCCCCCAAGGAGAGCCCTGTCCTCAGATCCCTCTCCATACCACAATCGATGCCGCCCAGTCCCTCCCTCTTGGGAATGAGTTTCCTCCCTCCTTTCCTCCTGAGATGTCTCCTGCCTCCTCAAGTCTTGGCTCCAGAGGGAAGTCTGGAGGCCTCCTGCAGAGAGGAAGCATCTCCCTCTCTGGCTCCCAGCTCAGCAGCCCCCTAAGAGGTCTACGTGGCTAGGGTGGCTTGCTGCACGAAGAATCTGGGGTCTGCAACCCCAGACCCACTTTGTCTTTAAGATCAAGGTGGGATGGCTTAGTCTCCAAGGCTGAAGGATCCAGCTCCGCACTGTGGCATGACTTGACACTATTCCCTTCAGGGCTGGACAGACCATAGGCAGAGCAGATTTGGGTGGACTCCCCCCACCCAGCCCACTCTCTGCTTCACTGAGAAGGCCCATTTTGTTGCTTTCACAGGGAGGGGCTGACTTGGGCAAGAGACCAAATGCCTTGCACTGCAAGTCCCACCATAGGCTCTCAGAGCTTTCACATCAGACAACTTTCTAGAAAGAACAGGAGGAGAGAAGAGCAGAAGGGGAAAGCATGAACCCATGCTGCCCACCGCCTCACTGGAATGCCTGTCTTACGGGCCCCAAGAGAACTCACACAAAAAGCTCAGTGGGTACCTTTTCCGCCTCCAGTTCGTGATCACCTGAGGGTAGAAGGAGACGGACCAGGCCACGAAGTAGATCCAGCCAATCACCTGGTTTATGATGCTAACGACGTTACTATGGATCACCAAGAAGCGTATCCTTGGGCTAGAAAGAATTTGGCGACCAGGTTGAGCTGAGGCTGGGTGGCTTCTTTTTTTTTTTTTTTTTAAATTTTTTATTTATTTTTTTCCCCCAAAGCCCCAGTAGATAGTTGTATGTCATAGTTGCACATCCTTCTAGTTGCTGTACGTGGGACGCGGCCTCAGCATGGCCAGAGAAGCGGGGCGTCGGTGCGCGCCCGGGATCCGAACCCGGGCCGCCAGCAGCGGAGCGCGCGCACCTAACCACCAAGCCATGGGGCCGGCCCAAGGCTGGGCTTCTGAAAGAAACCTCCATGTGCCCACCACTGCCTCCCTTCTCATCATCTAAGGCCCCGCTTACCCGGTCTGGTTGGAATGATTTCCATGAAGAAAAACGGTAACTTGTCCAACATTTTGAGACTTCACTTGAAAAGAGGAATTTGTCACTCCGGGAGGCACCACAACCTGTTAGGAAAACTGAGTTTGATCCAGTGCCATGCAGTTATTGAGACCTTGCTGAGTGTCCAGCTCCAGGCTGTGCACTAGGGAATGGAGGGACAGATCATACAAGGTCCCTGCCTTCCAGGAGCTTCCTAACAAAAGGGAGAACCATTGGGCCAACCAGCCAACTGGAACCCCCCTACACCTGTGTGTTAGATTCTCTGAGCAGAACGATGGCCTTGCCCTCAGGCCCTCCCCTGGCTTATCTCTGAGGGCGGGTGGGATGGCTCTCTTCCTCTCACTAGCCATGCAATCTGTGCATCAAGTCAGGCTTCAGAGAGCTGAGTGCCACAACCTGCTGTTGGAACCAACGGCTTTTCTCACCCTGCAGCAGGCCTCATTCCCTGGGGCAGGATAAGTTGTGAGAAATGGCCCTGTCTAATGAGGTGTGGTGTTCACCGTGGGATGAGACGAGACTCCCTTCCCACACAGGGCCTTTCAGGTAGACACTCTTTATCTGATCGTGCTTCAACACTGTTTGCTTGCTGGGGGCTCAGAGCCCACCTGCAGCCCCTTTCCACAGCCACACAGGGCCTCAAAACGTGCCTCTTGGTTATCAACTTCATCCCCACCTTCATCTTGTCGGTTTTTTTAAAAAACCCATTTACTCTCTATATTACTGCCTCCCCTATTGATGTTATCTAGTTTATTGGTAATTGGCTCAGATCCTTGGTAAGGGGGAAGCAGGGAATATATTAACAGATAAATGCATGCGGGCTATGAATAGTTACAGCTATGATACCAGACAGCCTCTGGCACTGGCTTTTGGAAATAACGTTCAACCAAGGGAATCTCAGAACAGTGCTTCACAAACTTTCACGTGGGCCCAAATCATCCGGGGATCTTGCCCAAATGCAGACTCTGAATCAGTAGATCTGGGATGGGGCCCAAGATTCTGCATTTCTAAAAGGTTTTCAAGCAATGACAATGCTGCTGGTCCATGAACACCCTTTGAGTAGCAAAGTCTTAGAAAACCATCTTGAGAATTTCTTCTACATTCTCAGAACAATTTTTGCCTCAGATTTCTTACCGTCACCTCCCTAATTCCATCTACATGGCATAAAATGCTCATCCTCCAAGAGACCAACAAAGCCAAAATCACAGATTTCTAGAATGATGGGACAGGGGCAGCCCACAGTATAAAAACAAGATGGCCTATTTCCACAAGCACTTCATTAAAATGTGTTTTGTTATCCAGCAGTTCTCCACCCATCAGTTAAGATTCATTACTTACTTCATCGGGAAATTCAAGGATAGTAATATTTTTTGAACGAAACGTGATTTCAAAAGTGATCGCCAAGGTTGTATTTAACGGATGCCTGTGGAGGACAAGAGTCTGATTACTGCTGGAAGTAGGACCCTGGGATTACAACCAACCCTCTGGATTTCACATTGGGCCTGTAATTTCTCAAGCAATTTGGGTTAGGAAGTGCTATGTGCTCGGCCCTGAGGGGTGGAGAGGGGGGTCCCTGCTCTTTAGAGAGTTTTCTATCTTTATCAGGAGACAAGACGTTCCATCGTCCCATGGGGGCTGGGTGAGAACATGAGAAGGTGGGAAACTAGCCGTGAATGCCAAAGGAGCGTCCAGAGGCCAACAGGACCACAGCATCTGCTCTGGTGAGAAAGGCTTCCGAGAGGTCAGGTGTGAGCAGGGAGCAGCCCATAGAGGCCTCGAGTCTGCGCTTGGAGGCTTAGCGTTAATTTGGAAGGGAGCGGAAAGCCACTAAGGACTCAGGAGAAGGGAGAGTTGTTGTGAGGGGATGACGTGTCAGATATACAAGGTGTCACTGTACAGAGGTGGCAGAGGCTGGGAATGGAATGCGGGTCTGTTAGGGAGCCTTGGTATCAAACTTTGGTTTGAGATCAGATTTCCCAAGAGAGGTGAGGAAAAGGGAGAAGGGTAAAGAGAAAAGGACAGGGTTCCGATCTTTATCTTGGGGAATCCTTGTGGCTGGGAGGCAAGAGTAGGACAAGCAGTGAAGGATACAGAAGAAGAGGCAGGCTCCCTGGCACAGCCTGGATGAGGTTGGTGCCTACATGCCTGAACCAGCAGAGGTCAGCAAGAAAGACTCTCAGACAAGGCCCTGCACGAGTGTCGTGTGAACGGGATCCAGCCGGCTCAGTCACTTCTGCTTTTGGACAGGATCTCAGAAGTGCTGACCAGCGGCTCAGCTCCTTGCCCTCTGACCTCCAGGGCTCTCCTCAAATATTTAGAGCCTTGGAAAGGACCACTGTGAAGTCTGGCATCAACCGCTGGTCACTCAAGGACTTTTCTTAGCTGGGGAACAGGCTCACATCTCTGGGGAGAAGCCCCTTCCTCCTCCTCCCACCAGAAACAAGGATTCAGCGGTTGTGGGGAGAGACTTTGGGACCTCAGTCTGCAGCCCAGGGCTAGTGTGGTCTTAAAGTGAAGAGGCAAGAGCATCACATTTGAAACACGAACAGACGGAGCCAGAGGTCGCCCTGACCCAGCCACAGGGTTAATGCTGGGCTGAGGACAGAGCTGGGCCTGGAACTTACTGAAGGGCAATGCTGACGTTGGCTGAGCTTCCATTTTCCAGCTTCACGGTGGGAGGAACAGTGAGGCTGACTGTCGACTCTGGAAGGACCCAAATCAACGACATGAGTCATTAGGTCAGAGAACTCTGAGAACCCTTGGGGGCCAGGCCCACGAGGAGAAACTGGGACGGGGGCCCCTGGCATCCGAACTCATGAGCTCTGACTCATGACAACCGCCATCTTCTAGATGAAGACACAGGGATTTTGAAAGGCCAAGTGATGGGCCTGGAAACCCAAGCCCTCCTTATGCTCTTCTCCTCCTGCTGGCAGAGACAGACAGAGCGAGACACAGGCCCGAGCAGCAGACGCTGCTCCCCCTCCTCCCCCTGACAGGCTCTGAGGGTCTGTGGCTGAGTTACCCAGAGATAGTTTTAGAACCACACAGCCCATATATTGTCACAAAGGAATTCAAGCCACCATCTGGGATTGGAAAACGTGGACTTGACCCATCCCGTCAGCTGGAAATCACACAGGTCTCCTCAGTTCAGGGACCTAAAATGGCCCTGCAGAACTGGTCCAGCCCTGCCCGTACCCTCAGAGACACACGGGGCCCAGCTAACCTGTCTCTAAAGAACTGCTTTTGGGCTCCGGTACTCACCCAGCTCAACCCATTCCCTGATTCCCCTCCTGAGGCTGACTCTGCTGGGGGCTGGGGCTCTCTGGGGGACAATGCACACTGTTTCACTATCAGGGATTTCTTCTTAGCATTAAAGTGCTAATTCAGGATGAGGTAGACAAACAGGCCTCCGGGGTGAGGGAGGAAGCAGGTCTGGGGGGCCAAATACCCCAGAGCAGAGTTGGCCTCTCTGTGACCTCTTCCTGTGTCCTCTGGGCAACCTGCCCCCCCTTCCCAGGTGTACTCAAAGCCCCTGCCCACCTCACCTCCCTTACCTCAAGGCCTTCAGGGTTATACACAGCCCAAGGTGTGATGGTGACTCTAGACTTGGACAGGAGGGGGCCCACCAGGGGAAAGCAGGCACTCAACCTGATGAAGATGGTCCTGGGGAGGGTAGGGGCTGCAGGAAGGGCCAGGTCTCCCTCTTCCCCGGCCCCTCAAAGGCAGATGAAGAACTGAAATTTTAGATGCTCGCATTGGAAGGGAACTTGCAAGTCCTCTAATTCAACCTGCACTGCCTGAGTCCCCTCCTCAATCCTCCTGCCTGGACATCCCCAAGGAATAGTAACCTCATCTCCTCCAAGGGAACTGACCAGCCTGGAACTTGTACTCCTGGGCCTGGCTCTGCTACCTGGGGCCTCTCAGAGCCTATCGGAGGCCTTCTGCATGCTAGCCCTGCATGTGAGTGCACATGCAGGCTCGGTCCCCTGTGTCTGCAAGTCTCCAAGCTGACTCCCACAGTTTGAAGTCTCCAATAGTCCTGTCCTGTGTTGTGTCCATCTGCGTCCCACCCCCCACCCTCTGTAGGATGGTTTCTCCCTTACGTGTAGCCTCAGGGCACAGCTGGGAGGTAGGAGGACTTAAGGTCCCTACTACTACTTTCTACCTAGAGCTGAGGACCACACCGGATAAGCAAGACACTGACAAGCTGGTGCCCAGGACAGCGATACCAAAAGCGATACCAGGCTGCCACCCACACCTCTGGGTCCCTAGGGCTCTGCTGGGACTGTGGCCAGGGTGAGTGGGAGATCCACATGGCATTTGCTCTCCCACAGGCTTTGCATTTTAAAAGAGGAGGCTGTGAACTCGCAAAGAACCAGATCAGGCAATGTTTACATGCCCCTCACTCAGTGCCACCGCAGATGGCAGGGCTCAGCAGCTGAGAGACCAGGCTCTGAAGTCACACAGTTCCATCCTGGCTCTGTCACTTTCTAGTGAAATGGGGGCCAACCTGCTTTAACTATACTCAGTTGTTTGCAAAAGTAGTTAGATAATGCATTACCAAAACCCACAGTATAGATAACATCTCTGAGGCTTTATGGTAACAGGTGGAGTGCTTGCGTTTTTCAGGAACTGAAAGTTGACGTCTTGTCCAGTTGAGGCCGGTTGAGACCACCAATCCATCAACTGGGCCTGCGCAAATGCTCGACAAGTGACCTTTTTGACGTCAAGGAGCTAAAAACTCCACCCTCAGATCATGGTAACGCTGTCATTTTGTGAACATGCATCCTATGAAGAGGCATGAAGCTTGACTACACTTGTGCCAATCATCAATTACCTCACCTCTCCTCATCTTCAATCATCTACCTCCACATTTCAGACCACCTTGCCCCTTACCCCATAAATACTCGAGTCCCCATTTTCGGGGAGGCCCGATCTGAGATCAATTCTCTCGCCTCCTCACTTGGCCGCCTTGTGAGTAAATCCTTTCTTTTTGCAAACTCGTCGTCTCAGTGACTGGCATAATCATGTGGCTGACAAAACAAACCTGGTTTGATAACACTAGCTGTGTGACCACAGGTAAGGTACTTAACCTCTCCGAGCCTCTGCTTCCTCACTGTAAAATGGGGAGAATAGGACTACCTATCTCACAGGGGCCTGTGAAGATAAAGTGTGGCAATGTATGTGACACACTTTCCATAGGATCTAAGAGCAAAATAATTGCTGATGACTATTCTCATCATCACATAAGCACTGCAGGACATTTTTTAGCCCAAGATGGGAGAGTTAGGAAGCTGGCATCATATCCTGGGAAAGCACATTTTAAAGTCTGCCCCCGGGCAAGAGACCTTGGATAAGACATCAGAATTACCTAATGAAGTCTTAATGAGACTGCCCCAAGTTTCCCTTAAGGAGAGTTTTTTTTTTTTGCGGAAGATTAGCCCTGAGCTAACATCTGTTGCCAATCCTCCTCCTTTTTTTTTTTTTTTTTTTTTGTGAGCAAGATCAGCCCTGAGCTAATATCTGATGCCAATCCTCCTCTTTTTGCTGAGGAAGACTGGCCCCGGGCTAACATCCGTGCCCATCTTCCTCTAGTTCACATGGGATGCTGCCACAGCATGGCTTGATAAGCAGTGTGTAGGTCTGTGCCCGGGATCCGAACCTGCAAACCCCAGGCTGCTGAAGTGGAGTGCGCGAATTTAACTGCTATGCCACTGGGCTGGCCCCTGAGAGTCTCTTTTTTTAAACTACTACAGTCATGAGTTGCTTAGCCATGGGGACACATTCTGAGAAATGCATCGTTAGGTGACTTTGTCATTGTGCAAACATTACAGAGTGTACTTACACAAACCTACATGGTACAGCCTACTACACACCTTGGCCATATGGCACTAATCTCAGGGGACCACCGTCGTATCTGCGGTCCGTTGTTGACCCACATGTCGTTATGCGGCACATGACTATACTTACTGGCACCTCCCCGACTGTGCTCCCCACCCCACGCCAGCCACTCTGCTACACTGTTAACTCCCATTCTCGAATTCTTACAACTGTGAGAGGTGGGCATGATTCCTATTCCAGACATAAGGAAACCGAGAACCCCAAGAGGGAAAGTGTCCTGCCCACACAGCTCAGAAATGGTGGAGGCAGGATTCAAACACAGGCCTGTCTGGTCCAAAGCCCAGGTTCTTGCCACAAGGTCGCAGTACCTCAAGATTCCACCCAAAGAAGTCAGAGACAAAAAACTCCAAAGGCCAATCATCTCATCTACAGTCTTTGACAATCGTTTCCAAAGAAAAGAGAAGACAGGCAGGCAGAATGGGGTCAGAAACCCGACTCCAGTTCCTTGATATGATGGTACTTTCCACTATTCTTTTATAATGACATTCAAGAAAGCAGGCAAAGTGATAAAATCAAGCAGCTCTCCTATACAGGTCCTATCTTTGTTACTTTCTAGCTCTGTGACTTCGGGGAAGACGTCTATCCTCTTTGGGCCTAAGTTTCCCCTCTGTATAATTGACGTGGTGGTGGTGGATTTGCGCTTCTTTCCTAGGCCGATGCATTAGCATTACTAATGGGGCTTTGTTTAAAGCCTGCCAATGTGCGTGTGCGTACACACACTTGGCCTTAGTCCCAGAGAATGTGATCCAGCAGGTCTGGAGTGGGGCTCTGGCATCTGCACTGAGAAACACCAGGCTTCATGGTCCGAGGACCTTTCCTGGAAATTGCTTATCCACAAGGTGTGACTGCAAAAGAACATGACTGATGGTTTAACAAACCTGGAGGAACTTATCAGATAATCACTGTTTTCTCAGAGATTCAAGAGGCAGATGACTGTAAGGGTGCAGTCACCGTGCGTGGCTCTCGGGGAGCTTACGCAGGATTTGTACTGTTTGTATAAGGTTCATTTAAAACCTTTAGTAAGGGATTTTAAGATGTATTTGTTTTTTGACAACTGCCAAGTTGACGATCAAAGTAATGGGCCTGGTGTCCTAGGAGTTCTAAATACAGCTTTTCGTGGAAGGAATTTCAGCAATATTTTCGGCAGTGGGAGAACTGATGGAATGACGCAGGCTCTAAGGTCAACCCTGACAATGATGCACAAACCCTGACGTGTTTCTCGACAGGTGGCCTGTGTCTGTGAGACCCCTAGGGCTGCTTGGGCTGCTGCGCCCTGTTCCTTAATTCTTCTCTAAGGGGAGGGTTTTCTCATCTTACAAGGGGAGGCCGGGCAGACTCATCAGGTGTCTGTGCCTGGCAGAACCAGGCACAACAAGGTGGCCACCTCAGTTGCTTATGCAGCATCTCCCAGGCACCATGACTCCCTCTGTGACGTGCACAGGGCAGGGACACAAGCCCTTCTTTACAGATATTATCCCAGATTGCCGGAGCGCCACAGTTTGACTTTGGTGATACAGAAAAGGTAACAGGGACCCTAAGGCAGAAGGCCAATTATTTTGTGGAACCATCTGGCTCCTTGTAAAACTCTTGGATCCCAGACATGGGTCTGCTCCACCACCCCAGCAGCCACTTGACCCAGGGGAGGCAGGCACACGCAGCGCGGACAGTCCTAAACCCTGGGCTACAAACAGGTCAGGCTCCTTACTCTACAGCACTGTTTCCCTCTTTACAAAGTTGATGACCATTTCTAAACTTACCACATGTCCCTATGAGCTTCAGGGGAAAAAGGACAAAAATAATCAGCCAACGCCTTATCATGTTCCTCCGTTTCACAGAACTAGGAAGAAAAACAAACAGCAAGAAAAGTTCAGGTTCAAGTTGGATCAGCTCAGCAACAAGTGGACAATACTCCACCTGGAACCACAGCAGGGACAGTTCATAAAGGACTTTCACTTCCACTTGTGACCTCACGGGCTGTGCATCATCAGCTCAGAGAAGGGGACCCCAGGAGGACTTATCTGTCTTTGATATGTGGGGAAACGGGCTCAGAGAGGCTAAGTGGGTTATGTAAGGTCCCACTCTGCGGAAGTGGATAAACACTGAATTTTCCCCTCTTCAACTGCTTCTTGCAACCTAGTTAACAGAAAGAAAGAATGCAGTTTTATTGGCTGGGGGTTCTTTTTTTCAAAAAGTTATTAAAACTGTGGCCAGATATTTGACCTTGTGAACCTATAAACCTTAATGAAATTAATTTCATTCCTTGTCTTGGCATAAGAGGCTAGGGCTAATGCCACCAACTGACTCTTGATTAAGACTTTTTCATTTGACAATATCACCTTTCCAGGATTGGCAGGGATCACTCACAATGGGGACCCAGTGAGGGACAAGCCCCAGATCAGCCCTGGAGCAGCTTAGTGGTTAAGTGAGGGAGGGGGGCTGCTGCATACCCATACCCCCAAAGCATGGCAGGTGAAGCACAAGTCAAGATGGGGCAAGTCAATGTGGCTATCGGTAATGTTGTCTCTACATGCTGCCTCAGCATGCAGTGCCCAGGTCCTCCCACGCCTGACAGGCTCTGGGGATTCCTGCGAACTGTGGGAGAGCTAGGAGAGGTCTGTGTGGAAACATCCCTGCTTCCATTCTGGTTTCAGTTTCCCCAAAATACCTCAAGGAGCCTCCAGCCTTCCCCCTCCTCAAAGAAGTCTCCCTGACTGTTCCAGCCTGCCTGACCTGAGCCTGTGCCGTCTCTAGGGGCCTCTCTGCCTGCTCCAGCTCCTCGGATCCATTAGGTCTTATCTCAGGAGCTTTCCCATCTGCTGGCACCAATCTCCTCACTCTGTGGCCTCCTCTGGGGGCCTTGCCCGTGGCGCTGCATCCCCGTGCTCTCTGCCCTCCACGTTCTGTACCCGGCCCTGCAGGGAACTGCTCTCCCGTGTATGTGGAATGACTTCAGACCTCCCCTTTACTCTTGCTGCTCTCTGCTCCTCACACCTGTCTGTGTCCTCGAGTTTAAGATTCAGTTTGCTCCTCAGGGTAGAGCTGGGGTTTTCCCAGGGAAATAAGATGCAGAATCAGACCTAACTGGCTCCTCTCTCATGCCGCAGGAGCAGAATGTGGACAAGGGAACTCAAACACTTGGTCATCAAAAGTCTCCCAGCCCCAAAGTCCCCCAAACACCTTGGAGGGAAAACGTCAGGACAGACAGAAAGATATTGAGAGATAAGTCGATTAAAATGTTAGAAAAAGATCAGATTAATAATTATACACTAAAACTAGTGTCTTGTGAAAGCTACAAGATAGAAATGGAGAATTTCATGACAGTGGGCTCAGTCTGGCATGCTCTTCTTCCTACGTAAGTTCTATTTTCCAGGCCTCACTAAGACGCCACCTGCTTCAAGAAGCCTCCCACTCCCAATCCCTCCCAGGAGCAACCTGGGGTCAGGGGTGTCCTGCGGCAACTTCTCTGTCAGGTATCTGAGTTAATCCTGTCAACTCTTCCACAACCTGGTACTCTCTGGGTCTCCTTCCCTTGCAGAAGTAATGCCCATAGAGGCAAGGTATGTGTGTCCCAGAGACAGACTGCACGGATTTAAACCTGGTTAAGCCGGGTGGTGCAGCGGTTAGGTGCACAGGCTCCACTTCAGCGGCACAGGGTTCGCAGGTTCGGATCCTGGGTGCACACCGATGCACCGCTTGTCAAGCCATGCTGTGGTGGCGTCCCATATAAACTAGAGGAAGATGGGCACGGATGTTAGCCCAGGGCCAATCTTCCTCAGCAAAAAAGAGGAGGATTGGCATTGGATGTTAGCTCAGGGCTAGTCTTCCTCACACACAAAAAAACACACACAAAAAACACCTGGTTATTACTTGTGTGACTGTGGGGTGCTACTCAACCTCCTCAAGCTTGAATTTCCTAATTCAATTTCCTAATTCAGGACAGTCCCTGTCCTGAAAACAGGGACAATGAGAACTACATCACAGGAGTTGGACGGTATGTGGCCCTCCAAAGGGCCACAAAAAATTACAATTTCATGGTGGTGTTGGGGGATTGATAAGGAAAAAAGGTTGAGAAACAATGATGTCAAGTGATTACTATTGCTGCCTAGGGCACCCAGCAAGCTCTCACAAAGCAGCGTTTCTCCTCAACATTGTTGAAAAAGGCGGGGCCCAGCTGTTCTCCCTTCCTTCTGCCTGAAAGCTCCGGAAGGCAGTGCGGGTCTCGTCCTGCCCACTCCCCCGGAGCCCAGCCCGGCACACAGCACGCCAACAGGAGTTCCTGGAATGGTCCTCTCAGGGTCTCCCCTCTCCAAAGCAATCTGCTAACTGCGCGACTCAGGTTCAGGCGGCAACTAAGCAGAAAGCGGAGAAGGGCTCGGACCTGCACTGGGGTAGTGCCACCCACACGACCTCGGCAGCCCGGTGTCCCCTGCCTCTCCGCTCACCACCACCCGGGCCCTTCAATCTGGGGGCTACCCGATGTCGCCAGCTGGTACTGGCGGCAGGGGATGGAACCCCGGCGCCTGAGGGCGGCTGGATGCGCGGCAGGCTGCCCAAACGACTTGCTGTGCCTGTCTCTGGGCCCCGGGGGTCCGCCTGGGACATACAGCGGGGGTTGTCGGGGCCGCACGGACTCTCACCTGAGATCCTCTCAGGCTCAGGAGACCGACACACGGGACTCAGGAGCCGCCTCGGACTGGACCACCTCCCCAGGCCGGCCCGACTTTGTGTGAGGGCGGGCTAGAAGTCACCTGACCCGGGCCACCCGACTCGCGGAGTGCAGATCTCGGTGCGATGCACTCTGGGAGCTGTAGTTTTCACGAGTCTTAGCCGGACAATTGGGCAGGGTTGCGGCGGAGCGGAGGGGCGCAGGCGCCTTGGCAGGGATGGGGGCTAGGGAGTGAGGGGGGATTAAGCCACTTTTAGGGACACAGGAACCCTCGGAGTCCCCAGCGCCTGTCAGCAGACGCTCCACCGCTTCGGCGAATGAAGCTGAGACTGCGCTCAGTCCCGGAACCCCCGCCCTACGGGGCGGGGCCCGCTAGGTCCCGCCTTCCTCTGCCTCTCCGCCTATAGCCGGGCCCGGGGCGAGAGGTGCGCGGAGCTCCGCCTCCCTGGACCAATGGGAAGACGAGCTGCCGCCACGTTGAGTGTGGCTGCAGGAGCGGCAGGCGAGGCGGCGCCCTGCGCCTGGGTCCCGCGTGCAGTGTGCTGTAGCGGCTGCCCCCGCAGCGTGCCGGACCTGCGCGGGGCCCCGCAGCCATGGCTGCACGGTCGGTCACTCTCGGCATCGACCTGGGCACCACGTCTGTGAAGGCGGCCCTGGTGGAGGCCGCGCCCGGCGATCCATCCGGGTTCGTGGTACTGGCGAGCTGTGCCCGGCCTGCGCGGGCGGAGGCGGCGGCCCAGAGCGCGGCGGCAGGGCCCCAGGTGAGGCAGCGCCCTGGAGCCGCGCCGCCTCCAGGAGCCTCTTGACGATCCTCTTGCTCCTCAGAGGAGGCCTCCCTGATACCCCCCTTCCTCAAAGAAGTCTCTCTGACTGCTCCAGCCTGCTTGACCTCTGCCTGCCAAGTGCAGCAGCCCCTGATCCGTTAGGCCTCGTCCCACGCGCTTTCCCACCTGCTGGCGCCGATTTCCCCACTCGCTCGCCTCTGGGGGCCGTGCGCGTGGCGCTGTATCCCCGTGCTCTCTGCCCTCCACTTTCTGTACCCGCACCTGCGTGAAATTGCTCTCCTTGTGTATGTGGAGTGACCTCTTGCCGCTCTCTGCTCCTCACACCTGCTGGTGACCTCAGGTTTAGGATTCACTTGTTCCCCAGGGAAGAGTCTGGGTTTTGCTTTGGAAATCAGATGCAGAGCAGGGCTAACCCGCTCTTCTCGTGCCCCTCTCTCATGCCACGGGAGCGGCATGTGGACAGAGGAACTCAAACGCTTGGTCGGCAAGAGTCTCCCAGCCCGAAGTCCCTCAGACACCTCGGAAGAAAGACGTCAGGACAGATAGAAAGACATTGAGAGATAAGTCGATTAAAATTTTGGAAAGAGATCAGATTGATAATTATACACTATAGCTAGTGTCTTGTGAAATCTACAAGATAGAAAGGGAGAATTTCACCGCAATGGGCTCTGTTGTGAGATGTGGGTTCAGAAAGGATGTCAATCTTCAGAGCTGGATTCCATTAATTCCCCGAAAAAGGTAGCTCTATGTTCAGTTAATTGACAATAGAAATTAATATCAAAGAACTTTCTGTGTAACCTCACGATGTTTTTCTGGGTCTAAGCTTGTTCTTCTCCAAGTTGAAATACGTGTCCTCTGTGGCCCCTTCCAGCCACAAACCTTGATTTTCTAAGCCAAGCCCCACTCGCAAGAGCTTTGTTTTTCACAAGCTCTTGCCGCATGTCTGGACTCAGTCCTTTAGGGTTCAGAGTCCGTCTTGCTCAGAAGCATTTCAGAGCATAAAGATTTCAGGAGCAATTTGCATTTTCATAGAGGCTTTCAAAGTGAGTTTGGTTGGGGCGTAAGGGCATTGTAGAATTTTTATTTCACTTCATGGACTATGAAGTGGAGGCAGAGTCAGCTCTGACGCTGTGGGGGTGAGCAGCAGAGCCGGATTACAGGGAGTGGGTTTAGTGCCTTTTTCTCTTGAAATAGGGCCACTTCTTGAAAACTCCTTTCCTCTCTTACCCTAGCATTTAGCAGGCTCTTCTGGGTTTACAGGCACACCCAGTTCGTGACACCTGCCTAATGAGGGGTTTAGGGGAGACTAGTAATAGCCCCCTTTGCATCCTCCACATGTGTGTTGTGCTCTGGGACAAACAGCATTGCTGTAATTTCATCTATAGCAGGATTTCTCAACCCTGGTACTGTTGATATTTTGGGTGGGATGATTCTTTGTTGTAGGGGGCTGTCCTGTGCATTGTAGGATGTTTCATTGCATGCCTGGCCTCTGACCACCATATGCCGTAGAACCCTCCTCCCCAGTTGCAACACCCAAAAATGTCTCCATAGTGCCAAATATCCCCTAGGGGACAAAAATCACCCCTGGGTTGAGAACCACTAATCTATAGAAATCCTTGTATCTATACTTCTCATTCTTTAGAAGTATTGTGTACACCATGGTCAAGCTTTGCAGCTATGTGGGAGTTCAGGCTTTTAGGTATTTGCAACTTTAAAACATCAGGATTTTTGAGGGAAGCTCTGTGACTCTTTCTGAGTTATTAATTCTTCCTCTCTGGGCCTCAGTTTCCTCATCTGCAAAAAGGGCCGTGGAGGAGGAGGGTTGAATGAATTTTGAAGTTCTTTTCTCGAATCTGAAGTTCTAGGATCTGATCTGGATGTAGACCAGTTGATATTCTGAACCAAGGACTGGGGGCAGCACCTTTCCTGTTACATTGTGGGTATATCCATTGTCTGTCCAAGAGCTACACCCCTGTCATACTCACCATTAAAACTTGAACTAACTGCTGGAACAGACTGCCTTCTTGTCTCACTGCCATCGGCCTGTTTCCCTCTTGCACCATCCCCACCCACATAAGTCACCCACCCTGGGCCCATTTTAAACAGCACCTCCTTTGTCCTGGGTTGGTGCACCATCTGATGGCCATGTGGGAACTCAAAACCAGCACTATCCAATAGAAATGAGAGCCACAAATGTGAGCCACACCTGTGGTTTTCAATTTTCTAGTAACCATATTCAAAACAGTAACAGGTGAAATTAATTTTAATTGCATATTTTATTTAACCCAATGTATCCAACATATTATCATTTCTATATGTAATAATACAAAATTATTAATGAGATAGTGTGCATTCTTTTTTTTCATGCTACATGTGAAATCTGGTTTGTATTTTACACTCCCAACACATCTCAATTCAGACTAGCCATACGTGGCTAATGCCTGCCATATTGGACAGTGCAGGTCTAAACATATGTCTCTTCCCTGCTCCCCCCTTCTCTCCTCGGGGGATCACGCACAGCCACGCGCCTCCTCTTTGCTGCTCTTTCACTGCCCAGTCAGTTCTGCTATATATAGTCTCTCCCACATAGAGAGTCTTGTTAGGATCTGAGACTGCCTCCTGGCAAGATTTTCACATATTGAGGTATATGGGGTAACTATTCTGATTCAAAACTGATGGAGCTTGAACTAAAGAAGCCTGACTGATGGCCTGTCAGACATACGTTGTGCATCTGCTTTAACCGTTAAAGTGAAGAATGCACTTTCTTAAGAAAAGAATGCATACTTTAGTCCCTTTCTGGACATTGCATGTTGACCTGTGAATTTGTAACTGAATACCTCTTTGAAACTTTGATGAATATATATCTTGGGCGTGTTTAACGTATGTTCTTTGTTCTAAAAAGGTTTAAGACTGTGCTGAAAACCATGTTCTCCGGAACAATTTCTTCCCTTGTGGAAACTGCCTTCCCGCGTTATGATCCTCACCCTGGCTCATGTAAAACTCACCTTATCCCTAGAATGGTTACTGGTTATTTTGCATGGACACCCCTCAGGAAAATGCTCTGTGCTCCCTCTTCACTCCTTCTTCCCCATTCTACCCCCCCTCACCTTCCTTCTCTCTGCTCTTTTGTTCATGCTTCTTAGGAGCCAAGAGCTGCCCCTGGACACGGCCAACAGGCTGACCCAGGGCAAGTGAGGGCTTTGTTCTGAGGAGGGGAGGGCTGCGCTCCCTGCTGGAGGGAAGCAAGGGGCCTGAGGGCTCAGTCTTCAGATGCTTTTCCAAGACCCTAATCTTTTTTAGTTCCTCAAAGATCAGACATTTATTAAGAGCTGAGCCATATTTCTTGTCTTTTCTGAATTTTCCATGGATCCTTCTAGTTGTTAAATATAAGTTTATTTCATACCTTGAGGTGATTTTTGTGTGCCAGAAACATTTTACTTTGGTTGAAATAAAAATAAGTATTCAATTTATTAAATTCAGAACCCTAGTTCTTATTTAAGCTTTTAAATCAAGCTTATTCGATTTGTAAGTCTAACATTTTAAGAATGATTTTTGAGGGCCTTTGGATAATAATTAATTCCATTTTAGTTAAATACCTGAGATGTTTTAGACTGCAGTTATGCATTTAATATATTTTCTTTCTTAGGTACTGCAGTTGTCTGACCTAAATCTTTTCAGAATACTTAAATAATTCTTATAAACCTAATAAATTAAATGTATAACTTTATAAACCTTAAGTGCTCTTATATGTTTCAAATCCTTTTATAAATAAAATGAGATTTGAACTTATAATCACAAGTCTAGATCAGTTACTGAATTTCACATTTTAAATTGGAGTTACAAAGGTAACCTAGGCCAAATTCTCTTAAACATATAAATTTACTTAAAATACCAAATACCCAAAGATCCTTTAAGCACAGATATTAATCACATAATATCGTTCTTTTAAACACACATATATTTAATTCTTGATCTTTCCACTTTGAAATTTACTTATTCACCAAGAAAACAATTATGTCATCTGGGTTGCTTTCCCAAGTGTCTATTTTGTGGTGACTTCCTCGGCTTATTGAGACTTCTCACTGATTATAGGCATCTGCTGGGATAGGGATAGGATCCTGGAGTCCTGTTTCTAGCCTCTAACCGGGATTTCTTAGTTTAAAAGAGGAAGTGGTCATGGAACCCAAATTTCTTTTTTTTTTCCTTTCTTTTTTTCTGTGAGGAAGATTAGCCCTGAGCTAACATCCGATGCCAATCCTCCTCTTTTTGCTGAGGAAGAGTGGCCCTGAGCTAACATCCATGCCCATCTTCCTCTACTTTATATGGGATGCCGCCACAGCAGGGCTTGACAAGCGGTGCGTCAGCGCGCGCCGGGGATCCGAACCTGTGAACCCTGGTCCGCCGAGACGGAGCGCGCGCCCTTAACTGCTGTGCCACGGGGCCGGCCCCAGAAACCCAAATTTCTTAGGTTTGGTCGCATCATTACCTACTTCTGAAGTTATATTAGTCTGTACCTCCTACCCATTTGGATGTACTGCTTGATTGGAGTTGGCGTTTGTTTAGCTCTAAGATATCTAAATGCATTTTCCCATCTGACTCTGAAGACTTTGAACTTCTCCAAATCCTACTTCTTTTCATGTTCTTGTCGCTTAGGAACACTTGACTGTCACCTATATTAATATGATATTTGATTACTTTCTGCTTATCTCTCAGGACTTTGTCTTTCAAGGTTATTCTGCCTAGAGACGTTATCAAGGAGGCAGGAAGTCAGAAGAAAAGGCAAATCAGAAAAAGATGGTCCTGATTTTCTTGAATCTTTCCCACCTCTGGAAAATCTGTCTACACCGTCAGCCTGTCTCTCTCTGTGTAGCTTATACCACTACCCAATTAATCTTCTGAAAACACAGCTCTGATGATGCTACTTTCCCATTCAGAAAGCCCCAGGAGCTCCTATTACCTTTAGGAAGAGCCCACTGCACCCTGGGGCTGGAGGCCTACCAGTGGGGCCAGAAGAGGCCCTCACCCTGGGGCTTAAGGCCCACCAATGGGGCCCCAGCCTCTCCTCTTTTCCGGGCTCATTGCACACAACCCACTCGCACAGCCCAGCCCACTGGTGCTGTGCCCAGGTATCCCCTGGGCTTCCTCCTTGCCTGCCTTCCCTAGGTGGGTTTTTGTTTCCAAGTCCAGGCCTGGCCCTCAGGGCACTCCGGAAAGGTTTGCCAGATGGATGGGCTAAGCCCACGTAGGAGCAAACGCTAGGGCTGGTCCTAAAGGGCTTCAGTGCATGAGGCCTTTTTCCACTGTGCCTCTCCTGCCAGGTTGCTCCCTGTTTTGTTCCATCCTTCTCCTAACCCAAAGCTCTATGTGCCTCGCCAAAGACCCTTGTTTCTCCTTTCAATGTGGTCTTTCTTGTGTTTTCCTATCCTTGCTGGACTGAAAGTTCCTGTAGGGCAGGGGCAGTGGTTTTCTCAGCTCAGACTCATCCACAGTGGGGGGCAGAGCCTGGGCCATTTGCTGAGCCTCATCTGCAGCAGCACCTCACCTGTGAGGCGAGTAGAACCTTGCACCGCCCCATTCCTACTCCCGGCCCTGCTGGAGGTGGTGGAGACCCCTCAGTCCCACTCTCAACCCTGAGGCCAGTCAGCAGGTCTTGGAAGTGCCTCGGTGGAATTAGCTGAGCAGCCATCACCCAGGAAGTCCCTTGAGGCCTCTGTCCTCCTCCCCTTCCCTGTCTGTGTGTCCCTTGCCCAACGTGTCTGTTTGTTTCCAGGGGCAGGAGCAGGATGTGCATAGAATCATCCAAGCCCTGAACGAGTGCCTTACTGCCCTTCCCCGGGAGCAGCTCCGGAAAGTCTGTGGCATCGGAGTGTCAGGACAGATGCACGGAGTCATGTTTTGGAAAACAGGGCAAGGTATGCTGGGCTCCGGGGGCGATCGCATGCTGTGAACAGTCTCTATGCAACTAGAGAAGTACTGCTAAGGGCTCTCTGGGAAGGGTCAGGTTGTCCTGCAGTGGGAACGAAATGGCACATGCGGCCTCTTGTGTTTTGTGTACATCCTGTCTTGTACAAATATGTAATGAATGAGTGAACCGTCCACTCACACCTTACCCATGAAAAGGAGAGGGAAAAGAGTGCGTTCTCTCTGATTCTCTGGGATTCAGTGGAGTGAATTTTTCACAGCTTTCTCTTTGTGTCAGGGTCTCGGAGCATCAGTGCCGACAACCAAGAGATGAGTGTAGCTGCAGGACATGCCAAGACACAGAGGAAACTCTTGACTGTGGGCATAGTTCTTGTTGTTTAACATAATCACAGATGTTTGTGATTTTTAAATTCCAGGGCATGTCCTTTTTATGGGGTCAGTTGCTAAGTGCTGTTTAGTTGGTTGTCTTATATCAGAAGGTCTGCCACAGTGCCAAGGTGGCTGACCTGAGCTGTTTGGCCTCCAGGAGGAGAAGTAAGCCAGTTAAATAGCAGTGAGCACTTTACACGTGCCAGGTGCTGGGCTAAGGATGTTACCTGCATGATCTCATCGAATTTTCCCAACACCCCTATGACGTAGGTTACATTACTTCTCCCATTGTGCAGATGAGAAGTTGAGGTTCAGAGAGGTTAAAATAATATGCTCAGGGTCACATGGCAGCAAGTGGTCACACCAGCTTTTGAACTCAGGTCGGTCTGACTTCAGACACTGAGATTTTTTTTTTGTTTTTTTTGATGAGGAAGATTGGCCCTGAGCTAACATCTGTGCCCATCTTCCTCTATTTTTTTGTATGTGAGTCGCCACCACAGGATGGCCTGATGAGCAGTGTGCAGGTCCGCACCCGGGATCTGAACACATGAACCCCAGAGTGCACGAACTTAACCACTAGGCTACCGGGCAGGCCCCTCAGACACTGAGCTTTTAAAGTCCTCTGGGAGGACCAGAGCTACAGGAGGACACGATAGCTCAGTGAAAGGAGGAACTTCCCAACAGAATGTCCAAGCAAGGGGTTGTGAGCTTCTGTTACAGCAAGCGTTAAAAAATTTTTTTTTAATTATAAAAATTCTATATAGACATAAAAGTAGAGGAGAATAGTATTATGAACTGATACACACCCATCTCCCAGCTTCAGCAATGTCAACATTTTATTGCAGGTAGCATTTTAAGCAGAGGATGGATGGCTACTTTGGGGGGCTGTAGTTAAGGGGATTTAAACATTGGATTCACCCCTTTCTGCCTGGAGATTCAGTGATTCTGAGTCCCCTGGGCCAAGGGACTGGTGACAGGCCTCTCAGCAGTGTGACGAGTGCCTGGTGATGCACCCTGTGGTTGTTATTAGTTCTTTATATGTACCCACATTCGTCCTTGGTCTGCTATACACTAGCAGATATTTTATCCAGGATGGGCCTGGTAACTGCAGAAGCCAGCACAGGCTCTCCCCCTCCCCTCCTCCCTCGCGTCCGCCTGTTGTCAGGCCAGCTGGGCCTGAAGGAGCTGTTTGGCTCCAAGTAGTAGCAGGAGCAGAAGGCCTGTTCGGGTGTTAGAGCTGACCTCTCAGAGGGAGTCTAGGTTGTAAAAGCTTTTTAAACTCCTTAGTTTTGCATTAAGGAGAATAAATGTCCTTTTAATACTAAAACCCTTCTCAAAGAGGACAGCAGAGATCTAATGATTGTGGTCTCATCACACGCCTTCCTTCCTGCCTGTCTCCCGGACTCTGTAACAACCACACAAACCATCACCCACAGTGTTGGAGAGAGCTGCTTAATATTTCATTGAGCCAGTCTGCATGCCTTCTTGTTTTGTTTTCTGTTTCTGGGAAGGACGAAAGCCACTCTTTGACCATGATGATACCTGCTTAGCAGAGTTGAGTGAAATTGTATTTGGGATCAAGTTGTTCTGCTTTTAATGGTGGCCTTAATTCAGTTGGTTTCAGTACCTACAATATACAAGGGTCTGTGCTAGGCCCCAGGGGAGACATAGAAATGAGCGGATGAAGCCCCCACTTTCCTGAGCACACTCAGTGCAGTCAACGCAGACGGGCACCAGTAACCGGAGCAGAGAGCTAAGTGCTTCCACTAGGGCACAGGCGAGCCAGTTGGAGGAGAGCAGAGGGAGTGACTAGTGTCTTCTGAGAGGACTGTGGTTACGCCTGTTTCCAAATTCCATTTTCAGGCTCAGTAATAGCAGGCGAGAAGTGGGGATCATAAAACCAAGCGAAAAGGCAAGCAGCAGACAGGGAGAAAATATTTGTTAGTGTAGTGTCGACCAAGGATGAATGTGGGGACATATAAAGAACTAATAACAAAGAAAGGACAAATGGCCCTGTGGAAAAATCGGCAAAGGATAGGACAGGCCATTCCTAGATGAGGAATTACAAATGGCTAATAAGCATATGGAAAGATGCTCAATGTCATTAGTAATTAAGGAAGCACAGATGAAAAGAACAATGAGAAATCATTTCCTACCCACTGGATTATAAGAAGTTAAAGTTTGATCATGTCAAGAGTTGGCAAAGCAGGTGGAAAATTGGTTCTTTTAAATTCCGCTGTTTGTAGTGTAAATTAGCGTAGCCATTTTGGAGGGCAATTTGGCAGGGCCTATTAAAAATAAGATAGCTGCCATGACTCAGCAGCTCTGCTACTTGGGATCTGTTCAGGAAAAGTACTTTGACTTGTGTGTGCATGAGGAGGCATTGTCATGGTTGTTCATTGCATCCTTGTCTATAGTGGTGAAAACCGTGACCTTTAGCCATAGGGAATGGTTAGGTAAATGTTGGTGTGTCATGCTGTAGAATGATTTGCAGTAGTTAAGAAGAGTAAAGTACATTCATGTGTACTGACAAGGAAGGAACTCCAGAACATGTTGTTGGATGATAAAAACAACCCCTAGAAAAATGCATACAGTATAGTACTATTTGTTTTTAAAAAGTAGACAAATACAAAATAAAGCCCAACCTAAGTCTACTAAACAAAACTAAATATGTTGTGTAAGTGTAAAAACTTTAGACGGTTACCCGACAAGTGCTAACAGTGACAGGAAGAGGCTGGGACTCCGGGGGGTGGTCATGCAGGCCTTTTGCTTTATCTGTAATATTTGAACATTTTATGTTGAGAATGCATTTACTTGTCACTGATGTAATTAAGAAATTAAAACTATATCAATTCTTTCCAAAAAAAAAAAAAAAAAAGAAGAAGAAGAAAGAAAAAACATATCCATCAGGCCAGATTCTAGAACCAGACTGCCTGGATTTGAATTCTGGTTCTACCACTTAGTAGCTATGTGATCTTTGGCAAAATTTTTAAACTTTTCTGTGCTTTGTTTTTCTTATGAGTAAAATGGGGATAATTATGACACCTACATTATAAGGCTCTTAGGTAGATTAAATAAATTTATATTTTTAAAGTGCTTTGAACAATACCTGGTACATGGTAAAAACTCTATGTTTGTTTTATAATACAAACAAAATAAAAATGATAGTCCAGGGGCTGGCCGGGTGGTATAGCAGTTAAGTGTGTGTACTCTGCTTCAGTGGCCCAGGGTTCTCAGGTCCGGACCCCAGGCGCACACTGATGCACCGCTGGTCAAGCCATGCTGTGGCGGCATCCCATATAAAGTGCAGGAAGATGGGCATGCATGTTAGCCCAGGGCCAGTCTTCATCAGTAAAAAGAGGAGGATTGACAACGGATGTTAGCTCAGGGCTACTCTTCCTCACCAAAAAAAAAAAAAAAAAAAAAAGTCCAAAAATTAAAAAAAAAAGGATCAAAAGAGTTTTGGAAGCAGACAAAGGGGTTGAAAAAAGCTGCAGAGATCCAGCTTTAGGGCTGGGTTCAGAATCCCAGCTTTAGATTTAGGTAGAAATGTAGATGTGAGGGGAGACTACTCCGAGGAGGAACCATACCCCATCCCTCTGGGGTGAAACTTAATATATTTCAAGTGCGTGTGTATAACGCACCTCCCTGCTCTCTGGGTGCTGGCCAAGGCTGCTAACCAGAGACTGACAAGACCCCTCTGAGCCTTTGCCCTGGCTGTTCCACATACCTGCAACACGTGTCCCCAGATAGTCTTATGGCTCACTCCCTTACTCCATTCAGGTCCCTCCTCATGGGTCACCTGAGAGAGGACTTCCCTGATCACCCTCCAACAATCCATCACTCTTTCCCCTTACCCTGCTGTGTATTTCTTCACAGCAACTGAAAGTACCTGGTATTATGTACCTGCTTGTTTATGTTCTGTAGGTCTGGCATATAAGCTGCATGAAGGCAGGGACTTTTCCTTGTTCACCGCTGTATTCTCAGGGACTAGAACTAGTGCCTAATACATATAAGATACTTAGTAAATATATTGTTCAATCATGCATATGTGAATGTATGAATGGATGTTTAATGGCCTGGAACTAAGTGGGGGGCCAGTTAAGTCTCTATTTTTGGTTCTTTTTTTTTTTTTGTGAGGAAGATCAGCCCTGAGCTAACATCCATGCCAATCCTCCTCTTTTTACCGAGGAAGACTGTCTCTGAGCTAACATCCGTGCCTGTCTTCCTCCACTTTATGTGGGACACCGCCACAGCATGGCCTGACAAGCGGTGCATAGGTGCACGCCTGGGATCCGAACCCGGGCCGCCAGCAGCGGAGCGCGCGCACTTAACCGCTACGCCACGGGGCCGGCCCATCTTTTTTTGGTTCTTAATGAGCAAATTTATAGGAAAATATGGTGGTCTTGGCTCCCAAATCTGGGGTCTGAGATCAGACACAGCCATGAAACAGCTTTATGTGGGTCTTGTCCCTGCTTCATGGCAGGCACGGTTCTGCAGTGGAGGCCAGATTCTCATCTGCGTCCGTTAGATCTGGAGTGTTCTTGATTGCTGATACGTTTTCTCAACAGGCAGTTAACGTCAACATCCTTTTCCCATCTTGCTGCAGTGGTTGTATTTATATTGCATGGAGGTGTGGGAAATATCCCTTGTATGAGGAGAAGAGATAACAAAAGTTGTGTAAGGGGGTATATTCTGTCTCTCAAAGGCTGCTGTAAAAGCCTTAGAACATGGACTGAGTTTAGAAGGTAAAGGTTCATTATCATCGGCATCATCACTAACATTAGCTGAGTGCTCACTATGTGTCAGGTACTGTTCTAAGCGCTTTACCTGTAACTCATTTAATACACACAACCCTACGCACACAACACCCACAACACCCAACCTAACCCTAACTTTAAACCTTCTCCTTGCTACTAGCCTGAGAGTAAAGTCAACACACGGGCAAGGAGAGCCACTAGGATCCATGAGACAGAGTTATAAGTGCCCTCTGCCTCTGGACTTCCAGGTACAGTCGTCACCAAGATGCTGAACTAATTTGACTGCTGGCTGTTTCCCCCAAGTTTGGTTTCAGAGGAACCATAGAGAAAAACACCAAGGAAACGGGAGACACTGTGAGAAAGCCAGTGGTGATGGGGCTGTTTTGAGTTGGTGTGTGTGGGTTGATGGTTTGGATCTGGGGCAAGAGGCAGCCAGCCTTGCCTGTGGGAGGATAAACAAGGAGTTTGGCTCCCGGCTTGCCATGGCTGTGGGACAAACAGTGCCTGTTCCTGCACCCACAGGAACTCAGGTGTCTTCAGGAATAAAATCAAGGCCACAGAGAAAAGCAGGTGTCCTTCTCCAAAACACGGGGCTGGTGACCTATGATCTAAGGATCCTCGTAGCATTGTGTCTTCCTGGGGGCAGAGGGGAAGCTCTGACCTGTGGAGATATTTCGCAGGGTGGGATGGATTAGCTGTGGATCCCAGGACTCGTCCATCCTCCCCAGCCCCTTGGGGCTGACAGGACTGAGGTCTGGCCCATTTACATTGCCTGATGGAGTGGCCAGTACCCTAGGGCAAATGAGCTCACCGGCCAGGACAGCAAGACATTTGAAGAGCACAACTGTCTCACAAGAAAAATATTGTGCTGGGTTATTTCATGGAGATTCTGTCAGAAGCAGAACTATTAGAATGGACAGACTAAGAATTTAAAATTAGCTTGGCATACATACTAAAAGATATTAAAGGAGGATCTTAGCAAGGAAGTAATAAGGAGAAAACAAAAAGAACCAAGCAGGAATATGAGGTGTGGAAAACATAGTTGAAATAAAGAAAGTAATAGATGGAATTAATAGCAGAATGGATACAACTTCAGAACAAATTAAAGAATGAAAGATCAGATGGAGGAAATCTCTCAGAAGGAAGAATGAAAGAACAAAGAAGTAGAAAATGTAAAAGAAAAGCTAAGAGACATTGAAGATACAAAAAGAAGCACTAGCATCTGGATAATAGGAGACCCAGAAAGGGAAAAATAGAAGTGGTAGAGGAGGAAATAATTGCAGAATTAATGGAGAAAATTTTCCCATAATTGACAAAATAGGATGTAAGGCCCTAGACTGAAAGGGCCCATAGAATGCCAAAGAGGGGAGAGAAGGAAAACCCCACAGCTAGATATATTATGGTGAACTTTTAAGGATTTCAAAGACAGAAAATTCCAAAAGTTTACAGAGTGAAAGGTCAGATCCCATATAAAAGAATCAGAATTAGATTGACATTAGAGTTTTTACAACAGCAACATTCTTTGTAAAAAGGCAATGGAATGGTATTTTGGTTATCTACTGCTGCATAACAAACTACCTCCAAATTCAGTGACTTACAACAAAAACCATTTTATCATTTCCTGTGATTTGGGGGCAGGAATTGGGCAGGGCTCAGCTGACTGATCTACTCTACAGGGAGTTGACGGAGGTTACTTGGTGGACAGACTGGTCTGGAGGGTTCAGGATGCTCTACTCAATGCCTGGTAGAGTCTTGGTGGGGAAGACTGGAAGGCTGGGCTCGGCAGGGGATGATCTGCCAGATGTCTACATGTGACTTATCCACATGGTCTCTCCAGCATGGTGGCCTCAGGGTAGCAGGACTTTTTACATGGCGGCTGGCTTACCGCAGAGTGAGCACTCCAAGAGGCTCTGGTGTTTGCTGCAAGGCTTCTTATGACCTAGCCTTGTGAGTCCTAGGATGTCACTCCCACCACATTCCCTTGGACAAGCAAGTCACCAAGGCCAGCCCAGGTTCAAGGAAAGAGGATTTAGAGTCTACCTCTTAATGGGAGGAATAGCAAGGAATTTGCGGCAATCTACCACAAATCTACAAATAGTATTTTTAAGTATTAAAGGAAAGGAAGTTAGAATCTAGAATATGATAACTGATTAAACTGTCCTTCAGATATGAGGATATGAAAAAATATTCTGAAACATATAGGCCTGCAGATGCTTTGCCGCAGAAAGACCTACACTGGAAAACGTTTTGGGTGAACTATTTATAAAGAGCAGAGAAAAATCCAGAAGATGTTTCAAGAGATAAGTGAAGTAAAGATGGCTGGAATCCTTAGTTAAGTTTGATATCTAAAAATCAATTAGCTAAGACCAAAGGAAAAGAGAAAACATATTGTTAATCATTCAGAATCAAGTCTAGATAATATCATCATGATGAGGGTTTGAAGGGCAGAGACCAGGGCACTTGAGAGTGTGCTGAAGTTCTTTTCTTATGGGGTGAGGGGAGATATAATATCAACTTTAAAAATGAATAAAAAGGAACATAGAGGAAGTGGGACAAATGGAAGGAGGAAGTGACTTGCCCAGGGTCACACGTGGTTGGTGGTGGAGTCAGGAACTAAATCCACTAAAGCAGAACCTGTGTGTGAGGGAAGCATTGTCATGGGTGGTAAAGTCTGTGCTGTAGCCTCACTAGCAGAGTAGCCTCAAGGGCGTGCTGGTTCGGGTCTTTTCTCCATTTTTGATAATCTCCTTTGTTCCAGGCTGTGAATGGACAGAAGGAGGGACTGCCCCTCTGTTCGAGCCCAGAGCCGTGAGCCACCTGGTCACATGGCAGGATGGCCGGTGTGGCAGCGGGTTCCTGGCTTCTCTGCCCCAACCAGAGTCCCATCTTAGTGTGGCCACGGGGTTTGGCTGTGCAACCATCTTCTGGCTTTTGAAAAATAGGTACGAACAACTGTTCTTTGAAGCGGGTGCTGGATTTGAGGTGAATGAGACTGGCCAGGGGGCTGCACCTCTAGCCAGTCAGCATCAAATCACTCCACACGCTGGATTGTCCATCACTGAGTGTGGCCTGGCACAGGCTGTGGTCACAAGACCTAGACTTAGCCTAGAACTGCTTCATTTCGCAGAGGGCTCTCTATTGGTTATCTGATTCTAACCCAGAAGGGGAAAGAAGGGGCCAGAGAGGACAAGGGACTTGCCAAGGGTCACGTGGTGAGTTCATGGGGAGGTCAGGGCTGCTGAGAATGGCTGATGTCCTGCCTTCCCAGGCATGTTGTGTCCTCCCCTGAGTCCCCTCCGCTAAGACTGACACCAGCCAGCTTTGCTTGGAGCTGCAAGAGGTCCTCACCTCAGGAGGTCCAGCTGCAGGGAAGCCACAGCATGTGTGGTTCTGGTTGCCACCCAGCTATGCCAGTCTAGTCCATAGTGCCCACAGCTAGGTGCAGCACATGCTTTCAAGTCAATATTAGACTACATTGAATTGTTTTTGGTGTGAAAAACAGCCCAGAGTTCCTGAAGTCCTATGATGCAGCAGGCACCATCAGTGACTATGTGGTTGCCATGCTGTGTGGCTTGCCCAGACCCCTGATGTCCGACCAGAATGCCGCCAGCTGGGGATATTTCAACACCCGGAGCCAAAGCTGGAACTTGGACATGTGAGTATAACCTCTCAGGCTGGCTCCAGGCTGAAGGGCAGAATCTCTAGAGTGAGAGCTTCAGTGGGCTTTCCCATTTGGGAAGAGTGGAAGATTCCAAGAGGCCAGGAATCAGGTTTCAACCTGTTCCAATCACTGGGCTTGGGTGGGCCTGGCTGTAAGTGAAGCCTCTGGGGAGGGCGCCACCACCCTCACCATGCTGTCCTGCTCCTCCTCAGTTGCCCAGACCTAGGGTGGGCTCCCAGGTCTCTGTGATCCAGGCCCAACCTGTAGATTTCAAAAAACAACTTTCACTCTTTAATATGTTTTATAATAAGGTTAAGAAATGGAAGTAATTGGCTCAAGGGGTGCCTTTTAGGTTCTTTTTAAGCAATCATTTGCCTTTTCAGGTCCAGAAGTCCAGTGCCCTGTAAGTTTACTTGCTTCAGGGCCCAAATTCTGAGTTCTGTAATAAACTGCTAGTTCAGGTAAAGGACTTTCTTGCACGTTTCATACAGTTGACAGCCCCATGTTCACTAACCTCGAGTGATGAATGCGTGTGGATTCAGGATTGACTTTGGTTTGGCCTGTGCTAACCAACTGTGACTTTGCATTCCAACTCCCACTATCTCCCTTCGCAGAGGGTTTGTGTTCCCTTCAAAGCAGGAGGCCGATGCAGTGATACCTGGCCCTTATCTAATCCTTCCTGATCCCTCCTGCTTAAATTGGTTGTTTTCTTCCCCAGAAGGCCAATCCCATTTTCCTTTGAAAGCCAGTGTTCACTCTTTAAAAAACCCAATCCTATGTCTCATGGTTTTAAAAAAGCCAAAGAGGACCTCTGTGAAAACACTGGATTCTACTCTCCCTTCTTGTACGTGTATCCTCTAGTGCTTTCCTTTGCTGAGTTTCCTCAACCAAAAATAGAAAGCCAAGCACTGGATACATACGCTCTCCTCTTTTGATTTGCAGACTGAGGGGCTCGGGCTTTCCCGTCCACCTGCTCCCAGACACTGCCGAGCCGGGCAGCGTGGCAGGCAGAACTTCCCATGCATGGTTTGAAATCCCAAAGGGGATGAAGGTGGGCGTGGCCTTGGGTGATTTACAGGCCTCCGTCTATTCCTGCATGGCCCAGAGGACAGATGCAGGTGAGTCTTCTGTTCCCTCTTCAGACTTCTGTGGGTACTTCCTAAGGCCCAGCTCTGTGTGAGGGTCCGAGGGGCACACATAATCAGCCGCCTCAGCATCCTGGCGCTCGTTGTTCTGTAAACCTGAAAAACACCCTCATCCCTATAGCTGAAGCCCCTGCTCGGGGAGCTGACAATCCAGCCAGACAAGTTCTGTCCCTGATCGCAGTCTGTACCTTTCCTCTCCAGGGACATGTGAAGAAATGACTCTCTCTAGTTGGCTGGATTCTAACATGTAATTCCACAACCAAGGAAATAGATGAGTAGATTAGGGCTTTTGTTTGTTCTATGTTTGTCAATCGAAGTTCCCTCCGATCTGATTAGAAGTGCAGAGTCTTTTCTGTGTTCGGTGTAAGAGAGTCACAGTGAGGTAGAGGCAGCAGTCTAGGGCAAGGGTTGGCAAACTTTTTCTGTAAAGGGCCGGACAGTAAACATTTCAGGCCTTGTGGGCCACATAATTTCTGTCATAACTACTTACCTCTGCTGTTGGGGCTTGAAAGCAGCCATAGCCGGCACATAAATGAGTGGGCATAGCTGCATTCCAATAAAACTTTATTTAGACACTGAAATGTGAATTTCATATAATTTTCATGTGTCACGGAATATTCTTCTCCTTTTGATTTCTTTTCAATTTAAAAATGTAAGAACATGCTACTGGGATTGTAAAATGGTGCAACCCCTTTGGAAAACAGTCTGGTAGTTCCCCAAAAGTTAAGCATGGAGTTACCCTATGACTGAGCAATCCCACTCCTAGGTATATACCCAAGAGAAATCACATGTCCACACAAAAACTTGTGCACAAATCAGGTTCCAGCCTGTTCCAGTCACTGAGCATGGGTGGGCCTGGCTATAAGTGAAACGCCTGGGGAGGGCGCCACCCCCCTCGCCGTGCTGTCCTGCTCCTTCTCAGTTGCCCAGACCTAGGATTCTTAGAAACATTATTCATAACAGCCAAAAAGTAGAAACAATTCTACATTCAAATGTTCCTAGCAGCAGTGTTCATAACAGCCAAAAAGTAGAAACAACCCAAAGGCCCATCAACTGATAAGGGGATTAAAAAAATGTGTTATATCCACACAGCTCAAATGCCACAACATGTGAGCGAAAATGGAAGAAATGACAGAAGCTCGTCACAAAAGGTCACGTAGTGTATGGTTCCGTTCCTATGAGATGTCCAAAACAGGCAAATCCATAAGAGAGAAAGTAGATGAGTGGTTGCCAGGGGCTGGTGGAGGGGGTGATTGCTAGCGGGTATGGGGTTTCTTTTTGGAGTGATGAAAATGTTCTAAAATTAGATGGTGGTGATGGTTGTAAAACTCTGTGAATATACTAAAAACCACTAAATTGTACACTTTAAAAGGGTTCATTTTATGGTGAATTTATGTGAATTACATCTCAGTAAAGCTATTATTAAAAATAATATAAAAGCCATTCTTAGCTTCTGGGCCATACAAAAACAAATGGACGTGGCCGGTGGGCTGTCGTTTGCCCATCCCTGGGGTAGGGTAGAATTTGGGCCTGCCTGCCTGAGCAGGGTGGTTGCAGGATGTGTGTTTCCTCTGATCCTTGAGGCAGCCTGGCTGAGCACGTCCGCTTTGGGAGCCCTCCTTGTTATCAAGGAGAACAGGCAATTCATTCCTCTCACCCGGGTTGTCTTTGTCATCACATTTTTTTGTGTGTGAGGAAGATTAGCCCTGAGCTAACATCTGATGCCAATCCTCCTCTTTTTGCTGAGGAAGATTGGCCCTGGGCTAATATCCGTGTCCATTTTCCTCTACTTTATATGGGACACTGCTATAGCATGGCTTGACAAGCGGTGCGTTGGTCCGTGCCCGGGATTGGAACCTGCAAACCCTGGACCACCGAAGTGGAGCCGGTGAACTTAACCACTACACCCCCGGCCTGGTGGCTGTCATCACATCTTTTTTTCCCTCCATCAGTTAGAACTATTACAATTCAACCCTGAGTTTAAAAATTCTGACCAGCACTATCCTCTGTGTATTAGTTTATTCTTGTTTCATTACATTCTTAAAAAATAAAATTTCACCTGACTGTTTTTGTTTTGTTTTTGGTAGAACTTCCTCTTAATTCAAGATTAGCTGAGAGGAAAAGGTGAAATTCTGCCAATCCAGTTTGCATGTATATGTGGTAAAATCTTTTAAGGTCAACAAAGTTCAAAATTTTTTTCTCTCAAATTTTCAACTAAAATCAACGCCCCAGGATCCGGCCCCGTGGATTAGCGGTTAAGTGCGTGTGCTCTGCTGCTGGCGGCCTGGGTTCGGATCCCGGGCGCGCACCGATGCACCGCTTCTCCGGCCATGCTGAGGCCGCGTCCCACATACAGCAACTAGAAGGAAGTGCAGCTATGACATACAACTATCTACTGGGGCTTTGGGGGAAAAAATAAATAAAATTATAAAAAATAAAGTAAAATAAAATCAATGCCTCAGGAAAATATACTAAGTTTATTCTGTGACTTAATTTTCCTGGTGCCCCATCTCTTGCCTTATGTCCCCTCATCTCAAAGCACGAACATCAGGGAACTCACGTGGGCTTAGAGTCCAGCCCGCGGGCCTGGGTTGGAATTTCAGCCCCTCTACTTCTTCTGCTGTGACCTTGGGCAGGCTGCTTTTCTCTGTGAGCCCTTGTCATCGTCCAAAATGAGGGTGACAATGCCTTTCTCATGGGACAGTTGGGGTGGTGCCCGTAAAGAGCCTGGTTCTTTCCTCCTACCTAGTGCTTTTCAAATCTTAGGCTGTTCCCTCCACACAGGGCTGCTCTATGCCTGGATATACATGTGCTTTCTGTATGGTGAGTAGGGGGCTAGTCAAATACGAAGAAGGTAAGATTCAGGCTCCCTCTTCACTGAGCTGGTTCTGGTTCCAGATTGGGGCTGCTGGCCTGTGCTCAGTTGTGCCAGGTCCGTGGGCAAAGTTGGTTGGCTCCCATGGTAGGCACCTCCACTCAAGGGGACAAGTGGAGGGCATGTTGCTTTTGCTTTACAGTCATGGTGAGAGGCTTGATGTGGGAGAAAGGAAAGATACTGGCTTTCTGAGACTTGTTTTCACTCTCCTTGCTTCTGACGCCCTGGTAGGTGGGAAGGTTGAATGCTGACCTCAGTTAGTTTAGCCCCCAACAGACTGAGAACAGGGTTTTTGGCCAGGTCTCGTGAGGAAAGGAGGAGAAGAGACTCCTGGAACAGTCCTGGCCTCCATTCAGAGGAGAAAATCATTCCCTCTGCTGGGTCTGGGAGCTTTCCCCCTGCTGGTGGGGGGCGGTTGAGGAGAACACCTTGGAAATGAGAAGGAGGTAGTACTTGCCGAAAAGGAATGAAACCTCCCCAGAGAATAAAACACTTGGACTGAGGTTTTACTCTCTGTAAATAGTTGTCTATTGCTGTGTGACAAATCACCCCAATACTTGGTAGCCTAAAACAGCAAGCATTTATTATCTCACACAGTTTCTGAGAATCACGAATCTGGGTGTGGCTGGATGGTCTGGCTCAAGGTCCCTCATGAGATTGCAGTCAGGCTGGGAGTGTTGTCATCCGGAGGTTTGACCAGGCCTGGAGCATCCACTTCTCAGCTCACTCATGTGGCTCTTGGCAGGGGGCCTCAGTTCCTTGCCACGTGGGCCTCTCCATCGGGCTGCTCACGATGTGGCACCTGCCTTCTCCCAGAGCAGGTGATCCAAGACAGAAGCTGCAGGGCCTCTTGATGACCCAGTCTCCAGAGTCACACACGGTCACTTCTGCTCTATCCTCTCTGTTAGAAGCAGGTCACTGAGTCCAGCCCACACTCAGGGGGAGGGGAATTAGACTCTACCTCCTGAAAGGAGGGGTATCAAAGACTTTCTAGACATATTTTTAAAACCAGCACACTCTCCCCCTGCCCTGTTGTGACTTGTGACCTCCGAGTTAGCCCAACAGGCCTAACCTCTACTTCCTTGGGCCCCAGTTCTCAACATCAGCACCTCGGTTCAGTTGGCGGCCTCCATGCCTTCCGGATTCCAGCCGGTGCCGACTCCAGACCCTGCAGCTCCCGTCGCCTACTTCCCCTACTTCGACAGGACTTACCTGGCGGTGGCAGCGTCACTCAATGGGGGCAATGTGCTGGCGACATTCGTCCACATGCTGGTCCAGTGGATGGCGGATCTAGGTAAGGTATGGCACGCACAGCGGTGTGTCCCCTCTTGTCCTTTCTATTTGGCAATGTCTTGGTGCTGAATGTACTATTTAAGCTTCTAGATTCATGTCTCAGACCCAGCCAGGTTCCAGCACAGTCCTTCCTTCCTTACAGATCTGAGCTTGTAGCCTTCTTTCCTCTCATGTTCTGAGCTGCCATCACCTACTCTTTTTTGAGGGGGCACCTTCTCCCCTAACCTTGACTGTGGAGTATCATAATAGTCCCCCAGGTCTCCCCTGCCCTGTGTGTCACTTTCTCTGTCAGTAAGCCCCTGGGTCCCTTGCATTTGAGGTTTTCCTTCTAATGACTGCAGATAGCTGAAAGTAAAATGATCAAACACAAGTGAGTGAAAAGACTCCCGATATTTTATTTTATTTTTATTTTATTATTTTTGTTAGGAAGATCGGCCCTGAGCTAACATCTGCCAATCCTCCTCTTTTTGCTGAGAAAGACCAGCCCCAGACCAACATCCATGCCCATCTTCCTCTACTCTACACAGGGCACCGCCACAGCATGGCTTGACAAGTGGTGCATCGGTGTGCGCCCGGGATCCGAACGCATGAACCCCGGGCCGCCACAGTGGAGCGCACGCACCCAACGACTTGCGCCACCGGGCTGGCCCCCCGATATTTTAAAATATTATAAAATTCTCAGAGCACTTATTCCTGCCGAGGAGTTCTTGACCCCCTTTTTTTGGAAGGGTCCCTGGAAACTCGGATTTCCTCTGGGTAGAACTGATCAGGCTTCCTCTGCCCTGCATTTACAGGGAAACATGTAACCGCCTTCTTCCAAGAGAGGTTCTGTTTTCAAGCACTTCAGGTAGAAATGAAATTTCTGGTCAGCTGTCCATGTCTAGGGAAATCATATCACCAGATGCTTTGGTCACCTGTAGGAGCTTGAAATCAGGTCATTCCAGGAAACATCCAACGTAGTGACAAGGTGAGGCGTAGGCAGCAGGGAGCACATGGGACGCTCAGGCTGGTCAAGCAGACAAGTGTTGCTGACCCACGTCTCTGCTTTCAGGCTGGCCAGGCTGGCCGGGACATCAGGGTTGCAGAGGAGTTCTGCCCCCTGGGCTGGGGTCCCCTCAGGAACACTTCATTTAAAGAACAGAACTTTGATTTGTTTTGCCTTGCATCAGAAAAGGTTTTTGAGATGCAGAACCGGTCACCAGAACCTTCGGTCGAGCTCTTTATCTAGATACCGGTCTAACTGGACTGAGTCTGTCAAGTGTTTACTGCGTTGGCTGGTGTTTCTCTTTATACAGAAGTGACTGTTTATCTTACCCCTGAAAGAGGTGGTAATATTTAATTTCTCTGTAAGATCCTCTCAAAAAGAAAAGCCTTTCCATTTGCATGGTTCTTATTTTGATGAAACAGAATGCTTTGAAGGTTAGTATTTTGTGTAACTTAACCTTTTGTGAAATTTCTACAGTTATGTCATTTGATTTAAAAAATACATAGTTGCAAATACAATAAAGTTTACTCAGATAAAAGACATTACATTTATTAGCCAGAATGGAAATATTAAAGCATAAAATACAAATAAAACTCTCACTCTATTTATTCAGAATACCCTAGGTTTGCATTATCTTCCAGGTTTGGAAAACAGGGAGTTCCACCCTGCTGTGGTAGTTTAGAGCAGGGACTCCGAAGCCAGGTGGCCTGAGTCTGAATCCCAGCTCTACCATGTCCTGTGTGCCTTTGGGCAGGTTACTTACCCTGTCTGTGCTTCACTTCTCTCATCTGAAGATGGGGATCATCCTAGTACCTACCTCAAAGGATCGTGAGGATTAAGTGAGGTAATATTGCAAAGCACTTAGAATGGTGTCTGGCCCATAGTAAGTGTGATATAAACGCTTATTAAATAAGCATAGTGTGGTGGTGCAACCTTGGTTGCACCTTGGTTCCCAGCTCTCCCCAAGGCGTTATGTGGCCTTGGCAAGTCCCTTCCCTTCTGTGTTTTCCCAGCTCTGAGGTTCTGTGGTTCTAAGTCCATGGTGTGGACATTTTGCAACTCATAGCAGTTAATCCCCGTGTAGATTCAGATGAGGTTGTGAGCCAACGGATGCAGAGACAGGGCTGGAAGCCGTGTTTCCCAGGCCTCCAGCTGGTGTATGCCTTCCTTAGGGGGCTTTCCAAGGCTGGGTCGTGGCCCAAGTGTTCCCAGTGAGGAAGAACACTTTATTTTAACATTTCCTTAGAATTCTTTTTTGAATTTTTATTAAGGAAATACAAGCATATTACTTTTTTTAAACTATAGACTTTATTTGGATTTCAGTAGTTTTTCCACTAATGTCCTTTTTCTGTTCCAGGACCCAATCCAGGATACCACATTGTGTTTAGTCACCATGTCTCCTTAGTCTCTCTGCCTTCTATTTGATTGATCTGTGTTTTCTTTCTTATCTCCTTTCCCTTTTTTTCCCGTTAGTTGGATGGTTTTACATTCTATATCTATTCTTGGAGAAGTTTCCAGCATACTGTGTTGCCTAGGATGTGGAGAGGTAGTCACTCTCATAAGTTCTGTGGTGGTGTGAATTGGTACAGCTTCTCGGGAGGGAATAGAACGGGCATATCATTTGATCCAGCAGTTCCCTCCAAGGACTCAGTCCTACAGATCTATCTGCTTGTACACACGTATAGGGTATTCACCAAGTGCATGATTTTTTCTGATATTTTAGTAGAATTTCTAGAGGGAGAGGAAAGTCGCTTATATCCATTCTGCCGTATTTAACCAGAGTCCTGCTGATCACATTTTGACTATGATATTTAAATTATTTCTCTCTCTAGTTCCTGAGCGTGTGTAGTTGAGTTTGTATGAGTTGAATGTGCTGACGATGAGACTGCACAGTGACTCTGGGGTGGTGGTTCTCAGCTCTGGCCACACACTGGAAATAGCTGTGGAGCTTTTAAAACAATGTTGCTGTCCTAGTCCCACCCGCAGAAGTGCTGATTCTTTGGCCTGGGGCCTGAGCATGAAATTTTATAAAAGTTCCTCAGGTGATTCTGATGCCCTCATGTGTTGGTAAGCACTGGTCTAGAACCTTCTACTCAAAAAGTGTGGTCCTCTGGCCAGCAGCACTGGCTTCCTCTGGGAGCTGATAACAAATGCAGACTCTCAGGGCCCACTCCAGGCACACTGAGTCAGAGGCTGCATTTTAATAAGGTCCCTAAGTGATTTATATGCATATTCAAATGTGAGGATCACTGATCTAGACTGGTGGTTTTCAGCCTCTGCCAGGGGTGGACTAGACTCTGATCCTGGGATTTCTGACACTATGAATAAGTCTAGTAGAGCTGCGATGATACTTATTGATAAGTGTATGCGTTTGGCCCCCTTGGGACCGAGGGTCCTATAGCTGTGGGGTGGGTAAGGCTCACAGCAACACTTAGGAGCTCTCTCCCTGAAGTCAGGCTGGCGTCTCCAGTGAGAGAGCTGGCTGGGATCTAGGGCAGAGCACAGCTAGCCACACTCTGCGTCCCTGAGCTGGGAACAGCCAGCCACAGGGAGGAGAGGCAGCAAGTAGACCTATCCCCACCCCATGGGAATTCTTTACTGCCTCAGCCTGCAGCGAGGGTGTGCATGAACTCACACAGGTCTTCCCTCTCTCTGGCAGGCCTGGAGGTTGAAGAATCTGCTGTGTATTCACGCATGATCCAGGCAGCTGCACAGCAGAGAGACACCTGCCTAACCATCACTCCCACGGTGTTGGGCGAGAGGCACCTGCCGGACCAGCTGGCCTCGGTGACCAGAATCTCCTCCTCCGACCTCTCCCTGGGGCACGTGACCCGGGCCCTGTGCCGAGGCATTGTGCAGAACCTGCACTCCATGCTTCCGTTTCAGCAGCTCAAAGAGTGGGGCGTGGAGCGGGTGATCGGCAGTGGCAGTGCGCTGTCCAGGAACGAGGTGCTGAAGCAGGAGGTGCAGAGGGCTTTCCCTTTCCCAGTGTCCTTTGGGCAGGATGTGGACGCAGCTGTGGGGGCAGCTCTGCTCATGCTTCAGAGAAACCTCAACAAGAAGGAGTCTTAGCACACTCTTTGGCCAAAGGACTGTTGCAAATTTTATCTAATTAACATTCCTGACATGATCTTGGGGTCATCCTTTTTCTGGACAGCTGGCAGCTTTTAAGCAATGCTCGTTCTCAGGACACTATATTGACCAAGAACCTACCTTCAGGGCACACTCTAATAATGCAGCCAGGAGCTATCAATCAGGAGTCATCAACTAGATTCCCAAATCAGTGCCTTCTGAAAGAGACTCACCTGGGAGCTGGTTGCAAATATAAATGTGGAAAAAAGAAAGAGAGAGAAAGAAAAGGAACAGTAGCCCAGCATCCTGATCAGCAGGCTCACCTGTGATTCAGCTATAGATAAAGAGAAAATAAATGTGGACTTCAGATACCAAAAAGTCTGGTGCTATGGGCTCCAAGTAAGAAAAGAAGACCTGTGCTCCACCCCATGTCCAGCTTTTGGATTGATTGTTGTAGGGACATAAAGCCCAGACGTGGGTCACTTGCATTGCTGGAAAAGTCATTCTCTACTGGATTTTACCATGTCACCCTGAGGCCCCAATCCCAATCATGCTGGAGCAGAGGGTGGGCCAAGGACAGTGAAGCCGGCAGCTGAGATGATGATGCAGGGGTCGGGCTGGCCTCGCCATGTGCTTCCCCACCAGGGAGAGCCTGCTGCACTGGGTCTGCCCCAGATCTTCGCAACACAACTGGCTTGAAGGCATGGAACAGGGAAGGAAAAGCTGATGGCATGACCAGGAACGGGGAGAGGTGCTGCGTGTCCCCACCATTCAGGCGCATTGTTCCCAAGAGCCTGACCAGGCACCAGCAGGACCCTTTTCTGGGAGTATGTTTGTGCAGCAGTGTGTTTTTGCCCCTGCACATCCCTGGGAAACCTTCCAAGGGAAGGGATGCAGCTGGGCATGCTCCTATCAGAATGGGTGGCCAATTTAATCAGAGAGAACCCCTTCTCCTGCAGGCCCCAGCTCTTCTTTCTCTTGGTGGAGGCATTGCTGGCCCACCCTGTGTTCCTGGCTCATAGAAACATCCCACTTGAGTCGGCATTCCTGTAGGAATTCCAGAGCATCTTAAACCTTCCTGTGGTTGCTAGGGATGACCATGGAATGGCTTCCTGGAGAGGGCCACCGTTGCTGCATCTACTTGCAGTCTCCCAGGGTCATCCCAGGCCCGGGCAGACCTGACTCTGAGACACCCGGGCAACTATGAGTTTGGGAAGCAGTCATGTTGTCTCTTTGTAAATGTCACTTTATGAATTATATGATTGTCTGAAGCTCTTAGATTAATCTGCCTGGCCATGCTGATTGAAGTTCAGATACTAAAGCTCGTTCTTCCAGAATTAATAATTTAATAAAACACACCTCTTTGCTCTGGGAAGACTATAAGTTACAGCAGAGCTGCAGAGCTGGGTTTGGGAGGTCGGACATAGCCCTGAGGATCATTTGTAGGTTGTCCTGTAGAGAAACCCTACTTGCCTCATGGTTCTACCAGGACAAGTGGCTGCAGATCACTCAAGAGAGTCATGTAACTTTTCTCTCAGCCAGAGTGAGTTGACACCATCATTTTGGAGCCCGTGAGGAAGGCTTATGAGAGAGAAGTCACCTTGGGATAGGCTGAAGGATGATGATCCTATCTGTCAGGAGGAGCTGGCCCTCAGACTTCAGGGAGGCTGCCTGTCTTGTGTTCTCAGGGTGCTGTGGGTGTAGTCTGTAAACGTCAGATTAGGAACTGGATAGGTGTCTGGCAAGGCCAGGCAGCCCAGCCTAGTGCCCAGAGTGGTGCTGGAACTCTCTGTCCCCTTTCCACGTGTCCTCTCTACCTCTGATGGCTGAGCCTTGCACAGTCAAGCTTGTCAGTGAACAGTCCAGTATGTTTCTATTGCACTTGGCCTGGAGCCTCTGCAGAGGGGTTGAGTACAACTGCTAGCTCCTCATTTCTCCAGCCTGAAGTTACAAACCACTCACTGCTTCTTCTCTCATTCTCGGGAGGTACCAGTAAGTGTTTGAGACCAACGTGATCCTTAGATGAGGAGCTGGGCTGTTAAGGCTGTTTGCTAACATCCTCATCTTACCAAGTACGTGGTAGGCTTGCACTTTCCCACCTGATTTTCTTTGGCCAGTAAAATGTGAGCAGAAGCATGTCACTTCTAGGCAGAAGCCTTTAGGAGCCAGTGTGTGACATGCCACATTCCTTTCCCTTTGCCACAAGTGACTGGCGGTGTCCCGGAGAGTGGAGGCCCTGTCAACCTGGGTCCCATGTGAGGGCAACATGGTGTAGAGCCCTTACCAGCCAGCGGGCAACACAGAATGTGACTGAGAAATGAACCTTTGATGTTTGAAGCTGCTGAGATTTGGGGGTTGTTTGTTACCACAGCATAACTTAGCTCTTCCTGACCACTACAGCCACAGTAGAGATGTGCCTAAGAAGTCTCAGTTGCACCCAGCACAGACCCAAATGTCTCGTATTTATTGAGTGTCTACTGGGAGCTGGGTGTTCTGTCAGGTACGGTGGTGTGTTGTTGAATTTCCATCACTAGGGAATGAAATAAACACTATGACAGATTTACCCACATGCACAGAAGGAGGAGCAATTCATTCTTTATGCACCTGACCTCGAACTAACCCTTGGAGAATTTCAGTCCATTGATACTAACACCAGTTAACATTTTTTGAACACCTACTATGTACTAGGGGCTAATCTAAACCCTACTTGTTTGAACTCATTTGATCTTCACGATGATTCTAGAAGGTGGGTCCTATTATCCTCATTTCTCAGATGAAGAAACCGAGACACAAAAAAGTTAAGTAACTTACCTAAGATCACAATGCTAGGATTCAAAACCAAGAGCGACTTTCTTTAGCATTCTAGGTGGAGGGGTCAGGCTAGGCAAATATATTGACATTGAAGTGATTGGCACATCCAGGGTATGATGAATTGTCTGGTGGAACTTGGTCATAGGCAAATGAAAGGATGTCATGGGAGTTGTGGCTGGAAATGTTGGCCAGACTCTGAAGGGTCTTGGAAGCCAGACTGAGGGCTTTGGACTTGCTCCTGTAGGCAGCGGAGCGGAAGTGGAGGACTGTGGCTTCACAGGCTTTGGGAGTATAGCTGGCAGTGTGGACTCTGGATTGGAGGATGAGTGTTACAGGAGGTGGGGGCCCAATTAGAGGAGCCTAGAAAATGGCCTGTGGAGATGATGGGGCCTGAGCCAGCATGGGGGCAGGGGAGTGAACGCCAGCCCTCCAGCTCATTCCCCTGCTCCTGCCACACACGCCCTTCCTTTGGACTTGGACTGTATACACTTAATGTTGATGTGGCTTTCATGTTCTCCATTTTTCTTTTCTTCTCAAGTGAACTGAGAAGGGCAGGGTCCCTATTAGGTGTTCTCTGCCCTGTCCTCTTGCATCTTCACTTGGGCTGATGCCCATGTTTGTCCTCCTCACAGGGCAGAACCCTACCCCTTGTCCAAGGCCCAGCTTGGATGCCGTCCACCTGCTGCACGGTCTCCCTGGCAGCACATTTGCTGCTGGATTACACTGCAGCTGGCGTCCAGGACCCCACTCAAGCTTTGCTGTTACCATGGCCTGTTGGCCCTTGGCTTGTGCCTGTGACGGGGAGCCCCATGCTGTAAGCATCAGAGAGCCACACAGGTCTTCCTCCTCATCCATCCTGGCCTCCTCGAGGACAGACACCTTCTTATTCACCTACTCACTCCTATGGGTTCACAAAGGGCACAGCAGGCCCCCAGGAAAGAGGGTCGGTTGCACCTGACCTCTTCTCAGCCATGATTAGATGGACAGTCCACATCTTTGAAAGTCAGATATTCTTGGTGTAGAGATGCTCACTTATGTGACTCATGAAACATTAAGCAAATCTTGTTTTTTTCATTAAAAAACAATTAGTCACAACCTCAAGCTAATGGCCGGATACAGCTCAGCAGTCAGCAGATGTGGTTCTCATGCTGAACTAATGGCGAGAACAAAAACCCCTCATGCCTGCCTAGAGCTTCACCAGCTCACAGAGCCTGTTCACACCCAGCCTCCTTATTAATCCCGGGAAAAGCCCATAAAGCAGGTTGAGCAGGGGCTGTTGCCCATTTGGTGGACGAAGAAACTACTGCCCAATTTCCTGCAGCCGGTGTCTGGCACAGCAGGGCCTCTTCTGTCCTGCCTCATTCTCTGCCCACTCCCCTGACCCTCCATGCGCTTCTCCCTCTTGTTCCAGTCCCTGCCCTGGGTCTCCGCTCTGCAGAGTGGGGCTCCAGCCATCGGGTGCTGAGTGGATGCCTGATCCCTCCCCAGCTCAGACGCCAGCTCCATCCGCTTCTGGAGCACGCTGACCCCCTCACGGACCCCTGCCCTTCCCGGGAGCTGACTCTTGTGGGTACCCAGACCTAATGCAGAAAGGAAAGTGGTTTTCTTCCATCTGGATCTGGGACCCCTGAAGCCATTTGCAATCTGAGAAGCAAGATACAAAAATCAGGGAAGTTAAGTCTCATAAATACAGGATGTAGAAAGCTCAAGACCAGACTAGTAGAGCTGCTTGGGTGGGTTGCAGGCCCCTGCAGTGGTGCGTTAACCACTTTCCCCCGGGCTGGGACTGGTACCACCCGGTTCCTACTTGGTTCCTTCTGGAGGTGGCAGGCTGACAGTTCCTGACTTTGGTAATGGGCTTTTTCAGCACTTGGGAGTTTGCTGGTTTCTAGCTGTGCCAGAAAGTCTGGGCTCAGTTTAAGTCAACGTGCCCCCTGGTGGTAACACCAAAAGACAGGACTGGGGCCATTAGTGACATGAGCGGTTTGGCATCAGTCACACCAGACTTGTCCAGCCACCTGCTGGTGTGGCCGCTAGCACTCTCCTCTTGTCCCCATCAGACCCAAACTGGAGAAGCGCCCCCTCCCAGAAGTCGTCATTAAAACATGATCTACTTACAAGGAGTTTTAATGGGTACATCATCACATAGATTCAAGAACACCCTGTTTCAAATTATAACCCAGAAAACTGCACTGATGGCCGCGATGCCCAGCCCCGAAGTCTTGTCCCCGCCACCACTTCATGAGTTTTAGTAGAACCACTCAGTACGGTGCTGTTCAGATAAAGCCAGGCCAATGAATATTTACACCAGGCTACTTTGGGCGAGGCACAGAGCTGGGCTTAGAGGGGAGACGGAGGGCGGGAGAGCTCTGTCTTGCCCTGGAACCATTACAATCTGCGAAGCAATGCACCAGCGTCAGAGAAGTTAAAGCTCAGTGCGAGCTTTAGGAAGCTCTAGATGGCACTGTTCCCATGTCGCTGTCCTTGGCCAGGTTAAGTGGCCTGTCTATGCTTCCTTTCCTTATCTGTAAAATGGGGACAAAATTGTCCTCGCCTTGTGAAACTTTGGGAGGGTCCGATGAGACAGTGCATATAAAGTGCCGATCCCAGAACTTGGCACGCTGCATGCACTCAGGAAGTGTTCGCCGATATTATTGTTGCCATTGTGATCTTGTGTGCCAATTGCCCCAGAAAGCACAGGTTGAAATTCTATAGAGTTCAGAGGTGAGCACTTTATGAGGGAGGCTCTTTGGAGGAGATGGGATTTGACTGATAGAATCTCAGCATTCATAGGTCTCACTTGCCACCTGGGCCTTAAAGATGGGTTAAGTGGGGTGGATGGTGCAAGCACATCGGGCAGAAGACGGGCAGGGGACAAGTGTGGAGGCAGGCATAGTTAGTGTGGCTGGGGAGGTGTGTCTAGGTGACAGGAGGGGGTGGGCCACAGTGGGAGTGGAGACTGGGGCTGTGGGCTCAGGGTGCCAGGCCGAGGGGTAGGGCCTCGTTCAGCAGGGGGCGCGATCAGGAAGATGTTCTAGGATTGTGGATTGGGAGGTAGCGGGTTGGGGGGCTGGACTGCGGAAGGGAGGCACCTGGAGCTTCAGGTGAGAAGTGGCATCCAGCCACAGAGAGGGAGGGATGGGAGCCACAGAAACGTAGCCCAGATGGTGAGGACAGAGAAGGAGAGGGTGAAGATGACAAAGCACATGGGACCTGGTGACCACGAGAAAGTTGGTACCTTTATAGGCAGGAACGCTGAGGGGAGGGAACATAAAGGGAAGAGGAGGCCATCCTGGGGTGTGCTGATGGGAGGGGGTTTGTGGTCTTCACCTGGAGATTCTGGGAGGCAGGGATGGAGCTCAGGGGAGAGGGCTGGGCTGGACACCTGGATGGAGTCGCTGGCTTGGGAATGTCAGATGGGTCTTTGGAGGGGTGAGGGTCTCAGAGAGGGGTAGGAGGTGATAAGGGTCCTGGGGACCACCTGTGTGTAGGAGAAGGGCAAGGTGAGGAGAGGTGGCCAAGGAGACGGAGAGGGAGCTGTCAGGGAGGGAGGAGAAGGGCCAGGATTTCCCCTGCGGCCCTTGGAGCATGCATGGTACTATGTAGACCCTGGGAGATGTTGTCAGTACTCACTGGCTCTGTTGACAAAGGGGACACATTTAGTGTATGTGTTATCTTCACTGGAGGCAGAAATCACCTTGGAGGCTAACTGGATAGTTCTGGTGGAAAAGTCTGACCTTCTCCTTTCCTGGACGTTGCTCCTGGGCTGGTTGGTTCTCTCAGCACCCCTCTCAGATGTCTCCCACCCATGCCCAAAAGGTGCCCACGGCTGAGACCTGGGCCTGGCCCAGGCAGTGTGTGAGCCAGGGGCCGTACATGACAGTGTTGGATGCCACAGTCTTCATACTGAGGTGTTTCCCACGGCACCTCTGGCTCACGTGGTTAGAAGGAACAGTCACCCCAGAGGACTTGAGGGTTGAGGGGTCACTGCTGATGAATCTTTTATATATGTAGCAGATTGTTACCTAGTGATTAAGAATGAATTCCATGACCCAGCACTCCCATTTCTGGGTATACACCCAAAAGAGTTGAAAGCAGGATCTCAAAGAGATGTTTGTACACCCATGTTTATAGCAGCATTATTCACATTATTCATTTAGGAACCTAAGTGTCCATCAACTTAGGTGAATGGATAAACAAAATGTTGTATATACATACAGTGGAATATTATTCAGCCTTAGAAAGGAAGGAAATTCTGACACATGCTACAACATGGATGAACCTTGAGCACATTAGGCTAAGTGAAACAAGCCAGTCACAAACAGATAAATACTATATGATTCCACATATACGAGATTCCAGAGTAGTCAAATTCATAGAGATGGAAAGTAGAACGTGGTTGCCAGGGGCTGGAGGAGGGGAGAAATGGGGAGTTAGTATTTAATGGGGACAGAGTTTCAGTTTTGCGAGATGAAGAGTTCTGGAGATGGATGGTGGTGATGGTTGCACAACAATGTGCGTGTTCTTAATGCTACTGAGCTGCACACTTAAAAATGGTTAAAATGGTAAATTTTATATATGTTTTACCACAATTAAAAAAAAAGAATGATTTCCAAGGTTCATGTTAATTGGAGCTAAAATGGCACATATATAAAAAAGGGTCCAAGTAGGGTCATGCTATGGCATGGTGGGATGGGCCCAGCTTCCATGCCCAGACCAGCAGTGTGACCTGGTTAATCATCTAATTACTCGGTGTCACAGATTTCTCGTCTGTAAAATGGGTACAACACTCTCTGCCCCCTCACTGCCCAGTGTTGTTGTGTGGCCTGGGAGAGTGGGTTTGTGAAAGCTCTTGGTGAACTATACAGTGTCATGTGGAATCCATGCAGTGTCAGCACTTTAATGCCTGGCTCAAGGATCAGAGCTTGTGAGCTACTCCAGGCAGGGCTACGACGGGCCTTTCTGGCATGTGGCTGCTCACTTCAGGCTGTGTCTGACCCATGGCTCACTGGAATCCTTATCGGGTTCCTGAGGGCAGCCGCTAGGATGGCTTCTGCAGGGATTTTGGGCTGCAGCCTGTGTGCACACCCAGGAAGACCTTGCAGCTTTTCTCAGCCAGGGTCCAGGAGGGAATGAAGCCCTATTGTATGTGATGAATTAACTTTTCTCCTGTGCCTTTAGGATTGTCCTAGGAGAAGTGAGAAAACAGACATGTACAATTTTCTGTGTTCTGTGGTTCTATGAGGAACCTAGTTGAGAAAGACTGGAGACCCAGAAGGCCCCCACCTCAATCCCCACCACAGGTTTGGTCACACAGGGAACTAGAGGCCCAGAGAGATGGGACTGGGTCAAGGTCACACAAAGTCGGTGCAAAGCCAGCCCTCAAAACCAGGTCCCCAAATGCCAGACCAGGACTGCGTGATGGGTGACACGACCATTCCCATTCCTTCTACATGTTGAAAACAGAGCAGTTCCAGGGCGCTGGGTTTTACATTCTGATTGTGAGACTGCATTTGTTGAGCTGTCTCTGCAGTCTTGTCTGCAAGAGTGGGGGGCTTGGGAGGCCTGAGCAGCACCCCCCTTCCTTGAGAGCTGAGGTCACAGCTCTGGCTGGTTCCAGGCCGTGTGTGGCTAAGTGCACTGCAGCCCTGCCATGGTTGGAGGAGGGGTAGCTGCTAAGTGGTTTCTAAAAAAGAGCAAAAATGATGGGAAAGGCTTTGGGATCCCCTGGGAATTGGAGCCGCAGCAACGGCAGCTGCTGCCATTGCTGGAAACGTTTTCCTTGAGTGCCAGAGCGCTCAAAGCCCATTCCTGCCAGTGGAGCAGCCGTGGCCGGGGAGGGGCCAAGGACCCTCACGGAGACGGGGAGGCAACTCTTCTCTCCACATCAGCCCAACTCTCCCTTCAAGTAGCAACGGCCTTGGAGCTCACAGGCACCTGCTGGGTCTGGGGTGTGCCTGCGTCTAGCTGGTGAGTCCCTTTTGTTGTTCCATGGCCAACGCAGGTGTTGGCTTCTAGAATGGTGTAGTGAGCCGTCAAAAGCTGGGCCCTGCCTCTTTTCAGCTATGTGACTATGGGCAGTTCCACTAGCCTCTCAGCACCTCAGTTATTCTGTCTGAGAACTGGGGATGATAACGGTGGCTGCCTGGAAGCTTGTGGTGAGGCATCAGTGGAGCTGTAGCTGTGGTGCACTTAGCTGGCTCTTTGCGAGACTTGGTAAGTGATAGTGGAGGTTGCTGTCATCAATGTGTGTTACTTGCACCAGAGTCATCCTGGGACGAGGAGGCTGTGGCTGCTGCTGAGGCCGGTGGTTTGTGGCTGGAGGTTTCAGTGCGTTGTCCTCTCTGGAGTGAAGGAGTGCTGGGCTGGAGGCAGAAGCCCTGGGTTCTTGTCCAGGCTCCGCTCTCTCTGTTTTTGGCAGTGTTCCTCTGGCTTTTCATCCACAGGTTGGGAAGCCCCCAGCTCTCCGTCCCTCTTTAGGAGATGCTCAGGGTCTGAGGGGACGAGGATGATCAGGGCTGGGTCCTGGACCAGCTCCCAAGAGCCTGCAGGGAGTCTGGAGGCAGACGGATGCTTTGGGCAGAGAGGGGAGCAGGAGAGCTATGCCCTAGGATGTCTCACCTGGATTGGGGAGAGAAGAAGGGAGGCTTCTCCCAGGTGGTGGGCAGTGTCCTTCCTGGCTCTGGGGTTGAGAAAGACCCAGAGGCCAAACCAGGTCTTTGCTGGGCAGGGTCGTTTTTCCAGGACCATCCTTTAGTCCAGATTTGTGAATCTCGTGTAACCAGGACCACCATCTCCATCAGATACCCCAAATCACGATTGGAAATTCCCCTGTCACTGTAGAATGTTCAGCTATGACAGGTGGGTTGCCATGGGGCTCACATGCTGGACACACCCCAGGCCTGGCAGTGACAGGGACTATCTTGTCCCTGTCTGCCCTCCCAGCCCAGAGCAAGTGGCCTCTTAGTCCCTGTCCCGCACCCTGCTCTGGGAGAAGCTTGGTTTCCAGTAGGCAATCAGGTGCAGGGTGTGCAGTGCAGATTCAGGGTTTGTTGACTGATTGACTGATGGTACTGTGTGGGCGGCCTCATGTTTATTGGGTTTGGTTGGATTTGGACTGCTCAGAGAAAGACGCAAAGCTGCTGAAGAAGAACATTGCGAAAGGTTTGCAAAAAGAGGCCCCCGCTGATAGGTGCCCTCTTGTTGGGCTGTAAGAGCCGCTAGTCAGGCATCAGGTTTACTCTTGGTTTTGCAGCCAGCCTTAGTGAAGGGGGGACAGTCTTGGGAGAGCCAGGCCTGCATATGGCCTGGGTCTTATTCCTACTTCATTTAGGGTTTTGAGCTTCCCGGGATGCTTGTTTGAGCAGGAGGTTTGGGGCTTCTGATTGGAAGGGCATTGTCACCACCTGCCTGGCCCCAGGGCTGGGAAGGCCTGATCTGATTGGCCCCCAGCCCCTTGTGTGAGGTCTGGGGCTGAGTTTAGTGGCTAAGGAAGAGCTCTGAGCCTTCCAGAGAGGTGGTGGAGCGCTGGCGAGGCTCTGGAGCTAGGCTACCTGTGATCAAATCCAGGCTCCACCTCTTACTAACTGTGTGACCTCAGGCAAGTAATGTAACTACTCTGTGCTCCAGTTTCCTCGTCTGTAAAATATTTACCTCTTAGAGACATGAGAATGAAGCGAGTGAATGCATGTAAAGCATTAGAACAGTGTTTGCCTATGCTCACACATGTCAATTATTTTCATTCTCTCTAGGCTTCTGTGCCTTTTTTTTTTTTTTTTTTGTGAGGAGATCAGCCCTGTGCTAACATCCGCCAATCCTCCTCTTTTTTTTTTGCTGAGGAAGACGGCCCTGGGCTAACATCTGTGCCCGTCTTCCTCCACTTTATATGGGACGCCGCCACAGCATGGCTTGCCAAGCAGTGCGTCGGTGCGCGCCCGGGATCCGAACCAGCGAACCCCGGGCCGCCGCAGCAGAGCGCGCGCACTTAACCGCTTGCGCCACCGGGCCGGCCCCAGGCTTCTGTGCCTTTTAAATGGCGACAGGCTCCCCATAGTATGAGCACCCTTGACAGGAAGTTATCTTCTGAAAGTACAGACTAGCCCCCGGTGTCCACGCTTTTGAAGCTCCTCATGGCTTCCGACCATCCAAGCAGTAATGTCCACCTCCTGTTCCTTGGCATTCAAGGCCGGCAGCCATCTGGTTCTGACCCTGCCACCTGTCCTCCAATCTTACTGGCTTCCTCTTCATCAGCAACTCCAGGGATCCCCCCAACCCCAGCCCAACCCTGCTCCCCTTCTAGGCCCAGCTCATCTGTCACCTCCTCCACAAAGCCTTCTTCAGCACCCTGGCCCCTCCTGTGGTCCCCCTGCTCCAGATGGAGTCTGAGTCCTCTCTGTGCCTCCAGTACAGGGCCGGACACCCAGCAGGACTCAATGATGGGTGTTGAGTGACGGGATGAAGGAATGGGTGAGTGGTTGGAAGTGGGGCTCTCTGTGGCCGGGAACATTCCCTGCTGCAGGGTTTCCACCTAATGGATGGATCAGAGAAAGACTCAGGCCCTCCTGAGAGCAGAACAACAGGCAGAAGGGGAAGTGGACTGGCTGTCAGCTGTCTGTCTTGTTCAGAGGATGCAGAGTGGTGAGGCTGCCTCATTTTTTCCCCACGGATCTGGGCATCAGATCACAGCTGATTTACTGCCATGGCCCAGCCATGTGCTCTGAATTTTCACTGCCTGAACCTTTGCTTGAAAATGCAGGCCTCGGGCCGGCCTCATGGCTTAGCGGTTAAGTGCGCGCTCCGCTACTGGCAGCCCGGGTTCGGATCCCGGGCTCGCACCGACGCACCGCTGCTCCGGCCATGCTGAGGCCGCGTCCCACATACAGCAACTAGAAGGATGTGCAACTATGACATACAACTATCTACTGGGGCTTTGGGGAAAAAAAGGAGGAGGATTGGCAATAGACGTTAGCTCAGAACTGGTCTTCCTCAGCAAAAAGAGGAGGATTGGCATGGATGTTAGCTCAGGGCTGATCTTCCTCACAAAATAAATAAATAAATAAATGAATAAAAAAAAAAAAAAAAGAAAATGCAGGCCTTGAGAAGCCTCCCGTTCCTTCAGTGGCTGTTTTCTGGAATCCAGCCATTGTTGGAACATGAATCTCCCTGACTCCGTATGGAAATGGCAACTAGAAGGATCTGTATCTGATCTCTCTTATTTCCCCCACGGTAACCAGCACAGCTTTTTTTCATTAAGACATGGGTCAGGCAAGCTTCCTGCCCAGGAGGAGGTCACAGGGCAGGGGGCAGATAAAGCAGTGCTAGAAATTGCTAGACCGCATGGTGGACTGTGCTAAGAGGGCCGTGAGGGGTGGATGGACAATGAGCTGCGCCACTCTGGAGGGAGAGGAGGCACGACCAGTGCAGGGATCAGGGGGCTTTGTGGAGGAGGTGGCGTCAGTGCTGGATGCTGAGGGAAGATGGCATCTGAGTTGTGGTAGGATGTGAGAAGAGGAGAAGGAGGAACAAGCACCCAAGTGGAGGCACTGCCGGAACAAAGGCCACCGAGATGTGGGACAGCCCTGGGTACCAGCACATGGATGCCCAGCTGGGTGGAGGGAAGAGTAGGAGGTGAGGTGAGGAAGGGAGTGGAAAACAGTATCAACACAAGTTTACATGTGCAGGCACTGGCTGCCAGCTTAATTCCAGGTGTTTCAGGCCTGGATGGCCCACCAGCCCCAAATCACTTAAATTCTAAACGTTCAGGGCCAGGATGCTTGAAATACACTAATTTTACGAAAATGACACAAAGTGCAAAAATCCTCCACAAACTCAATAGTTGCAATAGCTGTGACCGGCACACATGGCACGGGAGGGCCCTTGTAGTGTGGAGTGAGTTTCACAGTCCCTGCTGGCCAACCTGTTCCTGGGACACAGATGCCCATTTCCTTGGGGCTGAGCCATCCTCCTCATGAGTTCCTCCCTGAAGGCACAGCCAGTGACAGCCACTCCCACTGCTTCCTTACTTGGCTCTTGGAGGGAGGCAGAGCAGAGGTTATCGCCCCCACTCTGCAGATGAGGCAACCGAGGCCCAGAGAAGAGGAACAACCCAACCAAGTCCCTCAGACCCTGAAGGCTCCGTGCTGGGGGGCCTGTTCATCCCTGGAGGCTGAGGCCCATGTGGCTGCTAGGCCTGGGGCTTCGGGGGTGGGAGGTATAGCATCCCTGAAAGCTTCTGTTCTGGGGGGCTGAGGGCAGCAGCTGTTGGGCCTTTTGGGTGTCCTCCTTCACAGGAGCCTTTGCAAGGAGGGCGGTGGGGCCGGAGTCGTGTAGTTTTCGAGCCAGGAACAAACCTGATCTCGATGGCTGCCCACAGGCTGCCTCTTGGGCCACAGAGGATCTGGTGAGGATGAAGAAATGGGGGAGCTCAGACTCAGGGGATTCTGAGGACCTGCCCCAAGAGGACTCCTGCCCAGACCCCCCAGATGGAGACCCTGACTCCAGGCCACCTCCAGCCACGCTCCACATCTTCCCCATGACCAAGAGCCGCAGCCAGCTCTTTGGGAAGTGTGACTCAGTGGAAGCATCCTCCATGGACTACTCTTACGAGGAAGGCCAGCTGGCCTCTTGCCCAGCCATCACTGTCAGCCCTGTTGTCATCATCCAGAGACCTGGGGATGGCCCCACTTGTGCCAGGTAAGCTGCACCGGTAGCCCTGCCACCCTCCCCACCAGGAGCCCAAGTGGCTCAGTTGGCTGAGGCCCCAGCCATAGAGAAACCACGTTGTGCTCTGGCTTATGGGCTGTAGACCCAGGGATCTAGGGATCCTTCAGAGGATGTCTAGTCCAGCCTCTGCACTCATAGGACTTTCGGGACATGTCACACATGGATGCTGGCATTTTTGCTGACCTTAGCTGCCAGCTGATCTCTAGGTGCCTGGCCTGGAATGCTCACCAGCTCCAAACACTTAGACTTCAAGTCAAAAAGATCAAGTCCAGGATGCTTTTAGACAGAACAGGAAACAGCTCCAATGAGGAGCCCACCAGCTTTCTTGCCTCCTCCAAGGCAGGACAGGGGTGGCACACAGACTGGCTGACTTCTGGGGCTGTGCGAGGACACTTTTTCACTTAGCAGGAGCCAGCCAAGCCCCTCCAACCCCTTCCTCCAGCTCCTCCAGGCTACTTCCCCCGGAGCTGCAGCTCCCAAGCAGGCAGAGAGGTGGATGGCCTGGGTGTTGGAAGAAGCGGTGGTGGCAAAGACTTTCTGGATGATCCCAGGCGGGGTGGGGACAGCATGGGGGCACATGTGCCCGTCTGTTCCCTGTGACATCAGTTTCCTGGACTGAAGGGTGGCTTTTTATCATGTTTTCCCCGTTTTGGTTTGCCTTGGGGTTTGGTGGTGCTCCCTAATGAGCTCCGAGGGCCTCAGGGCTGAGGGGAGACCAGAGTATGAGACCAGGGGGTTTTCTGGCCCACAGGCAGCTGTCCCAGGACTCTGTCACCGGCAGCGTCCAGAAGAACCTCAAGCTCTATGATCGCAGGAAGATCTTCGACGCTGTCGCTCAGAACAACTGCGAGGAGCTGGAGAGCCTGCTGCTCTTCCTGCAGAAGAGCAAGAAGCGCCTCATGGACAGCGAGTTCAAAGGTGGCCCCCGAGAGGGCGGGCTCCTGGGAGGGGCCCGGCCGCCACGCCCTTCTCTGACCCTCACTTTGTCTTGCAGACCCAGAGACAGGGAAGACCTGTCTGCTGAAAGCCATGCTCAACCTGCATGACGGGCAGAATGACACCATCCCCCTGCTCCTGGAGATTGCCCGGCAGACGGACAGCCTGAAGGAGTTAGTCAATGCCAGCTACACGGACAGCTACTACAAGGGTGAGGAGGGGGCGGGGGCGGGCGTGGCTCTGCCCACAAGCACACCTGGGGCCAGGGGGGCAAGCCTAGGCCAGCCTCTGAGCTCCTGACTCCCAGTCCCAGCCACTGAGTCAGCATCTCCTGGCCCTGGGGGTCCCTGCTTCACCCGCCTGCTGGCTTGGTTTCTCCTGGCAGTGAGGGCCCCTTCCTCCCCTCTGCAGGCTTCGTGTTCCTTGCCCCTGGAAGTCATGGCCTCCCTCTCTGCTACTGTTCCTTGCCCTTGGACAGTTTTGACTCCTCCAGCTCCCAGTCTGGTGTCCCCTGTTCCTGGGGGTCTCTACTCCTGCCTCAGGGACTCCTTGGGCCCCCTTTGGGGATCCTGGCCTAGCCTCCTCTGGTGGGTGCATCATCCAGCACTTTCTGCCCAGGCCTTCCCCCAGCACCTGCCAGGGCACCCCCTCAGGACTATGAGCATAAAGCCAAAAGCATACATCCTCCACAGGCCAGACGGCACTGCACATTGCCATCGAGAGGCGGAACATGGCACTGGTGACCCTCCTGGTGGAGAATGGGGCAAATGTCCAGGCTGCAGCCAATGGGGACTTCTTTAAGAAAACCAAAGGGCGGCCTGGCTTCTACTTTGGTAAGGAGACCATGTGGTAGACACTTGGCTTTTTGACAATTGCTAAGGGGAGGTGTAGGGTGGGGACAGAGGGAGTTGGAGGCTGAGTGACCCAGGGACCAAGCCAGTCTATTCCCGAGGCCCACCGAGTGCCTGTGTTTGCTGCAGGTGAACTGCCCCTCTCCCTCGCTGCATGCACCAACCAGCTGGGCATTGTGAAGTTCCTGCTGCAGAACTCCTGGCAGCCGGCAGACATCAGCGCCAGGGACTCTGTGGGCAACTCGGTGCTGCATGCGCTGGTGGAGGTGGCCGACAACACGATTGACAACACCAAGTTTGTGACGAGCATGTACAACGAGATTCTGATCCTGGGGGCTAAGCTCCATCCTACCCTGAAGCTGGAGGAGCTCACCAACAAGAAGGGGCTGACGCCGCTGGCTCTGGCCGCCGGGAGCGGGAAGATCGGGGTAGGGAGGGAGCGTCGGTCGCACCTGAGCTGGGGGTGTGACTCTCGAGGGTGCTGTGGGAGGGGACTGCCTACCTCACTGTGTGCGCCTGGCATCGCCACTTGTGGAGCCCTGATGCTGTCACACCAGCTGGTGGGGTCGGGCAGGGAGCTGTTAGAGTAAGCCAGAGGGGTAGTGAGACGCTGAGCAGAGCCCAGCCCTGCACACGTGGCCATCGCTGATTTCCAACTCTGGGCATCACCAACAAGGTGGGCTGAGGGCTGGGTGCTGGGGCCTGGGGATAGGGGTGGGTGGAGCCGAGGGTGAAATGGAACCAGGAGCTGTTGGTGTTTTTCCATGGCAGGCAGGATTTCAGGGTGATAGGGAGGGTCCTGAGGGGAGGGTTTGGGGTAGGGCAGGCCCAAGCCAAAACAGGGGCCTGTGGATGATATCAGGCCATGGAAGGCTAATGCTGGGGCTGGGCAGTCAGGAATTGGAGGGGAGGGGGCTTCTCAGTACCAGGACATTCTTGGAGCTCGTCCCTGCTCATACCTAGCCTCTTAGGATGAGAAACCTGGCTTTATAACTTTGGTTTTATTTCTTAGATTTTCTTTATTTCCTTCTGGCTTGACGTTTTCTAGAATGGCCCACTGCAGTCTTTCACTGTAAGACAGGAGAGCTAGGGGGCCAGGTGTGATCAGGTGACGGGTCTGATGTGGTTGCAGTTGGGGTCTGAGGCAGTGGGCAGGTGGATCTTGATGGCGGTCAGGAGGCTGCTGGATGGGGTTGAGGGCTCTCCTGGGGCTTGGGTGGGGTCTCCAACTGGGCTGGGAAGCATAAGTATTCTTGGAGTAGAGCTGATGGCTCGGTGGGGATGTAACCAGTGGCAGGGCCCCAGGCTGGCCTCTAACAGGCTCTTGTGCCCCCGTGGCAGGTCTTGGCCTATATTCTCCAGAGGGAGATCCAGGAGCCAGAGTGCAGGCACCTGTCCAGAAAGTTCACCGAGTGGGCCTACGGGCCCGTGCACTCCTCGCTCTACGACCTGTCCTGCATTGACACTTGGGAGAAGAACTCAGTGCTGGAGGTGATCGCCTACAGCAGCAGCGAGACCCCTGTGAGTGGGCCCAGTCTCACTGCACCCACCCCCACCCCCGGCCCTGATCTGGCTCTGCCTGTCCTCCCGTCAATGAGAGCCTGTTGCTCAGAGCCTAGGCCCTGCAGCCTCATCTCCCCATGTGTTCCGACAAATGTTTTCCTTCTTCATACAATCAATGTATGATGATATTCCCATAAAAACTTAAGTATTTCAGAGGTGCATAGACAAAAAAGAATCCTCCTTTTATACCATATAAAACTATGTAGCTTCATTATGTTTACATAAATGGGATCAGACTGTACATAATGTAGAACAACCAGCTTTTTCACTTAGCATGTCTGGTAGACAGTTTTTTATCAGTACATGTGGGTCTGCTTCATTAAAAGGACTGCTGCATAGGATTCCACGGTAGGGATGGGGGTCAATGTCCCTAGAAGGACATTCCAGTTACTCCCAGTTTTTTGCTACTATAATGCTGCAGGCCACTTGGCAGGGGTTTGAGAATTTTTCTTTGAAAGATACCTGGAGTTGAAATTGCTAAGTCAAAATGTGTGTACATTTTAATATTTTAATAGCTCCTGCCAAATTGTCCTCCCAAAAGATTGCATAAATGCACTCACCTACCACCAGTGGGGACACATCTACCCATGTCCTTGCCAACCTGGGTATCATCAATCTTTTTTTTTTTTTTTAAACTAGCTTAAGTCCATGGAGGCAAAAATACTATCTTATTGATGTCTTAATTCTCGTTTTCTTGATTACCGTGAGGTCGGGCATTTTTTCGCATGTTTACCGACCATTCCTATTTCTTCGGTAGGTTTCCTGTTCATTGTCCTTTGCCGTCTTTCCTACTGGACTGTTCGTCTCATCCCTTTTGGTTTGTAGACGCACTCGTTGTAGACTGAACTGATCCTTTCTTTATTGCCTATGTTGCAAATATTTTATTTTCTCCCAGTCTGTCTCTTGTCTTTTAACTTCATTTATGGCATCATTTGCTTATAAAGAGTTTTCATTTGACAGAGTCGAGTTGATGAGCCTTTTTCTTTTCTAGCTTCTATGACATGTGTCTTGCCTTGGAGGGCCTTTTCCACTTCAAGATTACATGCATAGCCTGCAATATTTTCCTTTAGCTCCTCTGTAGGTATTTCATGTTTGGCTCCCTAATTTATGTAGAATTAATTTTTGTGTAGATGTAAGGTAGGCGTCTTACATAGTTATTTGGTTTCCAAGTGAGGGTCCCAAAGCCACTTGATGAAAAGTCCGTCCTACCACCACTGCCTTGAAGGTTGCCTTTCCTGTCTGCTCTTTCTAAGGTGATGCTCCGAGCCCCTAAGGAGACCAGGGGGCTTGAGTCTGTGCTTTCGGTGATGAGGGGCTGCCGTGATGTCTCACAGGGAGAGGCTTGGTCACAGGGGCAGAGTCCAGAGGAGGGAGAGGCCTGGCCTGCTTTGCTCTGCCCTGTCAGCCCCCAGCTGGGCTGTCATGCTGAATCCGGGCCTCTGACTCAGAATCCCGGATGCAAGTGTTTCCAGAGAGCTGGCCTGGGTAAGAATGGCCTCAAAAAGGACCGCAGTGTTTGACATAGAGAAGAGAGGGCTCCAGGGCCATGGCTGCCGTCTTCATGTCTCTGAAGGCTCTCAGGGGCCAGGAGTGCAGTACTGGGGCCCCTGAGTGCAGAGCCGGGACCCCTGGTGGAGGGCAGAGAAGACTAACTTTACTCTAGAGAATAGGTCTTCCCAAGAGTCAGTGTTTCTCCACAGGCTTCTTGAGGCAGCAGGGAGCTTCCCATCCCCAGAGGTATTCAAGAAGACACTGAACAGGGACGTTGTTGTGGGAGCTCAAGCTTGGGCTGGAGGTTGGGCTCATCCATCCTAGGGATACTTGAATTTTAACAGAGATCTCTTGGATATGAGATTTTTGCCCCAAAGCATATTTCTGACGACAGCATCCCAGGCACTGGGCACACTCGCTGCAGGAAAGGCTTACTAGTTCCCTTCCATCTCATGCATAGATAATTACCACTCCTGCCTGGATAGCCTGCCTGACCCAGGACTGGAAATGTGAGAATTGGGGAATTCAGAGGCCCCTTCCCACCTGCCCTCAGCCCCTCCCTGAGCGGCCCCATGCCAGGCTCTGCCTGCACCAGCCTCTTCCCGTTATTGTGGGAACAATAAGCATGTGGGCTCCCGGGAGTTATTAGAGATAATGGTAGAGAATGTTGGCAACACCGTGAGCCCTTAAGTGTCAGGGGCACTTAGGGTCGCTTGTGCAATTTCACCCCGCGTTCACTGTGCACACAAGGGCACTGAGGGCCGGAGGGTGGGCCACACAGTGAGCTCCTGGTTCAGATCTGTGACCCTCAGCTGCTCCTCGGCCGCAGGGGTGGTCCTGCCTGGTGCTGTTCAGAGATGCAGGTGTGAGCAGCACCTCTGCCAGGCAGTTCCTGGTGGGGGTGGGCCTCACCTCTCTTTGCTCCCCTTAGAATCGCCAGGACATGCTCTTGGTGGAGCCGCTGAACCGACTCCTGCAGGACAAGTGGGACAGATTCGTCAAGCGCATCTTCTACTTCAACTTCTTCGTCTACAGCTTGTATATGATCATCTTCACCACGGTCGCCTACTACAGGCCTGTGGACGGCTTGGTGCGGCCTGGGGCTTGGGGCTTGGGGTGGGGCTCAGGGGAGAAGGGGTGGGCATTCCTATAAGACCCCCAAGACCCCAGGCCCAGGCCGGGCCCTGGACTCCTCCCGGGCTCGCTAGAGAGATGGAAGGATCACTGGAGATCTTATATTCCTGTGCGCCCCACCTCCGCCCTATTCTCAGCCCCTCCTTTAGCCTCCTGGTCTGTGAGGCTGAGTGTGTAGTCGCTGAGGTCCCTGATTGCAGAGAGGGAGTAGGTTAGAAAGGGTACAGGAATTAGTGCTCTGGAAGCGTCCCTCCCCCGGGCTGGGTGTCCACAGGGTCAGGGTCTGGGAGAAGCCCTGAGCCCCTTGCCACCTGCTTGTCTGCCTACTTCTGGTCCCTCAATTGCTCATTATTTGTTCCCTAGACACACACTTTTGAGCGCTTCTTCTGTGCCAGGCCCTGGGCCATGTACCAAATCAGCTTGAGGCCAGGATTTCTTCTCTACCAGGAGCCAGGGACTCCCTTGAGTATCTTTGTTTGTTTTTTTTTGTGAGGAAGATTAGCCCTGAGCTAACATTAGCCGCCAATCCTCCTCTTTTTGCTGAGGAAGGACTGGCCCTGAGCGAACATACGTAGCCATCTTCCTCTACTTTATATGGGACACCACCACAGCATGGCTTGACAAGCGCTGTGTCGGTGCGCTCCCAGGATCTGAACCAGCGAACCCCGGGCCGCTGAAGCAGAGCAGGCGCTCTTAACCTCTATACCACCAGGCCAGCCCCTCCCTCAAGTCTCTGAATTGAGTCCTTTTCATTCAATATCCAAACGCTTAATTTTCTGCCTTTATTTCCAGGGTCCCTTGCTTGTAAATTTGATTTAAAAACTCAACTTTTTGGTTAGGTGAAACCTGATTTCTATCTACCTATTAAGGCCATTTAATGACTTCGTTTTAAAATAAAAGAGAAACGTGCTAATAAGACAAGCTGGTGAACTAGTGCTTACGAAGCACCGATGGTAGGCTGAAAGGAAGCCCACTCCAGGAAATGGTTGTTGAAACACAAGGACGACACACACATGTGTGTGTGGGATGTCTCTCCCTCCACCGTGCGTGGGAAACCTTGACAGTCCTGGGTGACCAGGCACTCACCAGGGGCTGTGGGGGCGGCAGGAGGCATATGGCATTGGGTCTGTAAGAGCGTGTCCGCATAAGCCTCCCCCCGCCCCCCCCCCCCCAGCGGAGCTCCAGGCTGGGACACTGTCCGGGAGACAGCACAGCACTGTATGGATGCTCCACTTGGCACCTGGAAGTGCCACTTGGGAATCATGTCCCACAGAGGGGCCTCCTTGCAGGTGTCCCTATAATAATGTATAATCTTTATTTGTGTCTCTCTCTCCTGATGGAGGCTGAGCCTCTTGAGCAGGGGCTAGGCCTTAATCACAGGGTTTGGTACCTGGTAAATGTTTGTTGAATGAATGAATGAGTGAACGGAGTCACTAACTTCTCTGCACCTTGCAGCCTCCCTTTAAGCTGAAAAACACCGTTGGGGACTATTTCCGAGTTACTGGAGAGATTCTTTCTGTATCAGGGGGAGTCTACTTTTTTTTCCGAGGGGTAAGCATTCCTTCCCACGCTGTGAGTTTCCATTATCGCCAAAACAAAAAGCCAAGAGACTCACTCACTGCTCACTCACTTTTGAATTCATTGGACAAGTAATGGCCCTGCTTGAGGAGCTAAGAGATGCACAGGTGAAGATGAGAGCCATCTAGGCATCCACAGCTGGGGGTGGGGTTCTGCCCGGTGGGTCGCCGCAGGCACAGGGCAGTCATGTTTGAAGACAGACAGTTGGGGCTCTCCGTTGAATGGAATATTTAATTACAGAAGTAGAGTGGAAGCCTCTTAAGAGACAGGATCATGACTGGTAGATGTTTAATTAATCAAAACAGTGCATTAAAGATCAGAATAATGAAAGAAATCTCACACATATACTGGAAACATTTTATTTTAACTGAAAACTTGTATGTGCACATTCCTTGGTCATTCTTCTAATGCATGAACAGTCTATTCTTTGAATGTGGGACAACTGTTACATGTATAAATAGTTTGAGATTATTGTGATTTTTTCTCCTTAATCTTTTTGATCTAAACTACACCCAATTTTTTAAAATGTAACTCGCCTTTAAGGAGTCTTTCCAAATCATTGGACTGTCTTCACAGAAACAATTGTCTTTAATTTCACACTCGTGGTTTATATTACAATAAAATACAAAGCCACAGTAGCAAGTGCAGTGGGCAAAAAGGCCTCTTGGCAAACAGGTTAACTGGCGGGAGGAAGCGGAGTGTGCGGGTGTCTTGGGGAGTGTCGCCGAGCCGCCAGCATTCACCGTGGACGTCAGTCAGAATGTATTCAGGGAGTGGAGAGCACTGGTTCATCTGGTAAGTTAGTTCAGTGGAGGCTGATTAAAGCATTTTGACTATAAGAAAAGTAGGAGAAAAAAGCACAAATTAGAAGGAAAAAAATTGCCCAATCCATCATTTAAGCACAACTACTGATAACATTTTGGTGATTTTCCTTCCTGTCTTTACTTCTATGTATGGTTATAATTCCACTCTCTATTTTTAAACCTCTCTCTTGACTGAGTCACGTAACATTACCCCATTAGCCTGACCCACCCGTCCCACTCTCTTCGCAATCTCCGCTTTGACACACTCCCTCTGTAGCGCCATTTAGAAAGCATTCTGGGGGCCCCTCCTCTAACCTCTCCTGGGAGTTGACTCTGCCTCTTTACCTGCAGATTCAGTATTTCCTGCAGAGGCAGCCGTCCCTGAAGACCTTGTTTGTGGACAGCCACAGTGAGATGCTTTTGTAAGTGACGCTTTGACTCTTACACCTCAATAGCCGACCGCGTCTTTGGGCCCAGCCCGGAGGTTACAGCAATCAGCTCTCACTCGTTCTCTCGTGTACGCTGGGCCTGGAACGTAGTAGGACCTCACAGACATGTTGAATGAATGATGGAAGGCACTCGATAAATGTTTGTTGGGTGAATGAATACTGAGGTCCACTCTGTGCCAGAGGTACCAGGTGCTGGGAATGATAGACCTGTTCCATGCGCCCATGTGGTTTATAGTCTGAGTGAGCTCTACCCTTGTTCATTTTTTCCATCCGTTTGTCCATCCATCTGGGATTCACTGCGTTGGCACTGGAATACTGAGATGAAATAGACATAGTTCCTTCCTTCAAGGAATTTCCAATCTGTAGGGCAGGATTTCTCAACCTTGGCACTCTGGACATTTTGCACTAGGTAATTCTGTGTTGTGGAGAGCTGTCCTGAGCATTGTAGGATGTTTAGCAGCATCCCTGGCCTCTATCCACTAGATACCAGTAGCACCCTCCCTGTCCCCCAGTCTTGACAATTAAAAATGTCTCCAGATATTGCTAAATGCTCCCCACTTGGGGGGGTGGGTACAAAATCGCCCCTGATTGAGAATCTCTACTTTAGGGGGAGACAGATAAGCAAAAACACAGTTATAAAGCAATGGGGATGTCACGGGGAACCTCCTTCCTTCATAAAATAAGCTGAAACCTTATCAGGTTCCCTTGGAGGGCCCAGGATACAGAGGGGCAGTTCAGATGGGGAAAGGCCCTTCTCCTAGGATCTCTACTTATGTCCTCTACTCTGATCTCCAGCTTTCCCTCATTCCTGGGGCCTCTCTCTTTATTCCTGGCAAATACAAGGGGTTTACTTCTCATCCTATTGCAGCTATCTTGTCCCTAGGACTCATAAAACCCATCTTTTTACTGTAATCTTGAGATACTTACGTTTTAGCTCTAAAGGGCAAATTCAGGGTCTATAGAGTTAGCGCAACACTGATTTGCTTTACTAAGAGAGGCAGTGTTCTCCTACAAAATGTTTTGCCAATAAACTCAATTCTATTCCTAGGAAGACCCATCATGGACATGTTAAAAATTATTTTATTTTCTCAAAGCTGCCCATGCACACAGGTAAAAATTTAAAAAGTACTAAAAAGCTTATAGCCAATATAGGAGTTCCCTGTCTCCACCCTGCCCGTTTCCTGCAATCTTCCTTCCCAGGGACAATCACTTTCCATTCTTTTAGCTCTTTCTTTTGGCGTTTATGCATCTGGTAGAGGAAACTGAACATCTTATATTGCCTTCCCCTCCTCCAGTCTTCCAACATGGTTTGTAATAATTGTTCTTTCACTTAGTATTCAGTATTTGCATTCTTATGCCTCTGCAAATATTATTTGCAATTGAGTTTCACAACATGCTATAATATTTCTTTTCTTTTTGTTTCTCCTAAAGTTAATAATTACCTCGTTTTCACTTGTTTAGTTTTCTTTGTACCCATTGTTAATTCTTTTCACATGTCTCAAAACTGCTCAGTACAATTTTCCTCAATATCAATCACATAAATTATATGATCAGATCCCTCATTTTTTTTTTTCATGAGAGATTTCCTCCTGGAGCGCTGTCCTCCCTTTCTCACTGGGCTGTTGCCTTCTGGATTGGCTGCTTAGCTGTCATCCTGGGACTTCTCTTTGCTGCCAGCCATGGAATTTGCCTTGCTTTCCACCTGAGTTAGAGTTCCTGTCTCTTTCTTGATTTTTTACCCAGTGTTTTGTTTAAGCACATCCTTCAGTATTTCCATCTTGTGAAAAAGATGGTATAATGGCAGAGGGCACAGTGCTGAGAGCTTTCACCATGCCTGGTTCTTGAGTCCCATTGCTCCCATGTGGACATCCAAGGTGTCATCCCTTCACTAGCTCCTTGGAGATCCCTTTCACTTCCCCCCCTTATTTGGATCTCTCATTTTCTGACCCCTATGTCTTCCTCTTTCTTGATCTACTCCTTCGTTTTTGGGGAGGACAGCCTCAACCAAAGAAAGAAGGCACATAGTGGGGAAGAGGGGAGTACAATTTCTTTTAAATCTGGCATGTCTGGAAGTATTTCTACTATACCTTTACATTTGATTGATAGTTTGGTTGGGTATAAAATTCTTTAAAAAATTTGAATATATTTCTCCATTGTCTCCTTGCTTCCAGCATTACAGACGGCAAGTCCAAAGCCATTCTGCTTATGGATCTCTTTTAAGACCCATTTTGGTTTTTCTCTTTGTAAATCTGTAGTATCTTCTGTTTGTTCCTAGTGTTCTGAAACTTAATGATGTGTCTTGATGTGGATTTGTTTTTATCCAATGTTCTGGGCACTTAGTGGGCTCCTTCAATGTGGAAATTTATGTCCTTTATTTTTGGGATATTTTCTTGAATTATTTCTTGATCTCTCTTCTGGAACTCCTATGATTTGTATATTGAACCTCCTGACCTAGTCCTGGACTAGTTCTTATATTTTCTCACTTGTATTCTATCTCTTTATCTTTGGCTCATCTTTCTGGGAGGTTCCAAGCAACTTTAATTTCCAACCCTTCTATTGAGTTTATTATTTTTGATATTGTTTTTAATTTCTAAGTGCTCTTTTAAAAATTTTTGTTTGTTACTTATTTATAGCACCCTATTCTTGTTTCATGGATGCAATATCTTCTTTTGTCTCTCTAAGGCTGTTAAGATAGTTTTTGGTAAATTTTTCTTCTCTCTGCCTAATTTTTGTTTTCTCCAAGTTGTTGTTTCTCATTTGCTGTTTTGTTCTCTCGTGTTAGAGGCTATCTTCAGGATACCTGGAAATCTTTGATGTCTGCTCATGATTAAGAGTGGAGGACTAAAAAGCTGACTGGAAGCTCTTCATGTGTGAATGGGGCTTATCAATTTTGAGCTTCACTATAGGCTGGTCTAGATAAACCATTTATTGGAGAATATCCAAAGTCAGTCTATTGCATCTTTTTAATCTTCTGCTGGAGGGAAGAAGTCTGGCCGCCAGCTTTCTGAGAGCTGAGTGGAAAAGAGGGCTTTCTGTAATCTGTATTGTATAAAAATCACATCGTGTCCTGTTTTTAGTAAAATACCAATGTTTTCACTGGTGTTTGAAGAAACTAGGTCCAAAACACCCTCTGTTTTATCTTCTTCAGAAAAACCTCCACTCTTCCTTGTTTTAGGTTTCTTCACCTCCCCTCCAGAGGTCCCTGAGCCCTTTGAGGCTCCTTGATTAAAGAGTGGCTGCTCAGCTTTCCCCACCGCGGATTCGGATTTGGCCCTCTTGGGTGTGCCAAGTCAGTTTCCATTTGTTCACTGCTGCCCAGCTTCCAAAATCCACGTGTGGGGACTCCATTTGCCGCCTGAGACAGCCCTTTACCTATTTCAACTGGCATTAGTTCATATTTTGGCCAAGGTTCTGCAAATGTGGAGTAATAGTTTTTCTTTGCAGCAGAACTCCAATTGATGAGCCAGTTTATTGACATCAGTTTTCAATAGACTCACATCGGCCAGGTGGCCGATTTGGCTGGGTTCTCTCACACAGATGGGAGGTGAGGTGTCAGCGTGGTCTACAGTGTACATGTATCTGGGGGACTTTAGGGAGGAGGCCATGACGAACCTGGAGACCTTGGATGAATAAGTACAGAAGGGACCACTGAGCAGACTCTGTCATAGGATTGTCCAGATGTCCTCCACCCTGCCCAGGGCGCCTACTTGGGCAGCCCCCACCAGAAGAAGGAGCTGAGAGACCTTTTCCCTGGCTCTGCTCCTGAGTTTGAGGGCGTGACCAATAGTCTCTACCTGTGGTTTTTCAGGAGAGCACGGCCTGTCCCTCCTTGCGGGCCTAGGCCTCCTAGGTTCTCCGCTGTCCGTGAGGCTGTTGTTCCTGGGGACTGAGCAGGGAGGTTGTCAGGGCTAACGCAGTGTTTCTCAGCCTTTTTTCTTTACTACCTTTTAGACGTTTTTTTCTACTTCCCCCTCCCATGAAATCTAATACCACAAATATACTGTATAGCTGTTTATGTACTGTATTTATATCTGTGCCTTATGTATAAAGAAAATAAGATTTTATACACACCTGCCCTCCCACCCCAAATGAATATTTGCCCTCTTGGGGGTGACACTGCTCCCACTGAGAATCATGGGCTGAAGGAGACAGGAGACCCAGCCCTACCTCCCACCACAGCCTGTGCCTCTGAGGAGAGGCCCAGACAGCTGGGGTCTTCTTCTGGGGGGGAGGTGCCAGGCCTCCCAGGTGCCCTTAGACAGAGCTTCCTGTCCCTCCGCCCTCAGCTTTGTGCAGTCGCTGTTCATGCTGGGGACCGTGGTGCTGTACTTCTGCCACCGCAAGGAGTACGTGGCCTCCATGGTGTTCTCCCTGGCCATGGGCTGGACCAACATGCTCTACTACACCCGCGGCTTCCAGCAGATGGGCATCTATGCCGTCATGATTGAGAAGGTGGGTGCCAGTGCCTGAGGGGGTTCTCCACAGATCCCGTTTGCCTCGTGGGTGTGGGGGACACAGTCCCACAAACTCTGTCCACCCTCCGTATGGTCTGGGGAGGCTCTGGTTTAGCTCAGGACCCACTTTCCTAGCTAATTCCTCAAGAATCAGGCAATCTGGGCTTGACCCAGATTTGGGGGCTCCCCTAAAACTTGACGCCCCTGTATATCAGGCCCCGCTCTCCCTCCCCCAGAGCAAAGACCCTGGGGGAGCCGTGGATGACTCCCTCATGACACCAGAGCTGAAGCCCACCAAACCCCACCCCCCCCGCATGTTCTCCGGTTCTCCTGGGGCTCCAGATGAACCCCCAGGCCGACGCAGTCCTGGCCCTTCCCTTGCCCTGCCTGGGGCCCAGACTTGGTTCTGACAAGTCTGCTCTCTCCTGCAGATGATCCTGAGAGACCTGTGTCGCTTCATGTTTGTCTACCTGGTTTTCCTGTTCGGGTTTTCCACAGGTAATGGGCTTGGCTGGGGCTGGTGGGAAGGCAGGGCCCCTGCTCACCTCAGCTCTCTGAGGACTCTGCAGGGCTGGGGGTCAAGGGGCCCGGTGGGGATGCGTCTGCAGGTGACAGAGAGGATGGGTGAAGAACACATTGAAATGAGCAAGAGAACCTGGAAATGTGGTTCATAAAATGTTTTAAGTAATTTTTGAGGCACAAAGTGTTGCTTGCCTGTAGGATAGCTGCATTATGGCTCATTTTTTAAAAAAAATCTTATTTTGACATTATTTCAGACTTACAGAAAAACCGCAAAAATAGTACAAATCTGTCTACACTCTTTACCTAGATTCCACGTTTTTAGCACTTTCTCTCCCTGCTCTACACATACACACGCACACATACACACCCCACACACTTAAAAAAAAAACGAGAGTAAATTGCAGACATGATCAGCTCTTTCCCACTAAATACTTCAGTATGTATTTCTTAAAAACAAGGACCTTCTCTTACATAAATGTAGTGTAATGATCAAAATCAGGAAATTAACATCGATATGGTATTGTTAGCTAATCTACCAACCTTGTTCAAATTTCTCCAATTATACTAATAATGTCTTTTACAGAAAAGGAAAATCCCAGATCATGCATTCCATTCAGTTGTTATGCCTCTTCAGTCTCCTCCAATCTGGAGCGGTTCTTCAATCTTCCCTTGTCTTTTGTGACCTTGGCATTTTTAATGCTAAAGGCCAGTTTTTACAGTGTCTCTCCTTTTGGGTCTGTCCCACCTTTCCTCACCATTAGATTCCGGTGCGCATCTTCGGTCAGACTATCAAGGAGATAACGTGTGTCTTCCTCGGTGCATCGTATCAGGAGTCTCATGTTATTTGTCCCATTTCTGATGATGTGGACTTTGATTACTTTGCTTTCTTGGATCTGCCAGATTTTTCCAATGTCAAGTTATTTATCTTTCCCTTTGTAATTGTTAAGCACTTTGTAAGGAGATGCTTTAGACTATGTCTAAATATCCTGTTTCTCATCAAATTTTCTCCTGGTGAGTTGAGCACCCACTGATGATTCTCACCTGAATCACCTAATCCTTGTGGTTGCCCAGTGATGACTCTGGAACTCCATCATTCCTTCTGCATTCATTCGCTGGCATTCTATCGTGAGGAATAGCTTTCCCTTCTCCCACATTTGTTTATTGACATCAGTCTGGCCTTACAGATTCTTTTCGTTTTTGTTTTTTATGGAGTCTCTCTTTCTTAGATGGTTATAACTCCTTACTATTATCATCTACTTTGATGCTCAAATTGTCTGAGAAGTTGTCACTGGGAACCTCTTCAGGCTGGCTCCTGTGTCCTTTGGACACATCCACATAATTATTTTGAGCGCCTGGCTCTGCTTTGATCCTCATCTGAGTCCTGCAGTTACATGGTTCACATGGTATACCCTCTGCTGTCCCCGCCCTACAGCCTGTTTTGGAATCTCTGTCTGGAAGTTATGGGCAGCTTAGACTAGGAGCTTTGCCTCGTAGGGATTGGTGAGGGCTCTGGCAGCTTGTCTGAAGGCCCTGCCTGTCAGCAGCCACAGGAAGGGATTAGGCCCAGGGGGTTAGTGGATACCGATTTGCAGCAACCATGGGGCACAACTGCTGCAGAAGCTCTTAGGCTCTGGACTTCATTTCCCAAAGAAGAGTGCAGAATACAGCAAGAGGCCTTTCTGCTCTGAGCTGCTTAGCCCCCGTGGTTCTGGAATGGGCTGGCTCTGGACCACCTTCTAAGGGGCACAGGCAGACAGGGTGTCACTGAGAAAGTGAGTGTGGATCCAGGGCTGACATGTAAGATTAGGCATGTTGTGTACTGCACAAAGGTGGCTGTATTCTCATTGTACCTATAGATTTGTATGTTTATTTTAACATTTTTTCCTAGCAGATGATGATAAAGTTCTTATCATAACAAAACAGTATATTATGACAATTTTCTAACAGTTTTGAAGTGGGTGCTGTTTTTTTTTTTTTTAAATTCACACAAAGGCGCTCTATAACCAAGCAGCATTCCTGCTGTGGACTCATCCTGGGGTCGTGGGTGTGTATGTTGGGGGAACCTGGGGTCTTGGCTTCCGTCCAGCCACAACTCTCCCTCCCTATGCCCTGTAGCGGTGGTGACACTGATTGAGGACGGGAAGAATGACTCCGTGCCAGCTGAATCCATGACACACAGGTGGCGAGGGCATGGCTGCCGGTCACCTGACAGTTCCTACAACAGCCTGTACTCCACGTGTCTGGAGCTGTTCAAGTTCACCATCGGTATGGGCGACCTGGAGTTCACCGAGAACTATGACTTCAAGGCTGTCTTCATCATCCTGTTGCTGGCCTACGTGATTCTCACCTACATCCTCCTGCTCAACATGCTCATCGCCCTCATGGGAGAGACTGTCAACAAGATCGCACAGGAGAGTAAGAACATCTGGAAGTTGCAGGTGGGTCAGTCGGTGGGGTGTGCACAGCAGGAGGGTGTCGGTTGCTCTTTCTGCTGCTTAACACAGCTGGGTGCGTGAGCCCCGGCAGATTTAAGGAGGAAGAGGGAAGCCCAGCCAGGCCCGGGGGGTCAAGCAGCAGCATCTCCCCCAGTGAACTCCCTTCTGGGTCCTCCTGCAGGGTTTCCCCGCCCAGCGTCGTCAGCTTGTGTTCACAGACACTGTGTTTACTGTGGGCTAAGTGGTCCTCGAGGGAAGGAGATGAAGGGCTTAGCTCCATGGGTGGCTCACCTCAGAGGAACTTTCCCAGGGTGGGCACTGGAGACCAAACTCAGAGGTAGTAGCTAATATGGGGTGGGTGCAGACAGCTGAGTTTTTGAGCCACCTGGTCCACATCTGCCTTCTCAACTAACAATAGAGGTATTATATTTATTAAGTAACACTGACTCTATGCCAGGTACTCTCCTAAGGGTCTCACGTACATGCTCTCATTTAATCCTCACAATGATGCTGTCGAGTGGGTACGATTACTGTCCCCAGTTCTGGATGAAGGCACTGAGGCGTGGAGAAGTTAGGTATCTGTGTCCAAGGCAACTAGTGAGTAGCCCAGCCAGGATTCAGCCCCTACAGTCTCACTCCTGAGGCCTGCTCTTAACCACTACACTGTGTTGCCCCTTTGTGAGCTTCTCAGGGAAGGATGTGGGCTGGTACACTCCACATCGCTCATGGGGCTGAGTGGGCTGAGCTCCTTCCATGGAGTGTGCACCTGCCAGGCTGCAGAACAAGCCCAGTGTAGAGGCCACGGGAGGTCCAGCTGGGACGTGCTGGGGCTGGGAGAGACTCTGGAGAGGCTGATCTTGGCAGCCAGCACCAGCAGCCAGGGGCGGTCCCTGGATGAACCCTCAGCCCCTCCGCCCTTTGTGTCTTCCCGCAGAGAGCCATCACCATCCTGGACACGGAGAAGAGCTTCCTTAAGTGTATAAGGAAGGCCTTCCGCTCGGGCAAGCTGTTGCAGGTGGGGTACACACCCGACGGCAAGGATGACTACAGGTGGTGTTTCAGGTAATGCCCCGGCAGGAATCAAAGCTTGGGGAGCTCAGGGGCTCAGCTGTGGGTATGGGGGACCCACCTGCAGCCAGCTGTGGCTATAGAGGCCTGCCTCAGGGCCTCTTGGGGCCAGTCATGGGCATAGGAGACTCTCCCAACGCCAGCCCTAGGTACAGGGGCTGCCCCAGGGCTCGGCTGTGGGCTTAGGGGACCCACCTTAGATCTGGGTGAGACCCAGACATTAAATACTGGAAAACGAGGTGTCCAGAAGTGGTCGTCTGGTGATCAGGATCAAAACGAAGGATCAGATATTTAAAGTCCCTAGGCCTCATAGTAGGGGTGGTGTCCAAAAGGCAGGCCCCCCCTTGGCCCTCCCACACCAGCTATGTCTCCCCATCCTGGTCTATGGGCTTCTTGGGATTGGCCTGTGGGGCCAAGCCCTCGACCTGGGAAGCTGGGCATGGCTTTTAGGCCACTAGCTCCCTGCTCCCCCATCTCCTCACCCTGCAGGGTGGATGAGGTGAACTGGACCACCTGGAACACCAACGTGGGCATCATCAATGAAGACCCTGGCAACTGTGAGGGCATCAAGCGCACCCTGAGCTTCTCCCTGCGGTCAGGCAGAGGTGAGGTGTGAGGGGAGGGTGCTGTGGCATGGAGGTGGCCTGATGGTGGGCAGGTGAAGCCTTGGGGTCCCCCACTCCTTGCAGGCCTTCCTCCCCCCACAGCCTGGGCACTGTGACAGCCCCAGCGTCAACCACCGGCTCACACTCAGTCACGGGCACTCGTGCGTGCCCTCAGGCACACCCGCACAGCTGCCTGCTCTGCACGCGCATGCATGCGGCTCTGCCAGCACCCCTGGCCCCACACCTGTCCTCAGTGCCCCAGCGGAAGCAGCTCTTCCCACATCCAGCCGCCTGGGCCAGCTGGCCCCACTGTGGGCTGCCCCGTCTCCTCTGCACCGTTTCTCACATCCAGTGTCTGCACTCAGCTATGTGAGGCTTACGGACAAATGGGGGCACGCGAACACTCTCCTCACATGGACACATCCAGGCAGGCAGAGGAGGGAAGAATGGGAAGAGAAAGGGTACACCTTGAACAGAACAGCTCTGCGGAAAGTCACTACCAGAAAAAAAAGCCTTGTTCTTGATTCAGCGTTGGCTTGGTTGCTGTAAACCTTGGACTGTTTCCCAGAGTTCTGACAGCGTTGGTCCTGAAATTTCTGCTTGTTTTTCTGATGTTTTGTGGAGGCCTGGGTGTTTGGAGCTGCCTACCTTGCCTTTTTGCTGATGTCACTAATTCTTAAAATGAACAAAGAATGAATCAAGCGTTGATAGTTTGTTTTTTTCGGCAGGGTGGGGAAGGGGTGTGAGTTTTCAGACCAACTTGCCTGGTAGCATGATGCTGCATCTTTCATATTTGATATTGCTTTATACTCATTTTTTATATTTCATAAATGATAAAAAGGACCAACTTTATTGAGGTATAATTTACACACAATAAAATGCACACATTTTAAATGTACAATTTGATAAGTTTCGACAAATGTACACATTCAGGCCGCCACCACCCTACTCAAGGTGTAAAATATTTCCATCAAGGCAGAAAGTACTCTCCTGCCCCTTTGTAGTCAGTTCCACCCTCCCTATCCCAGGTAACTAGTTACCTAATTTTGTCACTATAGATAGTTTACATCAGCTTTCGTTACCTGAAAATGTTCATGTTATCCTCATGTTTGAAGAATATTTTCATTGGATGTAGAATTCTTTGGTTTCAGCAGTTTGACTAAGATGTACGTAGGTATGGTTTTCTTTGGTTTTATCCTGCTTGGGATTTGCTGAGATTCTTGGCTCTGTACATCAGGAAGTTTCATCAAATTTGGGAAATGATATATATTTTGCTTCATTCTCCCTCTCTTCTTTTTTTGGGACCCCAATTATGTGTATGTTAGACCATCTGATATTGTCCCATAGGTTTCTGAGGCTTTGTTCATTTTTCCTCGGGTTTTTCCTCTTAATTTCTATTGATCTGTCTTCAAGGAGACTGACCCTTTCCTCAGCCATCTCCAAACTACTATTAAGCCTGTCCAGTGAATATTACATTTCAATTATTGTGCTATTTGGTTTTAGAATTTCTATTTGGTTATTTTTTATAGTTTCCATTTCTCTCCTAAGAGCCCCTAGCTGTTCTGTCATTAAGACCATATTTTCCTTTGGATCTTTGAATGTATTTATAATAGGCTGCTTTACATTCTCTGCCTGCCAAATCTACTAAATCCAACATCTGGGCCATCTCGGGGTCAGTTTCTATTGACTGCCTTTTTTCCTGACTATGAGTCACATTTCCGTGTTTCTTTGCACGTCTCGTAACTTTTAATTGTATACTGGGCATTGTGAATAATATGTTTTAGGGACTCTGGGTTGAATTTTTGTTCTAGTTGGCTGTTCAGTTACTGATGAATCACCTTGAGATTGTGTAGGCTTAGTTTTAAACTTTGTTATGATAGATCTGTGGAAATACCAAGGTATTTGCCAATCCCATCAAGCTTGTGGAACTCAACCTCCTGACTGTTTCCTCTAAGGATCTTGTCAGGACTTGGTTTTAGGCTTCTTTAGGGTGGGTCTTGAGTGGACCTTACTCTGGGATGTGTAGAGTAAGTAGGGCATTTCTGATGTTTTAGCTTGATCCTCAGAGTAGCAAAAGGGTGTTAAGAAGGTCTCTCTGCTCGGGCTGGGCTGGACCTCCAGTGTCCCTCAGTACTGCTCAACCTCTGGTGTCTCTGTCCCACTTTCAACCCCATAACGGCCACTCTCTGGTAAGCCTCATGCAGTCTCACCGTGAGCAAGCTCAGCCCAGCTCAGCTAAGGACTTGGGGGGACTCCATCCCAAAGACTTCTGGACCTCCACCCCACAGCCCCCTTCTTTCTCTTCTCCTGTGCCCTGTCCCACAGATTCTAGCTGCTTCAGCTGCCCCAGATTCTGATCTCCTCTTCCTTAGCTCAGAGGCGTTGCCGTGCTCTGCCTGGACTCCTTCTCCCTGCACTGTAGTCAGAGAACCTGTCCCCGAGCAAAACATCAGGGCCATGCTGAGGCTCACCTGGTGAATGTCACCTCTCTCAGCAATGGCAATTTTCACTACCTGTTGTCCTATGCTTGAAAACATGGCTGCCTGCATTGTGTCCAGTTCTATGGTTGTTTACAGCAGGATGGCTAGCCTTGTCCTAGATACCCCATCAGAGCTGGAAGTGGAAATCTATCAAGAGGCTTCCTTTTGGAAAACTACTCAAGGGCTTCATCAGTTTTCCCAGAGGCCTCCTGCAAGCCTGTTATTTTCCCACAGTCTCATGGAAGCACTCCCCGTGTCATGTCATAATACTTATTGATGGTCTCTTCTTCAGTTAACTGGTCTAACTTTGCCACAGAGCCATTCGAAGATGGTTTTGCATGTGACTTGAGCAGTTTTCCAGCATCAGTCTCGTAATTTCATGAAATCTCACATCTTTTACAAGATTTGCTGTTTCACTTGGAGGATGATTTGCATTATGTTTGCATGACATTGTTGGCTGTTTACAATGCTGTCCATTCAGTGTGATATTAATAAAGACATCAGCCCAGTGGCAGGGATACACACATTCATGTTACTTGGGGTGTGGCTGGGGGATGGTTAGAGGTTCCCCGATTTCACACCTATAATTAATTAGTGAATATTTCCTGAGGATTTTGCTTTCCTACACAACTATGCAACAGTGACAACTCCAGTAATAAATAGTCAGATCATTTAGATAGCAAGGATCTCCCCTGACCCACATAGTGCGTGTGATTGGGAGGGGGTGAAGGAGTACGTGAGAGAAAGGCCAGGGAAGAAAAGTGGTTAGTAAAAGAGCTGGGAGAGCACGTGAAGGGGTTTGGCATCAGGACTGGGAGCCCCATACCTCCGTTAAAGGCCCTGGAGCTGGAGCTGGGCCAAGCAGTCCCTGAGGCTGAGTGTCCCCCCCCACCCAGCCAGCCAGAGATGGTATGTCGATGAGCACCTGGGCTGTCTCCCCATGGAGCCCTCCCGCTTTTATGCTCTTGTTCCCTGAGGGATCACCTTCAGCACTTGGTGCTTGGTGTCAGCCTGAGGTTGGGGGACAGGCCAATGTCAGCTTGTGGGCCTGGGGGAAACACTAGGACCTGGAGAATTCCTCTGGAGTGGTCATGATGGGCCCAGCATCCAGCATTCCTGATGCCTTTGAAATGTGGCCAGTGTTGAACACCAGCAGAGGGGCCTGAATCGTGGCCTCAGGGTGGGAGCTGTGAATTTAGGCTGGTTTTCCATTCAGTGTGAGAGATCTGACCCAAGGTGGCCAACCAGAGGGCGTGGCTGACCAAGGCTCTGGGAAATGGAAGGAGAACACGCACAGCTGTCCTGCTTGCCTGTCATTTCTCTGAAGTGGCTGGGGGGCTGCAGGTGGCTATGGGGATGACGATGGAGTCCTCTTCAGGAGCTTCCTGGGATATCAGGCCACACCTGAGAGCCCCACTTGAGGCCCAGTATCACCAGGGTTCCCTTGGCATTGTTCCCAATCTGCTATGCCGTGGTGGGGCCTGGACCCCAAATCATGAGTCTTTGGCTGGTGTCCATCACCCTAGAGCTGACCTGGTGTTGAGCCACTCCTAGCGCAGGCTCAGTGTTGCTCTGTGGAGACCTGCTCTCCCTCGAGGTGGGCAGGGAGGGAATGGAGGCAAGAGAGGCAAGTACTTGATTCTCTTGAGGCCACAAGCAAGTCGGGGTGGGGTGAAAGATTATTATCTGGAGATTGGTAAGGCCAACAAGTAAATGTTTATTATTGTTTTGCTGTATCCAATACCGTAACGATGGTTCACCCTTCAGTTTCAGGGAGAAACTGGAAGAACTTTTCCCTGGCTCCCCTTTTGAGAGATGCAAGTGTTCGAGAAAGGCAACCTGCCCAGCCTGAGGAAGTTCATCTGAGGCACTTTGCAGGATCCCTCAAGCCAGAAGATGCTGAGATCTCCAAGGCTCCCACTGCTTTAGGGGACAAGTGAGGGACCCCCACAGGGGGCTCTCAACACTATGGGCCTCAGGGTACCACACGTCGCTGGGGGGCTGGGTAGGGAGCACCAGCGCTCTCAGCAGCCTGGCCTGGTCTGCACCTGCCCGGGCGTTTTCCCAGGCTGCACCGGACAAGCCGTGGGAAGCATGCTGGCTGCATGGGGAGCGATCTTCACCCAACCCTCCCTGTCCCCAGGTGACTCTCCTAACAGGAAAGGAGCTCGCTTTTAAGGTTTTACTGGCTTTATTAAACATCACGAACGATGAATCTCTGCTTGGATATATGTGATGCCCCTGTTATCTTCAATTTTATATTACTGGGAGTGAAAGGAAATGAAGCCCAGGAAAACACCTTTTAGAACAAGACACTTCCTTGGGTGTAAAATGCCGAAAGCCTTCTTCCACATCTCCCCCGTCCAGAGTGGTCTGGGCCTGGTGTCGTTCACTCCTCAGAGAAAGTGGGGGAGGCTGGCCCCATTGCCAACTCTGCCAGAATCGGGTTTTTTCAGAGCAACTTCATCCTTCTGTGATACATCACGATTGCAAAAATATTAGCTCTATTGCTTTTCAAATACAAGTACAGAACCGTGTCCCAAAGCCACGTGGCAAGAATTTTTTGATCTTTCATTTGTAGTGACCACAGTCGTGCCCCCCGCAGTGGCACATGTTTGTCCCTCCATCTATCCTGTCATCATCAAATAGATAAATAAACAAATATGTATCATATCGAGTGTGAACTTTGTGCCAGTCATTGGGCTGGCATAGCTGATTGGCTCTATGAGGTCCATGTGTGCGTGTGTGTGCATGTGTGTGTGCATGTGTGTGTGTGTACTACCCCATACGGCCAGGAGCCCCTGGTTGCCCTTTAGCTGTTACCTGTTGGTGAGGGCATTTCTTCATGTGTACACCTACCATACTCAGCAAACTATGGTCCATGGGCCAAATCCAGCCTGCCACCTGTTCTTGTAAACAAACTTTATTGGAACACAGCGCGGCCGTTCATCTCTGTGCTGTGACTGCTTTCATGCTGCAGTGCAGAGTAGAGTAGTTGCAACAGAGACCGAATAGCCTGCAAAGCCTGAAATATTTACTATCTGGCCCTTTGCAGAAGTTTGCTGACCTCTGCTTTATGGAACAGAACTCAAGAAACAGTGATCCAGAAGAGATGCCCGACATTGGCAGGATTGTGTTAATGTCTGTGGGGTGTGGAATGAGCTGCCCAGTCACAGAAGTGTTGGATGTTGGTTCATGAAAGGATGGATGACATTAGCTGAGGCCAGAGCTTCGGCCCTACCATGAGAGGGGTATCTAGAGGAGACACTAGGACCCCCTCCTCCACATTCTTCAGCATCACATCTGCCTCCACACATGAGGCCTGACAGAGGAGCCCGGAGGCTGGTTGACAAGGTGGTTGGGTGTGAAGTAAGTCGTGGCCAGACTATGACAAATGAGCATAGACGAAGAATACTGACGGCTAGACTATATTGAATGTTTATACAGTGTTCGATGTGCATTATCCTTTCAAGCCTCCTAATAGCCCATGAAAAGCTATTAGCTCCATTTTATAGGTGAGAAAACCGAGGCTGGGACAGTTAGCAAGATTACACAGACAGTTAACAGCATCGCCTGGGTCTGACCCCGGGCAGTCTGACTCTAAAGCCCAGAGCTTAACTGCGGTGCCCGGCTGCCTGGCAAAGAGCCGGCTGGGGCATGCGGCCTATCTCTGGGTCAGAGAGGAGACGTGAGGGCTTCTCGCTTCCTGTCGTGGGCCCCGGACCCCTTGCTTTACCTGCAGGCCTTCTCAGAAAATGTCGTGTTGATGTCTGGTATCTGCAAGTTTCTGCAAATTGGATCAACTTTCAAACTTAGAGCTGGAAGGAATCTTATGGGTGTTCTTTTGTGAAATGAATGATCACAACCTTTTGTGTGAACCTGGGTTGCTTAAAGGACACACGTGCAACTAGCCTGCTCCTTTTCTTTTTGTGTCTGTCACTGTCTCTTTATCTCTCTCTGTCTCCGTGTCCCCGCCTCCATCAGCTGGAAGCAGGATGAGCCACAACCCAGAATCCCCAATGGGGCTGCTCAGCTCTCCTAGCCCAGGGATAGCTGTGGCCTGCCAGGACGCAGACGGACCCTCTCCTGACCACTGTTGGGTGGGTCTGCTCAGGTCTGAGGCTGCCGATGGAGCTCTGCCTGGTTCCCAGTCCCCCTCCTTCCTTACTGCACCCAGTGGCATGTTTCCTAGAGCAGCCTATGGGATCAGCCCTCCCTGGCTGCCCCCACCCCACAGAGACCCTTTCTCTCCCTCTCCCATCTTGAGGGGGACCTTGGGGCCCTGCCATCTGGGCCTGATGTCTGCAGGGCTTGGGAGGTTTGGGGAGCAGGGGGGATCTGCTCGATGCCTGCTTGGTGTGTCCTCTGTGGGGCGTTTTAGTCCACAGCAGACAGACATGGCTCAGACAGACACTGTCTGAGACACAGACAGAGCTTCTGCTCTGACCTCAGTCTGGCAAGATGGGGGCACATGTGGGGTATGTTGGCAGATGTCTAGGGACTGCCTGAAATTCAGGCTTCTGGGGAGCAGGGTTGCGGCAGGAATATCCAAAGGCTGCCCTTTCCCTCTTCCTGCTGGCATCCCACCTCTGGCCCCATCTCCCCTTGTTGTTTTGCTCCACATGCACGGCCAATTTGAGAGGTCCTTCCCAGGACTGTTGCCTCTTTAGGCCCTGCTTGTCCCATCCACTGTCAGAGAAGGACCTGAGGTCACTGATGACGAGTGGGCACACCATGGTTCATGGCTGCACCGAGGACTGAGGAGCCAGACTGGGGATGGCAGTTTGTGAACTCTTCCAGGCGGTGAACGAACGCTGCCAGTCACCCACGTGGCAGCCGAGGCTGAGAGGGCGATACTGGGTTCTACGGGGCTCCAGGCTCGGCAGAAGGAGGCAGGACTCCTGGCTCCACGCTCCTGCCACCGTGCTGCGTGGGCCCCAAACACAGGGCAGGAATTCTACCAGGACAAGGGGCAGCCGGGGTGCTGCCTTTGGTTTGAGGTGCTGGCTCAGCCCAGCTGGTCAGTTCCCTGCCTGACCACATTGGTGACAGCATCCCCAACAAGGCCCTGTGCCCCATGCCCTGTAAAGTTGAGCCAGCACAGCCCTTTGTGACTAAAGAGTCAGGGCTGACTCAGTGGCTTGGGGCCACTCAGTGGGCTACAGCCAGATATGGCAGCCCCGCTCTGATACCCCACCGAGTTCACGTTGCGCAAGCTCGTCACCACTTCCTGAACGTGCTGGGGTCTCTTGCCTCTGAGTCCCTGCTCCCGCGGCTCTCCTTGTGTAGACCGTCCCCGCTCCTTCAGAGTCCAGCCCAAATGCTCCCTCTTCCCTGAACCCATCCCCCACCTCCCTCCTTGGTGGCCTGAGTCCTCTTTGTCCTTAACCTGCCCAGTGGGGTTAGGTTCCCACCTGAGCCTGTCTCCCACAGGCCCACAGTGCCTTGAGGGTGGAGACCACCTTCTTCGGTTCTGAACCCTGTACTGGCCCCTTGCCCCCAACACGGGCTCTCACGACGTGTTGGATTAAATGGGATTGCATGGAGACCAGTCCAAGGGACTGGAGCTGCTGCTTCCATGAGTTTGGGGTGGGGCTAGGGGACAGTGGCTCTGACTCTGTCGGGCAACTTGGCCCTGGCCCATATACAGCAGAGCGGGCTCCCCTTCCTCCTTTCTGGGCATAGTATGTGCCTTTGAGTGGGAGACAGGGGTCTTGTTAACCAGCTCCAGGCTGGCCTTTGAGAAAATGTGCTAACACAAGGCAAAACATAAACGCTGAAATTCGGCAACAGCCTCACCCCCAGGGTTCTGAGGCAATCAGAAGTAAGCTGGGAGGGGCGAGGGGCTGAGTCAGGAGGGGCAATTAACTGAGTAATATAGGAAGGACTGTGCTTGGTCCAAGATGGGGCTTTAACGTGGAGCTTCCAGGAGTGATGAGATTTTGAACTGTGTGTGTGAGAACTTTGGGAAACAGCCGCCTACTTCACGCACACCTGAAGCCTATTGGCCACAAAGCCAAGTTTTCTGCCTGTTCCTGGACACAGGTCCTGCTGTCCCATGGTCAGAAGCCTGGCCCCGCCTCCTGCCTCTCCCCAGGCCTGGCAGGTTGTGGTGAGGGGGGATCCAGGGGCTTGCCCCGGTGGCAGTCAGGGAAGTCCCTGCTGCATCAGTCACCGGGGCCACCGTCCTTGTCAGCAGAGACTTCCTGCCCGATCCCAGTCCTGTCCTGCCTGCAGGAACAGGTGTGCAATTCCTGAGTGATGTGGAGACAGGCAGGGCTGCCACCCTCTTCCCAGCGGTGGCCTGGGCCTGAGGGAGGGCACAGGGTATTTCCTGGAGCTCTGGCCTTGGAGGCAGGTGGCTGGGGCAGTTGCTGGGAGAATGAACCGGCATGACACAAACAATAATAGCTAATAGCCGTCATGGTTTATTGAGTTCTTTCTGAGCTCTGAGCCTTGTTCTAGCCCTTTCTATGTGTTTTCTCATTTAAGCCCCATGGTGACTGCAAGGTGGGTTTATTATGCACATTTCACAGATGAGGAAACTGAGGCTTGGGAGAAATGACTTGCCCAAGGCCATACAGTCTGAAAGGGGTGAGGCTGTCTGACACCAAAGTCTGCAGTGCCTAATTTCTGGTGGGGAACATTGAATGGAGACTTCCTTTGTCTCCGAGGGGACCGGATCCCAGACTTTGGATGGACACCAAGGATGGATACCAAGTCTTGGGGCTGGTTGCCTTGGGGTCAGCTGGGCCAGCCCTCAGCTGTGGCCTTGCCTCCTGGGGTCAGGGCAGAGCACCTGACTGTTCACTAGGCCCTCCCACTAGCAGGAGCTCTTCAACTCCTCACAGCATCCTTGGGAAGCAGGTATTATGATTTCCAGTTCCCAGGTGGGGAAAATGAGGCTTGTGATGGGAAGCATCAATACAAGAGAGGGAAGATTTGGGACCAGAATTTCAGCCTTGGCACTTGCTGCCTCCCCTGCCTTCTCCTGGGTCGGGGTGAGGCTGGCGTGTGGGTGTGGGGTTGACTCACACAGGGCACGTGGGTGGGCAGGCGCTGCAGCTCCGGCTGGTGGGTGTGGCCTGCCTGGCACCTATAGCAGGTGGCCCAGCCAGTTCTGCCTCCGACGCCTCATTCCAGCCATCCCTCTGCCTGCGATGAGAGCCTCTTGCTGCCTCAGCCACGGTCCCACTTGGGGGCCTTGGGCCAGGGACATGCAGTGATCTCAGAGCAAGGGCAGCCACTGCCACCTGGACCTCACCAGGTGAGTCCTCACTGCGCGTGGCAGCCGGTGCCCTCCAAGGCCCCGGGGGAGCCCAGAGCGAGGACCTCAGGGGTCTTCTGGGCCATGTCTGCCCATTGCCGATAGGCCTCGCGGGAGGGTTGGGAGGGAGCGTGGGCCTCTAGCAGGGCCAACAAGACTAGACGGGAGCTCTTGGCCGCAGGGAGTGTGCGGGAGCACAGGTTCTGCTGGGTCCAGGAAGCTGTCCCTGAGGTTTGGGAATCTTGGGGAGGGAGAACCCTACAGCCACCCTGGGCCAGAGGTGAGGCTCCTGTCTCAGTGTGATGGGAGCTCAGGATGGGATGAGGTGGCCCCAGAGATTGAGAGGGCCAGGGCCAGGCATCCCACAGGTGCTGGGCCAGCAGCTGTGGGGGCTCCCTGTGGCCCCGGGCCAGGTCCGTCTCCCAGGAAAGGCCATTCCAGTCTGTATTAGGCCTTGGGAGGCACTACCCAGGTGAGGTGAACAAACCCAATCCCAGAGAGAGGGAGGGCCTGGGCAGGGAGAGTCCAGCCGGTGAGAATGCATAATTTAAGGCGTGACTCAAGGAGATAATTATAGTTGCCACAGCCCCAGTACAAAGTTTTCCTGACCGTCTCCTGCCCCGGCTGCCCAGGACTGCCCCACACTTATGGGCCCAGGGCAGGGAGGATGGGATAGCCAGCTGTCATTAGTGAGAGCTATAGGGTCCTTGGGGACCATTCAACCCATTTCTCAGAAGGGAAAACAGAGGCCCAGGGAGGGGTAAGAGACATGCCCTCTATCCCTCTCCTTCATTCTTGGCCCAGCCCAGCCTTTTAGCCCCATCTGTCCACGGGTCACTCTGGATTGGGGAAGATGGTAAAGGCCACCCATCCTCATCAGGCTGTGACTGGGGATGTGGGCAGGGGCCTGGCTGTTCACGGTTCTCTCTCAATGGGCTGCTCCACCTATCCGGCCTGGAGGCCCCTCCTCAAAGCTCCTTGCCTCAAGGTGCCTGCACTCTAGGGCCAAAGGCCTCGCCTGGACGACTTCTCCTCTCCCAAGGCTGCACGCTTTTAGTCGGGGTTGGGGGGGCGGGCTGTCCTATTTCCAAACCTCACTCCAGTCCAATGACAACCTGCTCCAGACACCTCCTCCAGGAGGCTTTCTCATCTGAGGCAGGATCACCAGTGGCCCCAGGTCCAGCCCACCCAGCCGGGATCTTCTTACAGAAATCCGCCCCTCACCCCACCTCCATGACTCTGAGGGAGTTCTCTGTGGACAGCTCAAGCTGAGACTGGCCCCCCATTAAATACCGGAGAGTCACATCCAGTCCACATGACGCTTTCCCTCGTCCGTCTCATCCTCTGTGGCCAGCCTACGCTTCCCCATCCCGATGGCCTGGCAGCAGCTTCCTCCTGGCCCCCTGGCCTCTGGTCTCCTCCACCTCCTAGGCAGCCTGCTCTCTCTAATGTGGCTATAACCCGAAGCCCTCCCATGCCCGCACTGCCCTGGGGATCAGTCACAGCTCCTGACTGGTGTCCCGGGCCTTCACAACGTGGCCCAGCCTCCTCTCACTGCCAGGGTCCCCATGAACAACCAGGCTCTCCATCCACACCAGCTCCTCGCCACTCGCTGAACTTTCTTGACTCCTGTTCTTTACTCAGGCTGTCCCCACTGCCTGGATTGCCCTTCCTCCGCACAGTCTCCTCGGAAGATCTGTCAGTCCCTCTTCCCAGCATCTCCCTCTGAGCCCAGCACAGGGTCCAGCCATACTGAGGATCAGTAAAGCAGGTCTGGACTGAGGGCTGCCTCCTCTGCTTCAGGGGAGGAGGCTCTGTTGTTACTTCCAGGTGAGAAGGGAATCGAATGGACAGACAGACATGAGGCTGGTTATACTCAGCTTTAGGTGGGTGAGAGAGAGAGATGATCAGTGTGTTAACTGCAGAGACCACTAGGGTGCTGAGAAATTTAAAAACCAGAAGGGCCTGAGGCTGTGTTATTAGGAGCATAGTGTCTAGAGAAAAGGAGGTGACAGTCCTGCTCTGTAGAGGAGAGCTCTGAACACAAAGTCTGACAGGGACATTGAGAAGGCGGAGCTTATTCTCAGGAGTCCACCTGGAGGTTGGTGGGGCTGGAGATGACGTTGTGAGAGAGGCTAAGGGCATGATGGTCTCTACCTGGAGGCTCTACTGGGCTCTCCTAGGACCCACAGGAGCTGGGGTACTGGAGCAGGGAACAGGAGAAGCCATGAGCACAGTCTTCCTGTCCCTGAGAAGGATTGGTGGTCTGGGAAGGAAGAGAGGGAACTCCCTGTCTGAGGGGATGCGAGTAGGGGCCATATGATGCCACACGGAGGTCTGAAGCCCCCTGAAGCTCCATGCCTCCTCAATCTCACATCTGAGCTGTGTTCCAGCCATGAACGCCCACCCCAAGGAGATGGTGCCCTTCCTGGGCAGACGAGCCACCATCCCGGGTGCGAATCCTGCCGTCCTGCAGGAGAAGAGGCCGGTGGAGCTCACCCCCACCAAGAAGAGGTAGGACTGGCGGGTCTGGGCCTGGGTGCTGCGCTGTGAGGGCACAGGAGGGGCCTGGTGCCCACCCACAGAGGGCCCTTTCCTGGGGTGGACCTGAGACTCCCAGTCTCACCTGGGGTGCCCTGGTGCCCGACTACGTGTAACTGGGGGCGGGGCAGAGCAACACTGCAAACTCGGGGCGCTGAGCTGGGGAGGTCAGTACAACTGGAATAATCAGGGAGGCCTCCCTGGAGGGGTCAGGGGGCACTGAGGCAGAAACATTCAGGAGGCTCCTGGGGGAGGCGAGGGATTGCTGGAGACGAGGAGCAAAAGGCAGTGGAAATTCCAGGTGGCCTGGAGCCCCTACTGAGTACGTTTTTCACGCGCACCAAAGCTCTCACATCTGCATGTGCCCAGTCAGGTGGTTCAGGCTCTCTAACCCCCCTGCGGAATGGGGACACCAGCAATGGCACCAGCTCACGGGATGAGGGTTAACCGGGATCGTGCCAACAAAGTGCTCAGCACGGGGCCTGGAGCGGTCAGTGCCCAGCACATGTCGGCGCTGGTAGTGGTTTTGTTACCTTGGTCTTCGTTTTCATCACTGTCATTGTCATCGTCACTCCACAGGGCCCCTGGGAACTGGGCAGGGCTGGGATAGTTATGACCACTTCCCAGTTGGGGACACGGAGGAAGGGGGAGCGGGGAAAGTACTTCTCCAGGATCACACTTGGCCCCTGAGCTGCCCCCGCTGCAGTCCCTCCACCCCCTCCACCAATTTGGGGCCCCTCCTCCACCCCAGCTGCGCTCCCGTTGGGCCCGGGTGGGCCCCAGGTCTAGGCTGGCCCCTTTGCCCTGCCTCCTCTGCCCCCATCCCAGCCACTCTCTTGGGCCAGAGGTGAGCTTGGTGCTTTCCTTCTGTCAGTTTGAGTAATAATTGCTGAGATCTTCTGTGCGCCAGGCCTGGGAGACCGGGATAAGGAGAGAAAGAAAGTCTGTCCCTGCTCAGTCTGGTTGGTGAGAGGGGCACCAAGGAGAATGTGAGAAGTGACCTAGAGAGAGGGTGGAACTACGTGGGGCAGGGCCTAGGAGGGGCAGGTCATTCTGATCCTGTGGGCAGTCTCAGGGCACTTCCTGGAGGAGGTGGAATTAGAGTGGATTATGGCAGGTGGAGAGGAAGTGAAAGGGCATCCCAGGCAAAAATTTGGGGCAGGGACCAGTGAGGAGTCCCGTGGGGTTGAAGTGCTGGGTGGGTGGGGGAGTCTTTGTGGAGATGAATCCCATTGGGGCTGGGTCTTGGAGGTCAGTTAAGGAGATTGGACAAACCTGAGGGCAGTGGGGAGCCATAGAGGGATTTTGTTGTGAAAGAGAGGGCATGGTGAGGTTTGCATTTTGGAAAGGATACTCTGGGTGATCTGTGTGGATGATGGATTGGAGGGGAGGCTGTTGGGAAGCCCAGGTGACAGGGTGTGAAGTCTGAGCCTGGGTGGTCAGGGATGGAGAAGAGGGATGGATCAGAGGGATATAGGATCATGTGGTCCACAGGATCAACTACGAGAGAGGAGGAGGAAGAGGACTAAGAGACATCCCCTTCTTCTGGTGGGGGGACCTGGAGGGATGATGGGGCCGTCTCTGACATGGACACTTCGTAAGGGAACAAGCAAGGTCAGGAGGAATGAGCCAAGTTAGGGTGTGAAATGTTGGCTGAGAGATGTCCGAGGGACACCCAGGTGGAAACTCCATCCTGGTGCAGGAGAGCAACTGGATGGATGTGGAGATCAGACGGGTGTTGGTGGAATCGTAGGGGCAGTCTGCATCCGGGGGGCTTGTCCGGGTGACAGCAGAGATATCCTTGAGCAGAGCCACTAAACACCACCCTCTTGCCTCTTTTCCGATTTCCATTTCTCTCTCCTTTCCCAGGGGAGGTTTGGACTTCAGGAAGGAATGAGGACAGGGTTTCAGGAAAATCCCAGGTTCTTCTCACAGTCAAACTGCCTTTTCTGAGTACATCCCTTTTCATAGACTTAGCTCCAGGCTCAGCTCTGCCTACAGCCTTGGCTCAGCCAAGAGCCAGGGAGCGAGGTGTGACCTTTGTCTCATGAAGCGGTGGCTCCTTCCCTTTCCCAAGGGCTCTTTGAGGGCCCTCACATGCTTACTTCTCCTCAGACCACAAAGGTTTGGGCATCTCCCTCAGAACTGAGTGTGGGACTCAGGCCTTGAAAGAAAAAGAAGAGAAAAAATTATATGTAACTAAAGACGGCAATTCTGACCACTAAGGAAATAGGTAGTAATGGTGGAATTGAAGGCACTAAGAAGTCTAGACTGGGGAGAGATTTTTGGACCTGGAACTTTTCCAGAACCATCATGCCACTTTCCGAGAATAGCTGACACCGTGACCTCCTTACTGGGCCCTGGACAAGGCGATGTGCAGGGACAGAGGCGCAGGCCGATGAAGGCTCTGGAGGAGCTGGCTGTGTGGAGCTCAGAACCTGGGCATTTCTTGGGTTAAAGCAGGTGAGACAGGCTCCTCTCCAGCCCTGGGGCTGCTTGGGGATAGTTCTTTGCCTTCAGAGGGACAGAAATGCAGGAGAAATGGTGCCTAGTTGTCTACGCACCTGACTTAACAACATCCAGGTGCCCTTTGGTCTGGGTCAGAGGTAGGAATAAACAAACAGCATCTGCTGCAAGTCAGGACCCAGGATGTCACGTGGCCAAGACCTTGCCATCTGCTCATGATGGCGGGTGAGATGTGGCATGTGCGGTGGCAAGTGGTACAGGCGTGGGACAGGCCCTCAGGGTCTAGCAGCTCCATGCCCCAGGAATTAGGTCTTTGCCCACAGCTGGGTCCTTTCCGGACTGGCTCTCACCACTCTCCTTTCCAGCCACTGAAGGCTTCCTTCCTCAGACACAGCCCTTATTTTCCTACCAGGGAAAGTTTTTTCATGCTACTCCCTCTGCTCCCAGGGCTTTTCCCAAACCACAGGTCCATTTCAAGACCCAGACCAAATCCCACCCTGACAGAGCACAGAGCCTTCCTGGATCCCTGTCCTTGACTGGAAGAACCTTCTCTTCCCCTGAGCTCCCATAGCCCAGTTCCTCTCTGAAGAGGTTCTTGGGACGATGTCTTAGCTCTGGTTGAGATCTCTGAGGACAGGGTCTCTGGAAAGGTCATCTCTTCTCTCCCTGCCCCCTGAGTTTCCTATGCAGAGCATATTAGTAGTTTTTGAACAAGTGGGTGAGTCAGTGAAGGAGCAGGTAAGACAACCAGAGAAGGAGGGGGTGAGTTGATGAGTAAGCAGCTGGTGGCTCAGCACAGTCCCTTAGCATGAGTGAGGATGCTCCACTGTGAGATGAGGAAATACTTCTGCCCTCAGGGCCTTGGTCTCCAGGCCTGGAGTAGATAGATGCTCTCATGATCTGGTTTTCTGGACCATCCTTGAGGCCCCTGTGGGCTCTGGGAGGAGGCCTGAAAAGGAGGGGAGGAGGAGGAGTGGCAAAGGACCCCTCTTCAGCTTCTTACTCAAGACTGAGAAGGAGAGGTGAGGGCTTTGGGCAACTGAGAGCCCAGTGGGAGTCTCTTGAGGGCTGCAACCTCCCAACAACATTTACAGTTTAAGGTTGTGTTGGTCTGTTTGCTTATTGGTTCAGCTCAATGGTCTCCATCTATCCACCTATCTACCCACCCAATTACTCATTCCTTAGCTAGTCATCCATTCTTCCTTCTTTCCTTCCTTCTTTCCATCCATCCTTCTACGCATCCATCCATGAGTGCATCCATCCACCCAACCATCCATCCATGCATTCATCCATCCTTCTATGCATGCATGCATTCATGTATCCATCCATCCATCATCTATCCATCTATTCATCCACCCTCTCACCTGTCCATCTATTCATCCATCCACTCATCTGTCCATCTATCCAACCAGCCAGTCTTTTTTCCACTCATTTACCTTTCACTCATCACCTTTTCATCCTTCCACTCATCTGTTCAGTTAGGTCTTCTGAGTGTCATGACCAGTGTTGGGTTCTGGAGAATCAAGGACAATTCAATCGTAGTTCCTGCCATTGAGGAACTTACAACCAAAGGACAGTGTGTTGTCTAGAGCAAGAAAAGCAATGTCCTCACTGTGCTATAGCCTGGTCTGACCTTGGGGCCAGTTCTGACCAACCCACTGGAACAGTAGTTCTGAGAGGTGAGGGATTTTTGTCCACTTGTTCACCACCGTATCCCCATCTTCTAGAACAGTGTTTGGCACATTGTAGGTACTCAATAAATTATTTGTTGAGTAAATGCACTACTGAGGAGCCTAGATAGGTAGGGTGGGGTGGAGGACCGGGTGGGTGGGGGGGCCGGGGCTGGGCCAACTGGCCTGGGGAAACAGCTGAGGGTGTGATAGCTGGGCTCTGCCTCCAGAAAGTTCCGCAAATCTCAACCAGGATGTGTTGGGGCTGGGTTGCTTTGGGGTGGCAGTTCTGGGGCACTGCAGGGGTGCAGGGAAATGGTGATCAGACTGGAAGACCTCTAATACCTACTTCAGCTAGACAGTCCGTAAGTGGACCATCCCGGAGCTGCCCTGGCTCCAGAGTCTAGGCCTTAGGGAATCATCTGGCCCAACCATTCTCCATCGAGGTTAGGACACTTGGCCCAGAGACGGCAAGTGACCAGCTGGGGTCACACAGGAGGCAGAGGCAGAGCCAGACTAGAACCCAGGCCTCAGGCTCCTAGCTAGGGGTTTGCTCCTCCCTTTGTCTTCTCTTTTGGAAGAAGGATTTGATTTTAGGTCAGGTCAGAAGGTTCCTCTTGATGGGCAGGAGACAGGAAGGTGAGGGCCAATGTGTCAGCCAGCGCTGCCCCCCACATATTTATACCCCATTTCTGGGTTAGTTCTGAGCCTTCCGGGCTTGTCTGTGCCTGGAGGTAAGGCCCGGGTCTCCCTCCTGCCTGCCCTACCCTGGGAAGTGGCTGTGTTGAGAGGCCTCCCTCTGTGCCGGATCCCTGGAGCTGGTTTGGCTGGAAGCAGATCCAGAAGCCGAAGGGAGAGCAGAGGGGTGTGGATAGTGGTGTGGACTGTAAGCCTGGACATCTGGAGTCAGATTCTCTGACCACCTTGGCTTCTACCCTGGGGGTGACCACAGATGAGCTGCTTCTGCATGCTGGGCCTCTGTTCCCTCATCTGTAGAATGGGGACTCAACCCCTTCCCTGCTGCCCTCCCCTCCAAACTTGATATGGCTGGACTGTACTTTGGGAACTGTTATGGGGAGGGGGGGGCTGTTGATCCTAGGCCTGGGAAGGAGGAAGGCAGCAAGGGCACTTAGGAGAGAGACCTGCTGATCAGGAGGCCACTGTCCTGGGCCAGGTCAGAGAGTCAGGTCACAGAGCTGGCAGTGGTGCTGCAGCAGCTTTGAGGTGGGGGGGTTGCTGTAACTGAGATCACCCTCGGCCTGATCCTCACCATCTTCGTTGTCACGAGAAGGATTGTCTCTGAGTGTATGATTGTGGGTTCTGACAGCATGCGTGTCTGCATCTGTGGGTGTGTCTGTGTCTGGCTGGGGCATCGCATTTTGGGTGTGTGTCTTGCCTCTCCCAGGGCAGTGAGTCTCTCTCCTCCTGGGGCTTAGCCAGGTCACAGGCCCTGGGCCCCCGTCTCTCTCCTCCCAGCGCCAGGGAAAAGCGGACCCTTCACTCGCCACTCCACTGCTCCTCACCTCCATTGTTCAGAGTGGTTTCCTGGGTTCTCCTGCTTGACGAGGGATTCTCAGCCCTGTTCCTGATCCCTCAGGTCCTCCCTAATCTAGATCAGCCGTTCTCAGCCTATTGTCTGTGCTGACAAAGTGGGGGGGGTGGGGACTGCACCCAGGCAGCCAGCGTAACTCCAGGCCTTTCCCTCTCCTTCAAGAGCCAGGAGTGGCCCTTGCAGAGCTCAGAGTCCAGGGAGCTCCCTGGCAGGGCTCTTGCTTCAGACCTGAGGCCTGAGGGGCAGTTGGGGGATGATGGGGGAATCTAGCTCCCACTGCCAAGTCCCCCATCTCTGGAGAGTCCTTTGAACCTAGAGGCAGCTGCAGACAGGAAAATCCCCCTCAGATGCTAGGCCACCCCAGTAGAGACCCCTGTTCATCTACCCAGTATTTTCTAGTGACAGGAGTCACCCAGACCCAGCTGTGAATCCAGGTCTGCCACCTATCTGCTGTGTGGCCTCGGGCAAGTTGCTTGACCTGGGAGCCTCCACATGCCCACCTGTGAAATGTGGGTGATGACGACGGTACCCCCCAAAGGCTGCTGTGAGGGTTAGTGAGGCCACTTGGGCACTGGGGCTAGTGTGGAGCTGGCCGAGAGCAAGTGCTGCACGTGGGTGGGCACCCTCACCAGCAGGCTTGTGGGACACGCAGGTGGAAAGGCCCTGTCCCAGCTCTAATGGTCTTGCTTGGGTGTCCCTCCAGTGCACACTTCTTCCTGGAGATAGAAGGGTTCGAGCCCAACCCCATTGTCACCAAGACCTCTCCCCCATTCTTCTCTAAGCCCATGGACTCCAACATCCGGCAGTGGTGAGTACCAGCCCCCTGCCCAGCCCCCTGCCCTACCCAGCCCTCAGCTCCAGCCAGCAGGCAGTGACTTACCCTGGGCCACACGGCCAGGCCTGGCTGGGGCATGCTACCATGATCCATGTTTAAACTTGTCCCTCTCTCTTCCCTCCCCCAACCTCCAGTGTCTCTGGCAACTGTGATGACATGGACTCCCCGCAATCTCCTCAGGACTATGTGACAGAGACCCCATCCAATCCCAACAGTCCCAGGTGAGCCTGGCTCTTCCCCTCCTCCCAGTGGCCACCAGGCTGGTGCCAGGGGACAGGCACCAGGACCCTGCAGGAAAGAGAAAGAAGCTGCTATTCCTAGGGGGCTGGGACAAATGTCTGGGCCCATGATTGTGATGTATAGGAAATTTTGGGGGGGAGGGGAATATTACATTTTATAAACTATAAAAGTAATACCCATTCATTATAAAACATTCAAACAACAATATGCAGCAGAAGGAGAACTTAAGACAATACCATACACACAAATTAAAAGCACATGCATACAAATGATCAAACATCAACGTGCATTTTGCAAGAACACACACAAACAGAAGGATATCCATCAACACATTACCATGGCTCCCTATTTGGAGTGTGGGGGTGGGGAGGGTTAGATGAAAAGAATTCAAACAAAACAAAATATAAAAATAAAATTTCCCTTCCCCTAATCCCAGTCTTTCGAGGCAGTCACTATTAACGGGTGGGTGTATATCCTTCCTGATCATTAGTATGCATATCCAAATATATATTTTGATACAATTTGATTGCATTTGGATTCAAAGGGAAGCCTGCATGGGGCAACATGGATCCCAGGGGCCTGGAGCACTCATGGAGGGGATTTCAGGCGTTGTGACAGGCGCGGGAGATGTTGGGGGCTGGTGCAGCACCCTATAGGCACAGCGGCCCTGGAGGGGGAAGGGGAGGGGTCAGGGTGGTGTTGCATGTATGGTGAGTCAGAAACCTCTTCTGGTTTCAGTGCAAACCTGGCCAAGGAAGAGCAGAGGCGAAAAAAGAGGCGGCTGAAGAAGTGCATCTTCTCAGCCGTGTCGGAGGGCTGCGTGGACGAGCTGCTGGAGCTGCTGGCCGAGCTGCAGGAGCTTTGCAAGCGGCGCCGTGGCATGGACATGCCTGGTCAGTGCTTGGCCCTGGCAGAGGGTGTGGGGCTGGGGGCCCTACTTGGTTCCTGCTGTCTACCTCTCCCGACCACAGCCTTGAATGCTGGGCTAGGCACTTTGAACCTGACTCTGAGGGCAATGGGGAGCCATGGAGGGCTTAGACAGGTGAGAGTCATGGCAGAGTTGGGACCCCAGCAGCAGGGCTCGGGAGGCGGACAACTCTTCAGGGAGTGGCATTGGCAGGACTCAAGGATGTGGGGAGTGAGTCCAGGGTGGTGCCTTTTGGACTTGGGTGACTTGGGTGATGGAGCCTGAGTTGTCTTAGGGACCAGGAGTAGCAGGTTAGGGGGAGGCAATGAGCTCTATTTGCACCTGGACGGGCTGGGCTAGAGATTCAGGTATGAGCACTGAGGGGAATAGTGGGAAGCCGTGTAGTGGGTGAGACTGCCCCCCACAAGGGAAAGGGTGCAGAAGGCAAAGAGCAAAAGGCCTCTACTAAGGCTCGCACGGGCAGAGAAACAGAAGCCAGCAAAGGAGCCAGAGGAGGAGGAGCTGGAGAGGGAGAAGGATAGCAGGGGAGCTCGGGGGTCAGGGATGCCACCAGAGGGCATGGAGCAGGGTGTTGGGGTCTGAGTTGCAGCGCCCACACCCCGGCCTCCCCTTCTCTGGGCTGGGAGGGTCAAGGGCAGCCGGGGCCCCTCCTGTGGCTCCATCCCGTGACCCTGCCTGCAGACTTCCTCATGCACAACCTGACGGCCTCGGACACGGGGAAGACCTGCCTGATGAAGGCCCTGTTAAACATCAACCCCAACACCAAGGAGATCGTGCAGGTCCTGCTGGCCTTCGCCGAGGAGAATGACATCCTGGACAGGTTCATCAACGCCGCGTACACAGAGCAGGCCTATGAAGGTATCCTGCCCAGGGCCGGGGCTGTGCAGACAGGGATCCCGAGGGTGGGCGGGGGCCGTGCCACAAGGAGGCACTGCTGTCCCTGAAAGCCCAAAGCACTCAGCGTGGCGCCCAGCAGATAGGCAGATCGCAAGCACTCCTCTCTTCTGTCTTTCGTTCTGCAAATAATTTTGAGCACTGACCACATGCCAGGCATTGTTTCTGGCACCAGGTGCGGTGGTGGACCAGACGGCCTGTGAGCACTCACTCTCTCTGCATGGTGGGAGGACCCACTTAGTCCTGCCTTTCCAGAAACCAAGCCCCCATTCTTCCCCTTGATGGTATCTGCTGATGCCCTCCCTTCAGAGTTTTCAGGAACTCCCTGACACCTGGGGCTGAGGGGCTCCAGGACCACCAGAGGAGCATCTTTCCTCACTTTGGGCAGATTGCCCTGCCTTTCTGAGCCTCAGTTTCTTCATCTGGTAGAGGCTAATATTTCCTCCCTATGCTGCAAAAAGAATCCAATGACAACTTTATTAATACAAGTATTTTATCAGAGGCTTTCAGAGATTATTTTTTTCTTTTAACAATTAAAAATTTTTTATTATAAAAAAATTTTAAGCAAATACACTTGAGATAGTAGCATGACGAACCTCTATATATCCATCAGCTAGACTCAATATTACAATTTATTTTTAATTATATAAATAACACATGATTAGAGTTTCATTGTAAAACATTCAAATATTTTAATTAAGTTAAAAAAAAAAAACCTTCACCTGTTTCCCACTCTCCTCTCCAGAGATGATTATTATGGTGTGTGTCCTGTGAGGACTTTCCTAGACTTTTGACATATGTGTATATGTGCACATAGAAGCAGACAGTTTTATTTCGTATTCATTTATCTACTTATTTAACATAAAATAGCATTGTACTGTTTGTACTGTTCTACAACTTGCTTTGTTTTGGATTATCGGTGTATCTTGGACACCTTCTCAGGTCAGAATATGAAAGTCTGCCTCCTTTCCCCCTGCTTAGTCTGAGTCCGGCTGGAGGGCAGCTAATCTCACTGTTCCCCTCTTGGCAGACATCCGGGGGGTTTCCAATTTTTTGCTGTGACAATGTTGCTGCGCACGTTCTTGTCTGTGACCCTGTGCACAGTGCACACATTTTAGGAAAATACTTTGAATTGGATTTTCTGAGTTCAAGGACGTGCACATTTAAAATTATAACAGTTACTGCCAAATTTGCCTCCAAAAGGTACTAATTTACTCTCCCCCGACAAAAGGGTCCAAAAGTATTCATTCCCCCACCCTTCACTAATCCTGGAAACTATCTTTTTTTTTTTTGTTTTTGCCCATCTGGTGGGTGAAAAGTGTTAAATAATTAGGTTCTAATTTTCATTTTCCCGATTACCAAGGATTCCAAAACATCTTTCACTTTCTTCATGGCTACGTGTATTTTCTTCTCTGTGAGGTACTTGTTAAAAATCATTTCTCAGTTTTCTTTTAGGTTGTTTGTTTTTCTACTGATTTGTAGGGGCTCTTCATATATCATGGACTTTTAAAAATGCATTGTCTCTTTGAGACATCGCAAATATTCCCCCCAGCCTATCACTTACTTGTCCTTTAACTTTCTTTAAGACGTCTTTTGAAATACAGAAATCTTTAATTTTTACGCAAGCAAACATATCAATTTTTTCTTTATGGTTTCTGCATTTTGGATCTTGCGTGAGAAGGTTTTCCCTACCAAAAGGTTGGTTATAAACGAATTTTCCAATTTTTAAAAATGCTTAGTTCTTTAATTGACCAGGACTTTATTTTTATGTACGGCATGGTGACAAGTCTTTGGAAAATGCTGTTTCTGGTGGGATATTCTGAGACTCTCCCAGCCTTCTGGTTCTTTCCATCTGGAGGTTCTACTGGCTCCACCAACAGGGTTAATATCCCTCATCCCCCTCCCTCTGCTTCTGTCCTGTTCCACTCCTCAGTCACTGGGGCACCATCCACCCAGCACCCTGGCCAGACACCTGGATGTCACCTGAGACACCCCCTTCTCCCCCAAGCCTCACAGACCATCCTGAGGACTCTTTCTCCTAAGGTCTTTGGGCCTCATCATCTGTTTCTCCACTGGAGCGACAGTTTCTCACAAGTCTGGGCTCATTCTACTGCATCCTCCAATTTTGTAGCCAGAGTGATCTGAAAACACACAGGCACAAAACCGAAACTCTGGGTATGTCACCTCCCTGTTCAATGCCTTCTGTGATAAAGTTCTAACCTCTCAACTGGCTTATGAGGCCTCGAGGCGGGCCCATCCAGCCTTGTTAAACTTACCTGGTGGCAGCTTAGAGGCCACTTCTGGGAATTCTCCCTGGTCCCCTCAGCCTGTGTTCAGAGCCCCTGCTCTGGGTACCACAGCTCTTGCACCTCCCTGTATTGTAGCCCTTAATTCTCAGTGAGACTGTGCGCTTCTTGAGGGAAAGAATCAAAACTGCATCCAGGGGCACTGCATCCCCAGCACCCGGCGCCAGAGCACAGAGCAGGCGCTCCATAACCTTCCTTGCGTCCATGCAAGCATGAATGAAGCAAAGAAGAAAGTTGAGACTCTTGGTAGCTGGGCGACACAGACAAGACAGGCAGCTATTATTTCGCCATGGTTCCGTGGAGGATATGGAGGCCAGAGACGGGAAAGGGCCGGTGAGGGCACGTCACCCGGGGTCCCAGCTGAGCGCCCCGCCCCCCACCCTGTCCTCAGGGCAGACGGCGCTGAACATCGCCATCGAGCGGCGGCAGGGAGACATCACTGCGGTGCTGATTGCGGCCGGCGCCGACGTCAACGCCCACGCCAAGGGGGTCTTCTTCAACCCCAAGTACCAGCACGAAGGCTTCTACTTCGGTGGGTGCCGCCCCGCCCGGCAGGGGCTGGGGGCGGGGTCCGGGAGGAGGGAGGGGCCGCCCCCCCCCCCCGCGCCGCCCAGAGGGCCTGTCCCCAGAGGTACCGGCGGGTGGACAGGGGCCTGGAGCCCTCCTGCGAATCTGTGTCCGCTCAGACGTGTCCGAGGCCGGCCGGGGAGGACAGAGCCGGGACGAGGGAGGCGGGTGGGGCGGATCCTTAGCAACAGGACCACCAGGGCGGACCAGAGAGGGAGGGCCTGGGGAGTGGGGAGGATGGGGCAGCCTGCATTCTGGGAGTGTCACCTGGTAGTCTGAGAGGGCACACAGGCGTCCACCTGAGCAGGAACAGAGACCTGGCAGGGAGAGCAAGGAGAGACCGCTAGTTTACAGGCGAGGAGACAGGTTCTGAGGAGGGGAAGGACTTGCTCAGTGTAGTAAGGAGCTGAGGTAGGTATCCCGGCCTCTGTCCCTTGTGTCTGGTGCCTCTCGGGGTTGCAAACGGGGCAAAAGTGAGAGGACAAAAATTCTTGTCATATTAAGGAGTCAAAAAGCAATTAGGGTTAGGGCACTCTGGGTGAAAAAAAATTTTTTAAATGTGTAATTTAGGTACAGTGAATTCACCCATTTCAATGTACAGTTCTGTTCATTTCCACAAATGCACACAGTCGTGTAACCACCACCGTGATCAGGGAACAAACAATTCCATCACACCAAAAGCTTTCCAGGTACAATTTTGTAGTCAAGCCCTCTTCCCACCCCGGCCCCTGGCTGACCACCACTGATCTGTTTTCTCTTCTGGGTGGTTTTTTAATCAGCAGGACTAGATGGGTCTGGGCCAACTTGAGGCCAGGGTCTTGTCCAGTCCATTGCCCAACACTGGACCTGGTTGGAGCTGGTGTTGGGAGAGGGGGCAGGAGGGAGATTGGGAGGGATGCAGCAGGAGACCTGCTGTCCAGTCTTGGCTCCGTCCTAGGCTTGCTGTGTGACCGTGTGTGAGTCATCTGCCTTCTCTTTTCTTAACAAACATTTATTGAGCACTTACTATATACATCAGGCACTGTTCTAGGTGTTCGAAATATATTGTCAAACAAAACGAAGATCCCTACCCTCGTGGAACTTACATTCTAGATGGGAGAGACCATTAATGATAAATGTAATAAATAGGAATGCTGTGTAATATGTTAGAAAATGATAAGTCCTAATGAAAAAATAAAGAGTAAAACAGAGGAAGGAGAATCAGGAGTTCTGGGGCACCGAGGAGGTGGATTTCAATTTTAAATAGAGCAGTTAGGGTGGGTCATTGAAAAGGTGATGTTTGAGCAAAGACTTGAAGGTGAGGGAGTGAACGATGCAGATATCAAAGGGACAGCACTATAGGCAGAGGGAACAGCCTGTGCGAAGGCCCTGAGATAGGAAAATGCTTGGTAGGTTCAAGGAAAAGGAGGAAGGCCAATGTGGCTGGAGGGGAATGATTGAGGGAGAGAGGAGATCATGTCAGAAGATGTAGGGCCTTGTGGGCTGTTGTTGGAACTTGAGCTTTTATCCTGGATGAGGTGAGCCTCACGTATTAACAGGATGAGTCTGGCTGCTGTGCTGAGGATAGTGTTGGAGGGCCAGAATGGTAGCAGGGAGACCAGTTAGGAGGTTACTGCAATGACTGAGCCTCAGTCTCCCCTCCTGTACAAGGAGGAGATGGGGAGAGGGACAGGAAACCTCAGGGGTCAATCCTACTGAGATGGTCAGGATACGGGCTTCAGTCCTGGGGCTTGGGGAACACCACTTCCGGTCCATAAGAGAACCAGCCCAGTGCTCCCCCTGCTCAGGTGAGACACCCCTGGCCCTGGCAGCCTGCACCAACCAGCCCGAGATTGTGCAGCTGCTGATGGAGAACGAGCAGACGGACATCACCTCGCAGGACTCACAGGGAAACAACATCCTACATGCGCTGGTGACGGTGGCCGAGGACTTCAAGACGCAGAATGACTTCGTTAAGCGCATGTACGACATGATCCTGCTGAGGAGTGGCAACTGGGAACTGGAGACCACGCGCAACAAGGACGGCCTCACCCCGATGCAGCTGGCCGCCAAGTTGGGCAAGGCTGAGGTGGGGCCCCACGGGTAGGAGGGAGGGTGGGGAGGCACACTGCCGCTGTGCCAGCCCTGGGGGCCCCACAGATCACACCTAGGCCTTAGGTCTGGAAGTGCAGTTGTGGCCTGAGGTGGGTTTGTTCCTAATGACCACGCAGAGCCAGTGAGATGCAGGGCCTTGATGAAGACTCAGGCGGGCGTGGTCTCACATCTCTGTCGGTGGCTGGAGCCATGCCTTGGTCTGAGACCAAGGTCAGGACTCAGGTTGGGGCTAGGGTCACGGCTCAGTGAAGCCTGCTGCTCAGCGTCCGTATCTTTGAGCCTTGGGTGCGGCCTGCAGCTCCTGGGAGGCTGCAGGAGGACGCTGGGTGGGTGGGGGGCAGTTGAGCAATCATGGCTGTGCCAGCCTCAGGGCAGCTGACCCGGAGGCATGTGCCCCGAGGGCCTTGGTTCCTGTCCCAGTGCTCAGGGCTGGGGCCCACAAGGGACCCTTTCATTGTCTTGTGGGGGGAGGAGGGGATGGGGAATGACTTTGACAGAGGAGGAATTGTGTGCGTGCCTTCCTGGTCTCCTGCCCACCCCTAGGGACACAGCTTGCTGGGGCCTTTGAGGAGGGTCAGATGGTGGTTGTAGGTGGAGCGTCCTCCAAGGGCCTCTTCCCTGCATGCCACTATGGCACATGCTCTCCCTGGGGAGAGCCCAGGGATGGAGCTTCCTGCATGGAGCATGGCACCATGACCCACTGGTTCTCTAGAGAATAATTATGTCCCCTGTGGCTAGTCTTGGGGAAGTGCCCACACTCTTCCTGGCCCCTTCTCTCCTTCAGTCAGTGTTCTTTGGAAAACCTTTCTGAACGCCGCCCAAGTTGGCCACTATGCTGGGAGAGGAGGGTGCAGTGATGCTTAAGACACAGACTCTGTTCTTGGGGATCTTCTAGGCTGGGGTTGAGGATGGGGAGACCCGCCATATCCCTGGGAGCTCTCTGCCTGGGCTGTGGAGACAAGGCTGTCATGTGAGATGAGATGGAGCCACACCGGGTCGCGGGAGATCAGGGCTCTGACACCGTTGTCCTGAGCCTTGGGTTGGTGCCCCAGGAAGCCATGGCCCCCGTCCTAGGGTACCCCAGTGCTCAGCTTTCAGGAAGTGGTGAGCTGGAAAGCAGTGGCTCTCTATCTTGCCTGCACTTTCCAACTGCCCAGGAAGCTTCGCTAAATGCAGATGCCTGGGTCCCACCTCTGAGATTTGGATTGGAGTAGTTGGTGGTGTGGGATGTTTAAATGTTCCCCCGTGACCCCAGCATGCAGCAGAGTTTGAGGGTCACTGACCTAGAGGGTGGGTCATGGGCCTCTCTCCATCACCCCCTCTCTGGCCAGAGGGTGAGCCTCAACTGGCAGGGTCTTGACTGAGGGTGAGATAGGGAAGCAGAAAAACTTCTAGCTTCTTCTCAAATCCAGGCCAAACAGAAATTATTTCTCAAAATTGTCAGTTCCCGGATTCTTCACTGAATGGGGTCCCTGCTGGTGTAAGGATTTACAAGCTGATCCTGCAGCTTTCCGCAGCGTGCAAAGGGCCCTCACACTTTTTGTCTCTGGTATTCACAATCCCCGGTGAGATGGACAGAACAGCGAGCTTCGTGCCCATGCCACAGATAAAGCTGGGCCCGGCGGTCACAGGGTCAGGCTCAGAGGCAGGACTCCATCCCTCCTTGGTGGGAGCATCTTTCCGGCCCTGTTGGCCCCAAGCTCTGTTCTGTGGCTGATAGTTGTTCCTCTTTCTGTCCCAGATCCTGAAGTACATCCTCAGTCGTGAGATCAGGGAGAAGCCGCTCCGGAGCTTGTCCAGGAAGTTCACCGACTGGGCATACGGGCCCGTGTCATCCTCGCTGTATGACCTCACCAACGTGGACACCACGACAGAAAACTCAGTGCTGGAAATCACTGTCTACAACACCAACATCGATGTGAGTCTCCCGGGCTGGCTGGGGAAAGGCAGGGGGTGGGGGGCTGGGACTCAGGCCAGGGGCTCAGGAGGCACTGGGAAGACACCATGCAGCTAGCTGGACATGTCTGCAGTCCCCCATTCCTTTGCCTTCGTGGGCAGTCAGCACAGAAAGGGCGGGGCCTAGGGCAGGTGCTGGGTTCACCTGTTCCCGGCTGACCTTGGGTTGTAAACCCTCGTGGCCCCAGAATCCTGGGTGGTGTGGGGGTGGGAGTGGGGGTGGGGATGGTTGGTGTTGATCCTCTCCATCTTGTTTCTCCCCCACTGCCCCTATTCTCCCTGGTTCTATATGACCCAGGCTTAGAATTCCCTCTTCCCCCAAACCTGGCTCCAAATAAGTGTCAGGAAGTAGATACCTGGAGCAATCAGGGAGGCCTTCCCAGAGGAGGCAAGAGGGGGAGGTCAGTGAAGCTGGAGGGGAAGAGAGCATCAGCAGGGAGAGGTTTTGGCTCTTAGGCGGAAGTGAGGCAGCAGGCTGGATCTTCATCCTTCACGTTTTACCGAGAGTCATACTTCCCAGAGCCTGCCTCATCCGGGGTCTCCCTGGACCCTCACAGCAGCCTGGTTGGTAGGGCAGTTTGAGTGTTATCAGTTATATAGATGAGGAGACTGAGGCCCAGAGAAGGTCAGGTGTTTTCCTGAGGTCACACAGTGAAGGAGGGCCAAGTTGGGGCCAGGACCCCAGTCACAGCCCTCCCCACTTCTAGCCCTCCTCCCCACTGAGCATCAGGTCCTCCTGGTGGAAGCCCAGACTCCTGTGGCGTTTGGCTGCTGCCTGGGCACACTGGGAAGGAGCCTCAGGAGCCAGAAATTACCCAACCAACATTTCCAGCCAAACCAGTCCCTTGGGCATAATGACTGGCCCTTCTGCCAAGGGCAGTGCTGACTCAGAGCTCCCTTTGAAATGAGAGCCCCTTGAAAACGGTCCCTCCCTGCCCCCATCTCCGTGGTGACTGGTGGTCTTCTCCCCCTAGAACCGGCACGAGATGCTGACCCTGGAGCCCCTGCACACCCTGCTGCATATGAAGTGGAAGAAGTTTGCCAAGTACATGTTCTTCCTGTCCTTCTGCTTTTACTTCTTCTACAACATCACCCTGACTCTCGTCTCTTACTATCGCCCCCGGGAGGAGGAGGTACGTGGGCCCCGGGGCGGGGGGGCTGAGGTGGTCACAGCTGTAGGAGCTTGGAGCAGTCCCATATGTAGATGGGGAAACTGAGGCCCAGAGAGAGGCCAAGAGGTTTGTGTGGGGTTCCCAATTGTCACCCTTCACAGTTTCTAGGGAACTGAATACGTCTCCAGTGCTTACCTGAGCTGCGGCCCAGGTGCGCAGCCCCAGGCTGACCTGTGCTGGGGGGAGAGCTGGGAGGATTAGGAGACCCAGGCCCTGCCAGGCTCTGCCTACAACTAGAGCCGACTGGCTGTTTCTGCTGTGAGGGCCACCAGCAATGGGAGGAGGGGGAGGTCACTTGGACAAGCTTTCCCACCACTCTGGGCCTCGGTTTCCCATCCATTATGTGGGGCATAGAGTTTCAGCTTTATTTAACAGGCTGTGAGGCCCTGTGAGTATCTGGATGTGGATGGGTTCTGGAACGGACAAATGCCATGAGGTGTGAGGGGTTGTTAGTGTGGATTGGGTCGTGTTCCTCACTGTAGAGTTCTGGGTTCCCACTGTGGGTGGGGAGGGCAGGGGCAGGGGGCTGCCGTTCCTTCCCTGTGCAAAGGAGGGCTTCCTGCTGGCCTCTGGCCCAGCTTGAGTGTTAGGCGTGTGTCTGTGCATGGTTCCTCCAGGCCTGGCACTACCCTGCCCTCCTCACCCCCATCCTGCACCCCCCCACTTCTCTCCCTTCCTCCCCAGGCGCTCCCACACCCCTTGGCCCTGACGCACAAAATGGGATGGCTGCAGCTCTTAGGAAGGATGTTCGTGCTCATCTGGGCCATGTGCATTTCTGTGAAAGAGGTGAGGGGGCCACCAAGCCCTTCCCGACTGCCCAGCGAGGCAGGCAGGGTGACAGCAGGCCTGGCTTCGGTCCCACCCTGCTCTGCCATTACTGCAGGGGTGCTTTGTGGAGGCATTTTCTTTCTAAGCTGTAGATTTCTTAGTTACGAAATGGGAATAAATCAATAAACAGGCCTATCCTATTTACTTCATCTGTCTATCCCTCCATCCATCTGTCCATCTATCTGCCATTTATCTACCCTCCCAGCCACTCAGTGACCCATCTTCCTCTCCCCTCCATCCACCTATCCAATCACCTGCCCTCTCTCATCATCCCAGCCACTCATTCATCCGTTTGAATACCCACTCATCCCTACCTACTGTCCTTCCATCCTTTATCCAACCATCTTTCCATCTGTTTATCAATCGATTGATTGCTCCATTGATCAATTGATCTATCCATCCAACCAATGAATCAACCGGTATATTCTGAACACCTTCTATATGTGGGGCCCCGGGAGAGGTGACGGGGATGGAGGGAGTTTCAGCTCACAGTCTGGTAGGGGATTTCATGGACACAAACGTCTAGGCTTTAAGATGGATTGTGAAAAGGGCTCTATGTTGGGTTTAGACCAGTGCTCAGAGGAAGAGAGATGACTTTTATCTGGGGACTATGGGAAGCAGGGAAGGCTTGAAGGCAGAGATGGCATTTGCTCTGGTAGGGGAGGACTGGGCGTGAGGGTACTGAGGAGAAGGTCAGGACAAGGAAGGCATGAGAACAGCATGAATGGAGGCTCTGAGGCTGGAAAGCTCGGGCAGATTTGGGGAATGGCGGGTAGCTGTATGGTTGTGCTGCTTTGCAGGTTCTGGGGTGAGGATGAGGGTGAGAATGAGAGATGTAGGGAGATTTGGGGGAGCATCTACTTTCACCCTGGGGTTGCCTCTGTCCCCTAGGCACAGGTCCACTTCTGTATCCCTTACCTGGGCTCTGACTGGGCCTTCACACACTCCCCCCTCACTGAGTCTAAGCCCTGGGGAAACAGCCCCTTCCTCAGATCCTCCAGGCAGAGGCATGAGAAAGGTGCAGCTTTTCTTTCTTTTCTGGCCTCAGGGCATCGCCATCTTCCTGCTGAGACCCTCAGACCTGCAGTCCATCCTCTCAGATGCCTGGTTTCACTTTGTCTTGTAAGTAGATCTGTCCCTTTGGTCACCACCTCACAGGCAGGGCTGAAGTCCTGTATGGTGGCTGCTGTGTCACTCTTACCTGTACCAGTCATTCTGCCATAGTCATATGGCCAGGACCTCCTCTCTCTCTTCTAGTAAGAGAGGCACATAGATGTCCATGGAGGGGTCCAGAAAACCCTAGGACAGTGCCCACCATCTGGTTGCAGTGATGGCTGACTCTGGCCTGCCACAGAGCCCCAGGCGGCAGGCAGCACAGAGAGGGCATGAAGACGCTGAGCAGTGCTGTGTACTGTTTTATGAAGAGTTCCAGGCCAGTTCCTCCTAGTTGCATGGAGTCTAGAAGTTGCCATCTTGGACCCTGGCAGATCAGGGCTGGAAGGTGCATGAGAAATCTTTGAGTCTCATCTGTAGGCATGAAAACTGAGGTCCAGAGCAGGGAGTGAGTCACTCACAGTCACGTGGAAGCCAGCCCAGCCCCCCAATCATCACCCCAGGCCTGTGCAGAGTTGGCTACTACAGGCCCTAGCTGGAAAGCCCCGCTCAGCAGCCTCTCGGAGTGAGGTCATGAGCAGCCGACATCAGAGGCCTACGTGACCCATTTCTGGGTGAACAGAGGCTGATTCAGCGTTGCTGCTGTGTGGATGGAACAGAATCTACAGCATGGGATGAAGAATGGGGGGCTCCATAGCTCTGTAGACCCCGCCAAAGTCCCTCTTCTGGGTTTTTGGGAGACTGGGTCGGTAGGACCTTGATTCTTGGCCTGACGTTTCCAAACACCTAGGTGTTTTACTTAGCATGTACCCGCCTTCCAGAGGCATGAACCGAGTTTTTCATCCCTGTGGGCTGGTGGGGCGCCCAGATACCACTGCGAACGGATAGGCTGGGTGCAGCACTGCCCCATGATGCAAGCAACTTGTGAGTCTGTCACTTTTGAGAAAGTATGATGATGCCAGAGAGAAATCCGTTTATACAGCCCGTGGCGTTAGTGCAGACCAAAGGCACCAATGCCTCATCCTGCTCTTTTGCTTCGTAGTTGTTTTGTTAGCGTAGAGGAAGGTGTAGACATCCTTCCTCACTTCAATCCCAATTGCATCGATCACCCAAATGTTTGCTTTTCACTGCACGAGAAGAACAAGGTTGCCTGTGTCCTAACTTTTACTAGTCAGAGATTTGGTAATTGTGGAGACTGCCTGATGTCATAAGCGGGAGAGAGTTTTTATCCAGATGTCTGAGTGACTGACGGCATGCACATTCTTTAGGAGCTGATTTTGATCTTGTGTTTTTGGTATATATTATACTTAAAAAATTTTAAATTGTGGTAAAATACACATAACATAAAAGTTACCATCTTAACCATTTTTAAGTGTACAGATCAGTGCTGTGAAGTACATTCACATTGCTCTGCAACCAATCTCCACAACTCTTTTCATCTTGCAAACCTGAAACTCTGTATCCATCAAACATCAAGTCATTATTCCCTCCTCCCCCAGGCCCCCCCATCTTCTTTCTGTCTCTATGAATTTGACTACTCTAGGGACCTCGTATAAGTGGAGTTATACAGTATTTGTCTTTTTGTGACTGGCTTATTTCATTTAGCATATACTGTACTTTTTTAAAAGATAAAAGTAATAGGTTTGGGGGGAGTTTTGTTATAATTGGCTTGTAAGTATAGATGTTGACAGCTTTTGTCATTTCGGTTAAAAATGCAATCATTCACTGTATCCTCAGTTTACCCCAGTGGTTCCCCAATCTATGTGGGAATCAGAAATCATGTGGGTGATTTAAAAAACATATGGCCTCCTGGGCTACACCCTAGGCCCTCTGAGCCAGAATCTCCTGGGGCCCTGGGGATCTGTATTTTTAAAAAGTCCCTGACAGCTGCAAGCAGCCCACTGCTGGCCCCAACTCACATCTGGCAATGCAGTCTACAAGGCTGGATTTTAGATATAGTCGAGCGGGTCTGGAGCAGCCTCATCCATCTCTTCATCATCAGCTACTGGGGTGACTGTTCAGGTTTAAGGGAGGCTGGGGGATTTGAACATCTGCCCTGATGCTGAGGAGAAGTAAGTAAGGCCCTCTCTCCTGTGTCTCCTGAACAGTTTTGTCCAAGCTGTGCTTGTGATACTGTCTGTCTTCTTGTACTTGTTTGCCTACAAAGAGTACCTCGCCTGCCTTGTGCTGGCCATGGCCCTGGGCTGGGCGAACATGCTCTACTACACGCGGGGATTCCAGTCCATGGGCATATACAGTGTCATGATCCAGAAGGTGCGTTGAGGGCTGCCGAGGGTCAGAGACATGCAGGTTCGGGGTCGGGGGAGCCCTCAGAGAACGCCCATTGTTCAAATGGGGAAACTGAAGTCTGGAGAGCAAAAGGGGCTTTCCCAAGGGACAGACCACTGCTCATTCTCCCAAACACCGCTGTCTCCCTTTGCCTTTGGTCAGGCTTTAAGGGTCCAGATCTCAAAATGCCTGGGCTTGTTGGGCACTGGGAGGGGTTCCTTTGTGAAGGAATGTTCTCACCCCTAGACAGGGGTGTGCTGGTAGATAGTTAACAACTGGCTTTCTGGGAAAAATACACACACACACACACACACACACATAATGTTTATTATAAATTTTACCATATGAGTAGCATGCAATTTACAAATATCTGTTTATTGTAAATTCAGCATAGCTAGTTGAGTCTGGCAGAATGATTTGTTGATTTTTGTTGGGCTCATATATCTGTTGCCAGCCTAAGGTTGTAATTGACAAACAAGTGTTGTTCCAACATAAATGTTGCTGGATTTTTTTTTTTACCTTAAGGAGTGAGTTGAAACTGAAACGGTGAAGACTTATGTTGGAACTTCACTTGTTTGTCAGTGATGTGAGCCACTTATCTGCTGAATTGGGTAATAGTTTGCAAATACTGGAATACTGTTTTGTTAATACTATTGTGCTATTCACAACATAACAGCTACACATAAGGCATATTTTTAAGTTTTATCTGCCCTAACATTTTCTCCATTGCTGTCTTAAGTGTAGATCTAGACAATCAACAAAACAGTGAGTCGATCTCCGGTCTGTAGCATTTAACAATTTCCAAGGTATAAATATTCCCACCATGGCTGATTTCCAGCTACTGACATGATGTCGTTGAACAGACAATTGGGAAGAGATGCACAGTAACACACCATTATATTCTATTTCCACCACATGGCGATGATAGATGTAAATAACCTTAAGAGCATAGATAATTGTAAAATAAGTAAAAAGTGACGTTTGGAATAATTACTATCTTTGTTTTCAATATAATTTATATAATTATAAGTTTATATGATTTAATTTTCAATAATGGTTGTGTTTAACAACCAGCTCACGAAATTCCTGAGAACGTAGCAGTCAGCTCTTATGAGCTGGTGTGAGCTGGCTCCAGCACACCACTGCCCCAGGAGGTGGGAGCATTCCAGATGTGAGACTCTGGAGAAAGGTGCTCACGTACAGGGCGAATTAGCAGGGACGGAGACAGACCGTGTTCCAGGAGGGAGGATGGAAGAGAGTGGGCATTTTGGGGGAGATGGGACCCAGAGCTGAGCTGTGGAGCAGCAGGAGGATTTGGCTAGAGGAAGAGGAGAATGGCCGAGTGAAGATGGCATGGTTAGGGTGGGGCCTGGGAGAGGGTGGGAAGCAGCAAGGAGATCAGCGTATAGTGGATATGTGCTCAAACCTTACCCTTGAATCATGTTTCTTTCTTTGTAGGTCATTTTGCATGATGTTCTGAAGTTCTTGTTTGTATATATCGTTTTCTTACTTGGATTTGGAGTAGGTAATTGATTTATAAATAATAGTAACTCCCACATTTGTAAAGCAGTTTATACAGACATCAAAATGACAAAGCACATGGCAGCCTCCGCAACAGTTGTATGGGCCACCAGTGGAGCACCTGCTGTGCTTGGCATTTTGCAAGCCTTATCTTTTTCTTCTCTTGATATCCCCATCAAGGGGAATCATCGTCCCTGATCATAAGGTAACTGAGGCTTAGAGACTCCAGGATTCGACCCGCCCTGTCACTCTTATCTATCCACGCTGTGGGATATGCCTCCCACTTTCACATCCATCATCTTATGTGGCCCTCACAACCTGAGATAGGCGGGGCAGGTGTTTTGGCCCCATTTTACAGATGGGGAAACTAAAATTTGCAGAAATTTGATTGATGGTCTTTGAAAACTAGAAGTAAAGTAATGCATTGAGGTAACCCCCTTTGGCTCCATACATCATGTTACTCACACAGTTTGCTTCAGATATATCTGTGAGAGCCTCTGGTCTGCTGGGGACCAGGGATGGATCCCCCTCTTAAAACCTCTCCATTTACAACAGAGGGAACAGCACAGCCTGATGTTATTTCTAACCTCTGCATAGAGAGATATGGGTTTATTTTCCCGTGCCAGTTGTGTTTTGTTTTTCAGTGATCATTGGCATTTGGAGTTAGGTAGCTGTTCCCATCTGTCTGGTACCTTTGCTGGGTCACAGTTTGGTTATTTATTTGCTCCTTCACTTGCTTGTTTGTTCGTCTATCTATTTACTCATTGATTTGACCATTCATTCATTCATTCATTCATTCATCCATTCATCCATTCAGCAATGAGCCACTACTGTGGTATGTTAGAAAGAAGAGAAGAGCCCCAGGCATTGGCCAGGGGATCTCGCTCCAGAGCATTAGGGGGAGACTCAGGACCTCCCAGTCTTGGGGGATACGACCCACGTTACAGGCAGTTAGGAGCTCAAAGCCTGGCTGGGGAGCCAGGGACACACAGATTATAGTTAATAATGCTGAAAGGCTGCGAGTGATCCAGGGCCGAATGGTGGGGTAGAGAGGCTAGAGAAGAGAATGGGCTTTGTTAGGAAGGAAGGGCTTTCTGCAGGAGGTCAAGGCAGAGAACCAGCCTGATGAGGCTTCTGGGGGAACTGAGGCTGGAGATGGAATTTAAACAGCCAGAGGGAAGGAGGCAGCAGCCTGCAGTGTGTGTGTGCATGGGTACGGGTGTATGTGCTTGTGGGGTAATTAGCCAGGCAGAGGGGCTGAAGAGAACACCCTGTTGTGTCCTCCCAGCCCTGGCCTCGCTGATCGAGAAATGCCCCAAGGACAAGAAGGACTGCAGCTCCTATGGCAGCTTCAGCGATGCGGTGCTGGAGCTCTTCAAGCTCACCATAGGCCTGGGCGACCTGAACATCCAGCAGAACTCCAAGTACCCCATCCTCTTTCTGTTCTTGCTCATCACCTACGTCATCCTCACCTTCGTCCTCCTCCTCAATATGCTCATCGCCCTGATGGGAGAGACAGTGGAGAACATCTCCAAGGAGAGTGAGCGCATCTGGCGCCTACAGGTGAGCCTGGCAGGGACCCTGGTTCAGGGACCCCCACGGGACCTCAGTCAGCACACGGTATAGCACAGCACATGGTGTATATCTGCATTGGTGGATCTGGGGTGGGGCCTGGGAATCTGTATAGCTCTCTGTGTTTGGCCAGGTTTGAGGAAGCCTTATTCTTGGTTCTTTGAGTATAGGGTCTAGGCAGTGTGGCTGGACAACAGCATGTGTGAGAGGAACTCAGGCTTACGGGTGTGCTTTGCTCAGAGTCAACAGTGTGATATGTGGATGTTGAAGTGTGACCTTAGGTTGCATTACGAGGAGTATAGGGTACAGGACAACGGAGGTGACAATTCTGCCCTCCTCCACCCTGGCCAAGCATCCTCACTTGCTGTGGGCCTTACACACTGAAGACACTAACCCGCAGGATGGTCCAGAGGTGGTGACCAGGCTTGGGAGAGGACTGGAAACTGCTTCACAAGAAATGGTGTTGAAACCAGGGTTGAAGAAAGTGAGAGTTCCTTCAGATATCTGCAGAGCTACTTGTGAAAGAGGGAGCAGCTTCCACCTGTGGCCCCAGAAGGCAGAACTGAGGTATATGGGGCAACAAGAGGGAGAAAAGCTTTGATTCGACACAAAGAAGTTTCTAATTATTAGGGTCTTCTTAGTTGTGTTGTTGATAATGTTCAGGAAAGATTGGACAAATTGTTGCCCAGAGAACTGCCGAGGGGATTCCAGGCCTGGGATGGGGGTAGGACTACGTGATGTCTGGGCCTCCCTCCACCGAGGGATCCCAGGAACCAACATTTTCCGTTAGGAAGCTCCTGGGCTTCCAGAAACATTGTCTATGTCATGTTTAAAGCAATTTGAACACCTTTCCCAAACTTACTGGTTTTTTGTTTTTGAATTTTAGTTTCAAATTTTGAATTTGAATTTGAATTCAAATTTTGAATTTTAGGTTAGCCAAGCCCTCAGGATCTATACATTAAGCATCTAGTGGGGGTGGAGTGGACTGTTTGGTGGTGTGTGTGCAGGTACTTGTGTGTGTGTGCACGCTTGTGTGTGTGTGTGTGTGTGTGTGTGTACATGCAGGTACGTGCACACTCTTACTGAGCTGTGCTCCTGGGGTGGCTCCTCAGTGACGTGCTTAGGCTCGTTTGTGTCCCCAGAGAGCCAGGACGATCTTGGAGTTTGAGAAAATGTTGCCAGAATGGCTGAGAAGCAGATTCCGGATGGGAGAGCTGTGCAAAGTCGCAGAGGAAGATTTCCGACTGTGTTTGCGGTAACAAAGGGGAAAGGCCCTTCGGTGGTCGTCCTTGGGTGGGTAAAGAGGGACCAGTCGGTGAGTGTTAGAGAAACAGTGCTGCCACTTGCTTGCCAAACCACGGCTATGGTCTGTTCTGGCCCCTCAGAAGATGGAATTTGCTCTTACGGGGCCGCTGGCCCTGGGACGAGGCTCCCCGAGGTTCAGAAGGAAGAGGAAAGGAGACTCTGTCGGCAGTGTTCCCCTCTCTGGCTTTCTGGAGGTGCCCCCGGGGCCTCTCCCTGCCCAGTGTCTAGTTTAGAAGAGATTTGCCAGCCTGGCACTCTTTGTCCTTCTGTCCACCCTCTGTGCGTTCACGTGACGCCAGGGGACCTAAGGCACATTTTGTCCTTGGCAAATGGAAGTCAGACAGCTACTTTTGACAGACATCAAGCTTTTTGATTTTTAAAAAGTACTCGCACATGCTATGCCATCTTTGCTGATAAGTCCACCTCTTCCTAGCCCCGTCTGATTGTCTGACCCTACAACTACCTTCTTTGTGTATAACCTTACCCTAACCCACTTCTCTGACTAAGATTCCCACCCCCTGGAAACCCCTCCGACTAAAATTGTTACCCTAACAAATACCTCTAATTTCGACGCCCTCACGCTAGAGGTGTTCTCTGAATGTGAACTTCAGCCAGACCGTTGTCTCCAGTTGCAATCCAGCACCTTAGATGCTGCTCACTCTTCTGGGATTTGAACCCTAACCACATTCTCTTCGTGTGGCCTTGACCCTAGCTAAATTCTAGGAATTTAATCCTCACACTCCGGCATCTTCCCAGCGCGGGCCCTCTTCTCCTTCCTTCCCTCATGCCCCGTGAGCTCCCTCTCAGCAGTCAGGCACAGCCACTGCTGTCTGAAGATGTCCCCTTTACATCTCTCTGAGCTTCTGAGTCCCACATGCTGGGAGGAGACTGATCCCTTGAGGCCTGTGAAAATGGGGACTTAGGCAGGTTTCAGACCCTAACAATGCTGACATGACATCTGGGACAGGAGTGCTCCTGATCCCTGGGACGGACAGAAGGGGAGCTCTTGGGGCACCCCAAACTCTGTGCTACTTATTTGCATTTAATAAGGTGCTGTTGCGAAGTAGTGAGAATGATTATCACACTCGCAGGATCAACGAGGTGAAGTGGACCGAGTGGAAAACACACGTCTCCTTTCTCAATGAGGATCCGGGGCCTGGGCGACGGACAGGTACCGTGCAGTCAGGGAGTGTGGCGACGACTCCTGTCTGACCATGTGACCTTGGGCAAACTGAGTGGGAGGGCCCTGATTTTCCCCATCTGTGAAATGGAAGGGTTGAATTAAATTGATTCTCAGGTTCCTTCCAGCTCTGACATTTTATTATTTTTTTATATTTTTATTTTTTTGGTGAGGAAGATTGTCCCTGAGCTAACATCTGTGCCAGTCTTCCTCTACTTTATATGGGACGCTGCCACAGCATGGCTTGACGAGCAGTGTGTACGTCCGTGCCTGGGATCCGAACCCGCTAACCCTGGGTCGCTGAAGCAGAGCGCACGAACTTAACCGATATGCCATGGGGCCTGCCCCAGCTCTGACATTTTAAAGCCCTAGTTGGAATAACTTCTAAAAATCAGGGGGTGCGCAAGAACTTGGAAGCACACTTTGCAGAGTACTATATTTCTAAAATAGTGTTTTGTTTTTTTTTTAAAGGAGATTTCAACAAAATCCAAGATTCTTCCAGGAGCAACAGCAAAACCACCCTCAATGCATTTGACGAAATAGAAGAATTTCCGGAAACTTCGGTGTAGAAGCAGAACCCAGAGCTGGTGTGAGCGTCTGGCTGCAGGCTGGGCCCTGGACTCAGGCTGAGGCCTTTGCAGAGTGACGGAGCCTGCCTCTGCCTCCTGAGAGGCGGAAAGCACCCTCACGCTGAGTGGTGGCTGAAATGAGAGGCAGTTGTCAGTTTGTCCGAGTGGGGAACACCCTTGATTTTGTCACTCGGCAAAAAGTTTGTGTAAACCCATGGCTGGAAGTCTTGAGCCTGGGAGTTTCCGAAGTCCTGGGTGAAGTCCCTGGGTTCGCCAACTGCACGTGGCTTGGCTGGGAGAGAGGGTGGCAGGGAAGGGGTGGGGGCCTGAGGAGCAGGGAGAGGAGCCTTTCTTCCTGCCAGCATCTCCTTGACAACCCCCAGCCTCAGCCCACACTTTCCGCTGTCTCCTCTGCTGTGACTGGGTCTCCTGAATTAGGGAACTCCTGATCCCATCCCAGATCATACAGGGGGCCGAGCTAAGCTGGATATCCTGGGGGAGGAGGGGAGTGAGCTATGGAAATGCCCTTCTGGAACCTTCAGGGAACAGGAAACCACCCTTGGAATGAGTGCCCTTGGCACCCCAAGGCTCAAACTGTCTCCAACAGAGATGTTTGTAGTAGCATAATTAACACAGGGTTTTTATTTTCAGTAGAGAAAAGACATTTCAGTTTTGAATGAAAACTGCTTCAGATGAAGTACGTGATTTTAAAAGCTGAGAAATAGATTTTGGGAATTGGGGCTGGATGTAAGTAATATATACTTGGGCTCAGGGTGGCCAGAGCAAGGACAAAAAACTTTTCTTCACACACACAAAAGTCCACATGAGACACGCCAGGCAGGGCCTGCCTGGGCCGCTGGATTTGGGTGAAAGAGCTTGGCTCTTTTCCTCGTCCTGGCCCTGTAACTGTGCACGCCTCCGAGCTCAGATCTTAGCTTCATCTGACACAGAAATAGCAGCTGCTCTATTTATATGGTCTTAAATCTCAGAGTTTGCTGTTACACATCAGTATTTCTTATTGGAGGAATTTAACAAAATACCTGAAGTGCTGTGGTATTAAATATTTTTGTTAACTGTGAATTTTGAGGCTGAGGAGTAGACGTGTGAGAAAGGAGCATTTGCCAAGACACGAGGCTTATTTTTAGATCCTCATCCTCTGATTTTCTCTCCCTGAAACTACAGAGAGGCAGTTTGGGGGGCAGAGGTGAAGTGGAGATGGAAGAAATCTTCCAGATTCCTGGAGCCTAAACAACCAGAAAATCTACTCTGCCTCGGTTATCTGGTAAAAGGAATCATGTGGGAATTTTTTAGGTGGAATTATAGAGATATTAACCATGAATTTTAATTTTAAATGGCACAAAAATAAATTTGGCTTTTAGACAACTCGGCAATTGGCTAGTTAATCTGATTTGAGGCAAATTGAGGAATGTAGGCAAAGCAGTCCGCTTTGGGCCCGTTTCTTTGCTCTGGGCCACTCTATGAGCCCGCTAGCCTGGCTTGGTAGAAACTTGGCCTTTGTGCCCCTGATGGGCTGGGTCAGGGACAGATGGATGGGTCGAGGGCACAGCCTGAGAGCTGCATCATCTGCAGCAGCCCCTGTACTCCCTGCTGATGCAGGGGGCCAACGGTGCTCTGAGCTGTTGTGGTCAGACGAAGCTCAGGTGTGAGCAGGGGATGTAGGGGCCAGGCATGTCCTCTGGAGAAAGGAAGATTTGGAGGGACTGTTGTGGAGGCAGGAGGAACAGATGTATTAGAGATGGGCAGAGCTAGTGCCAAAAGTTGGAACTTTAGGGGAGAAAGATTTTGGTTCAGTTCAGTCCAGCAAGTGTTCCAGATACTGAAGATGTTTAAACAGAAGCTGGTTGGACACTTATTAGGGATGTTGTTAAAGATCAGATGAACTGGAAGGTCCTTTTAGCCTGGAGATCAGCATCCTGTATCTGGAGTTATCTACTTGCATATATCCAGAACAGATATCCTGGTTTGAAGGGCAGCTGTTTAGATCCATGGTGCCATGCTCTATACTATGGAGCTTGGAATTCCAAAATTGTTTTTTTTTGGTGAGGAAGGTTCACCCTGAACTAAAATCTGTTGCCAATCTTCTGCCTTTTGTATGTGAGCTGCCACCACAGCATGGCCACTGACAGATGAATGGTGTAAGTCCGCTCCTGGGAACCGAATCCAGGCTGCCGAAGCGGAGTGCATCAAACTTAACCACGAGGCAACCAGGGCTGACCCCCAGAATTGTTTTGACTTAGATATGTATGGATAAAGCCATATGGCTTTCCATTTCCCACTTGAACAAAAGCTAGGAGGTTAGGCAAATACAAATCAATAACAAGGTCTTTGTTTTCTCACACATATGGAGAGCTGCTTTCTGTGGATCTGGATGGAATTTGTTGGCAGGACCATTTTCTGTGCTGGACATTCATCCTCAAAAGGCTTTTGGCCTAGATGGTCTGAGCCTAGGTAGGTTTACAAGGGCAAAGGGAAGCAATGAGTCAAAGAGCATTGGTTTAAAAGGACCAGTTCCCTTATTCTATACCTGCAGACGAAAGCTCAGAAAGGAAAAGTAGACTTGTTCAGTCATGCACGAAGTCATATCAGAGCTGTTGAAGCTGGAGTGTTCTGATTCCTGGACCACAGATATCCCGCTGCACCGTTCTTTTTTTAAGCATAGTTATTCAGTAAATTTGATTCTGCCTTTGTGGCTGGCATGTGTCAGGACCTAGGGCTTTTTGCTCAGATGATTCATGTTGGCAGTCTGGATTGTCTCTGTTATCCCTATGACACATTTAAAACTCGAGTGTGCACCAAACCACACACACACGCACACACACACACACACACACACTGGATCCATGGGTGTTTCAGGACATCTTAAAATGCCATGATTTACATTTCAGTAATTTAAGAGGAAGACATTTTCCAGGGATGGAATCTCCCATGCTCAGATAATGGTTTTGGCTGGAAATTTTCCTTTAGCTAAACTCTGCCTCAGGAAGAATCCATCATTCTAGATATTATGTGATGTGTCTGGAATAAAAATCGTCTTATCTCCCTCCCTGGGATGTAGGAGAAGGTGTACTGTGAAGTTTTTAAGCTCTTAGAAGGCTCCTGCCTGAGAGATCCTGGTATTATTGACGTTCTTTTCCTTCCTCAAGGCCTGGTGAACTGTGTCCTTTTGCTCTGGGCGGGGCCCAGGTAAATGGGCCATCATCCGAGCCTATAAACCATACTTGATTTCTGCACTGATTTACATGTTTTTTTTGTGATCTTGGTCCCAAATATAGAATTGTCACCTTGTTCTCACTGATTGTGCCTGATTCTTGTAAATTCTAATTTACATTCTTGTTCTTAGTGTTGTATGTGTGTGAAACTCTATGTTTAATAAAGAAGTCATAAATAGAGTAAGAACGTTTTCATGCCATCGAAGAAATGCTTTTATGATTTCTAATAAATATTTATTTTGCCTTGTTATTGGTCATGTTTTATCCTTAGGTATGCCAATATGAAGACCAACTAGATATCCTAGAGCGTTGCTTAACATGAGTGGATAAAGGGAAGGTCACTTTTTGGACGTGAAACATTATTATTGGCCCCAGCTCAGGGACAGAGCCAGCACACTAAGACACGCCACCTTTGAACGGAGTTTAAGTTTCAAAGTGCATTCATGTCCGGTACCCCATTTAAACCACTCAACAACTCTGGAAGCAGTTTGAGTAAAAGGAGATTCGGGGAGTTGAAGTGACATGCCCAAGGAATCGCAGCCAAAAATGTTAGCGGTCAGGCCATATGACCACCGAACGGTGCTCTATCCATCATGCCCCACTGACTCTCAACTTATTTTGCATGGATATAAAACCACGACTCCACCTGGAGACCAGAAAGTATAAATCCCTCCTGTTTACCTCACAGGACCTTTGTGAGGAAGCGGTGAGGGAATAGATATGAAAGAGCTGATATTATTACTATCACTGTTGCCTATTGGCCCCACTCAAATGTATATGCAGTTTTTCATTCTTTTGCGCTATTTCATAAGGATGGCAGTTCTCAATGCCAAGACATCTCTTGAATGCCAAGACACTGCTGTGTCTTGATGGGTTGCAGAATTTGCAAACAATTTATTAATAAGTGATATGCTACATTTGGTGAATTATTTACTTAATTCAAACGATTCCCGGAATAACATCCTTCACTGGGATGTGTCTTCTTGAGTGGCAAAGAAATGGGAATTGTACATAATCTACATCCTAGCTCAAATAGGCTTCAACCTATAATCTGAATGTGCCATCCATGGGAACATTCTGGGTGGACTGATAGAGAAAGGTGGAAACTCTTGTCATAGGATATATTCTGAGAGTGGGATGCCTAGGTCAATGGGTGTGAACATTTTTATGGCTCTTGATACTGCGAAAAATTACCTTCCAAAAGGTATTTTGCAGTTTTTTTCAGCCTTTGAGATTGTATGATTCTCTATTTATAAGGCTCTTTCATTCACATTGGTTATCTTAACAACACAGTTTTGTAGATTTGATGAGTATTATATCCCCATTTAATAGGTAGGGAAATTGAGACTTGGAGAGACAAGTAAAGGTCACAGTGCTTTTTCCTGGGCCAAAGATCCAAGTTCTCTGAAGTTTACTGGTAAATGCTAATCTGTTAGTGTCAATGAGCTTGTATAACAGAGTGGTCTAGCCGACTGTGAATCACATTTAAGAATAATCCAGGTGAAGGGAGTGTGGGGGTGGGACAGGGTTTCCAAAAGAGGGAACAACATGGGCAAAGACCTCAAGGGAGTAGGGAGCTTGGTGCATTTGAGGATGGAGAAGTCTGTGTGGCCAGATTTCTGGGAGCAAGGGGGCAAGTGACATGAAATAGGGCTGGAGAGGTAGGCAGAGGCCAGAGCACGTAGGACTCGTCCAGCCAGGGTGAGGCTTTGAGATTTCATATCAAGGGTTAGGGGAAGCCACTAAAAGATTTTACACAGGGGGATTATTGAATGTGAACATTTCTCTGTTTTTGCTACGGGGTTGCAGGCTTAAAAGGGTGTATTTTCCCCCCTGCCATCCTTTGGGACATGGCAATGGTTTGAAAGGTGTGGAGTGGAGTGAATTTCACTTGGGAGTGATGGGAATACTCAGGAAGTCACTGGGAAGGAAGGAAAGAAGTAAAGAGAAGGCAGGGACATTGGTGGGATAGGAAGGAGGTTCAGTAGAGAAAGGATGTTTGCGCGTACTCAGTTATTCTGCTAAACTTTATGGGGCACTTTTTAGATTGTAAACACTGAAAAAGACACTGTTAATGTCCTCAAGATGGATGGAAGCAGAGAGGGGCAAAGAGGCAAACCAAGAAGTCTTTAAAGATGAAATGAGAGTTGAGTTGCATTTTGAGGGAAAAATAAGAAATAGCTGGAGTCAGGTCTGAGTGAGGGGAAGGGGGATGGGGGAAGGGGGATAGGGGATGGAGGGAGAAAATTCTGGGTGGAAGGAGCAGTCTGTGTGAAGGCGTATAGGAATAAAACAACAGGAAGCAGACTGGAACAGAGAGGACCTGAAGGGAGAACAGTCTAGAGAGGTAGGGGAGGGAGGGGCAGATCATAAAGTGTCTTTTGTGTTAGGAACTTGAATGTGAATAATTTATTCTGTACTAGGCACTGTGCTAAGTGCTTTTTGCATTAGCCCACTTAATCCTCACAATAACCCCATGAGAGGGGCACTATTATTATTATCATCCCCATTTTATAAATGAGAAAACCGAGTCAGTAGACTGTTAGAAATAATCAGAGTGGAATAAAACTGAAAGTGGCTAAAGCCACGGAGCAATATGTTATAGATTTTTAAAAAATCACATCTAATTAGAAACTCTGAAGACTATAAATATTGTCAGAGAAAATTAGATTTGATAGAAAAAATCAATACAATAACCGAAACCACAATGGCCTAAATTGCACATTGTAAATTTTGTAAGTAACTAAAATTTGATGGAAGAACAAAGTATTCTTGCCAAGATTTACATCTGGAAAAAATTGACCCAGAAAAATTGGACTTGGACATAAAACACAAAGGAACATTCACAGTGGGAGAAGGAAGCTTGGTAAAACTTGTTACTTACAAAAACTGAGTGATAAATTGAATTTTTAGTACAGAATTCAGAAGGAAGAGAGCTTATTTCAAATGAAAATAATTTTGATAAAGTACAAAAGTAAATGCTGAAAAATTTAGAAACAGTTTAATTGTGCTCTATAGAACATTGAACATGGAAAGAAATTGGCTTGAAGGGGTTTGCTCTGGAAGAATGAAAATGTTTATCTATATATATTCTAGATAATGTTACTATGATTTTGGTAAAATTTAAAACCACAAATATGGGTTATTTGGAGTCCAAACATGGGATAAAACCACTCTTTACTTGCCCTCTGGGTCTATGGGAGGTGGGCAGGGGGTGGGGGGCTCCTACAGGGCTAGAGAGGGAGGGAGGCAGCGTTCCAGCCCGGGACCGTTGAGAAGAATCATGGGAGGTGAGGGATTTGGGCGTTCAGGACATGGAGGAATTTCTTGGAAGAATGCATTTGCGAACCAGAGACGTGGGTTTGAGTCACATTTCCACTAGTGTCCCCTGCCCTCTGCTATTTCTGTCTTTACCACCTATGCTGCTGGAGCCCAAAGACTTCCTCACACCTGGCTGGAAACAAGGGCAAGCACATTCTTTCATTATGAGAAGTGACGGTGGTGAGGAACATGCCTCTTCCAACTCTTCCAAGTTGGAAAGGAACGTTAGCTTCTGAAGGGGCGTATGAGACATCTGAAGGAGGCTCTCGGCTCCCCGGGGTCAGCGCAGAACAAGTGGGCATACAGAGCACCCATGCTTTGTGTGGGTCACTGTCTGGGACAAAGGACCATTCAGAGTTCTTGATTTATTCATAATGTTATTGTTACAATCAGCCCTCATTTCTCTTTCACATTTCATCTTCAAAAGAGCATTTAAAAATCTCCTGCAGATATCACAACTGTTGCTAAAGTTTACAGACTGGATACTTAATACATTATTGTTAATTTAAATATGAAAAATTTTAAAATAGCAGGTCTGCACTGTTTCTAGTAACCTTTATACATCACTTGAAAACATACAATAGTTAATGCTATGCTCAAGTTAATAACTTTCTGTATATAGTATCTATTTCAATTTTAAAATTTGAATTTAAAGTATATTTATTAAGAATGTTAAACTATCAAAATATAATGTGTAAAAAGCCACGTAGGGGGCCAGCCTGGTGGCGCAGCTGTTAACTGCGCGCGGTTCACTTTAGTGGCCCGGGGTTCGTAGGTCTGGATCCTGGGCGAGCACCAACGCACCGCTTGTCCAGCCATGCTGTGGTGGCGTCCCATATAAAGTAGAGGAAGATGGGCACGGATGCTAGCCCAGGGCCAGTCTTCCTCAGCAAAAAAGAGGGGGATTAGCATCGGATGTTAGCTCAGGGCTGGTCTTCCTCACACACACACACACAAAAGCTATGCAGAAGTAGGAAATGCACTTGTTTGAATAAGCTACATACATGAAGTATGCTACCTTTAAAAGACATTCATTAATTGACTCATTCAAGAAATTGACCTGAATGCCCCCTCTGTGCAAGGCACCGGTTAGTGCTATGGCTGTGAAGCTGAATAAGGCACAATTCTGCTCTTCAGGAGCTTAGAAACTAGGAGAGGTTTTCAAGATACTGTATAACAAGTGAGCTAGAAGTGATTTCTAATGTAAAGAGGAGCGAATACTTTTTGCATTGAGTGTTAGTTTAGTTGTCTTTGCGAAAGCTTCTTTCTTTTCATAGTACGCGGCCTCGTTTACAAACACCGGGTACACGGTACAGTCTCCGCCCAGTGGAATAGTCTCTCCATCAAGAGTTAAAAACACAGGATCCCCAGGGTGCAATGGTTTCCAGTCTTGGTCCTCTCAGGAAACAATTAAAACACATAAATTACATTTGGTTTTTCTCTTACGTTAAAAGTTTTATGTCAAGGTCTAGACAACTAGCAAATTAGAGCATTGTATCCTTTTACTTGAGAGATGCGTTGAGAGGCACATGAGTAATCTGACTAAACTGAGACTGAGTAATTAATTTTGGCAGCAGTCTTAAGAGTCCCCTTTTTTTAATTTTTTTTATTTTTTTAAGCATGGATCATTGGAAGCCATCTTTGAAGCTGCCTACCACACCCTTTCTTCCCCCCACCCCCAAAGCCCCAGTAGATAGTTGTATGTCATAGCTGCACATCCTTCTAGTTGCTGTACATGGGACGCAACCTCAGCATGGCCAGAGAAGCGGTGCGTCAGTGTGCGCCCGGGATCCGAACCTGGGCTGCCAGCAGCGGAGCGCGTGCACTTAACCACCGAGCCACGGGGCCGGCCCATTAAGAGTCTCCTTTTAATTTTTATAACTGACATGTGTAATTAGAGTTTGCTTTGATACCAAGTCTTCCCTGAATGTAGCCTAAGAGATTTATAATATTAAAAGGCAAAACTAAATGCACGTCTCCCTAAGTGTATATGCTACCTCTTGCTGGCTGAAGTTAAATTCTGTTCAGCATAATTTAGGAACTATCCATTAGGAGCCTTTGGTGTGAAGATGTTCTACTGTTGGGGATATAAAAATGAGTAACACTGTGCCTGCACACAAGGAGTTCTATGCTGATGGGGTTGGTGAGAGAGGGGGCTGGGCTGGGAAAAGTCTGAGACCAGGTGGATGTATTCCATACATGTCCCCACATCATGATCGCAACTGAGTTATCTGAGAGGTCCGTACCGGGGATTTGGACCTTTGAGCCCTCAAACACCCATGTTGTCACACCACAGGAACCCTGGAGCAGTTCTCAAACTTTGATGTGCTTGCAAATCATGTAGGGATTTTGTTAAAAGGCAAATTCTGATTCTGTAGGTCTGGGGTGGGAGCCTGAGATTCTGCATTTCTAACACTTTCCAGCAGGAGCATTGCCTGGGAGTTTGTTAGAAAAGCAGAATTTCATTCCCTATTGCAGACCTACTGAATCAAAATCTTCATGTTAATAAATCCCCGGAGATTCACATGTGCAACATTAAAGTTTGATAAATGCTATATGCATTTATGCATCTCAACCCTGGCTGCACAGTATAATTGCCCGGATATTTAAGAAATGTAGGTGAGTAAAGGCTGGCCCCATCTCAGATACATCAAATCAGAATTTCAAGAGTGGGGCTCAGGCATCATTATTTTTCAAATTTACATACAGTAAAATTCATTCATTTTTGTGTACAGTTCTATGAGTTTTAATAAATGCATAGCATAGTCATATAACCATATAACCACATATTCAAGACATGTAATTCCATCACACAACTCCCCCAATTCCTTCATGCTTCTCATTCATAGTTCACCATTTTTTTTTTTTTTAAAGCTCCAGGTGATTCCACAAGACAATGGGGCTGAGAACTACTGTTCTGGACCAGTGAATTTCAGTCAGAGATGTGCCCCAGAACGACTGAAGGCATTTCTTCAATCCTTCCCCATCCTCTGTGAGTCCCTCCTGCAGGGATTCCAATGCAGCGCAGTGCTACCCAAACCTAAGCCACTGGAAAATCACCTGGTGAACCTAATCCATTTCCTGTCTCCACCTTGATGAAGTAAATCAGAATCTCTGGGGATGGGACATGGGAATCAGGATTTTTAGAAAGCTCTTCCAGTGATTCTCAGGTGGCCTGAGTTTGAGAAGCACTGCTTTAGGGCTTCTGTGGTGGGCTTCAGGTATTTAGGGGGGAATCTCCTAGATAATTCCAGTGAGAACCCCTGATTAAGAACCACTGCTCTTAGAATAAAATCTGGGCTCGTGCGGCTGGCCTGGTGGCGTAGCAGTTACGTTGGCGTTCTCTGCTTCAGTGGGCGGGGGTTCACTGGTTCTGATCCTGGGCGCAGACCTACTCACCGCTCATCAAGCCACGCTGAGGCAGCGTCCCACACAGAAGAACTAGAAGGACGTACAACTAGGATATACAACTACGTACTGGGGCTTTGGGGAGAAAAAAGGAAAAAAAAAAATCTGGACTTGTAACCAGGTCCCTGCCTGTCTATCTGGCTCCAGGGTCTACTGTCCTCTCTGTTCACTCCCTGCTCTCCACTGACACTGGTCTTCTTGCTATTCCTCAGACACTCCAAGTTCGTTCCAGCCTCAGGGCCTTTGCACTTGTTCTCCATGTGGTGACTTCTCATCTTCTAGGCTCCAGCTTCAATGCCTTCACCTCAGAGATGGCTCGTTCCGGCCACTCCATCTCCTTTTGTTAACCTCTACTCTATTATTGTTTATTTCTTTTATAGCACTTATTACAATTTGAAATCATCTGATTTATGTATTATTTACTTATTCATGGTCTGTTGTCCCTCTATTAGTACGGAAGCTCCATGAGGGATCTTGTCAGTCTTGAATCTCAGGGCCCAGAACAAGTTTAGCAGTTATTCAAATATATTTATGGGAATAATCAACCAATCCACCCCTCCTGTAGAACACTGAGCCATTTGTTATAGTCTATCAAATCAAAACTATCCTTCCTGAATTTCAAGACCTCCCACTAACCCTATTTGTTACTGATCTCATGAATCTCGCTTCTCTGCCGCCCCAGGATGATTTTTTACTCCTCAGGAATCCCTGAGGAATAGAAAACAAAAATCCTGTGTGGTAGCCGGTTATGACATGGTCACCTTGGCCTCTGTTTCTTGTACTTGCTATTTTTGTTACCTGTAGTGCTTTCCTCCTTTCTCTCCCCAATCTTTACCTTTCTGTCCTTTAAAACATTGTTGAAGGCTCCTTGTTCAGGTTTCCACCTGGATCCCACTAAGGCACAAAGCAGGATTTGCTCCACTAGTCTGTATTTCTGGGCAGCTCCTTCATCACGTTGTAAGTCTGGATGGCTGTCATTAGGGTCATTAAACAGGAGCTTGAACTGGATTAGTGGTTCCCACCCTGATTACTCAGGCCGATAAGACCAGATTATCTCAGAGTGGGGTCCTGGCATCATCATTTTCTGAAAAGCTCTCTAGGCAACGTGTAGCAGCGTCAAAAGCCTGGGACTGGATAATCTGCCAGGTCTCTTCCATCTCTGAGGTCTGAGGGTGTGTAGGGTACTCACAATGGGAATGAATGTTTTAGCTTTTTGGAATCTTTGCTCCTCCCTTCTTTTACCTGTCTTTTCCAGATTTAAACCTCCTACACTCTCTCAAGATCCTTTTCTTCCTCCTTCACTATGCCATTATTATTGTTCTACTATCAAGGAACAGATAGTGGGGTTCCGAGGAGAGTCAGGGAATGGCACAGAAAATATTCCAAGGAAAGAGGTTCTAATCATTTTCTCTCACTCATTCAGTGATGATCACAGGGAGGTGGCAGTAATGTGGTCAACTGCAAAGAACATTAGTTCTGGATCTGCCACTGAGAGCTATACAGCTATGGGAAGGACCTAACTTCGGAGCCTCTGTTTTCTTATGTTAAAGAAGATACGGTAGGGCCGGCCCCCTGGCTTGGCGGTTAAGTGCGTGCGCTCCGCTGCTGGCGGTCCGGGTTCAGATCCTGGGCGCGCACCCATGCGCCGCTTCTCCGGCCATGCTGAGGCCGCATCCCACATGCAGCGACTAGAGGGATGTGCAACTGTGACGTACAACTATCTACTGGGGCTTTGGGGAAAAAAAGGAGGAGGATTGGCAATAGATGTTAGCTCAGGGCCGGTCTTCCTCAGCAAAAAGAGGAGGATTAGCACGGATGTTAGCTTGGGGCTGATCTCTCTCACAAAAAAAAAAAAAAAAAAAAAATAAGATACGGTAATTCCTATGCATTGCGCTTGGGCAGGAATTTCACTTTCTCTGAGACGCCTTGTCTGACCACCCCTCCCCACCTCATTATTCTGTTATAGTATCTGGTTATCTTCATTTCTAGACCATACTTTAGACTTTAGTATATCTAGGCTATGAATTCCACAAGAGCATGGATCGTGTTCACTGATATATCCCCAGAGTCAGCACAGGATACACTCAATAAATGTTTACTGTGTGAAGGCCTAAATATCTTACCTACACTTCAGTGTTTTTGAGAATATCAAATGAGCTAATGTAGGTAAAAGGCTTTATCAACTGCAAAATTCTACTCAAAGGTGGGGCATCATTATTTTGAATATTTTAAAGAAACAGCGGATGTTACCTGCAGAGTAGGGTGGATAATAGCAGCAATTTCTCCACTTTCATTCCTGGGATAATCAACTTTCTCCATTATATTATACACTTCAATAGTGCAGGGAGGAAACTCTTTTCCTATGGCAAAAACAAGGTGTATACATAGCAACTAAAAGAAATATCTCTTGAAAAAAAGGAAATTGATACTTTAAGGAAGGAAGAAGAAAAACAACAACCAAAAGCTACAGACAAACAGTTCCAGGGAGAACACAGTACTTTAGTTGAGGATGTTCATAAATGACACGAAGCCAAATGATGTTCTCAAGTTATTGCTATCACAAGTACACTGATGGGCAGGGGTAGAAAACAGAACACAAGAAGCCAGTGTGGGAGAAAAAGAGCCCAGGACTGGGAGTCAGGACAGCTGGGCTCTAGTCCCCTAGCTGTGTAATCTTGAGCAAGATGCTTAACTTCTCGAGGCTCGCTTTCTTTACTTGTCAAATAAAGGTTTTGAATTAGCTTATCTTGGAGGGCCCTTCCAGCTCTGAGACTCTCTGATTGCATAGCTTCAGGAGGACGTCCAGCAGGTTAGGTGGCTTCAGCGTTTGCTCTTTCTCTTAACTAAGAACATTAAACACTAGGGCAGCTCCTGAGCAGTGAGGTCTTGGGATGCAGGCAGTCTGCCAACTTCCAAAGGTGCGGCAACATTAAACAACCCAATGCCCAGAAACTTGGAGAAGGAGTAGTTTACATATATACTCGGGCAATGTCTGAGCAAACAGGATGAACTTTCGTCCAATGCAGGGCCCATGGTGTGCTATGGTCACAACCTCCCCCCAAATTTTCCTTTGCCCCGAGAGCAGAAAGTGCAGCCAGGGTTGGAATGTAGATATCCTGTGATCACTTCCGCATCAATTAGCTTTCGCTGTATAACAGACTACCCCAGAACTTAGTGGTGTAAAACAACAACCCTTTAATTTAGCTCATGATTCTGTGGGTTGGTTGGGCAGTTCCTCTGGTCTAGGCTGGTTTGGCTGATTTCTGATCGGCTTGCTCACGCATTTGCGGTGAGCTGGCTGGTCAACTGGAGGCTGGAGGATCTGGGATGGCCTTACTCTCATGTTTGGCATTTGACAGGCTGTCAGCTGGCGCTGCAGGACTATTGGCTAGGGTGTCTGAGTTCTCTGCCTCATAGCCTCCCGTTATCCAGCAGGCTAGGGTGGCCTGAATCACTTAACAGCAGTACACAGCTCCCAAGGGCAGCAAGCCCCAGTGTGCAAGTCCTTTTCAAGCCTCTTCTGTGGCACAAAACAAGTCACATGGCCAAGCCAGATTCAGGGGGTGGGGAAATAGACTCCACCTCTTGAAAGAAGGATCTAAAACATTATGTTGCAAGGACATCAATGAAGGGAAGGAAAGAATTTGGGGCCATTTTTACAATCTACCACGCCTTTCAAGGTGAAGATGGAAATTTATCAGATGTCATCTTTTTAAACCAGAAGGTCCATTGGGAGGAAAGGGCAAAGTGAGAGAACACAAAGGAGTATGTTTTCGCTACTTAGAAACTCAGAGTTGGAGGGAGTCTTGAATTTCTCCATCCAATATTCTCCATTTCTTTCTGGCCAAGTGGTCATCTTACTTCTGATTGAACAACCTCACAAAGTGTGGTCTGTTCCATTGTTGGTCAGCTTTGTTAACTAGAAATTTCTATCTTTAGGTAACTTTATCCCACTGATTCTATTCTGCCCTCTGGGTCACAGAAAACATGTGTAATTGCTTTCCAATATAACACTTCTGAAACTCTAAAATAAAATTGCCTTCAAGCCTTTTTCCCAGTCTAAGTATCCTTAGTTCTATCGGTCACTACTCAGATGTGGTCACATACATGAAGGTAGATATGAGGGCACTTGTGAACTGAAGTTCTATGTGCATCTTAGGGATTATTCTTATTATGGTTTTCAAACTCTTCAACAGTCTCAACTCTCTCCTTGGCTGACCTCTACTTTATAGATATTCCTCCTGAAATATGAACTCAGAATTTATTCACAGTTTTCCAAGTGTTGTTTATCTAAGGCAGAAAAGAGACCATCACCTCCCTCATTCTGGGATTTTTAAACATAAAAACAAAATTTTGTTCATGATGTATTTAACCTTAAACATTTGGTTTAGATAATCATTAAAGATTGTCAGGACTTTTTGGGTCCACCTTCTGAACCTAGATTTTTCCCTGCTAGCTTCCTGCCACCTATCACTTATACAAGCATGTCACATATGTCCTATCCAAGTCACTAATAATAATTTTGAGCAGCACAGAGCTGAGGATGGAGCTCTTCTATACATTTCTAGAGACTTTTCTCCAGACGGTTATGATCCTTTTGTCAGCATTCTTTAGATAATGGTGCTGTTTCCATGTTAGTTAAAAATCCACCAAACTGGATAGTCTAAATTAATAGTGGTTAAAATTTTTTGAATTGCAGAAGCCTTTGCTTAAAGGAAATGTTACACGGAAGAACAATGAGGGAAGAGCCACTCTGGTTGAAGCGGAGGTGGATCCCTACTCCTGTGGGAAGAATCTCTGGACTAAGATTTGATAACCATGTTTTTCCACTGAGGTTTGTGGGCTTCTACCTGGCTGCATCGTTTCTTTACATACTGTAGTCCCACACCTACTATTCAAAGGGTTTCTTGTGAATAAGTGGTGACCTTCCCAGCACCAGGTCTGTTAGGCAGTATAGAACCTGTCCTCAGACAAAGGTGACAAAAAGCTGATTTTCAGTCTTTATGACTTTGGAGTCAAGAGATTCCCAAGCACAGAAGAAATTGCTGTGATAGCAGCAGGGGCACAATCTGAGGTTAAGGAATTATACTCCCCTCAAACACCAAACTATTCACCAGCTCTGTCACTATAATGACCCATTCCTCAACAACAATTTTAGTTCAGCCTGTTGGAATAATTATTTACATAGGTCTCTTCAACTTTATTTTAATTATAATTTTTTAAAAAATTTAAAGCAAACAATTTTTATAATTAATAGATTTCATTTTTTTTACTGCAGTATTAGATTTACTGAATAAATGAGCAGATAGTACATAGAGTTCCACATACCCACCCCACCACCAGCCCCCATTTAGTTATTTTTTAATGATACAAATAATACATGAACACATTATTCTTCTTGGAAACAATTAAAACAAAATTAACCTGGTTTGTGCCTCCCCTCCCCAGTAATCACTGTGATCAGTTTGATGTGTTTTCTCCTAGAGCTTTTCCTGTGTTTTAAAAAATATATATATATATTTGTATTCTAGCAAGTGTTTATATTATTATTATTTTGAAACAAATTGGTAAACTGTATGGTTTGGTCTGCAACTTGCTTTCTTTCAATTAACAATGTATTTGAAGATCTTTCCATATTAGTTTATTTAACTGTTCCCCAATTCATGGATATCAGGTGGTTTCCATTGTTTTGCTGTTACAAACAATGCTGCGATAACAACTCTTGTGTATGACACACTGGGTGTGCATGTGCTTGTGTTTGAGATGTGGAATCGCTGGGTCCTAGGATTTGTGCATTTTAACAGGTCGATACTGTAAAATTATCCTCTAAAGTCTCTTCACTAATTTATACCAGAAGGGAATGAGAACATTCCCCTACCTTACCAACTCTTAATCTTATCAGATTTTAATATCATCCCAATCTAACGGGAGAAAATGGTTTCTCATTTTAATTTACATTTCTCTGATTACTAGCAATATTGAACATATTTTCATATGTTTATTGGACATTTGTGTTTCCTAGTATTTCTTTGCTTTTTAAAATGGAGATTAATAGGAAAATAAGGATTTTATTTGGGGAGCGTTATTTGGTAGCCACTTTTTTTGAATGTGTCCATTCTGGTCATGAGGAATGGCTGAAGTGAACACAACTTTTAAAAAACACCTAATATCATGAGCATAGCAAATTTGACCTGGGTTCCAATTGCCATTTCAATGCTTAGTGGTTAATCATTATGTGTGCTCATCTCAGCTCCCTTTTCTGATTTATTCACACACACACACAAGCTAACAATTAAGGAAACAATTTCTGCCCGTTACTTACCTTCATTAAAATTACATATAAAATCAAGAGCGTGTTTAATCATTTTTCTCATTTGATCCAAAATATCAGCTCTCAGAACCCCTTGAGGCTGGGGACCAACTTCTATACCTAGGTACCGAAGGGGAGATAGTTACATTTATATAAGTATTAGAATATGTTATAAAATTAAGCATTTTAATATATCAAGATCTAGAATCCCATCATTAAAAATTATTAAAAAGGTAGAACATGTAGCATCATAGAGAATATATAAGACATAAAGTAAGGCAAAAAAGAAATCAGAACACTTCCAAGTTATGTGCATAGTGAATTAAGACTGGGAAAGAATATGGAAAAAATCAGAGAGTTGTGTTAGAGTAGTAAGATCTTGGGGTCTTTTTTTCTTTAAATTTCCTCCAATATTGTCAACATACTTAAAAATCATAATAGTAAAAGGGGTAAACAGATTTATACTGACAAAATAGTAAGTGGTCAAAATGAGAAACAGTTGTAGACCTAACACTTAGTTTTGACAGGAAAAAGGACATCTATTTAGTCAGAGAAATCTAGAATAGATGAACCATAGATTTAAGTCAACATGACAATCTATGTGACCCTAGAACAACACTCTTGTCCTTAACATAACAACCCATCCCCCATGATAGTGTAATAGTTTTAATTTTTCGTAGAAAAAATTTGTACTTATTTCTTCTCACCCCGATACAATTACACCTGGACTATCAGGTCTACTTCCTGTGGCTGTCAATCATCCATCCTCATTCCTACAAAATATTCTTTCTTTAAACCACTTATCTAGTCCCTTCCCTCTTGTTCAAGTGTCCCACACAGTTATCCCCCCAATCACCCCTGTCTCCATTTATCAAACCATTTACCAAGTATAATATAATCCACTCTCTTTCTCTTCCACCCAATTCGTATATAGTCTTTTCCACCCATCATATTTTCACCCACTTCTGTTATTTCTCAATTTACAAAATCTTACAATATTCTCTTTCATCTTCATTTTTTATTTGTTGTGCTCAGTTTTCTTGTATATATATTTGGAAATGTATTTAAGTATATGGTATAAATGTGGCTAAGGTATGCATCTATGCATAAATGATTTGTAAGAATGTGTGAAAACATGTTCAAGCATATGCCTGTACGCATGTTGTAGAAGACGTTTTTGGTTGCCTACCCAAAATCCATTCCATCTTCCTCCTTGCTGACAGAGTCCTGATTTTGGTTGGATATCCAATCTTCCAAGTAGGTGAACCTTTCTCCAGCTCAGGAGATTATGTGAAATATTTAAATCAATCACGGAAATCCCATTATCCTAGTGATTAATTTAAGAATGGATTGGTGAACCAGTCAGGGCAAGGGGCCATAATGGAAGATCTTCAGGGGAATTCCTGAGAGTCTCCTTTCTTCCACCGAATATTGTCATGTTGGCATATAATGCTTGAAACTACAGTGGACATCTTGTGGCCATGGTGGCTGCTAAAGACACACTAAAGAGAAGACTAGAGAGATAAAAAGAACCTGGCCTCTCATGATGTTGTTGAGTTGTTATGTAAAAATAATAAATTTTTCTTATTGCTTAAGCCATTTTGAGTTTCCTGAAGTGAAAATACTACATATGCTTGTTTTGGGGGCGATGGAAGGTGTGGTGTGAGCAGTCCTATGTGGAGAAGAGTTACGAATTGTAGGAATGGGTGCTTGCTCCAGAAAAGTCAGTTACTAAAGTTATCGTTTTTCCTTCCGACTGTGAGTGGAGGAGAATAGTAGGGTGGCTATAATGTCCAAACCAAAAATCAACCATTACACAGATCCTATGCCAGAGAAGAATGTTTACATTTGTAGGACATGGCCATGGCATAGTCAGGAGCAGAGCTGAAGGAATAAAGGTCATAAAGTTAACTTTTCTGAGTCTCAAATGAGGCAATGGTGAATCTGGAAAAGTTAGGAGAAGATTGTGTCCAGTCACTCTTGTGTTTATGTTTGTGTGTGTGTGTGTATGTGTGTGTGTGTGTGAGAGAGAGAGAGAGAGAGAGGCAGAGAGAGACAGGCAGACAGATAGACAGACAGAAAGACAGAGAGAGAAAAGGAATGAGATTCTGGGAATGATCATAAGGCCGGCTGCAGCAAACTACTTCTTTCTGGGATAAAGTTTACCTAGAACGATCCTGCCACGTTTCAGCTGCCTTGGCAATAGAGGTATTGGCAAAGTTAGTCCTTGTATGTGGCTAGCAGAAGTTAAAGCAAGTTTTTATTGTACAACAGTCATAAGTGTACTATAAAATGTTGAATCAGAGAGACTGTCTCTCTGTTCTCAAGTTTTTTTTCTAAATGAGTGGATGATATTCCAAATAAAATAGCAAAGTTGCAAGAAGCACATACAATATTTCTAATTATTTATGACGATCTTAATACTCCCTCATGTTGAAATGTTTTAAAGAATTGATTTTATTTTTAAGGGCCAAATATATCAGTAGATATCTGTTCTGGCTAAGGGTGGCATTGCCCCATAAATATCATAGACCAAGATTGTTCTTTCAATGTGTGGACATCTTATGCTTTTATTTGGCATCACAGAGGAACAGGATCTCTATCCCTTATTGTTAAGCACTTGTTTTGTTTCAAATAATTACCTATGCTTGGATATTCAGCTTGACCCAACTGATCACTTGATTATGCACCAAAATTATCAATAATTGAATAGCCAAGATAACTTTAAATGTGTTTATATGGTTTGACAACTTGTTTTTAATTTAAATTGCTATTGGTTAAACCATTTGAGATCTAATAAAAAAGATTTAAAAATGTGACAGCAATTTTAACAATTATAGTGTAGCCTGCAAACAATTTTGCTAATAGGTCACTCAGGAAAGAGAATGGAATATAGAAAAAAGTGACTGTCTAAGAGGTGTATGGGATGCTAGCCTGCATGTTGGAAGCTACCAGAAGGTAAAGATGAATTCACAGGCCAGTAATTGACATTGGCAAACAAGTGATTGGATAATAAACACAGTTTATGAGAGACTCTACTGCAAAGCAGATACTAAGAGGGATGATGGGAGAAGATTTTCTATGGGTCTTTTGTGTTCCTGCATGTTTTGCCAGCAAGACACTGACTGCCTTGGTTCCAGATTATTTTTTCAAGAATGTTTGTATGTGAACAGTCTTGGAAGATAGGGATGGTGTTTTCCTCAGAGCAACGGTCAGGCATGCTTACTCCCCATTATAAAAGATTCAAATTCCCTCAGCTCAGTGTTTCTCTCCTGGAATGCAGAAAGCTGCTCAATGAAACTGAGGAAATTTGATATAGTTAGAGCCTGCCTGAAGTTAGTTTACTTATTACTTACAATTATACGCCACAAGGATAAGCAAGGTAGTTATAAACATTCTTTAAAAAATAATTATCTCCGAGTTTCATGTAGGACATATTTTGTTAAGTTGTGACAATGGGAAATACTACTTACCAACAGGGTACTTGGCTACAGAGCGAGTGGTTGCATATTTGAGGGAAGGATGCTCAATAAGATAAACATAGCAGGGTAATGGGGCCAAAGAAGTCTGCAAAGAATTTAAAACATGGTTCTTATGACGTAAAAACCATCTGTGCTGTTCTCTTTGCTGCTAGAGAGTCAATAATGCCTTCAATATGTTTTATTTCATCAACTAAGATTAGTAAGACAGTTTTATGAAACACACTCTGGAACCCAATGTTATAATTATAGTTTTGAAAACATATAAATGAATTACATATAAAATTGAATTACATATAGCTTTGTGGGTAAAATGTACATTAAACAGTTCTCCAGAACCATGATCAAAGAATATGAAATAAATTTTCCTTCTGAGTGGATTTGCTTATTTTTGTTTTGATCACTGGTTCCGCTTACTATTTAGCTCAGTATTGGTCTCTTAAAGAATTCTGTTTCCACCCTGTTGTCCAGGTCTCTACAGATGTTGGGTAACTCCTCCTACCCCCATTTATCTGAATGAGAATTCAAGACTGGCCTCTCAGTTTTGATAAGAATGTCAGCCATGTTGTTTCTGTGCCTGGCAACCAAAGCATTTGGCTCTCCCTTCAATGAGCAACAAAGAATAGCTGGCTTATGATCTCCTACCAGAACTACTATCTAGTTATTGTCGAAAACTCAAGGGAAACAAAAATATAGTCAGTCTTTACTGTCTCTCAGGTACTAGGCTAAATGCTTAAAAACTTTATCTCATTTAAGCCTTTTAACAGCCATATGGTTAAGTGTTGTTTTTATGCCAGTTTTATAAAATGAGGAAAGCAAGGTTTTGGGAATTGAGTGTCTTGTCCAAAGTGAATGAGAAAGCCAGGATTTAAACCCAGGTTCTCTTGGCTCTTTTCCACTAAATCATACTAGCTCTCCGGAAGGAAGGATACTCCTTATACAGAAATAAGCATACAGTTCATTATTTGTGTTTTTGCTTTGTTGTTGTTTTCTAGCCATTTTTCTCCAGCTATAAGTACTGGATTGCTGAATTTTTCATCTTTTAGGCTTCTGAGCCTTAAAAGGATTAGCTATATGAAGTACTGAAAGATAGATGTGTGTTGTGTTATCTGAATTAATGGAGACAATGGCAGGACTAAAGATCTTTTTGTCACTGGTCTTTAGTAACATTAAATGACTATTTCTTGAGTTTCCAAAAAGTGTAATTGAGTTACTTCAACCACACCATTTTAAATTTTGGTATCAATTTTACTTGGTTTTACCAAATAGGCTATGATTTGGTGGCTGTCTGGATAAAATATTTATAATTTTATATACACAGGAATCCACAAGTGTTTTATTATTTTATTCATTGTATTTATTATTTTCCTCATTTCCTCTCCTTTTCTCCTGCCTGTCACCACTGCCTCTATTCTGGTGTTCCTCCCCTCCCTCATCTCTCTTGGACCCTCCCTCCTGACCCTTTTCTGGCTGTTTCTCTTCTATAATTGACTTAAAAGTACAGGTCCTATGCTAACTTATAAATGAATAACATTGACATTACCTTAATATAATGAAACATCTGAATTAAAAAGTCATTCCTGGAATCTTCAAGAATAAGAGTGCACCCCATGTTAGAAGTAGTGTTGTGAAGGTCAAAAATAATGTCATAGGAATCTTCGCTATCTTTTGGACCAAATAAATGATTTATTTCTTGAGCCCTTCTCACTTCATATGGCAAATCCTCTGACATTTTTTTGCTGTTATTAGCAGAAAGAAAAAGATTAACAACATCTGTAGCTAAGATAACATAAATATACAATAAGAACACAATGTATAAGGAATCAGTTGCCAAACCTTTAATATGAAAAATCTGTGAGGAAAGTGGAAACTTATTTGAAAACTTTATAGATGAGAAATTACATTTTTTCTCCATTTGATTCCATGTAATGTTGCTTTGGCATGCTCACAAATAAGAGTTCATTTATGTGGCTGGTCACAAGAAGGACATTTCAAACAGAATTTACCATTTGACTTCAACCCAGAACAGAATTTATCCATTAATTTAATCAACAGTTTCTTAATAGTACACGTACTGGGTTATTATGGGACTAAACAATCAAATGCACCTATTTTATTTTCCACTATAGCTAGTTCTAGTGCACAAAAATAGTCAAACTTAGATGCTCACATCATCTAATTAGGGATCCTTAATGGACATCCAGGAACCACTAGTGGCCCAGGGACAAGCTTTACAGACAAGAGACTGTAAATGCTGTGAAAATGCAACATTTTCCAGGTATATGCATATATGTACTTATCTGCGATAAGGATTTATAGTTTTTATTGAATTCTCAAATGAGTCTCTACCTGCCCCCTCTTCCCCTCCCACAACGATTAGGATACATTTTTTCTTAGTGTACATGATGATGGTTTAAATTTATTTTTCCTCATTATACCATTCAACCACATTTCTCCATAATTCTATCTATTTCTATCCACTGACTCTTTTCGTTGATATCTTCAAGGGACTCACAGTTTGCACCTGGGTAATTCCTGTCTGGAACGCAATCAAGAAAGTGGAACAGCCTTTTTTCGACTATGAAGCAAAAACCATGAGGACAAAAGCTGCCTGCTAAGGATGATGCAGCGGGAAGATGGAAGGAGCCTGTGGCACTGATCGTATCATTGAGCCACTGCACAGCCCTGGACTGCCTACTTCTGGACTTACTATTCGTGACAAAGAAAACCTTATTTGTTTGAAAACCTTATTTGTTTCAGCCACTGTTTTCAGGTTGCTATTATATGCAACCAAACATAGTTACTAATGGATATATATGCATTTAAAAATTTAATTCATGAAACAACTCCATGAGTCTCCCCCCAACAACTGATTTGCTTCTGACTCTCCCCTATGTGAGCAAATAGCACCACCAGCCAGCCAGTTGCTCAGAGTCAAGGTTTGAAATCTTGAAAGATAATGGACACTTTGAGTTCTCAGGCCTGGAGTCCAGGTCCCATAGGAAGAGTCCCAAGGAAGAAGCTGAAAGAATAGGCAGGGGCAAGATCCTAAAGGACACGTCAACTATACTAAGTTACTTCAATCTGGATGGAGATTTTTGAAGAATTTTCAGCAGAGGAGAGACATGATAAGATTTTTCATGTTAGGAGGAGCCCTATGGCTGCTACCATACAGAGAGTTGATGGCAGGAAGGATTGGAGTAAGGCCGGATGCAGAAAGATTCTTTAGGAAGGTACTCTGTCCACAGAAGAAATAAACCAAGAAGAAATAAGGTAGTGAAAATGGAGAGGAAGATTGGATTTGCAACATACTTGCAATTATTCAAGTATTGAATAATTGAGAAGACTTAGTGACCTACTATACATGGGGGATGAGGAACCAGGAAGGTTCTAAGATGATATCCATAAGGAATGTGGTGGGTCATGGTGACATCACTGAGATAAGGCATAAGGGAAAAGGCGCAAATTTGGGAGAGGGAGGATGGGAGAAGGTAACTAATTTATCTTTCTCATAAGTTTCCATAACTACCCTGAGAGAGAACTGTCTAGCCTCTGAACAGTGTTAAATGTAAGAAATAGAAAGTGAATTTAATGTAAAATATCACTCTCATTGAAATGTATGCTATTGAGTGGTCATAATGGACCATTTCAGTCCATTTCAGAGCTGGTTCGGAAGTTAACATGCCAACTAAAAGAGTTATTCTTCAACAAATTCTTACTTGTAATATGAGTTAGTTAATAGTTGTTTTAGGTGAATAGATAAACCTTAATTGTGTCGACATAACCTCAGTCATGAAGGTAAAGCATTTCCGAAACTAAAATTTATGCTAGTAAAAATATGATTTGATACACAGAGCATGACAAATGTGTAATTGCCCTGAAAAACATTCATTCCATAAAGTGAGGCATATTTGTACTAAAAGTAATAATCATCTTTTGGTTTGTGGTGAGACTGAATTTATGTAACTCTCTAAACTCAAATTAGCGTTTATTAGAAAATGAGTCCATAAAGCAGTGCTGCTTTAGTTGTCCCTGTCCACATCTTATATCCTAGCTAGTAGTCTGCCAGCTCCTTTGTACTCCCACAGTATCTGGCACGCTGCCCCGAGAAGAGTAGGTGTTTAATAATATTTTTAGGTAAATGAAAGAAAGAAGCAATAAAAAGCAAATACTTAGAGGTCTATATATCTACATGCTATAATGATATAAACAAAGGCAAAAATAATTAATAAGAATATACCTAGAGTGTTACAATTGTATACATTGTATACTATGTATTACAAATCAGCTGTAATTTAAATTCAGAAAATTCAGGTTAAGTGCCTTTACTTCTCATTGTTCCCATCTACAGTAACCCACCACTGAAGGTAAGTATATCTACTCCTGAGATCACAAGGTGGTCTGATGTTTTCTGATGACAAGTGTTTATTTACTCTTTCATTACACGAATACTAACTGAAACATCACACTTTTCATAACTAGAACTTTTTGCACTACCATAAACATAGTTGCATAAAAACATAGTAATGAATCATCTAGAAAGCCAACGATTATGTACACAAGCCAAACAGTAATTTAATGCAAAAGATGATTAAATCTGTTTCTTTAAAGATATGATTTAAAAATAAAAACCTTTGTTATTTATTGCCTCAGTCTGTATAGAATGCGTTTCAAAAGAACAGTTAAGAGCAGTCTGTTACTTAAAAATGTTAAAGAGCATGTGAATGCCTAGTTTAGATAACTGTGTAATTCATAATGGAGTATGATTAAAAGTGAAAGTGATCTGATTCACAATAACGACTACATGTATGGACATGAATATCATATGCATATACATACACGTGTTCTCTCACACACATACCACTTTTCATAAACACAAACACACGCAACACAAAATATAGTCTTACCCAAGATTTTCAAGGTCAAAAACTCGATTCAGGTCACAGTCAATATATCTGGTACACTTCTTCACTGCCCTTGGATTGGTAATAAATGGCTTTACCTCCAGCCCTGTTCGCTGAATCTCAGCGCCATTCTCTAGCCAGTGCTTAACTAGAAATATTCCTGTTAGCTCATTCCCATGAGTTCCTCCAAAGATAGCAACCTTTTTTATAGGATCTTCAGTAACGTGACAAGAAGTCATTTTATCAAGTAGTTTTATCTGATTTCTGCAATCCAGAAGAGAGGAGGTTAAAGAAAACGTAATTTTCTAAGAAAGTTTAGAAATTTAAATCAAAATGAAACTTTAACCAAAGTGCAAAGTACAGAGTTCTCTTGAGTGGAGTATAATTTAATTTTCTGTTACAGTTTCTGAGCCCTGTTTATTATTGGGACACTCCTTTCTTTAGCCCTGCCCTTTACCATATTTGGATTAAAATATGCAGAGATCAACTACAGATCCAGTTGTTTACTTTAACTTCTGACTCCCTCAAATGGTCAGTAGATCTAAATGCAATAATAAATTAGCATCTCATACTAATACAAAAATTCTGTTTTCCCTTCAGCTGGAATGTCATCTAATGGTGCTTTCATGACTATTTGTAATAATAAAAATAGTTTATACTTTTCTAACGCTCAAAAATATAAAAAATAAAGAAGTGGTCCATCACATGCACATTATTATTCAATATTTGTATTTCTACTTGCATTTAAAATCATTCTTTCTCTGAAATAAATTCAGGCACATTTCGTCATCTGAGGGCATTTGAATCTCATCTCTACAAACAGCCAAAGGCAGATTCTGAGAGACCTCCTCTGGAACCAGCATCCTTTCTTTCAGAATGTTTTTTCATAGTCAGAAACACAAGAACCAAATCAATGATCACTGGGACTTAAAAAGCTACTTTGAACATGCTTTAATTTCTTTCTCATGAAGTTTTTGGTAATTCTGTGTCAAATTTCTTAGGAATCTTCCTTACTTTTTGCCTCAATACTAAAGGAAAAGCAACTGTTAGTAATTTTCAAGTCTTTGTAATGCCTGAAAATGTCTTGGGGTATGCTGTATATACTAACGAGATTATATGAGTTTATATAGACACAGCCTAATTTACTGGCAGCAGGGACTCTCCACTGGAATGTGTTACTCAAGAGGGGGTCTTATTAGGGAAAACTATCCAGAACACTAAGATGATTACATTCCTTTGGAGAAATGACTCTGAGCCAAATCTGATTTGATTTCATGCTCAATCATCCAGAAAGTCAAACATGTTCAAATACTGAAAATACTATGTACTAGTAATGCCAGATTGTTTGATAGGGGCACAACAAAATTACGTGACAGGCTCAGGGTAGTTTAATTTATAATGTTTTCTATATGTTACTTCCCTTGATCCATATATCCACTTTACAAGATAGGGTGGGTTAGGTATTGACATCCACGTTGCAGGGGTAAATGAAAGAGATGTTAAGTAACTTGGTTAAGGTTCCTCAACTACCAGGAGAAACCCAGGCCTGGGACCTGGTTTTCTGATTCTAAGTCCAGTGTTTCCCACAGAACAGTAGGGTGCTCACTGTTATTTTTCGCATTCCCCAAAGTTTTAATTCTGCTCTTTTGGAATTCATATAAACAGTCCCTACAGTGTGCTCAGGAGACAAACAAGCACACAAAATACATGATGTATTGAAATATAAAATGTGAATGCTTCATAATATTTAATAAACCAATTCCTATGTTCTTCCTGGAAGAGACTATAATGCAGAGATAGAGAAAGCAAAATAATAAAACTTAAATTTAAACATTAAAATTATTGTTCTAATCTGAGAAAAAGCCCCTGTAGGTTTTGATTTTCTACTCACATCAATGTACATTGAACACCTCAGTGGAGAGAGGCTGAAAACAAGCATAAATGTAACAGATGATAGTCATAGTGTTTAGTTACTTTGGTTTTAAGAACAGTAACTATGGTGAATTATTAACACTTCGTTATGTTTTGTTTCCTTTATGCTGATTTGTGGTTAGTTTTGTCCTTTGCCCTAGTCTCTCTAGAAATGCTGCTTCAGTTATTTGCTCGGAGCTGGCACAAATGACTTGCATTTTGAGGCTTGTTTTATGGAATTTTAACAGATCAGCACTTTGAAGCACATTTAACATTCATAAACAAAGTTTCCCTTACATGTCAAAATGAGTAACTTTCTGATAGTTAATGAATTGCAGTAATTCTGTCCCATACTTACCTTGTTTATTGTGTACAGAGTTTTTCTTCTGCGGAAAGCTTTATTAGAAAAAAAGGAGAGTATTTCCTTAAAACTAGAGCAACAGAGGCTTTTCATACTCTTATACCAAGTTAACTTCCGAAAGATTTTTAACTCCCTGTTTCCCAAAGCACACTAAATTTTTGAGCCCTACAAAAACTACAAATATATATTATTCTGGTTCTTTTTTGAGACTTTAGAGACCTGATGGTATACAACCCTTTTTAGTTGTCACTATCTCACTATTGGTTGAATATTCAATGTGTGGAAGTACTTAAACGAATAAGCCTAGGTAATTCCAGCACTACAAATGTTTTGTGGGGATGGTGGTGCCTGATTTATTAGCAAAATAATGTAGTTTAAAACAAAAAGAGGGTAGGGGTCAGCCCAGTGGCATAGTGGTTAAGTTCGCGTGCTCTGCTTTGGCAGCCTGGGGTTCGCAGGTTCGAATCCCGGGCTTGGACATACGCGCTGCTTATCAAGCCATGCTGTGGTGGCGTCCCATATAAAGTAGAGGAAGATGGGCATGGACGTTGGCCCAGGGCCGATCTTCCTCAGCAAAAAGAGGAGGATTGGCAACAGATGTTAGCTCAGGGCTGATCTTCCTCACACACACAAAAAAAACAAAAAAAACAAAAGGAGGGTAAATTTTTCATAGTCATGGCTGTCCAGTAGATTGATGCCAGAAATTTTGTGGGAGACAAATTTAAGGTGGAGTTGTTTTCAAAATAGTATGATTGGGGGATAAGGAGGGTCTTCTCTCCAATATTACACACAAGGTGTCTCATACATAATGTGGTTGTCCCACAGTCGTGGAATCAAATTACTCTCTAATTTTCTCTTTCTCCTGTGGCCCTATTGTTGTCACCCACCCTCACCAACTTTCCAGGTGGAAATAAATAAATGACAACCAGAGGGAGATAAGGATAGAATGAATAAGTTTATAAACTGCTCGCAAAGATTCCACATTGCTCATGTCTGCATTCCTTACAAATGTAGCACAGGATGTTGCTCATACTGGGTTTAAAGTTTTTTTTTTTTTTTTTAAGGAGAAATCTACTTTTTAGGGGTAGGTGGGTGTTGTATATGTGTGTATGTACGTATGTATATATATATCAGGTCAAAATCTGTTTCTCTGAAGCTTTTACCCATTTTTAAAAAAAATCTCCTCTCTGGGATCATGATGAATAACAAGTCTTTTCAGACATTTTATTGTTTGAAGTCTTTTCTTTTCCAACTTAAATGATGACCCTATTCCTTCAAACTTACTCCTTAGTTTGACATTCAAAGTCTCCTATTATCTGGTCTCAACCTACCTCTAATACCCTCTCCCAACCACTCTCCTTAATTGACCCAATCTTCAAAGAAACTACTACTATGTCTCAGGGTCTCATAGTCCTAGGCCTTTACTAAAACCTTCCCTGTATCTCTGGGCCCTCTGCACCTCTTCCCTTCACCGACCCCCATCTTCAAATGGTCAGAAAACATGGCAACAACAAAACACAATCTTAGAACCCAGACAGAACTGGAATTACTAATCCTGGCCTATAGGAACTACTCAATACATGCCAGCTACTGTTATTAAATAAGGGCCAACATTTATTGAGCACTTACTGTGTGCCAGGACTGTTCACGTTCTCTTTTGATACTTTGAGAGCGATTATGTAAATGCCATATCACTATTTTACTGAGGAGGTAAAGGTGGGTCTAGCGGGGGTAAACAACCTGCCTGAGATGCAAGGGCTAGGAAGCTGCGGTCCAGGGGCCCGAGGGCTCAGGTCGCGGCCCCATTCCTGAGGGGCGCTGTCCTCTCCCTCCTGAGGTGGCAGCACCGGCCTGCCTTACTGATCTCTCCTCCCCGCAGGGCTGTCATCGCAACCCGGGCCTCGGCTCTGCCACCAGCCTCCTGGAGGCGCCAATTCCCTGACTGACCGCAGAAACTCAGCCAGAGCAAGCAAGACCCTACGACCTGGTTTTGAGGCCGGCGGCCTTTGAGTCGTTCTCTTCTCGGCGGGCTCTGGGGCGCCACCAGCCTCTTACAAACTGATGTCGAGAACCTAAGAAGTGACCGCGGGTGTGGGGACGGGGGTGGGCGACCAGCCCCGAGCATGGCTTTCTGACGAAGCTGGGGCAGAGGCCGGCTGGGCAAGAGACCTGCCACGGCCTCACCGGTGATGAGAACAGTCTTGTGCCTCTCTGGGCAAAACTCTAAGGAGGTAGGGCCATCCCTGCGCGGCGTAGCTCCCAGCGTGAGAACGCAAGGCGAGGCGCGTTAACGTCAGCGCTCCTGGGAGAGCGGCCCAGAACCCAAGGCGGTGGCCCCTGCGCTTGCGCGGCCGGCCGCTGTGTCCAGGCGCGCATGCGCACGCTCGACTTCCCGCGCTTTTTCGGAGGTGGGAAGGGGGCGGTGGCTGACTGGGCTGTCTCCGCGACGACGGTTGAGCGAGTCGAGGGAAACTGAAGGTTAAAGTTGCGTGTCCTCTTGGCCGGAGGGCCAAGAAGGGAAAGTCTGTGGTGTCCTTACTTAAAAACTGCCCCCAGTCTCCAGGTCAAGAGGGATGGTTTGAAGAGAACGTGAGCTCTGGCTGGAGCTCATCCCCCACTCCAGCGAGGAGGCCCCAAATCGGCCTCCTGGCCTCGGTCTGAGACAGCGGTCTCTGGGGGCGGCTGAGTGCGGACTGAGCAAACTTGTGTACGTCGACGCTGCCAACCTCATTAATGCCATTTGAGCCCAGTTGGAAGCTGGGGTGGGGACAGCTCAGAGTCGCGGCCCCCCGGGCCAGGGGGCCGGGGGAGGATGTTTATTTTGTTTGTGTGATACTCAGAAACGGAAGAGCCGTTGTAAGCCCGCTCTGGGTTTAGGAAGTGAGTTGCGTTGCTATTTCTGTGCTGAGATAAAGTTGCATAGCCTCTGTTTCGGTTCCTAGAGTGGCATCAAGAGTATTTTCCAAAGGGCCTGCTGCGTCCAGCTTCAAGCCCGAGCTATGGAAACAAAGCAGAGGCAGCCCCTGCCATCATGTTTCCCAAGTTTTATTCCGCAGACGATATTTGGAAACTAATATTTACCTCAGTATGATTTGCGTTGTTACTTTAGTTGTGTTCATGTCTGTCTCCCTCACTGAGTAGTGAACTTGGGAGCAGAAATTATCTTATCAGATTTGTATCTTGCGTTTTCATGCAGTAGGTGTTTGTCGAATTAAATTAGAATTAAAATATGTTAGGAGGCTAAACGTGGAAAGATCTGCAACAGAATTTCTGTTGTAAAATAAAAAACAATGAAAAAAAACTTGTTTCACATGTTGAATTTATAGCAACAGGGGTGGAAACTTGTTACGATTATTCTGGATGTTAAGTGAGGCCTTCATCTTTGGTATCATACAATCCAGAGACCTCAAATGAATGGCCAAGGCAGATGATCTGCACAGTGTTTTAAAAGTGAGATGGTCGGCAGGCCCGGTGGCGCAAGCGGTTATGTGCGCGCGCTCTGCTGCACGGCCGGGTTTCGCAGGTTCGGATCCTGGGCATGCGCAGACGTGCCGCTTGTCAAGCCATGCTGTGGCAGCGTCCCATATAAAATGGAGGAAGATGGGCACTGATGATAGCCCAGGGCCAGTCTTCCTCAGCAAAAAGAGGAGGATTGGCGGATGTTAGCTCAGGGCTGATCTTCCTCACACACACAAAAAAATAAAATGAGATGCAGAGCATGTTCCCACGCGGCCAGTTCAGTTACACATTTCCTCCCTGGCCTTGTAAGCGTATAGGTTTGCCAACGTTGTAGTCCGCTTCCCTCTTCGTAGATCTGGTTCAGAATTATTCTCGATGTGGGTCCTTGATTCTGAAATAAATTACAAAGACTGTGTGAAAATCCACGTGTGTTTAGGAAGCAGAGTGATAGCCACCCTAGTCCTAACTTTGAACAGAGTTGGAAAGAGTTGGAAAAATGGGTTATGTTGTAAATTTTTACTCAGAGAGCAAAGGACTCCACAAAGTGTTTCCATTATCAGGTTTTAAACCATGATTGCGGTAGTTACTAGGCTAGGAATTTGATTTTGTTGTTGATACAATATGAGTCACAAATTTCTTTCTTTGAAGGTTTAGTCAAACAACTGCATGCTGTAAATTTGGAGTGCTAAAGAAAAAGTTATAGTCTTTGGTATTGAAGGAAATGAAGAGAAACCTAAATGAAAATTCAACTCGAAGTACAGCAGGTATGGAACAACTTTTAAATTTTTCTACATTTTGTAGATACTATGTAAAGCTTGTACAGTTTATAGATGGAATATTTTGGAAGGATCTTTTGAGAAGATTTAACTTATAGTCTGGCCTCTTTACTTTTTAGGTTCAAGGAAATAAAATACTTAAGGCAAAACATTTAGTGGCACAGGTGAGAGTAAAATCAGACTTTCCTGGATTTACTCTAGTGTTCTTTCGACAAACCCTGTGTGCTTGAGTTGTTTTGTGCTTTTAAGCTGAAAACAAAGAAATAGATTGATTTTTATTTGTACTTGTGACTTATTTAAAATATTTCCAGAAGCACTTCTGTCTCCCTAACAGCTTCCCCTGACATTTCCCCTGCTTTCCCAATTTGTTAGTTTAAGAACAGAGAACAAGAATAAGAGAACCAAGGAAATGATGATAATGACTATGAAGATAATAATAGCTATCATTTATGGTGGATGTACTGTATTCTAGACATTTAATTATATGTATTAATTTATTTAATCCTTACACCAACCCCCTGAGATAGGTATTATTACAGTCGTGTGGCTTAATGACGGGGGTACGTTCTGAGAAATGCGTTGTTAGGCGATTTTGTCATCATGCGAACATCATAGAGTGTACTTACACAAACCTAGGTGATCTAGCCTACTACACACCTAGGCTATGTGGGACTAATCTCATGGGACCACCGTTGTATATGTGGTCGATTGTTGACCAAAACGTCATTATGCAGCGCATGACTGTATTATCATTCGTGTTTTCCAGATGAGAAACTATGACACAAAGAGGTTAAAACAGTAACTTATTAAGTGGCAGAACCAGGATTTGGACCTAGGAATCTGGCTCTAGAGTCCATGCTCTTAATTACTATGTTATCCTGCCTCTCAGTATATGTCATATTGGCACAATGCGTTTAAGGAAATTGCCCAAGTTTATACTCTGAGGTTGTAATTCAAACCTACTTTGAAGTTGTAATTAAGACCCAGGCAGTCTGCCTCCAGAGCCCACATCATTTTCCTAGCTTTTCATCAGATAGTTATCACCAAGTCTGTATTTCTCCCATAGTACAAGTGTTGATGGACTAGCTAGAGTATGGTATAGTGGCAAGACATCTGAACTGAGATTTAGGAAGCTTGGGTTACGTCTGGATTCTTCCACTGTGGCAATGTGCAAGGTTTTTGGAGCTCTTTTTCTTCTGAGATCCCTTCTAGTGTTAGTGTTTATAGATTCATACTTTTGGTTTGACTTGAGACCCCAGGTCTCCCATCTGGAGGGTTTGGAGGTAGTATTTATTCTCATTTAGATTGGATGTTATCACACTAAGGCATTCTCAAAATGATCTACAGAAAATATGCATTACAGACATCAGGAGTACTTGTTAAAATTGCAGAGTTTTGGCTTTTAAACCAAATATATTGAAATAAAATCTATGTGAGTGGGGTCTAGGAACCAGCATGTTGAGCACAATTCCAGATAAATTTAGTCAAACTAAGGTTTGAAAACCATGGCCTTAAAGGGTGTGCTACCATAGTCCAAAGAGTGGGGTTTTGGAAAGCATGGGTCAAAGTTTGGTTCTCTCTTACCTCTATTGTACTTGAAGGGTCCCCTCCAGTTGATAAGGTAACAGGCAAGCACAGGAGGGAAATAAGGAAAACAAAAAGTGGATTTGGAAAGAGTTGGGAGATGAGGGAGAAGATGGGAATTGCTTCTAAACAAGAGGAGTTAAGGCAATGTTAACATAGAACAAGAAAGGTGTTTTTAGAGAGACAAATGAGGCTATCCAGGATCTTAAAAAGAATGTAACAATCAATCCAAAGATATAAAAATATATCTATAATAAATATAAAATTATCATATAGAAATAGACAAATTCAAGTAGTGTATTATTGTATACTGGTAATTGTTCTATAACGAGATCTGTTTGTACTATGTACTAATTTATTGGTGCATTCATTTTAGGCTGTTTGCCTGTACCATTGTTCAATCAGAAAAAGAGGAATAGACAGCCGTTAACTTCCAATCCACTTAAAAATGATCCAGGTATCAGTACTGCTTCTGACAGTTATGATTTCCCTCCTTTACCAACAGGTAAGAAAATAAGGTGAAAATTTTCAGAAAATAAAAACTAGGATTATAGAAAATTACCATTTCTATTTTATTATAATGGAAATGAAAGGTTTTTTTATTTTATTCTTTCCACTTTCCAAATATAGGGATTACTTGGCTCTTTCTGAACATTCCAGTACAGTAGTTTGAGTTTCCTTGTCTACAAGGGTGGCTTAGCATTTAAATGGAGTATCTTAGTTCTGGAGCCTTTGTTCTAATGAAGTAGTAACCTACATTGTAAAGACTTTTTTTTTTCTTCAAGGCACATGTGGACATTGTGACTTAGATATTTGGTGGTAAAGAATGGAGAGACTCAAGTTGCCTCAGGAATTGGGATAGGTGTGCATGGGAACACAGGGATAATGGAAAAAAATAGACCTTAGGAGGTAGAAGCCCAGGAATTTTTAGTGCTTGGCCTTAGTCTTTTTTCTCTTCTTGTAGCATTTTTGCCTTTCTTCGTTCATTGGCTCTTTACTCTCTCATCCAGTTGGCTTCTTATAGCTTCAACTAGCACATGAACTAACTTGCCCTTGCTGGGAGTTAACATAACCTTTTAGTTCTAGTTCTCAGAGTCCGTTGTCGACTGCCTTTTGGATCTCTTCATTCAAATTCTAAAGATAGAAATCCTCTGGTTCACCTCATATTTTTAAGCGAGGTCACCAGAACCCTGGTTTAGCTTTATAGTTAGGCCTCTCATTTCTGAAACAATTAGCTATGGTGGTGGGTGCTTAGAGGTCTTAATGTTTGCTGACTTTTTACTTCTTTCCAGAAGAAGAGATAGCCACTAGACGTTCTGAAATATACTTGGTTCATGCTGGTTATATACATTTACATTTTTGGGGGCACATTTAATAGGATGATATGCAACTAGAATTTTACAGTCTCTTTATAGATATCAATACTTGTTTTGTTAATTTCATCCAGCGTACCACCATAGAACTTAATCTACTTCTAAATCTATAATTATTTTGAGGAATTTGAAGTATGAATTTCATATGATTCCTATTTTTATGGCTAAAAAATAAAAAAGGCACATGGATTTGCATAAGTGGGCATTTACCTGGTCATCCTCCGCCATTTAAAAAATTCTCTACCAGGCCGGCCCCGTGGCTTCGCGGTTAAGTGCGCGTGCTCCGCTGCTGGCAGCCTGGGTTCGGATCCCGGGCCTGCACCGACGCACCACTTCTCCGGCCATGCTGAGGCCGCGTCCCACGTACAGCAACTAGAAGGATGTGCATCTATGACATACGACTATCTACTGGGGCTTTGGGGGAAAAAGAAATAAATAAAAAAAAATTAAAAAAAAATTTAAAAAATTCTCTACCATTTGAAATATTTTTATAAGTAGCGTGAATGTTAGCTTTGAAAAATGACAACAGTTTGAGCTGCTCCATAGGGAAATGTCCATCCTCCTGAAGTATTGAACTCTCCAAGCTCTGATTGGGATTACTATCTGTCAGAGATATAATAACATTCTTATATTGGCTAAGAGATAGGACTAGATCAGTGTTTTTCTAATTTTTGTCCTAGTCAGGTTGGGAAACAACCAATCTTTAAAAAAGAGAAATAGAAGAGAATAGAGTAGGAGAGAATAGAACATACCAGAGTGTATCACATATAGCAAGGATAAGAATTGATGGTGAAATTTTATGTTCTCTCTTCTCTCTCTCTCTCTCACACACACACACACACACACACACACACAGAGACACACACAGACACACATGGACACCATGTGTATATATGTTCTGGGTTATAATGTGTTTCTTGCTGTGGGTTGGGATCAAAAAAGTTTAAGAAACATTGATTACACTGAATTCATGTTATAAAGTACAAGGTACTGTACTAGGATTGATTGTGGAAAAGATACAAATTAAAGTATTACCTTTGCTTAGAATACAATGGGGAAGAAAGACATCTATAAAAATTAGTGACAGGCTGTGACAAATTCCACAACAAACTACTGTTGAAGAACAAGTCCATATCTTCAAGTTCTTTTCTTCTTCAAACTTGCAACTCCTCCAAATTAAATAAGTATGAAATAATTATTTTAAAAAGTGCTACCTATATTACTTTTATCTATGTTACTTTTATCTTTTGAGATTGGGCCTGGGACACTGTGAATCCAGAGTCGCCTCCTTCAACGAAGGCAATGAAGACAGGGTATGTGGAAAAATATACACCAATGAATGTGTGTGTTTGTTACTGACTGATGTTATTTTTCTATGTATATTTTACATTTCTCAATTTGGAAACAAACTATTAATATTTAATAAGACACGTTTCCTTGAAAGGCAAGCACCACATTCAGTTTCTCATCCCCTGAGAAGTCAAGATTTTGTGTCTAAGTCTATTCAATCAAATACTGAAAGAAGCAAGAGTGGTTGGAGGTGAGTCTACTTAAGATTTCTGTTTCTTTTCTATTCCTTCTTCTCCTTCCTCTCTCCTCCTCTCCTCCTTTCCCTCCTCCTTCATCTCTTCATCTCACAGAATTACATTTAGGAAATTTCTATACTTAATAACTATAGCGATATTAGCTACATTTTACAAAAGAAGTTAGGATGACATGATATATAAAACTTTGAAAATAGGTAAATTTAGCAGTGATTAGGTTTCCAAAGAATACTTCATGTTATAATGAAATTTCTGTCAATATTTATCAACCTGAATTTTTATCATTTTGCTATGAATCATTAATGGTCTAAGTGACAATAGTAACGAGTTGGGAATAACTGTATCTTAGTCTTGGATATATTCAGAGATAGAATGCTCAGTCTTACCCTAGTAAGACAGTCAGCTCCAAGGAAAATAGAATGGAATAAGAAAGAAAGATGGAGACAGAAATGCATATGCATCTGCAGTGGTAGGGGGTCAAGAAATGAAGAGGACCATCAAGGAAGATGGTGAGGGTACTTTTGGGTCATTACCATAAGGACCTAAGTTTAATGCCTAAATATTGTGAAAAAAATGAATAGATAGAGGACATGGATTATTTTTTAGGTTGGATTTTAGTATTCTTGGCTAAGTGGCAACTACTGAAGGAAATAATTTTGAGAACAAAGTGTTGGAGAAACACCACCAAACATATATATCAGTCATTGTTTAGTGCTTCCATATGTTATTTTAATGATCCTTACAACAACTCTTTGAAGTTAATATTACTCTCACTTTTATTAGATGAAGATATCATATTTTTCTAAAGGGGGGAAACTTTTAATAAAGTGGGTAATACATCAAAGTAATATTTTTATTTTAAAAAAATTAGTTTTGACTTTATTACTCATGCTAGTTTCCTCAGGACCAGTCAAATACTTTCTTCAAGACCAGGGCTTGAAACTAGGCCTTTTCAGTGGTTTGAGATGGTCATTGAAGGCATAGTGCCAGCTGCAGGTGCTAGGAGAATATCCATTCTGACAGGCACTAGAGAATTAGGTAACAGATTGTAATCTGGACAGGTAGCCAATATTGGATATTGCAACTTGAAATAATAGATGATCTATATCAGACAGTTGGAATATAACAGGAAATCCAGGAGGAGAAAACATTTGAAAACCCAAGTAAGCAGTTGGTAATCTGCTGAAGATCTTTTAACTGGTTCTATGCTTAGGTTTAGAATCTAGGCCTTAACTTCACATCCATCTGGCTCCAAGAACAGCCTGTCCTTGAGAAGGATCTGAGGTAGACACTGCTCCCTGCCCTGTTCAGAAGCCATGACGACTTAGGCTTCATGGTCTGTTTGGGATGTTGAGGACCTGGCTTAGCTGGATTGGCTGCTGAAGCAGCATCTGTGTGTGGGCACACCCAGCAAGATCAAAGGAATGTAGTTCTCCCAGGGCTGGTCTCCAGGCTAGGAGCACCTCTTGAGCAAAATGTTGGAGGAAGTTGCAGATGTGCTGTTACTAATAGGGAGTTGTGAAGCTGAAAGAAAGTTTCCTAAACTGTGAATAATAAAAGTAATTTCCATGGCCATGAGAAAGGAATGACAAAATTTCTATTCTCTCAACTGAAAACAAAACTACTGTCGTGTGAAGAGGTGATCAGTGTAGGGAAAAAGTATTATAGAGGTGTATCAGGCAGTTAATTAATAATAATCCTAATAATTTTTTCATGGATATTGTGATATTTGTGGTATTTATCAATTTTTTAAATTTTGTAATTATTTGTTATTTCTTTTCTCATTATTTTCATACCTGATTTTGTACCTAATTTGGTTAAGAAGGCTCCTCAAATTATACAAGGTTCAGGCCTCATACAATCCAAATTTGTTCCTGGTCACTAGGGAACCTAGACCTTTTTCTGGATTATCTTCCCTAACAGGGGGTGGGTTGTATTGCTTGCCCTCTTGTGATATTTTCAGAGAAATTATTCAGAAATAAGAATTTGTGACTTGGGCTAGTTTTTCCCTGTGGAACTCTTAACTAGTCTGCTCAGAAATTATGCTTTTGGTTTTGCCCTCATTAACATCGTGTTCTGATCAGCTTATACAACTCACTTAGATTAATGTAGCTAGTAAAAGGCTGCAGCAGATTCATAAGTAGGGCTTTTAAGCTACACACTAAAAGTACAAAATTTCTAATCAAATAGCCATCTACCTCGCCTATATTTATTCTCCTTGTGATTTAAAATTACCGACAAGCCGTAGTTTAACTTCTTAAAATTTTACTTTGTAGAAAATTTTAAAATAAATGTATAAAGAAGTATGCAAAAGTCCTCAAAATTTTACCACTCGGAGACAACCACTGTCATATGAAGGCTTGTATAGTTTAAAAATATACTTTATAGCGTTGGACTCTGAGTTGGGAGACTAGAGTTCTTTGGGTTCTGGATTGTCAGTAACTTGCTATGTGACTTTGGGCAAGTTACTTCCTCCCTAAGGCTCCGTTTCCTCACCTGAAAAGAGAGGTATAATATATTGTAGGGTTGTTGTGATGATGTATTTGGAATTTCTAACTAGTTGGTAGTTACAAAGTAGTTTATAAACCACAGATTACCATGTAAATGCAAATTTTCATTATTAATTTTATTTTAATTAAGAAAAGTATATAGAAACAAAAACTAATACTAATTAATTATTAATAATTAATAATTTTTTATACTAATTAAAACTATTACAGCTACAGAGATGGCAACAAAAATACCAGCTTGAAAACTTGGGATAGAAATGATTTTAAGCCTCAATGCAGAAGAACAAACCTAGTGGCAAATGATGGCATAAATTCTTGTCCAGTGAGTTTGGGCACTCAACAACAGAAACAATTAAGAATATCTGAACCTCCTAACTTGTCTCACCACAGAGAAACTGAAATACTCAGACAAACACGTTCATCAGAAAAATCTGGCTCCACAATGAGAGGTCTAGACAAAAACAATGCATTACAGGCATTTAAGCCAAATTTTCAACAAAATCAATTTAAGAAAAAAATGTTGGATGATATTCCAGAAGAAAACACTCTCAAGGTAAACTTTTAAATATGAATTATTTACATTTTTTATATTTACATTTAAAAATATGAGATAAATAAGTATTTAGAAAGTTACAGAGGTAAGAGCATTTCAAATCAATTCCATGGCATGCATTACTTGATTAGCACAAATATCCAGTTCCATTGGAGTAGATGAATGTCAATTTCCAAAATATTTTCTTGTAGGTTGTAAATGGCTGTTCCTTTCCATAGTTGCCTTAGAGTGTCTTACTAGGCTCTGAATTTCACTGTTTACTAATCATTGAGATGATGACAGTTAATCCATTGCTTGCAGAAATTCTCCAAGCTCTTTGTACGTCAGTCTAAATTTTTTTTTTTTTTTTGCGAGGAGGACTAGCCCTGAGCTAACATCTGATGCCAATCCTCCCCTTTTTTCTTGAGGAAGAGTGGCCCTGAGCTAACGTCTGTGCCCATCTTCCTCTACTTTATATGGGACGCCGCCACAGCATGGCTTACCAAGCGGTGCGTTGGTGCGCGCCTGGGATCCGAACTGCAAACCCCGGGCCGCCAAAGCGGAGCGCGGGCACTTAACCACTTGCGCCACCAGGCCGGCCCCCAGTCTAAATTTTTTACAACCGGGGTCAGTAAACTTTATCTGTAAAGGGCCAGATGGTAAATATTTTTGGCTTTATGGGCCGTATTGTCTCTCTTGCAACTACTCAACTATACCACTCAACTCTGCTGTTATAGGTTGAAAGCAGCCATAGATAATACATAAATGAATGGATATGGCTGTATTCCAATAAAAGTTTATAAAAACAGATAGCAGGTTAGATTTGGACCACAGGCTGTAGTTTGCTGACCTCTGCTCTATAATCTGTTGTTTTTTTTCCATTTCCAGCCTCATATTCCATATTCCACTAGTTCTCCAATGCACTAGCTGTTTCAGACTCTTCACAATTCTCTAAACGTGATATACGCTCTAACTCTGCTTTGGTTGGTATTTTTCCCTATACCTGTACCTCAGCCTTACTTCTTCTCTCCACTTCTCCCTCTAATTGTTCTTTGTAAATGTCTTTTATATATTATGTGTACTGGGTGTTCTCTACCTTCCCTCCCTTGCCCCCTGGCCCAATAGATTCTTTACCCTCTGCCCTTCTCTGTGTTCCAAAAGGTTGAATGGTCCTAGATAGTGCATCATTCTGGGATCCCTTAGCTGGCTTCTGTTAGGTGTCAGCCAGTGAGAGTCGCTGGCAGGAGATCAAAGGGTGGGGAGAGAAGTTGGGTTTTCCCATTCCCTCCCTGCTTAAATATTGTGTCTCAGGCAGTAGCTGTGTCCCTGCAAGCTATAGCATCCATGAGTCCAGCTTTCACAGGCTTGGTAATTTTATTCCCTCCCCTTGTCTTTTCATCCTTGGAGTGGTAGACGTTTCTTGCTGTCATTAGTCTTTGAGTGCTTAAGCACCCTGTGTTTGTTTGCCCATACACCTGTAAGCAGTCTTTTCAATAAGCCATCTGGGGTAAATTCGTTTTATTTTGTGCTGGAAATCTGACTAATAGAGCATGTTTCACAGTGGTTCTCAACCTTATGTTTCCTTGTACACAAGATGATATGATATAGTCACCTTAGCAGCAGTGGCAAGGGCTGCTCATTGACGACTATGGCAGTAGTCCTCAATGAGAGGCATTCATATTTTAGTTGAGGGGGAGGAGGAGGAAAGGTGGCTGTAGTCAGAAAAAAATGTCCCATCAAGTGTTCTTTCATATGCCCCTGCCCTCACAAAGGAAAGTGCCCCCTGCCCCGAAAATTAGTATTTTGGCACACTGTCTTCATAGTTGATCTTTAAAAATGCCAACACATTCCCATCTCAGGGCCTTTACATTTGCTGTTCCCTTGGTACTCATTCAACAACCCATTTAAAATAATAATCCCTGTCTCTCTTTATCCTTTTACCCTTTTTTTTCTTTTTTTTTGGTGAGGAAGATCAGCCCTGAGCTAACATCCGTGCTAATCCTCCTCTTTCTGCTGAGGAAGACTGGCCCTGGGCTAACATCTGTGCCCATCTTCCTCCACTTTATATGGGATGCCACCACAGCATGGCCTGAGAAGCGGTGCGTCGGTGCGCACCCAGGATCTGAACCTGGGCCGCTAGCAGCAGAGCACGTGCACCTAACCACTACGCCACGGGCCCGGCCCCCCTGTTGTTTTTGTTTTTTATGCATAGGATGTATCAATTCCTGAAATTCTATTGTATATTTATTTGTTTATTTTCTGAATCTCTCATTAGATTGCAAAATCTATGAGGGTAGACATCTCTGTTTTGTTTGCTATTGTTTCCTCATTAGCTGTGTTTGGCACGTAGTAGTTGCCAGTAAATACTTTTGGAATGAGTGAATGTATCTGGCTTCTCTCCTAGAGTGTGAGCACATTAGGGGAAGGAATTATATTTTACTCACCTGTGTTTATCACAGACTTGGCATATGATACTTTAAAAATATTCAGCAAATGAACAAATGAATGAATGAATGATTGCCCATATAATAATTTTCTTCGTGATTGTCTCCAATTGCATCCTAATTTCTCCTCCTATAAAGTGCTAATGCTGCCTTTAATTTAGGGGAGTAACGGTACTAAAATTTTCAATAGTTCTTTTTACATATTTTACACATTTGCCTATTATAAAGACCTAGAATATTTACATAGAAAGTAAAAGAGTATGATGAAAAAAAATGAAAGATTTTTCTAATGTTGTTTTTTTTTTTTTTTTGCAAAAGGAAGCCTCATTGTATCAGTTAAAGCTTAAGGAAAAAGATAATTCTTTAAGAATTATATCTGCAGTTATTGAAAGCATGAAGTACTGGCATGAACATGCACAGAAAACTGTACTTCTTTTTGAAATATTGGGTGGGTATAATACTTCAAAAATACTATAGTAATACTATTTGGACAATATTTTTGAATGTCAATAGGAATACGTAGGGGAGATTAAAGAAAAATAAAATTTTGCAAAAGGAGATTATGGTTTATTAGGATTTTCTTCAGGTCCTGGATCTGTTATTGATTTGTGTGACTTAACCTGTATTTGGTTATTTATGGTAGTATTCTTCTGATTTGTAATGTTAAAACTGGAAAGATTCTTACAAGTATCTGTCTCACTCAAAACCTTTGAGGTAGGTGAGGAAATGGGGCAAATAATTAAAATAGATTCAACTAAAATCACAAAGCTAGTTAGTAGCAGAAATGGATCTAGAATCCAAATCTGGTTATTCTCAATCTACTGTTCTTTCTACTATATTATACTGAATCCAGTAGTAATTTTGTATATAGATTATATCATATTTTAAATACTCCAAAAGAACACTTGTAAAGAATCCCTTACTGATACCAATAAACACTCTACAGTTAATCTGTTTTCTAAATCAATATTTAAAAGGAGAGTTTTTTTGTTTTGTTTTGTGTTTTTGCTGAGGAAGATTAGCCCTGAGCTAACATCTGTGCCAGTCTTCCTCTACTTTATATGTGGAACGCTGTCACAGCGTGGCTGATGAGTGTTGTAAGTCCTTGCGTGGGATCCGAACCCGCGAACCTGGGCTGCTGAAGTAGAGCATGCCAAACTTAACCACTATGCCACGGGGCTAGCCCCAGAGGGAGAGTTTTGTAGAATGTTTCTGGATTTTGATTTTACCTAGAATGAAGAGATAAACCAGTAAGAAGTAGAGATTCAAAACCTATTTATCCATATTTTAAATAAGCATTTAATTTAATTTAAATTATGAAATATTCTAAACATACAGAAAAGTATAGAGAATATAATAAATATCCACATACCTGTATTATAGATATACTTGAAATTCCCATCCATTTTTCTTCTTCTCTAGAAATAATCACTGTGGTATCTTTCCTGTCCATGCTTTTATAATTTTACTGTATACATCAGATTTCATAAATGTATATATCTATATTTTTTTGTTTTAATTTTGCACCAATTATTTATTTATTTATTTTTAAAAAATTATTATTATTATTTTTTTAATTTTTTGTTTATTGCAGTAACATTGGTTTATAACATTGTATAAATTTCAGGTGTACATCATTATACTTCTATTTCTGCATAGATTACGTCATGGTCACCACCCAAATACTAATTACAACCCATCACCACACACATGTGCCGAATTATCCCTTTCACCCTCCTCCCTCCCCTCTTCCCCTCTGGTAACCACCAATCCAATCTCTGTCTCTATGTGTTTGTTTATTGTTGTTATTGTCTACTACTTAATGAAGGAAATCATACGGTATTTGACCTTCTCCCTCTGACTTATTTCACTTTGCATAATACCCTCAATGTCCATCCGTTGGGAAAACTGGACAGCCACATGCAAAAAAATGAAAGTAGACCCTTACCTTACACCATACACAAAAATTAACTCGAAATGGATTAAAGACTTGAATGTAAGACCTAAAACTATGAAACTTCTAGAAGAAAACATAGGCAGTACGCTCTTCGACATCAGTCTCAGCAACATATTTTCAAGCACCGTGTCTGACCGGGCAAGAGAAACAATAGAAAAAATAAACAAATGGGACTACATCAAACTAAAAAGCTTCTGCACAGCAAAGGAAACCATCAACAAAACGAAAAGACAACCTAACAATTGGGAGAAGATATTTGCAAACCATACATCTGATAAGGGCTTAATCTCCAAAATATACAAAGAACTGATGCATCTCAACAACAAAAAAACTAACAACCCAATTAAAAAATGGGCAAAAGACCTGAACAGACAATTTATATATATTTTATTGCTCTATGTGTTTTAAAATATACAGCTTACATTTTCATCCAACATTATGTTTTTGAGATTTAGCCATCTTTCTGTCCTGTCACAGTGTTGGCTTCGTCTTGAGGCTCCAATTGTCTCTTCAGCAACTTCTGACTCATCTCTTTTGATATGAAGATGATTATCAGAATTCTCTATACCACACATCCTTATACATTCTTTGATAGTTTCTTCTGGTTGCTCTTTCCCCAAATCTAGCAAATAACCCATTGCATATCATCATTTCTGACTGGTAACAAGCCCATTGCTGAAACCCTGAACTCTGTAGCTAGGAAATGGGATATGCTGATTGGTTTAAGTCAGTCTCAGGTCACTCTGGGATCTGGGGGTGGGGACAAATCTCATCCAAATCATATGGCTCAGAATGGCATAGGAGAGGTTTCCTAAAGGAAAATCTAGGTATTATTAGGGGAAATGGAGGCTGACCTCAAAACAACAAATGTTTACTATCAGTATTCAATAGATGGTTATTAAAGGAATGAATAATGCTCTCATTTGATAATAATTTCTTGAGGTAAACACGAATTATTATTTACATATTTTAGATGAAACAAATTTGAAAGAGGTTAGTTTGCTCAATTTAGTAAGTTGAAGAACTGGGACTCGAATGCATGACTTCTGATTCTAATTCAATGTGTTTTTTTTTAATTAAACCATGATGCTTATTTGTTATATGTGTGTATTTTATTATTATAATGTGGTAGACTGGTCTGGGGATTTAACCACTCTGTAGAATGTATTCTAAGAAAAAGCTTCAAATGGCCAACTATTGTCAGTTGTATGAATTTTGGCATATAACTTGTTCCTAAGTTGAAGAGGGCCAGAAATTTTGTTTTCCTTAGTATAAAACAATTTCAAAAATATCTTTCCCTCTTGAAATGTATTCTTTATTATTGTATAAATAAAACTATGAGAGGTTGATGTGGGAATAGTTATTTAAATATCAACTTCTTTTTGTTAAATTTTATTTACATTTTACCAGCACTGATTTTTTTTCCTCCTATTTCGATCTTGTTTAGCTGTTCTCGATTCAGCCGTTACATCTGGCCCATATTATTCAAAGACTTTTCTTATGAGAGATGGGAAAAATACTCTGCCTTGTGTATTTTATGAAATAGTGAGTATTCATTTAACTATTCTTTGCAAAGCTTATGCCAACAAAACATACGCATGCAGGCTGTAATTCCATTGCAGTAGAAATTCTGTTAACGATTTAGTAGTACTTTCAATGTTTTGTCTGGTTTTAATTCTGATGTTAAAGTTGTTTATTTGTTCAACTAATATGGAGAGCCTACTGTGTGCCAGGCACTGTGCTAGATGCAAGGGATACAAAGTGGAATATAAGTGGGAAATGGCTCCTTCTCTCAAAGAGTTTATAGTCTCAGAAATATGATTACATACATGTTACACTGTAGTATGATAAATGATATGATAGAGGTATGTGCAGGGTGCTATAGAAGTAGATAGGAAGGATGGGGCAGATAAGGGAAAGATTTTTGAAGAATGTAGTGACCTATCTTATCTTAGATATCTAAGGACTAATAAATTAAGCCAAAGTGTGTTGAGGGAGGGGAAGAGGTGGGGAGGAATACATTCTAAGGTGAGAGAGCAGCATATGCAAATACATAAAGCTAAGAGAGAGCCTGGATTGCACAGGAAACTGCAAGTATTTATGTTACCAAAATGTAGAGTTAGTAAGTGATGGGGGTAAGGGTAGTGATTCTGAAGTTGGGGGAAGGCAAAGAGTAGATTGGGATATAGGGAAGAGGCTTGGTGACAAAGAAGGCTGGGAGTGACAGAGGAGGCTAGAGATCTTTTAAGACTTCCATACTTTGTAAGAGAGTTTGGTATGAATTCTGGAATTGGCCTTAATTTTGAAATAAGCCTTGGATTCCAGTTTTTACTCTACTCTTTACTAGCTTTATGACCTTGAGTAAGCTGCTTAAACTTCCCGAGCTTCAGTTTTTTATCTGTACAATGGGGAGACTAATTCCTACTTTGAAAGGTTGTTTTGGAGATTGGATGATAGAGTGTATAGTGCCTGCCACATAGTACATGATCAAGAAATAGTAATTGTTGGGCCGGCCCTGTGGCTTAGCGGTTAAGTGCGCGCGCTCTGCTACTGGTGGCCCGGGTTCGGATCCCGGGCGCTCACCAACGCACCGCTTCTCTGGCCATGCTGAGGCTGCGTCCCACATACAGCAACTAGAAGGACGTGCAGCTATGACATACAACTATCTACTGGGGCTTTGGGGGGAACAAAGGAGGAGGATTGGCAATAGATGTTAGCTCAGAGCCAGTCTTCCTCAGCAAAAAGAGGAGGATTAGCATGGATGTTATCTCAGGGCAGATGTTCCTCACAAAAAATAAAAAAAATAAATAAAAAAACAGAAATAGTAATTGTCATGTTATTAATTTCTACAATATCCTGAATGCTTATTATTTTTCTCTACTCCAATAAGTTTTTTGGAAACTTTTTTATTGACATATAACATACACAGAAAAGTACACAAATCATAACTGTACAAATCTATGAAGTCTCACAAAGTGACCATTACCAAGGTTAAGAAATAGAACATTTCTGTCACCCCGTGTATCTTTGTGCCTCCTCCCATTCACTACCTCCTGCCTCCTACCTAAAAGTAACACTATCGTGACTTTTAATATCATAAATTAATTCTGTCTGTTTTTGAACTTTATATAAATAGTATATATGATATGTTTTCTTTATGTCTGGTTTCTTTCATCCAACCAATGTTTGTAAGATTCACCTATGTTGTTGTGTGTAGCTAAAGTTCATTTATTTTTATTTCTATGTACACTATAATGTTGTATGAATATACCACAATTTAGTTTTCTATTCTGCTGTTGGTGGGCATCTGGGTTGTTTCTAGATTTTTTGCTATTATGAATAATGCTCTATGGACATTCTTGTGTATGTTTCTTGTGCATATGCATGCATTTTTGTTGGCTATATACCTAGAAATAAAATTGCTGCATTATAATGCATGCATATGTTCTAATACAGTAGTTGTTGCCAAAGAATTTCCCAAAGGGTTGTACCACTTTACACACAATCAGTGTAGGTAACTTGTAGTTTGTCTGCATTCTTATCAATCCTTGGTGCTGTCAGTCTTTTTAACTTTAGCTGTGCTAGTGGGTGTTTGGTGCTGTCTCATTTCTCTACAATTTCCTGGTGATTAATGTTGAGAACCTTATAGGTTTACTGATCATTTAGATATCATCTTTTATGAAGTCCATTCAGGCTGCTTGTTCTTTTTCTGTGTTGAATTATTTGTCTTTTCCTTACTGACTTATAGGAGTTTTTTTTTTTTTTAACTATTCTGGGTACAAATTCTTAGTTCATTATGTGTATTGCAAGTATTTTCTCATACTCCGTAGTTTGCTTTTTCAGTCTTAATGGTGGCTTTTGAGGAACAGAAATTCTTCACTTTAATATAGTCCTTTTAGCATTATCAATATTTTTCCTTACAGTTAGAACTTTTTATTACTGTTTAAAGCAATCCCAGAATACTTTAATCTTATTCATGATTGAGAGGATTTGATGCTTGCTGGTCTTCTTCTGGGTTACTAGTCCCATTAAGGCATAGCCCTTATGGGTCTGAACCCTAAACCTGGGGTGGGGCTGGGGGTGGTTACCAGACTCTCTTTTCCTTGGGAGCCTCCAGCTCCATTTTTTTTTCTCTCAGCTCTGTCAAAAGCTCTGCTCAGTTTCTTAGATTCTCAACTGCCTTCAGTACCATTGACAGATACCTCAGGGGAAAAACATCCCCAAATATCAGGCCCCATTCTAGACTCCTATCCTCTCCCAGATAGAGTCTCTGTAATTCCTCACTACCTTAGTATCTCTCTGATGTCTATGAGGAGATTATTAAATATTTCAGCCACCTATTCTAGTTGTTCTTGGCTTGAATTAGTTGGTTTGAATTACCTTGTATGCTCTCGCAGGCTAGGACTACTCTGGCAGTCCATGTTAGTGAATAATTCATGTACCATTACATTGGGAATTATTCAGTCTTTTTAACAAGCAGCTGTAAGAAGCCCTTCTAGCTTGTAAGAAACCCACCCAAGTGAAGGTCTTTCCTCTGTGACAGGGCACCCACATAGGCCTAGCTATGATGGTCTTATCAGCAGTGGGGCCTTAAATCAGGTGATGAAATTACAGCATTTTGTGGTGATTCATATTTAGTTGATCATATTATTAGTTTCAAAAAACTGAAATTCAGATGAAGTAATAAATAACTTTATTGATATTTGTTTTTAAAAAACAGGATCGTGAACTTCCAAGACTGATTAGAGGTCGAGTTCATAGATGTGTTGGAAACTATGACCAGAAAAAGAATATTTTCAAATGTGTTTCTGTCAGACCGGCATCTGTTTCTGAACAAAAAACTTTTCAAGCATTTGTTAAAACTGTAGATGCTGAGATGAGGTATTATACTAATGTAATGAATGAAATTTAAATAGTGATAAAGGAGGTTTAAATAGTATAACTTAAAGCTTTTTTCTGTTATTGTTTAAATTACCATCTCCATGGTTTTATAGCTACTGTTTTTCTGTATTTTATTTGTTGAATTAAAATATTTAAATTCTGAGTGTAGGTATGTATTTACAGAATTAAATTTAAAATGTAATACAGATTATTTTGTTTAAAATTTTCATAATTATATTTCTAATGTATGGAAATTATTAATATAAAAGAAAATACACAATATATTTATTTAAAAAGCAAATTGAAAATAAGATATATTTTAACTTATACCTTGTATTTGAAAAGTGAAATTTTACATATTAAAGAAAAATTTATCATATGCAGTTATAACTATTACAAACATTCCATGTTACATTGAGAATTTCTGTAAATGCGTACAAGCAGAGAGAGTAACTAAACTAAAATTGTATTCTCATAACCCAGAATTCACAATGGCTGACATTTTGTCATGCTTAGTCTTCTTTTTAAATAAAAGCAATCTACTTTACAGAAAAAAAAATAAAAAAATTTAAATCCTTTGAATGTGTAAAGAGTTTTTGAAAAATAATTTTACTATTTTTATAAAAATGGTGCATTTGCTAAAATTCAACAATCATTTCAGATAAAAATGCTCAATATAATAGGAATAGACAGATGCTTATTTAACATGAGGTAATAATACATTTGAGTCAGCCCAAAGGCAAACATCAAGCTTAATGGGGAAATATAGAGACATTCCCACTAAAGTTGGGAACAAGACAAGGGTGCCCAGTATTAGTACTGTTACTAAGCATTATACTAGAGCTGCTAGTCTATGTAGTTCATTTAATTACTTCAAATATATAGTGAATTAATAGAATTTATATTCTGGGACCCAGAGAATACATTAAACAAAAGAGAAAAATTTGAGGTATAATAATTATTGCTATTGGCAGATGATATAATTGTATAAAGTTGGCCCTCCATATCAGTGGGTTCCGCATCCTCGGATTGAAAGGCTTAGGATAGTTGTGTCTGTACTGAGCATGTACAAACTATTTTTCCCATTAGTATTCCCTAAACAATATGGTATAACAACTATTTACATAGCATTTACAGTGTATTAGGTATTATAAGTGATCTAGAGATGACAAAGTATATGGGAGTATGTGTGTAGGTTATGTATAAATACTACGCCATTTTACATAAGGGACTTAAGCATCCACGGATTTTGGTGTCTGCGGGGAGTCCTGGAACCAATCCCCCGCAGATACTGAGGGATGACTGTATATGGAAAACCTAAGAAAATCAACTGAGAAACTACTGCAAAAATAAGATAATTTGGTAAGGCACTGGGATAGAAAACTTAATATGCAGAAATCATCAGTAGATGTTATTTATATTACCTACAGCCGTTAAAGTGTAAAATGGATAAAGATACCATTTAAAATAGGAAAATAAAAAAAAAATATCCAAGACTAAATGATAAATGTGGGCAGTATATGCAGAAAACTTTACTAATGAAAGACATAAAAGAAGACAGACAAATGGAAAAATAAATCATTTTCTTGGATAGGAAGACAAAGATGATTTTTCTCAAATTAATTTGTAACTTATGTAATTTCTTTTTCTTTCTGTGTGTGTACACACGTACACAGATACACACACACACACACACACACACACACACACACTAGCCAAGCTGATACTAAAGATTATATACAAAAATAAATGAGAATAGTCAGGAAAACTCTGAAAAAGAACAATAGAGGATAGTTTTATTGGCTATTATAAAGCCTTAAACTTAAATTAGTTATGTATTGCTGCATAATCAATTACCCCACAAATTAGTGGCTTACAACAACAAGCATTTATTATCTCGCACAGTTTCAGTGGGCCAAGATTTCAGGAGTGCCTTGGCTGGGCAGCTCTGGCTTGGGGTCTTAGGAGGGCCCGCTTCCAAGGTGGCCCATGCACATGACTGCCAGGTGAATGCTTGCTGCTGGCAGGAGGCCTCAGTTTCTTACTATGTGGGCCTTTCCAAAGGGCTGCTTGAGTGTCCTCATGACATGGTAGCTGGCTTCCCCTAGAGCCAGTAATCCAATAGTTGGCCAGGTGGAAGCTATCCTTTTTATGACCTAGCCTTGGAAGTCACATTGCATCACTTCTACTACATTCTGTTTGTTAGAAATGAGTTACTAAGTATGGACCACACTTAGGAAGAGGGGAATTAGGCTCCACCATTTGAAGGAAAGAGTGTCAAAGAAATGGCAGACATATTTTAAAACTAACACATATTATCAAGGCGTACTTATTCATGCCAAATATGGTACTGGTTCATGAATAGGCCAATAGAACAGAATTTAAAGTACAAGAATGACTCAAGTATATAAAGAACTTAGTGATAAAGGTAGCGTCTGAAATCAGTGGGGAGGAGGGCCTGTTCAATAAATGGTGTTGGGGCCATGGGGAAGCATCTGGAAAAAATAGAGTTAAATTTTACACCAAGGTTTTTAACGTGTTTTTCTTATTCTTTTGTAGTCTTATTTTATATATTTAGCCTTTTCATCCATTTGGAAGTTACTTTTGTGTAGGTTGCAAGGCATAGGGGTTTAACTTTATTTTTATTTCTCAAATATATGGCTAATTATTCCAGTGCCATCTCTTGAATAGCACGTCATTTTCCTGTTTTGAAATACCATTTTTATTATAAAATAAAACATACAAGCATGGGCCTATTTTTTAACTTTTTGATTGATTTCTTAGATATTCTTATAGATACCACCTCAAAGTCTTTTTTAAAAAAAATCCTGTTGGAGTTTTGCTTAGGATTGCATCAAATTTATGAATTACTTTGGGGATAGTAGACATATTTATAACAGTAAATCTTGCCATTAAGGAAAATGGCATATCTGTTTATTTGGATCTTCTCTTATGTCTTTCAGTAAAGTTTTATAAAAATTTGTTCATAAAAATCTTGCATATTTCTTATTATATTACATATATGTGTATATATGATTTGCTTTTAATTCTCTCTTTATTTCCTCAGACCTGTCCTTCTGAAACATGTCTTCACTCTGGCTTTTCCTTTCTGTATCCTCTCCCTGTCTTCATTCTTTAGATCTCTGTTGCTCACCACTCTGTGAAGCAAGCAAGTGGAGGGGTGTGCGAGTCTCCAGCTTAAAAATCAATCAAGGTGGAGGAATCCCTTGGAAGGTATATGAAAGGAGAATGCAGAGGATGATAGCAAGTTATTTTCTAGCTTTAGAGTTACTGCCTATCAAAGATTCAGTTGTGGTGCCAGTTGGGAGATCACATCCAGAAAGATTGGTGTACTCTCCTAGAGAATATGATATATACTTTGAACTGGGAACCCATATATGGTGCCATTTCTCCCATAGCCATGAATTCACGAGTTTGGGAGTCGAGGGGTGGTAGCAGGACTGACTTCTCTCATTATTAGATCAAATAATGTACTCACGGAATTTTTGCTTCCTACCCCCACAATTTTGGGTTCTGCTGGTTGAGATATCTTACTTTCTGTCATAGCCCGCGTTGCCCAAAAAGCAGAGACTGAGACAAAGTTTTATTTGCTAGTAGTTTCTTTGGGAATATTATGGGGAGAAGTGATGGATGGAGGGGTGTAAATAGAGAAGAGAGAGCCAATACTGGGGTGGCTTGTTGAGTTGGCCACCACTACAGGTGAATAAGCCTTGATGAAATGCATCACAGGACTACCTACCTTAGTGAAAACAGGGGAAGCATGTATTCGTCAACTCTGAACACCTGTTATTTAGGGATTGGCTTGTGGGTCACAAACTCCTTTATACTTTCAGGCCATGTATGTATGAGTGTTAGGCTGGCTCCCCATGATATTCCACTCCATGGAATCAGAGAAACCCTATGGCAGGATGCAAGAAGCAGGTGGAGCAGGCCTGAGGTAATGCAGTCAGATTGTATCCATGTGAAGCTGGTTAAGTCTGCAGAAGTGGTGACTGCAACTCTGGCTGGATTAAAGCGGATGTCTGAGAGAATCTGAAGTGGTGCACAAGAAGTGTCTGACACAGTTCCCAAGGGAGGAATGCTTCTACCAGGGTTGCTTCAATGGTTCTATTCTACTGGAAGCTGAGGCTGCCACTTGGCCATTTTAGGTTCTTTATGTCACTGAACCAACAGGAAAACAAAGCAGTTACTAGGGGCTGGCCCCGTGGCGTAGCAGTTAAGTGCGCGTGCTCCGCTGCTGGTGGCCCGGGTTCGGATCCCGGGCGCGCACTGAGGCACTGCTTGTCAGGCCATGCTGTGGTGGCGTCCCATATAAAGTGGAGGAAAATGGGCGCAGATGTTAGCCCAGGGCCAGTCTTCTTCAGCAAAAAGAGGAGGATTGGCATGGATGTTAGCTCAGGGCTGATGTTCCTCACTTAAAAAAAAAAAAAAAAGGAGTTACCATATTGTCTGGGGTAATTCAATCCAAATTAACAATAGAAAATTGGATTTCTCTACATAATGAGGAAAGGAATGACCATGCCTGATATCCAGGAGATTTTGTGGGGTACTACTTAGTAAAAGTTGACGGAAACTATAGCAACCCGATAAAGGCAATAACACTGAGGATTCAGACTCCCAAGTAATGAAGGTTGAATATAACGAACCCCGTCCAGCTGAGATGATGACAAAGGGAACATGGACTAGATATGGAAGAAGGAGTTACAAATGTTAGCTATGGCCTTGTGATCAATTGCAGAGTAAGGAAGAGCTAGAGACTAGGACGTAATCTGACACATATGGAGAGTACTAGAGATGACGATGGTAGTGGGGTGCTATTAAGGTTTTTCTACAGAGGTAAGAAGCTAGTCTTACCTCAATGGGATGCAAATCTAGGTTTCTTTTCTATCTTGGCCTGAGGAAGAATTGAACATGATCTGGGAGAGTTTAGCTTTTCTCTTATTCTTGTCCTTTCCATATATCTGCATGTGGTTTGGTCACAGAAGTATAATCCTTGTTAACTGCAGGTTTATCTCTCCTCTGGGGTATGTTTATGGGGAATTGGGTTGTAGTGATTCTGCCACCCTGGGAATCTTTCCAAAATATATGTCTTTCATGGTACTCTGCTCAAAGACTCCTGGGGGCTTCTTGTTTCTCACAGGATAAAGCCTAAATTCCCACACTCTAATATATTTTAGGATATTCACAGTCTGGTCCCTGCTTGTTTTTGTGGCTTTTCCAACCATATTCCTTCACCTCCCAAAATATAGGCTCCAGCCCCACAGGACTACTGTCCATTCCCTAAACAAGCAGTGATTACATTCATACATGAGCTTCTCTCCATCCCCACCTTCCCTCAAATTACAGTCAAGTGTGATCAGTGATGGCAATCAGTCGCTGCTCCAGGTCTCTGAGAGCATTTGTCCTAGAGAGGTCCTGGGTAATTACTTTGTCTTTAATGTGTTCCTGCAGGATCTAGACTCTTCTGGGGTCCAGGGTCCCTTAGGCCCAGGGATGTATAGAGTAGGAGATGTGAGAAGGGATGTGGCAGACACAGGTGATGACTACAGAGGCTGTTACTTCACATGTCTTAGTGAATAAAGGGGAGCAGAATCTCTGGTCAGGATCCTGTAGTCACCCTCAGACACACTGGGTAAGTTGGGCAGAGGGTGAATGAGCTGGTCCCTTAGGTCCTTCCAACCTGAGGATCTTGATTCCCAGTTTGTATGATATTCTGCAGGATGATTTTTCAGGTATGATAACCTCATCCTCTCCATCTCTCAGCCTCCCAAGATTTCTTCACATTCTAGAAATATTTTAACTGATGTTCACCAGTTATATTAGTCTTTTTATTAATGATAGCATTCATAAATATTACTGTGTAATGAATCTCATAAAATTATGTCATTTCAACACAAGACATCTCTGTGAGGCAGGCATTTAATGTAGAGGTTCTTAACCCTTGACTATATATTTGAATTACATAAGGAACTTTAAAATACTTTGATAGGCTCCCCCTCCCTAGAGATTCTGATTACATTTATTGGGGGGGGTGCAGTAATATGCATTTTAAAAATGTATTGCATGTCCTTGCTGCTCAAAGTGTGGTCCACAGACCAGCAGAATCAGCATTACCAAATGTAACATCTGTGCTTGTAAAATGTAGAATTTTAGGCACCACGTAGACCTACTAGATCAGAATCAGCATTTAACAGGGCCCTAGGTAGTTCATACGTAAATTAAATTTTTAGAAGCACTGCACTTTGTGATTCTTATGTGCAGTCCAGACTGAGAACTGCTGATTCACCAAGTGAAGATGACAGGCATCATCAATGGAGCAGCTGAAGCTCGTATGCCTCGCAGCATCTGCGAGGGCTGGCTCTGTGGTTTGTGATTCCTAGTGAGACTCCTGACACCAGAGATGGGGCCCGCTCATTTCTCAGGGGAGAAAAATTCTGAGAAATTAGGTGTATGAAACTTCACTTGATGCTTTTCTTTACTGCAACACCAGCATATTATGTCCACATGTAAAAAATTATTAATGTGGCTCAATTAAACAACACCAGCAGGGTGAAAATCCCAGCAGTTGAACTAGGTTATGTTTCTTTAGGGAAGGAACTTCTCATATCCCTTAATGCTCCTCCTTAGCTTTCCTAGTCAGCTCTGAGGCACACTTTGAGGTATGGGTATCTGGAGAAGAAGTGGAGTGAGGTCTCAAGGGTAGTAATTATCTTTATTTTTTCCTTTTCTCCCAAAATTACTAAACCTCCCCATCAGATTTATTTTTTTCACAGTAATATCACTGAATCTTACGGATATCAACACAAGGAAAAAGTGACAGTATGGCTGTGTATACTGGGTTGTCTGTTTAGGATAAAGAGTAGTGTGGTTGAGGTAGTCTAGCATTTTCCATGAGTCCGAGGTTACATCCAGGAATTCTGTAACAAAGTGTGAAAACTAGTGAGTTCTTGTTCTGAGAGGTTTTGTTAGTAGATATTCTAACTTACCAGGAGTTTGCTGTATTTAAAGTTGAGTAAATGCTTGTCTCATCCTGAAGCACATCCAGGAAATATTTATGAAACCTCAGCTACATCCAGGTGCTGTGACAGGTGCTGGCACTGCTACAGTCATGAGGCAGACAGGACCTTTCCTGCATGGAGTTTACAATCTGGTAGGAAAGACAGCTATAAATGGATAATCCCTTAGGCATTGAGTGCTATGGGGACAAGCACAGGATGCTGTGGAAACGTAGCAGTGGAAACCACAGACCCTCACCTGGTCTAGGGTAAGGGGAGGTTTAGCTGAGTAAGTGACATGTACTATACCTGAAGGATAAGTAGGGGCAAGCCAGGTGAAGAGGGAGCAGAGGGAAGAAGATGCTAGGCAAGAGGAACAGCAAGTGCGAAAGGTTGGAGGCAAGAAATTGTGACTTTTAAGTCTAGCATTGATGGAGAGTGGAATGTGTGTATCATTATGGGGCCAGATGAAGCTGTGGAGGTAGACAAGGTAGACATGTCAGGTCATGAAGCACCTTTTGTGCCCTTGAAAGGAATTTTGCCTTTATCTTAAAAGCCATAAGAATCCAGGAAGACTTTAAGGAGAATGATGATCAGATTTTCACCTTAGAATGCCAGAGTGTGAAGATTGAATAAGAGTAAGCATGGAAGCAAGGAGATAAATTAAGAAGCTGTTCCAATAGTACAGACAAGTTATGATGTTATCCTGGTCCACGGTAGTGAGAGTTGGGATAGCAGTGGATGAATGAGAAAGAGAATTAAGTGATAGAACTATAGGACTTGATAGATTGGATGTTAATAGTGACAGAAAGGAGAAAATGAAAGAAAACTCTTGGGTTTATGACTTGAGCCTGGATTTCTTTTACTGAGATATGAGACATTTGGAGGAATGGATTGGGAGTAGTGCAGAGTGAGATCATGAGTTTCATTTGGGATCTATTGAGTTGAAGATGCTTGTGATATTCCGTGGGGAGATAATCATCAAGCAATTGATTATACGGTTCTGAAGGTGGTAGAAGTTTACCCATGAGATTTAGATGGTAATTGATGCCATAGGAATAGGGGAGCTCTTTCAGGGTTGTATATGTAGAATTGTAAGAGAACAGTGTTTAGGTAAAAGCCCAAGGAAACACCAATATATGATACTGTTAGAGAAGAAACCAATCACAGTTACTGAGGATGAATGGCCAGTGAAGCATCAGGAGAACCAATGTGATCACACAGAAGATAAGACATGAGAGTGTTTTAGAAGGGAGGAAAGAGCCAATATTGTTACATGATAATTAATGAGAAATGAAGAAAATAAGTCTGAAAAATGGCTTGTATTTATTGATGTATTATATTCGTGGTTACAGCGAGTGTTGTTACCAATAATGAGGGTGAAAACAATTACTGCAGAACAACTAACAGTCCATGTGTCATATAAATACATTCATTTTTCTTCAAGTTTTTAATGAACACTGTTATTTTCTCCTAAAGATACTGGACACAAACCATGACAGGAAGAAATCAAACCATCATCTCAGACTTCCTCCTCCTGGGCCTGCCCATTGAGCCAGAGCAGCAAAACCTGTTCTATGCTCTGTTCCTGGCCATGTATCTTACCACCATCCTGGGGAACCTCCTCATAATTTTCCTGATTCGACTGGATTCCCACCTCCACACACCCATGTATTTGTTTCTCAGCAGTTTGTCGTTCTCTGATATCTGCTTCTCCTCTGTGACCATTCCCAAGTTGCTGCAGAACATGCAGAGCCAAGTCTCATCCATCCCTTATGCTGAATGCCTGACCCAAATGTACTTCTTCCTGTTTTTTGCAGACCTGGAGAGCTTCCTCCTTGTGGCCATGGCCTATGACCGCTATGTGGCCATCTGCTTCCCTCTGCGCTACACCACCATCATGAGCCCCAGGCTCTCTCTCTCCCTGGTGGTGCTGTCCTGGGTGCTGACCACGTTCCATGCCATGTTACACACCCTGCTCATGGCCAGATTGTGTTTTTGTGTGGACAACATGATCCCCCACTTTTTCTGTGACATGTCTGCTCTGCTAAATCTGTCCTGCTCTGACACTCGAGTTAATGAGTTGGTGATATTTATCATGGGAGGGCTCATTCTCGTCGTCCCATTCCTACTCATCATCCTGTCCTACACCAGAATTGTCTCTTCCGTTTTCAATATCCCTTCTGCTAGGGGTGTCCACAAGGCTTTCTCTACCTGTGGCTCCCACCTCTCTGTGGTATCGCTGTTCTATGGGACAGTTATTGGTCTCTATTTATGCCCATCAAGTAGTAATTCTACTGTTAAAGAGATTGTCCTGGGTATGATGTACACTGTGGTGACCCCCATGTTGAACCCCTTCATCTACAGTCTGAGGAACAGAGACATAAAGGGAGCACTGAGAAGAGTCTTTCACAAAAAGAAAATTCTCTTCTCTTTCTGATGGTAAAGCTTTGGATTTTTACATAATATTATCCAGTAGATATATTAATATCCATATTGGGATATTGACCCAGACTTCTTTTTTTCCACCATGTAACTTTCTGTTAAAATGTCATACAAAATAATTGTCCAGTAAGTAAAAGAGATGAAGTAAAGGTATGTTGTTGAACTTGGAAAGGGGATCTGAGTGACCTGCTTAGCAAGGCCTTCTTCTTTGTTATTCTTAGGCAACCCTGAAGAAGCATCATTTTGAAACTTTCAATTGATCTCTGTCTCCAGTTGTTAAACAACTAATTTATCATGTGTTATTATTTTTTTAAACCTGAACTCTGCTTTAAATTCTATCTAAATTTAAATTCTATCTTCCCTGCTCCATACTGACTAAAACTTAATATCTTACTCCTCTGCTAAACTGGACTGTTCATTGTTGAATACAGATTTTTACTTACCTCTTCTTGAGCAAGAGTTCACAGCATTCTGTCTCTTAGCCTTTTCTCCTCTGTTTTATTTTCATGTCTACATTGTCTTTTTGACCTGACCTGAACCTCAAGTGATCTTTCTATCTCCTTTCCTACAATGGCTTAGTTTGTCTTTACCTGGGAGCTCTCTCACACTTGGGGGCCCTGAAAGGTACTCCCTTGGGTATGAGGAAGGAAGCCAGAATCTGGTTAACAATTTCACTCTTTAAGGATGTCTCTCTCATGCTTAGTATTTTAGAATTTATCAACAAATTTTATCCATGATCTTATTCTACTCTTGTGGTGATTCCGCAAAGGAATCTTATCACCATTTTAAAGACTGAAAAATGTGAAATTTGATGACTTGCCAAGGTCTAAGAGCGTGTCAGAACTGAGCTTAAGATCTCAGACTATGTGATTTTAGTGTTTCTTTTTCTCATTTCCCCTCACCTCAGAAATAAGAGGAGCAGCCATCGATTTTTCAATCTTAGCTCCACGTATGGCAGTGTCTAGGTTTCCAACCTTCGTTCGTTTGTTTCCTTATTCTCCTTTTCTAATGACGGCATCTAAACCCACAGTTTTAACCCTCTCATATTTCTGCTTACCTCCACATCTCTATCTACAGTCTAGACCTTTCTCCAGTTCTCAGTTTTTATTTTCAGCTGCATAGTAGGCATCTCCACTTGATGCTCTTTGAGCACTTTAATCTTTCTATGCAAAAAATTGAACTCTTCATAGTTCTCTCATGCTTGCTCTTTGTTTTATATTCCATTAGTTTTCTTAGCTTTACTGAAGTCTAATTGATAAAAATTGCACACATTTAATATATATATCTTGAGTTTGGACATATGCATACACTCATGATACCTTCACCACTACCAAGGTACTAAACATATCCACCACCTCCAAGAATTTCATTGTGTTTTTTGTTTTATTTCTTTTTTTTTTTTGGTAAGAACATTAACCATGAGATCTATCCTCTTAACATGTTTTAGAGTGCACAATACCGTATTATTAATTTTAAGACTATGTTGTACATCAGATCTTTAGAACTTACTCATCTTCCATAACAGAAACTTGATACCCATTGGAAAACAATTCTCATTTCCCCATCACCCTGCCTCTGACAACCACCATTCTATTCTCTCCATCTGTGAGTTTGACTACTATTTTAGATACCTCATATAAGTGGAATCATGTAGTGTCTGTCCTTTTACGACTGGGTTATTTCATTTAACATAATGTCCTCTAGGCTCATCCATGTTCTTGCAAATAGCAGGATTACCTTCTTTTTTAATGCTGAATAATATTCTATTGTACGTATATACCATATTTTCTTTATCCATTCATTTGTTGATGGACATTTGGGTTGTTTCCATATATTGCCTATTGTGAATAAAGCTGCAATGAACATGAGGGTGCAGATATCTCTTAGAAATCCTGATTTCATTTCCTTTGTATATATAGCCAACAGTCTATAATGATTCCAATTTCTCCACATCTTCTCCAATATTTATCTTTTTTTTTGGATAATATCCATCCTAACAGGTGTGAGGTGATATTGCATTGTGGTTTTGATCTGTGTTTCCCTGATGATTAGTGATTTTTACTACCTTTTCATATACCTGGTGGCTATTTGTATGTCTTCTTTGGAGAAGGATCTATTCAAGTCCTTTGCCCAGTTTTTAATTGGGTTATTTTGTTTTTTGCTTTTGAGTTGTAGGAGATTCTTATATATTTTGGATAGCAACTCCTTATCAGAATGATGGTTTGAAAATATTTTCTCCCACTCCATAGGATGACTTTTGACTCTGTTGATTGTTTTCCTTGCTGCACATAAGCTTTAGTTTCATATAGCATCAGAAAGAATAACGCCAGAGATTCTTTCCCCTTTATCGTGTTGTTTGATTTTAAGTTTGCTGTTGAATTCAGTTTGCTAATATTTTGTTGAGAATTTTGCATCTATATTCTTCAGGGATATTGGTCTGTAGTCTTCTTTCTTGTAGTGTCCTTATCTGGCTTTGGTATCAGGGTAATGCTGGCCTCTTAAAATGAGTTTGAGAGTGCTCCCTCCTGTTCAATTTTTGGAAGAGTTTTAGAAGGACTGGCATTAATTCCTCTTTAAATTTTTGGTAGAAATTCATTGGTGAAACCACCTGGTTCTTGTCTTTTCTTTGTTGGAAGGTTTTTGATTGCTGATTCAATCTCCTTCCTCTTTATTGGTTTGTTTAAGTTTTCTATTGCTTCATGATTCAGGCTTGGTAGGTTGTATGTTTCTAGAAAATTAACCATTTCTCCTAGGTTTTAAAATTTGTTGGTGTATAATTGTTCCTAGTAGTCTATGATGGGGTGTCAGTTATAATCTCTCCTGTTTTATTTCTGATTTTATTTATTTGAGTCTCCTCTCTTTTTTTCTTAGTCTAACTAAAGTTTTGGGAGTTTTGTTTATCTTTTTCAAGAAGTAGCTCCTAGTTTTGTTGATCTTTTCTGTTGTTTCTCTGGTCTCTCTCATTTATTTCTGCTCTGATCTTGGTTATTGCCTTCCTTGTAAATCCTAACTCTGGATTTACTTAGTTCTTATTTTTCTCATTCATTGAGGTGTAAAATTAGGTTGTTTATTTGATATCTTTCTTTTTCTCTTAATATAGATATTTATGACTATAAACGTCCCTCTTAGAATTGATTTTGCAGCATCCCATAGGTTTGGGTTTGTTGTGTTTCCATTTTTGTTTGTTTCAGGATATTTATTGATTTCCCTTTTGATTTGTTCTTTCACCCGTTGGTTGTTCAGGAATGTGTTGTTTAATTTCCACATATTTGTGAATTTTCCAGCTGTCCTCCTGTTATTGATTTCTAGTTTCAAACCATTCTGGTCAGAAAAGATACTTGGTATGATTTCAGTCTTCTTAAATTTGCTAAGACTGTTTTGTGGCCTATCTTTTGATCTCTCCTGGAGAATGTTCCATGTGCACTTGAAAAGATGTGTCTTCTGCTGCTATTGGATGGAATGTTCTGTGTATGTCTGTTAGGTCCATTTGGTCTAGAGTATGGTTCAAGTCTAATGTTTCTTTGTTGATTTTCTGACCGGATGATCTATCCATTGTTGAAAGTGAAGTATTGAAGTCTCCTACTATTATCTATTGTTGTCTATTTCTCCCTTCAGATCTGTTAGCATTTGCTTAATATAGTTAGGTACTTCAATGTTGAGTGCATATATATTTAAGATTGTTATATCTTCTTGATGAATTGACCCTTTTATCATTATATAATGACCTTTTTTTTGTCTATTGCTACCGTTTTTGGTTTAAAGTCTATTTTGTCTGATCTAAGTATAGCTTCTCCTGCTCTCTTTTGGTTTCTACTTGAATGGAATATTTTTTTCCATCCCTTGACTTGAGCCTACCTGTGTCCTTAAAGTGGAGAATTGGTACAATTTCTTCCTTAAGGGTTTCGTAGAATCCACAAACCCATCTAGGCCTGATGCTTTTTTTTTGGGAGGTTATTCGTTAGTGATTCCTTAGAAAACGTATGTAGACTTATTGAGATTATCTATTTCTTTTTGTATGAGTTTTGGCAGATTGCGTCTTTCAAGATATTAGTCCATTTCATCTAGGTTATAAAATTGTTGGCATAGAGTTGTTCATAGTATTCTTCATTATCCTTTTAATGTTCATGGGATCTATAGTGATGGCCCCTCTTTCATTTCTGATGTTAGTGATTTGTGTCCTGTCTCTTTTTTAATTAGTTAGCTTGGCTAGAGGTTTTACTGATTTTATTGCTCTCTTCAAAGGACTGGGTTTTATTTCATTGATTTTTCTCTATTGACTTTCTATTTTCAATTTGATTGATTTCTACTGTTATTTTTATTATTTATTTTTTTCTGCTTGGTTTGGATTTAATTGGCTCTTCTTTTTCTAGTTTCCTAAGGTGAAAGCTAAGATCATTGATTTTAGATATTTTTTATTTTCTAACATACACATTCAGTGCTTTAAATTTTCCCCCAAGCACTGCTTTTGATAAATTGTATTTTCATTTTCATTTAGTTCAAAATATTAAAAAATTTCCCTTGAGATATCTTCTTTGACCCATGTGTTATTTGGAAGTGTGTGTTTAATTGCCAAATATTTTGGGATTTTCTACCTATCTTTCTGTTATTGATTTTAAGTTTAATTCCATTGTGTTCTGACAGCAGACACTGTATGATGTCTATTCTTTTACATTTGCTAAGGTGTGTTTTGTGGCCTGGAATGTGATGTGTCTTGGTGAATATTCTATGTGAACTTGAGAAGAATGTATATTCTGCTCTTGTTGGATGAAGTAGTCCATAGCTGTCCATTATAGCCAGTTGATTGATGGTGGTGCTGAGTTCAACTATGTCCTTACTGGTTTTCTGCCTGCTGGATCTGTCCATTTCTGAGAGACGGGTGTTGAAGTCTCCAACTATGATAGTCGATTCATCTATTTCTCCTTGCAGTTTTTGGCTCACATATTTAGATGCTCTGTTTTTGGGTGCATATCTGTTAAGGACTGTTATAGCCTCTTAGATAATTTTGTCATTTTCTTTGTCATTCTATAATGCCTCTCTTTATCCCTGATAACTTTCCTTGCTCTGAATCTCATGTATTTTGAAAATAATTTTTATTGAAATATAATTTACGCACAATAAAATGCACCCCTTTTAAGTGTATAGTTTAGTGACTTTGGACAAACTTAAGCACTCAGGTGCCCTCAGTTGCAGTCCAAATCTAGAACATTTCTATCACCCCACAGTTCCCTTGGTATCCTTTGCAATCAGCCATCCTCTGACCCGGTCACATACTGTTCTTATTTCTGTCACTACAGATTAGATTGCCTGTTGTTGAACTTCAAATAAGTGGGAATCATATAGTATGTACTGTTTTGTATTTTTTGTGTTCTTTTACTCAGCATAATGTTTTGAGATTCATCCATATAGTTGTATGTATTGGTAGTATGTTCCTTTTGATTTCTGAGTAGCTATTGCAAATAATGCTACTATGAATATTTTTGTATATGTCTTTTCATACATTTATGTATACATTTATCTTGGTTAAATACCTAGGTGTAAAATTTCTGGGTCATAAAGTATGCCTATATTCTAATATAGTAGATATTACCGAAGATATTTCTAAAGCAATCATACCAAATTACACACCTACAAGCAGTTGTATGAGAACTCTAATTTCTTCACATCCTTACCAACACCAATATTGACAGTATTTTTAAATTTTTAGTTATTCTGGTGGATATGTAATGGTATCTCATTTTCTGTACTTCCCTGGTATCTAATGAGGTTGAGCCTCTTTTCATATGTTTGCTGGTCATCAGATACTCTCTTTTGTAAAATGTCTGTTCAAGCCTGTTGTTCATTTTTCTATTAAATTTTTTTCTTATTCGTTTATAGAAGTTCTTTAACTATTCTGGATACAATAATTTTTGAACCTTCCTAGGCTAGTCTGAATGTTATGTGTTGCAAACATCTTCTTGCAATTTCTGACATACAAGATTTTTCACTCTTATGGTATCTTTTGATGACAGAATTAAAAAAAATGTTAAATGTAGTCCTTTTTAGCAATCTTTCCCTTTATAGTCAGTGTTTTTGATCACTTGTAATGAAATATTTTCTTTCTCCAAAGTTCTGATGATATTCTGTATTATGTTTTTGAAGCTTTGTTGTATTATATTGTAAAGTTCTTTCACATTTAGATCCATAATGTGCCTGGACATGATTTTTATATTTGGTATAAAGTAGACATACCTCAAATATTTTAAAAATAAGCAACACATTTCTAAATAACCCATTGGCCAAATAGGAAATCACAAGGAAAATTAGAAATATTTTAAATTAAAATGTAAAGACAACATTTCAAAATTAGTAAGATGCAGCTAAAAGCAGTGTTGAAAGGAATATCTATAGCATTGTCTTCATATTACAAAAGAACTAATCAATGATCAGTTTCAAATCAGTGATCTAAGGTTCCAACATAAGGATATAGGAAAAGAAGAGCAAATGAAAGCAAGAGAAAGAAAAGAAATAACAGAAAGAATGAAATCAATGAAATTGAGAACAGAAAAATGAAGCAGAAAAGTCATTGAAACCAAAAGTTTGTTTTTTGAAAAACTAAATAAAATAGATAAACTTTTAGTCCAAATGATTAAGAGGAGAAAAAAGAAAAAACACAAAATATAAATATCAGGAAATAAATAAGGAATATCACAAGAAACTCCTACAGAGAGTAAAAGAATAATAATGGAATAATATGAACAATTCTTTGCCCATAAATGCTACAATTTAGATGAAATGGATAAATTTGTTGAAAGACACAATTTCCAAAGCTTACTCACAAAGAACAGATAACTTTAATAGTCGTTTCTATTAAAGAAATTGAATTTGTAGGTAAGACCGCTCTGACAAAGAGAACTCCAGGACCAAATGGCTTTACTGATTAATTATATGAAGCACTTAAAGAAGAAATACATGCATACCTCATTTTATTGTGCTTCACTTTATTGTGCTTTGCAGATATTGCATTTTTTACAAATTGAAGCTTTGTGGCAACCTTGTGTCAAGCAAGTCTACCAGCGCCATTTTTTCCAACAACATTCGCTCACTATGATCTCTGTGTCACATTTTGGTAAATTTTGCAGTATTTCAACTTTTTAATTATTATTATATTTATTATGGTGATCTGTGATCTTTGATGTTACTATTGTTATTGTTTTGGGGTGCCACAAACTGCGCCCATATGGTGGCGAATTTAATTGATAAATGTTGTGTGTTCTGATTGCTCCTCCAACCAGCCATTCCCCTGTCTCTGTCCCTCTCCTTGGGTCTCCCTATTCCCTGAGAAACAACAATGTTGAAGTTAGGCCAATTAATAACCCTATCATCGCCTCTAAGTGTTCAAGTGAGAGGAAGAGTCACACATCTCTCACTTTAAATCAAAATGGTTTTTAAAAAATCAACAGAATAGTAATATTTCATGACGTGTGAAAATTATGTAAAATTCAAACATCAGAGTGCATAAATAAAGTGATATTGGAGCACACACACACACAAAAAGCCAGAAATGATTAAGCCTAGTGAGGAAGGCATTTTGAAAGTTGAGATAGGCTGAAAGCTAGGCATCTTGTGCCAAACAGTTGCCCAAGTTGTGAATGCAAAGGAAAAGTTCTTGAAGGAAATTAAACGTGCCACTCCAGTGAACATACAAATGATAAGAAAGTGAAACAACCATATTGCTGAGATGGAGAAAGTTTTAGTGGTCTGAATAGAAGTGATCAGTCACAACATTCTCTTAAGCCAAAGCCTAATCCAGAGCAAGGCTCTAACTCTCTTCAATTCTATGAAGGCTGAGAGAGGTGAGGAAGCTGCAGAAGAAAGGTTTGAAGCTAGCAGAGATTGGTTCATGAGGTTTAAGGAAAGAAGCTGTCTCCACAACATAAAAGTGCAAGTTGAAGCAGCAAGTGCTGATGTAGAAGCTGCAGCAAGTTATCCAGAAGATCTAGCTAACATAATTAATGAAGGCGGCTATACTAAACAACAAATTTTCAATGTAGATGAAATGGTCTTATAAGAAGGCCATCTAGGACTTTATAACTAGAGAGGAGAAGTCAATGCTTGTCTTCAAACTTCAAAGGACAGGCTAACTCTCTTGTTAGGTGCTAATGCAGCTAGTGACTTTAAGTTGAATCCAATTCTCATTTATCATTCTGAAAATCCTTAACAATTGCAATAAATTTACTGTGTCTGTGCTCTGTAAATGGAACAACAAAGCCTGGATGACAGCACATCTGTTTACAACATGGTTTACTGAATATTTTAAGTCTACTGTTGAGACCTACTGCTCAGAAAAAAAAATTCCTTTCCAAAGATTACTGCTCATTGACAATGCACCTGGTCTCCCAAGAGCTCTGATGGAGATGTACAATGAGATTAATGTTTTCTTGCCTGCTAATACAACATTTATTCTTCAGCCCATGGAACAAAAAGTTATTTTGACTTTCAAGTCTTATAATTAAATAAATACATTTCATAAGGCTATAGCTGCCATAGATAGTTATTCCTCTAATCGATCTGGGCAAAGTAAATTGAAAACCTTCTGGAAAGGATTCATCATTCTAGATGCCATTAAGTACATTTGTGATTCATGGGAAGAAGTTAAAATATCAACATTAACAGGAGTTTGGAAGAAGTTGATTACAACCCTTATAGATGACTTTGAGGGATTCAAGACTTCAGTGGAGGAAGTAATTGCAGATGTGGTGGAAACAGCAAGAGAGCTATAATTAGAAGTGGAGCCTGAATATGTGACTGAATTGCTGAAATCTCCTGATAAAACTTTAATGGATGAAGCAAGGCTTCTTATGGATAAGCAAAAAAGTGGTTTCTTGAGATAGAATCGACTCCTGGTGAAGATACTGTGAAGACTGTTGAAATGACAACAAAGGATTTAGAATGTTACATAAACTTAGTTAATAAAGCATTGGCAGGCTTTGAGAGGATTAACTCCAATTTTGAAAGAAGTTCTGCTGTGGGTAAAATGCTATCAAACAGCATCACATGCCACAGAGATATCGTTTGTGAAAGGAAGAATCAATCAATATGGCAAACTTCACTATTGTCTTATTTTAAGAGATATTCACAGCCACCCCAGCCTTCAGCAACCACCACCCTGACCAGTTAGCAGCCATCAACATTGAGACAAGACCCTCCACCAGCAAAAAGATTACAACTCGCCGAAGGCTTAGATGATGGTTAGCATTTTTTAGCAATAAAGTATTTTTTGATTAAGATATGTACATTTTTTTTAGACATAATGCTTTGCACACTTCATAGACTACAGTGTAGTGTAAACATAACTTTTAATGCACTGGAAGACCAAAAAATTGTCTGATTCACTTTATTGGGATATTCGCTTTATTGCGGTGGTCTGGAACTGAACCCGCACTATCTCCGAGGTATGCCTCTAATACTAATTCTGTGCAAACCCTTCCAGAATATAGGAGAGGAGGAACTACTACTCAACTCACTTAATGAGTCCCTGATACCAAGACCAGATAAAGACATTACAAGAAAACTATAAACCAGTATTCTTCATGAACATAGACCCTAAAAATCAAACATACAGACAAATAGGATCTAACAACATATGAAAAAGGTAATACATCAGTATAAAGTGGAGTTTATTCTGGGAATGAGAAGCTGTTTCAACATTCAAAAATCAATCAATCTAAATGATCATATCAACAACTAAAGGAAAAAACCATATGTTTAAAAAAACTTCACCATGACGTGAAACCTCAAAGAAACCATTTGATTAAAGCTATCTTCCAAACTGTAGTTATTTGGATAGTGTATCCTCACATTGCTATCAAGTGGCCCTTTGTTTTTAAAAAGGGAGATATAGCCAGAAAGAAAAAGATCATTTCAATAAGTGCATAAGAAGTCTTTGACAAAAAATTTCAACATTAATTTAACCAATTTGTGATTAAAACTCTCAGCAAATTGGGAATAGAATGAAACTTCCTCAACCTTATGGAAGAGAAACTTTTAAAAAATGATAGCTGGACTGACCCCATGGCATAGTGGTTAAGTTTGGTGCCCCGCTTTGGTAGCCCAGGTTCCCGGGTTTGGATCCCGGGTGTGGATCTACACACTTGTCAGCGTGCTGTGATCGTGACCCACAAACAAAGTGGGAGGATGATTAGCACAGATGTTAGCTCAGGGCTAATCTTCCTCAGCAAAACAAAACAAAACAAAACAAACCCCCCCAAAAACCAAAACTATAGCTAACATCATACTTAATAGTGAAAGATTGAATGCTTATCTCTCTAAGATCAGCAACGAAGTAAAAAAGTTTGCTCTCACAACTCCTATTCAACATTGTACTGGAAGTCCTAGGCAGTGAAAAAGGGCAAGAGAAAGAAATAAAAAGTATACAGATTGGAAAGTAAGAAATTAAACCATCTCTATTCATAGACAACGTGATTGTCTATGTAGAAAATCTCAAAGAACATTTAGAAAGGTTCTAGAATTAATAAATGAGTTTAGTAAGGTGATAGGATACAAGGCAAGTATAATAAAAAGTTGTATTTATGTAAATAAATATAACATATATTAAAAATTATATTTAAATCAACTATCAATGAACATGTGGAAAGTTAAAAAAAAACTTTGAAGTACCATTTACAATAGCACCAAACCATTAAATACTTAGGTATAAATCTTACACAATTTATGCAAGATCTGTATCTTAAGAATCACAAAACACTGATTAAGGAAATCGTAGAGAAAGAAATGGATGGATATAACATGCTTATGGATTGGGAGACTAAATATTTTTAAGATGTTGACCCTTCTGAAACTGATCTAGAGATTCAACACAATTCCAATCAAAATCCAACAGAATTTTTTTTTTTGGTACAAATTGAGAATCTGATCATGAAATTTATATGTAAAGGCAAAGAAACTAAAAAGGCAAATTTGATTGGAAACGAGGAACAAAGTAGGAGGACTCACATTGCCTAGTTTCCAGACTTATTATGAAGTTAAAATAGTCATGAAATTGTAGTATTAGAGAAGAGATAGAAATATAGATCAGTAAAGTGAGTATAGAATAGCATATAGAGTCCAGAAATAGATCCACTCATGTATCATCCATGGATATTTGACAAAGATAATTTAGTGGAAGATAGACTTTTGAACCACTGGTGCTTGAAAAATTGGATTTCCATATGCAAAAAAAAAAAAAATGAACCTCAATCCATACCTCATGCTCTCTAAAATTTGCTTGAAATGGATCATACACCTAATATTTCTGTAAGTATTAAGAAAGTTCCCATGGCATCCTGTTTCGTGGAGTCAGAGAAGTCCCGGAGCAGGAAGCAAGGAGCATGTGGAGCAGGACTGAGGTGAGGTACTGTCAGGTTGCGTCTACTAAAGCTAGTTGAAGGCAGGGCAGAGCTGGTTACTGCAGCTTTGGCTGGAATAAGAGATGAGGCCGAGAGAATTGAAAATGGTGCCCAAGAAGTGTCTCCTATAGTTCTCAAGGGAGGAGTCCTTCTACCAGGGGATGTAACAATTGTTTCATTGAATTGGCAGTTGAGCCTATCACCTGGACATTTTGTGGTGCTTATGTGAACTGATATACAAAGAGCAGGGTTGCCATTCTGCCTGGGGTGGTAGTATTGATCACCAAGGGAAAACTGGGCTGCTCTGCCCAACTAGACCAAAGAGAACCATGTCTGAAATTCTGGGAACTGTTTGAGTGCCACTTAGGATTTTCATGTGCAACAATAAATGATAATGAAACTATAACAACCCAATAAAGACAAGACCAAGGAGGATTCAGATTCATTAGGAATGAAGGCTTGCATTACCACTGTGTAAAAACCCCATCCAGCTAAGATGACGGCCAAGGAGAACACGGAATACGTAGGGAGAGAAAGAGTTGTAAATGTTAGCTATGGCCTTGTGATCAGTTGCAGCACAAGGAAGGGCTGCAGACTGTGAGTTAATCTGACACATAGACAGTAGTAGAGATGATGGTGGCAGTGGGGTGCTATTAAGGTTTTCGTAGAGTGGTAGGGAGCTAGAAGTACCTCGATGGGATTCAAACTGTTTCTTTTCTATCTTGGCTTGAGGAAGAATTGAATATGATCTGGGAGAGTTTATCTTTTCTGTTATTCTTTTCCTTTCCATATATCTGCATATGGTTGGGTCATAGAGATCTAATCCTTGATAGCTGCAGTTTTCTCTCTCTTCTGGGGTAGGTTTATAGGGAATTGGATTGTAGTGAAGGATTCTACCACCCTGAGAATCTTTCCAAAATATGTGTCTTGCATGACACTGTCTCAAGGACCACTGATGGCTTCTTGTTGCCCACAGGAGTGCCCTCCTACACACCTAAGATATTTTAGGATATTCACAGTCTGGTCCCTGCTTATTTTTACAGCTTCTCCAAACATGCTCCTTCACCTCTGAAAATGTAGGATCCAGCCCCACAGGACTACTGTCCATTCTCTGAACAGGCAGAGATCAAGCATCCATACATGAGCTTCTCTCCATCCCCACCTTCCCTCAAATTACAGTCAGGTGTGGTCAGTGACTAATCAGTCACTACTCCTGGACTCTGAGAGCATTTGTCCTAGAGAGGTCCTGGGTAATTACTTTGTCTTTAATGAGTTCCTCTAGGATCTAGACTCCTCTGGGATCCAGGGTCCCTTAGGCCCAGGGATGTGTAGAATGGGATTGTGAAGAAGGGATGTTGCAGACACAGGTGACAACTACGGAGGCTGTTATTTCACATGTCTTAGTGAATAAAGGGGAGCAGAATCTCAGCCACGGTTCTGGAGTCACCCTCAGACAGAGTGGGTAAGTTGGGCAGAGGGTGAATGAGCTGGTCCCTTAGGGTCCTTCTAACCTGAGGGTCTTGTTTTCCCAGGTTGTATAATGTTCTGCAGGATAGTTTTTCAGGTATGATAACCCTCTTCTTCTCCACCTCTCAGCCTCCCAAGACTTCCCCACATTTTAGAAATATTTTGATTAATGTTTACTAGTTATAATCCTGTTATTAACGATGGCATTCATAAACATTATTTACTGCGTAATGTATGCCCTGAAGATTATATAATTTCAACATAATTACAGCTCTTGAGATAAGCGTTAATGCAATAGTTCTGAGTCTTGCTTTATTGTAGAATCACCTGAGAATTTTCAAAAACTTTGCACAGGCCTCCTCTCAGAGACTGTGATTACATTTATTGGAGGGGGCCCAGTAATCTTTATTTTTAAAAGCATCATATATCCTTGCTCCTCATTGTGTCATCCATGGACCACAGCATGGGCATTACGTGTGTGCTGATTAAAATGTCGAAGCTGGAATACTGAATCAGAATCAGTATTTTACCAGAACTCTCAGGTGATTTGCATGGACATTAAATTTAGAAGCACTGCCCTGGGTGATTCTTATGTGCCATCCAGGCTGAGCACTACTGACTTAACGGGTGAAGAAGAGGAGAGGCTCATGGCATCATCAGTGGCAGCATCTGCAAGTGTTGTCTCTGGTTTGTGATCCCCAGTCAATGTTCTTGACACAAGAGTTGGGTCCCACTCATTTACCAGGAAAGCAAAATTCTGAGAAAACAGATGTATGATTTTCCATCCATGTTTCTTCCCACTATAAGGCCAGTACATAATGTCCAAGTGTAAAAACTGTTAATGTGGATGGATTAAACAGCTTCAAGGCAGGAAAATCCCATCATTTGGACTCAGTTATGTCTGTAATGAAGCAGCTTCCAACATCTCTTCATGCTTCTCCTCTGCTTTCTTTGTCAGCTTTGAGGCACACTGAGGTGTATTGGTCAGGATTCCCCAGAGAAACAGAACCAATAGGAGATTTTGTCTGTGTCTATAACTATATATATCTATATACATATATATATTTTCTACATCATCTGTATTAGTGAAAAGAGTAGTGTGTCTGAGGTATCCTAACATTTTCCATGGAAATAATATTGCATCCATAAATTCTGTAATAAAGTGTCAAATTTAGTGCTAAATGTTGAGGCTAGTGAGTTCTTGTTCTGGGAGGATTTGGTAGGAGTAGTGATTCTAACTTAAAAGGAGTTTTGCTGCCTTTAATGTTGGAGGAATACATGTCCCAGCTTGAAGCACAACCCATAAATATTTATGAAACACCAGTATACTCAGATATTGTGCCAGGTGCTAGCTCTGCTGCAATCGTCAAGGCAGACATGGCCTTTCCTACATGGAGTTTACCATCTGATAGTGAAGACAGTTATAAACAAATAATACCCGAGGCATTGAGTGCTATGGGGGCAAGTACAGGATACTGTGGAACATAGCAGAAAGTTCTCACCTGGTGTGGGATAAGAGGGAAGGTTTAGCTGAGTAAGTGACATGTACTATACCTGAAGGATAAGTAGGGGCAAGCCAGGTGGAGAGGAGACAGAGGGAAGAGGATGCTCGGCAGGAGGGACAGCAAGTGCGAAAGGCTGGAGGCAAAAAATTGTGACTTTTAAGCACAGCATTGCTGGAGAGGGGAATGTGAATTTTACTGTGGGGCCAGATGAAGCTGTGGAGGTAGACAAGGGTCAGGTCATGAAGCACCTTTTGTACCCTTGAAAGGAATTTTGCCCGTGTCTTAAGAGCAATGGGAATCCATGAAGACTTTATGGAAAATGATCATCAGTTTTTCATCCTGGAATGCCATGGTGTGAATGAAAAATACTGTAGGAGAGAGTCTTTTAGAAAGGATGGAATATTGTTACTTGCTAAAGAGAAGTGAAGAAAATAAGTCATTTCTAATCATAGAGATTTTGATTATAGATTTGGAGTATAGAGATTTTGATTATTGTGATGAGGGTGATATAAACTATTTTTGAAGATCATCTAACACACCACGTATCATAGAAATGTGTTCATTTTTAAATTCAGGTATTGATGGACATTACTATTCTTCCTAAAGATCCTGGAGACGGAGCATGACAGGAAGGAATCAAAACGTCATCTCAGAGTTTCTTTTGCTGGGACTGCCCATTGAGTCAGAGCAGCAAAACCTGTTCTATGCCTTGTTCCTGGCCATGTATCTTACCACCATCCTGGGGAACCTCCTCATCATCGTCCTCATTTGCCTGGACTCCTACCTCCACACACCCATGTATTTGTTTCTCAGCAATTTGTCCTTCTCTGACCTCTGTTTTTCCTCTGTCACCATGCCCAAGTTGCTGCAGAACATGCAAAGCCAAGTCTCATCCATCCCTTATGCTGGCTGCCTGACCCAAATGTATTTCTTATTGTTTTTCGGGGACCTGGAGATCTTCCTCCTTGTGGCCATGGCCTATGACCGCTATGTGGCCATCTGCTTCCCTCTGTGCTACACCACCATCATGAGCCCCAAGCTGTGTCTCTCCCTGGTGGTGCTGTCTTGGGTGCTGACCACGTTCCATGCCATGTTACACACCCTGCTCATGGCCAGATTGTGTTTTTGTGCAGACAACGTGATCCCCCACTTTTTCTGTGATATGTCTGCTCTGCTAAAGCTGTCCTGCTCTGACACTCGAGTTAATGAGTTGGTTATATTTATCATGGGAGGACTCATTCTTGTCATCCCATTCCTACTCATCATCCTGTCCTATGCTGGAATTGTCTCTTCCATTTTCAACATCCCTTCTGCTAGAGGTGTCCACAAGGCTTTCTCTACCTGTGGCTCCCACCTCTCTGTGGTGTCACTGTTCTATGGGACAATTATTGGTTTGTATTTATGCCCATCAAGTAGTAATTCTACTGTTAAGGAGATTGTCATGGCTATGATGTACACTGTGGTAACCCCCCTGCTGAACCCCTTCATCTATAGCCTGAGGAACAGAGATATGAAGGGAGCACTGAGAAGAGTCTTTTGCAAAAAGAAAATTCTCTTCTCTCTCTGATGGTAAAGTCGGATTTTTACATAATATTATCCAGCAGATATGTTGATATTAACATTGGGATATTGACTGAGACTTTTTTTTTTTTTTTTTGGTGTGGATCATTGGCTCTGAGCTAACATCTATTGCCAATCCTCCTCTTTTTTGCTTGAGGAAGAGTGACCCTGAGCTAACATCTGTGCCAGTCTTCCTCTGTTTTGTTTGTGGGATGCCACCACAGCATGGCTTGATGAGTGGTGTGTAGGTCCACGCTCAGGATCCAAACCCGTGAATCCCGGGCTGTCCTAGCGGAGAGCATAGACTTAACCACTATGCTATCTGGCTGGCCCCTGAGTCTTTTTTTCACCATACAACTTTCTGTTAAAACGACGTACTATAGGGCCTGCCTGGTGACATAGCAGTTAAGTCGCATTCTCTGCGGCCCGGCGTTCGCAGGTTCAGATCCTGGACGTGGACCTATGCACTGCTTGTCAAGCCATGCTGTGGCAGCATCCCATATAAAGTAGAGAAATATGGGCACGAATGTTAGTCCAGGGCCAATCTTCCTCAGAGAAAGGAGGAGGATTGGCAACAGATGTTAGCTCAAGGCTAATCTTCCTCCAAAAAAAAAAAATGACATACTATATAATTGTCCAATAAGTAAAAGAGATGATGTGAAGGTATGTTCTTGAACTTGGAAAGGGGATCTCAGGGACCTACTAGTAAGGACTTACTCTTTGTTATTCCTAGGTGAGCCTAAAGAAGCATCATTTTAAAACTTTTAATTGATCTTTGTCTCCAGTTGTTAAAAAACCAACTTATCATGTGTTATTTGTTTTAACCCAGCTCTGCTTTAAATAATATTCTGTCCTCCCTAGTCAATACTGACTAAAACTCAAACATCTCACTCCCTTCTTATCTCTGCTAAGCTGGACTTTTCATTGTTGAATACAGATTTTTACTTACCTCTTCTCTAGCAAGAGTTCACAGCATTCTGTCTCTTAGCCTTTTCTCCTCTATTTTATTTTCATGTCTACATTACCTTTTTGACCTGACTTGAACCTCAAGTGAACTTTCTATCTCCTTTCCTACAATGGCTTAGTTTGTCTTTACCTGGGAGCTCACTCACACCTGGGGCCCTGAAAGGTACTCCTTTGGGTATGGGGAAGGAAGCCAGAGTCTGGTTAACAACTTCACTCTTTAAGGATGTCTCTTTCCTGCTTAGTATTTTGGAATTTATCAACAAATTTTACATCCATGATCTTATTCTACTCTTGTTGTGATTCCACAAAGGAATCTTATCACCATTTTAAAGACTGAAAAATGTGAAATTTGATGACTTGCCAAGGTCTAAGAGTGTGTCAGTGCTGAGCTTAAGATCTCAGACTATGCGATTTTAGTGTTTCTTTTTCTCATTGCCCCGCACCCCAGAAATAAGAGGAGCAGCCATTGATTTTTTAAGGTTAGCTCTATGTACGGTATTGTCTAGGTTTCCAAACTCGGTTCATTTGTTTCCTTATTCTCCCCTCTAAGGGATGGCATCTAAACCCATTGTTTTAATCCTCTCATATTTCTTCTTACCTCCATGTCTCTGTCTGCAGTATAGACCTTTCTCTAGTTTTCAATTTTTATTTTCAACTTCAAAGTAGGCATCTCCATTTGGTGCTCTCTGACAACTTCAATTTACATGCAAAAAATGGAACTCTTCGTATTTCTCCCATGCTTGTTTTTTGTTTTATGTTCCATTAATATTTTTAGCTTTATTGAAGTATAATTGATAAAAATTGCATATATTTAATGTATACATGTTGAAATTGGACATATGCATACACCCATGTACCTTCACTACAACCAAGCATTTCCATCACCTCCAAGAATTTCCTTGTGTTCTTTTGTGGTTTTTGTTTTTTTTCTTCTTTTTTTTTTTTGGTAAGAACATTAACCATGAGATTTATCCCCTTAACATATTTTAGAGTGCACAATACCATATTATTAATTGTAGGTACTATGTTGTACAGCAGATCTTTGGAACTTACTCATCACTTACTCAATTGTTTTTCAATGGGTATCATTTCCTCCTCCCCCTGGCTCTGACAACCACCACTCTATTCTCCCTATCTTTGATTTTTGACTACTATTTTAGATACCTCATATAAGTGGATCACGTAGTATCTGTCCTTTTACGACTGGGTTATTTCATTTAACATAATGTCCTCTAGGTTCATCCATGTTCTTGCAAATTTAAAAAAATTTTTTTAATGCTGAATAATATTATATTGTACGTATATACCACATTTTCTTTATCCATTCATCTGTTGATAGATATTTGGATTGTTTTCATATATTGGTGGTTGTGAATAATACTGCAATGAAAAGGGGGGTGCAGATATCTCTTTGAGATCCTGCTTTCATTTTCTTTGGACACATTACCAACAGTATATAATGGTTCCAATTTTTCCACATGCTCTCCAATACTTATCTTTTATTTTTTGACAATATCCATCCTAACAAGTGTGAGGTGATATCCCATTATGGTTGTGATCTTCATTTCCCTGATGATTAGTGATGTTGAGTACCTTTTCATATACCTGGTGGCCATTTGTATGTCTTCTTTGGAGAAGTGTCTATTCAAGTCCTTTGCCCAGTTTTTAATTGGGTTATTTTGTTTTTTGCTTTTGAGTTGTAGGAGATTCTTATATATTTTGGATAGTTGCTCCATATCAGAATGATGGTTCGCAAATATTTTCTCCCGCTCCATAGGAGGACTTTTCAGCCTGTTGATTGTTTTCCTTGCTGTGCGTGAGCTTTAGTTTCATATAGCATCAGCAAGAATAACCTGAGGGATTTTTTCCACTTGATCATGTTGTATGATTCTTTAAATTTTCTATTGAATTCAGTTTGCTAATATTTTGTTGAGAATTTTGCATCTATTTTCTTCAGGGGTATTAGTCTGTAGTTCCCTTCCTTGTAGTGTCCTTATTTGGCTTTGGTATCAGGGTAACACTAGCCTTGTCAAATGCATTTGGGAGTGCTCCCTCCTGTTCAGTTTTTTGGAAGAGTTTGAGAAGGAATAGTATTAATTCTTCTTTCAATTTTTGGTAGAATTCATTAGTGAAACCATCTAGTGCTGGTCTTTTCTGTGTTGGGATGTTTTTGATTGCTCATGTAATCTCCTTCCTCGTTATTGGTTTGGTTAGGTTTTCTATTTCTTCTGATTCAGGCTTGGTAGATTGTACGTTTCTATAAATTTAACCATTTTTTCTAGGTTTTCTTATTTGTTGGTGTATAATTGTTCCTAGTATTGTCTTATGATTTCTGTGGTGTCAGTTGTAATGTTTCTTCTTCCATTTCTGAATTCATTTATTTGAGTTTTCTCTCTTTTTTCTCAGTCGAACTAAATGTTTGGTAATTTTCTTTATCTCTTTGAAGAACCAGCTCTTACTTTGTTTATCTTTTCTATTGTTTTTCTGGTCTCTATCTCATTTATTTCTGCTCTGATCTTGATTATTTCCTTCCTTGTGCTAACTCTGGATTTACTTAGTTCTTATTTTTCTCATTCATTGAGGTGTAAAATTAGGTTGTTCATTTGATATCTTTCTTTTTCTCTTAATATAGATATTTATGACTATAAACGTCCCTCTTAGAATTGCTTTTGCAGCATCCCATAGGTTTGGGTTTGTTCTGTTTCCATTTTTGTTTGTTTCAGGATATTTACTGATTTCCCTTTTGATTTGTTCTTTCACCTGTTGGTTGTTCAGGAATGTGTTAATTTCCACATATTTGTGAATTTTCCAGCTGTCCTCCTGTTATTGATTTCTAGTTTCAAACCATTCTGGTCAGAAAAGATACTTGGTATGATTTCAATCTTCTTAAATTTGCTAAGACTGTTTTGTGGCCTATCTTTTGATCTCTCCTGGAGAATGTTCCATGTGCACTTGAGAAGATGTGTCTTCTGCTGCTATTGGATGGAATGTTCTGTGTATGTCTGTTAGGTCCATTTGGTCTAGAGTATGGTTCAAGCCTAATGTTTCTTTGTTGATTTTCTGACCGGATGATCTATCCATTGTTGAAAGTGAAGTATTGAAGTCTCCTACTGTTATCTATTGTTGTCTATTTCTCCCTTCAGATCTGTTAGCATTTGCTTAATATAGTTAGGTGCTCCAATGTTGGGTGCATACATATTTATGACTGTTATATCTTTTTGATGAATTAACCCTTTTATCATTATATAATGACCTCTTTTTGTCGTTTGTTACTGTTTTTGGTTTAAAATCTATTTTGGCTGATCTAAGTATAGCTTTTCCTGCTCTCTTTTGGTTTCCACTTAAATGGAATATTTTTTTTCCATCCCTTGACTTGAGCGTATGTGTGTCCTTAAAGCTGAGAATCAGTATAATTTCTTCCTTAAGTGTTTGGTAGAATTCACAAGCAAACCCATCTTGGCCTGATGCTTTCTATTTTGGGAGGTTATTAATTATTGACTCAATTAAAAAATATGTAGATTTATTGAGATTTTCTATTTCTTCTAGTGTGAGTTTTGGCAGATTGTGTCTTTCAAGAAATTAGTCCATTTCACCTAGGTTATCAAATTTGTGGATAGAGTTGTTCACAGTATTATTTTATTATCCTTTTAATGTTCATGGGATCTGTAGTGGTGTCTCCTCTTTCATTTCTGATAGTAGTTATTTGTGTCATGTCTCTTTTTTTCTTAGCTTGGCTAGGGGTTTACTGATTTTATTGCTCTCTTCAAAGAACTAGCTTTTATTTCACTGATTTTCTCTATTGATTTTCTATTTTCAATTTCATTGATTTCTACTGTTATTTTTACTATTTATTTTCTTCTGCTTGCTGGAATTTCATTTGTTCTTCTTTTTCTAGTTTCCTAAGGTTAAAGCTAAGATCATTGATTTTAGATCTTTCTTCTTTTCTAACATATACATTCAGTGCTGTAAATTTCTTTCCAAGCACTGCTTTTGGTAAATTGTGTTTTCATTTTCATTTAGTTCAAAATGTTAAAAATTTCCCTTGAGATATCTTCTTAGACCTATCTGTTATTTAGAAGTGTATGTTTAATTGCCAAATATTTTGGGATTTTCTTGCTATCTTTCTGTTACTGATTTTTAGTTTAATTCTATTGTGGCCTGAAAACAGACATTGTATGATGTCTCTTCTTTTAAATTTGTTAAGGTGTGTTTTGTGGCCTAATGTGGTGTGTCTGTCATGCAGAATTTTTTTTTTTTTGTAAGGAAGATCAGCCCTGTGCTAGCATCTGCCAATCCTCCTCTTTTTTTGCTTAGGAAGACTGGCCCTGGGCTAACATCCATGCCCATCTTCCTCCACCTTATATGGGATGCTGCCACAGCATAGCTTGCCAAGCAGTGCGTTGGTGCACACCCGGGATCTGAACCAGAGAACTCCGAACTGGCGAACCCCAGGCCACCTCAGTGGAGCACACATACTTAACCGCTTGTGCCACCGGGCCGGCCCCACGCAGAATATTTTATGTGAACTTGAGAAGAATGTATATTTTGCTCTTGTTGGATGAAGTAGTCCATAGCTGTCCATTATATCCAGTTGATTGATGTTGGTGTTGAGTTCAACTATGTCATTACTGATTTTCTGCCTGCTGGATCTGTCCATTTCTGAGAGAGGGGTGTTGAAGTCTCCAACTATAATACTCGATTCATCTATTTCTCCTTGCAGTTTTTGGCTCACATATTTAGATGCTCTGTTGTTGGGTGCGTACATGTTAAGGATTGTTATAGTCTCTTAGAGAATTAACCTCTTATCATTCTATAATGCCTCTCTTTATCCCTGATAACTTTTTATTTCTCTGAACCTAATGTATTTTGAAAATAACTTTTATTGAAATACAATTTACATACAATAAAATGCACCCCTTTAAGTGTATAGTTCAATGACTTTTGACAAATGTAAGCACTCAGGTGAACTCGATTCCAGTCCAAATCTAAAGTGTTTCGATCATCCCACAGTTCCCTTGTGATCCTTTGCAATCAGTTATCCATCCTCTGACTCAGCCATATACTGTTCTGATTTCTGTCACTACAGATTAGATTGCCTGTTTTTGAACTTCAAATAAATGGGAATCGTACAGTATGTATTCCTTGGTATTTTTTGTGTTCTTTTGCTCAGCGTAATGTTTTGAGACTCATCCATATAGTTGTATGTATTGGTAGTATGTTCCTTTTTATTTCTGAGTAGCTATTGCAAATAATGCTACTATGAATATTTTTGTATATGTCTTTCCTTATATATATATATATATATACATCTATACATTTCTCTTGGATAAATACCTAGGAGTAAAATAACTGAGTCATGGAGTATACCTATATTCTTTTTTTCTCTTTTGTTAATTTTTATTTTTTTGTGAGGAAGATCAGCCCTGAGCTAACATCCGATGCCAATCCTCCTCTTTTTTCACTGAGGAAGATTGGCCCTGACCTAAGATCCATGCCTATCTTCCTCCACTTTATATGGGATGCCACCACAGCATGGCTTGACAAGCAGTGCATCGGTGTGTGCCTAGGATCTGAACCTGCAAACCCTGGGCCATGGAAGTGGAGTGCGTGCACTTAACTGCTTGCGCCGCTGGGCTGGCCCACCTATATTCTAATATTGTAGGTATTACCAAAGATAGTTCCAAGGCAATCATACCAAATTACAAACCTATAGTCAGTTGTATGAGAATTCTAGTTTCTTCACATGCTTACTAACACTAATATTGACAGTACTTTTTCATTTTGTTTATCCTGGTGGATGTTTAATAGTATCTCATTTTCTGTACTTCCCTGGTATCTAATGAGGTTGAACCTCTTTTCTTATGTTTACTGGTCATTCAGATATCCTCTTTTGTAAAATGTCTGTTCAAGCCTGTTGTTCATTTTTCTATTAAATTTTTTTCTTATTAATTTATAGAGTTCCTTAAGCATTCTGGATGCAATAACTTTTAAACTATCCTTGACTAGTCTGTATGTTATATGTGTTGCAAATAGCTTTTTGCAATTTCTGACTTGCAAGATTTTTCACTTTTAATGGTATCTTTTTTTTAATGGTATCTTTTGAAGATAGACTTAAAAAAAAAGATGTTAAATGTAGTCCTTTATAGCCATCTTTTCCTTTATAGTCAATGTTTTTAATTACTTTGTAATAAAGTCTTTTCTTTCTCCAAAGTTCTGATGATGTTCTATGTCATCTTTTAGAAGTTTTATTGTTATATTGTGAAATTGTTTCACATTTAGATCCCCAATGTGCCTGTAAATGATTTTTATATTTGGTATAAAATAGACATATCCGAAATATTTGTAAAATAAGCAACACATTTCTAAATAACCTATGGGTCAAATAGGAAATTACAAGAAAAATTAGAAAATATTTTGAATTAAAATGAAAAGGCAACATTTCAAAATTAGTAGGATGCAACTAAAGCAGTGATGAAAGGAAAATTTATAGCATTAAATGCTTATATTACAAAAGAACTAAGCTCTCAAATTGATGATCTAATCTTCCAACATAAGGACATAGGAAAAGAAGAACACATTAAAGCAAGAGAAATAAAATAAATAACAAAAAGAGAAATCATTGAAATTGAGATCAGAAAAATGAGGCAGAAAGATCATTGAAACCAAAAGTTGGTTCTTTGAAAAACTAAGTAAAATAGATAAACTTTTAGTCAGAAAGGGTAAAAGGAGAAAAAAGAATAAAAACACAAAATATAAATATCAGGAAAGAAATAAGATATATCAGTACAGACTCCTACATATATTAAAAGAATAATAATGGAATACTATGAACAATTCTATGCCCATAAATACTACAACTTAGATGAAATGGATAAATTTGTTGAAAGACACAATTTCCAAAGCTCACTCACAAAGACTGGATAAACTGAACCTGAATAATAGTTTCTATTAAAGAAATTGAATTTGTGGGTAAAACCCTTCTGACAAAGAAAACTCCAAGACCAGATGGCTTTACTGGTTAATTTTATGAAGCACTTAAGGAAGAAATACAGGCATACTTCATTTTATTGAACTTCACTTTATCGTGCTTTGCAGCTATTGCATTTTTTATAAATTGAAAGTTTGTGGCAACTCTGCCTCAAGCAAGTCTACCAGCACCATTTTTCCAACAGCATTTGCTCACTTCATGTCTCTGTGTCACATTTTGGTAATTTTCAGAGTTTTCAACTTTTTCATGATTATTATATTTGTTATGATGATCTGTGATCAGTAATCTTTGATGTTACCATTGTCATTTTTTTGGGGCGCCATGAACTACACCCATGTGAGGGTGAACTTACTTGATAAATCTTGAGTGTTCTGACTGCTCCACCGACTGGCTGTTCTCCTATCTCTGTCCCTCTCCTTGGGCCTCCCTATTCCCTGAGACACAACAATATTGCAATTTGGCCAATTGATAACCCTACAATGGCCTCTAAGTGTTCACATATCTCTCACTTTAAACCAAAAACTAGAAATGATTAAGCTTAGTGAGGAAGACATGTTGAAGGTCAAGAAAGGCTTAAAGTTAGGCTTCTTGCACCAAACAGTTAGCCAAGTCGTGAATGCAAATGAAAAGTTCTCGAAGGAAATTAAAAGTGCTACTCCAGTAAACACACAAATAAGAAAGTGAAGCAGCCGTATTGCTGATATGGAGAAAGTTTTAGTGGTCTGGATAGAAGATCAAACCAGTCACAACATTCCCTTAAGCCAAAGCCTAATCTAGAGCAAGGCCCTAACTCTCTTCAATTCGATGAAGGGTGAGAGAGGTGAGGAAGCTGCAGAAGAAAAGGTTGAAGCTAACAGAGGTTGGTTCATCAGATTTAGGGAAAGAAGCCATCTTCATAACATAAAAGTGCAAGGTGAAGCAGCAAATGCTGATGTAGAAGCTGCAGCAAGTTATCCAGAAGATCTAGTTAAGATAATTAATGAAGGTGGCTACACTAACCAACAGATTTTCAATGTAGATGGAATAGCCTTATAAGAAGGCTTTTAAGAAGGGAGAAGATGCCATCTAGGACCTTCAGAGCTAGAGAGAAGTCAATGCTTGACTTTAAAGCTTCAAAGGACAGGCTGACTATCTTGTTAGGGGCTAATGCAGCTGGTGACTTTAAGTTGAAGCTAATGCTCATTTGTCATTCTGAAAATCATAGGGCCCTTAAGAATTACAATAAATCTACTCTGTCTGTGCTCTATAAATGGAACAATAAAGCCTGGATGACAGCACACCTGTTTACAACATGGTTTACTGAATACTTTAACCCCACTGTTGAGACCTACTGCTCAGAAAAAAAGATTCCTTTCAAAATATTACTGCTCATTGACAATGCACCTGGTCACCCAAGAGCTCTCATGGAGGTATACAATGAGATTAATGTTGTTTTCATGCCTGCTAACACAACACTTATTCTGCAGCCCATGGATCAAAAAGTAATTTTGACTTTCAAGTCTTATTATTTAAGAAATACATTTCATAAGGCTATAGCTGCCGTAAATAGTGATTCCTCTGATGTATCTGGGCAAAGTAAATTAAAAACCTTCTGGAGGGGCCGGCCTGGTGGCGTGGTGGTTAAATTTGCGCGCTCCACTTCTGTGGCCCAGGGTTCGCAGGTTTGGATCCTGGGCGCAGACCTACACGCTGCTCATCAAGCCATGCTGTGGCAGGCATCCCACATATAAAGTAGAGGAAGATGGGCCTGGATGTTAGCCCAGGGCCAGTCTTCCTCAGCAAAAAGAAGAGGATTGGCAACAGATGTTAGCTCAGGGCTAATCTTCCTCACCAAAAAAAAAAAAAAAAAACCAAACCAAAAAACCCAAAAAGCGAGAAAACTTCTAGAAAGGATTCACATGCCATTAAGTACATTCATGATTCAGGGGAAGAAGTTAAAATATCAACGTTAACAGGAGTTTGGAAAAAGTTGATTCCACCCTATAGATGCCTTTGAGGGGTTCAGGACTTCAGTGGAGGAAGCAACTGCAGATGTGGTGGAAATAGCAAGAGAACTAGAATTAGAAGTGGAGCCTGAACATGTGACCGAATTGCTGCAATCTTGTGATACAACTTTAATGGATAAGGAGTTGCTTCTTATGGATGAGCAAAGAAAGTGGTTTCTTGAGATGGAATCTACTCCTGGTGAAGATGCTGTGAAGACTGTTGAAATGACAACAAAGGATTTAGAATGTTACATAAACTTAGTTGATAAAGCAGTGGCAGGATTTGAGAAGATTGACTCCCATTCTGAAAGAAGTTCTAGTGGTGGATAAAATGCTATCAAACAGCATCACATGCTACAGAGAAATTGTTCATGAAAGGAAGAGTCAATTGATGCAGCAAACTTCATTGACTGATTTTAAGAGATTACCACAGCCACCCCAACCTTCCACAGCACCACCCTGATCAGTCAGCAGCCATCAACATTGAGGCAAGACCCTCCACCAGCAAAAAGATTATGACTCACTGAAGGCTCAGATGATGGTTAGCATTTTTTTAAGCAATAACGTATTTTTAATTAACATTTGTGCATTGTTTTTTTAGAGATAATTCTGCTGCACATTTAATATACTACAGTGTAGTGTAATCATAACTTTTTTTTTTTTGTGAGGAACATTCACCCTGAGCTAACATCTGTGGCCAATCTTCCTCTTTTTGCTTGAGGAAGATTGTCCCTGAGCTAACATCCGTGCCAACCTTCCTCTACTTTGTGTATGTGACGCCACCACAACGTGGCTTGATGTGCAGTCTGTAGGTCTGTGCCTGGGACCAAACCCACCAACCCCAGGCTGCTAAAGCAGAGCACCTGAACTTTACTACACCAATGGGCCAGCCCCAAACATAGCTTTTATATGCACCGGAAAACCAAAAAATTTGTGTGACTCGCTTTAGTGTGATATTCGCTTCATTGTGCTGGTCTGGAACCGAACCTGCACTATCTGTGAGTTATGTCTATAATACTAATTCTATGCAGTCTCTTCCAGAATATAGAAGAGGAGGAAATATTTCTCAACTCTTTTTATGAGTCCCTGACACCAAGACCAGATAAAGACATTACAAGAAAACTGTAGACCAATATTCTTCATGAACACAGACACTAAAATCCTCAAACACACAAACAGAATCTAGCAATATATGAAAAAGATAATACATCATTGTCAAGTGGAATTTATTTTGGGAGTGAGAAACTGTTTCAACATTCAAAAACCAATCAATCTAGAAGAAAATATAGGCAGTACGCTATTTGACATTGATCTTAGCAGCATCTTTTCAAATACCATATCTGACCAGGCAAGGGAAACAAAAGAAAAAATTAACAAATGGGACTACATCAGACTAAAAAGTTTCTGAAAAGCAAAGGAAACCATCAACAAAATGAAAAGACAACCCACCAACTGCGAGAAAATATTTGCCAACCACACAGCTGATAAGGGGTTAATCTCCAAAATATATAAGGAACTGATGCATCTCAACAACAAAAAAACTAACAACCCAATTTAAAAAAGGGCAAAAGACCTGAACAGACATTTCCCCAAAGAAGATATACAGATGTCCAACAGACACATGAAAAGATGTTCAACATCATTAACTATCAGGGAAATGCAAATCAAAACTACAGTGAGATATCACCTCACGCCCGTCAGAATGGCTATAATTAACGAGACAGGAAACAACAAGTGTTGGAGAGGATGTGGAGAGAAGGGAACTCTCATACACTGCTGGTGGGAGTGCAAACTGGTGCAGCCACTATGGAAAACAGTATGGAGATTCCTCAAAAAATTGAGGATAGAACTACCATATGATCCAGCTATTCCACTGCTGGGTATTTATCCAAAGAACTTGAAAACACCAAAGCGTAAAGATACGTGCACCCCTGTGATCATTGCAGTGTTATTCACAACAGCCAAGACTTGGAAGCAACCTAAGTGCCTATCAAGGGACGAATAGATAAAGAAGATGTGGTATATATACACAATGGAATACTACTCAGCCATAAGAAACGATGAAATCCAGCCATTTGTGACAACATGAATGGACATTGGGGGTATTATGCAAAGTGAAATAAGTCAGACAGAAAGGTCAAATACCATATAATCTCACCATTAAGTGGTAGATAATAACAACAACAAACAAACACATAGAGACAGAGATTGGATTTGTGGTTACCAGAGGGGAAGAGGGGGAGGGAGAGGGGCGAAAGGGATAATTCGGCACATGTGTGTGGTGATGGATTGTAATTAGTATTTGGGTGGTGAACATGAGAACATGATATCATCCATGCAGAAATAGAAGTATAATGACGTACACCTGAAATTTATACAATTTTATAAACCAATGTTACCGCAATAAACAAACAAACAACAGAAATTTTTTTCTAGCGGTAAGGAGTTAGACATACATCAGTGGAATTCAAACTGAGTTTCTTTTCTGTCTTTACCTGAGGAAGACTTGAACATGATCTGAGAGAGTTTATCTTCTCTCTTATTCTTGTGCTTTCTGACATCTGCATATGGTTGGGTCATAGGAGTCTAATTCTTGTTAACTGCAGATTAGTCTCTCCTCTGGGATAGGTTTATAGGGAATTGGATTGTGGTGAGGGATTCTACCACTCTGAGAATCTTTCCAAAATATGTGTCTTTCATGGCACTTTGTCAAGGACTACTGATGGCTTCCTTTGCCCACAGGATAAATCCTCCTACACTCCTAAGATATTTTAGGATATTTACAGTCTGGTCCCTGCTTGTTTTTATGGCTTATCCAACCATTTCTCTTCACCTCTGAAAATGTAGGCTCCAGGCCCACAGGACTACTGTCCATTCCCTGAACAGGTGGTGATTAACCATCCGTACATGAGCTTCTCTCCATCCCCACCTTCCCCCAAAGTATAGTCAGATGTGATCAGTGACTGCAATCAGTCACTGCTCCAGGTCTCTGAGAGCATTCGTCCTAGAGAGGTCCGAAGTGTTTACTTTGTCTTTAATGAGTTCCTCCAGAATCTAGACTCCTCTGGGATCCAGGGTCCCTTAGGCCCACGGATGGGTAGAATGGGAGATGTGAGAAGGGATGTTGCAGACACAGGTGGCGACTACAGAGACTGTTACTTCACATGCCTTAGTGAATAAAGGGGAGCAGAATCTCTGGTCAGGATCCTAGAGTCACCCTGAGATACACAGGGTAAGTTGGGCAGAGAGTGAATGAGCTGGTCCCTTAGGGTCCTTCCAACCTGAGGGTCTTGTTTTCCCAGGTTGTACGATGTTCTGCAGGATAGCTTTTCAGGTATAATAACGCTCCTCTTCTCCACCTCTCAGCCTCCCAAGACTTCCCTGCATTCTAGAAATATTTTGATTAATGTTTACTTGTTACAATCCTTTTATTACTGATAGCATTCATAAATATTACTTGCTGTGTAATGTATTCTTCAAGAATATGTAATTTTCACATAATTGCAGCTCTTGAGGTAAACATTAATGCAATAGTTCTGACCTTTGCTTTATTTTAGAATCACCTGAGAATTTTCAAAAACTTTGCACAGACTTCCTTTCAGAGACTATGATTATATTTATCAGAGGGGTCCAGTAATCTTTATTTTTAAAAGCATCATATAATCTTGCTACTCACTGTGTTATCCATGGACCACAGCAAGGGCATTTCCTGGGAGCCAATTAAAATATAGAAACAGGTTTACTGAATCAGAATCAGTGTTTAACCAAAACTTCCAGGTGACTTTCATGGACACTAAATTTTAGAAGCACTGCCCTGGGTGATTCTTATGTGCCGTGCACACTAAGTACTACTGACTTAACGGGTGAAGAAGATGAGAGGCTCATTGCACCATCAGTGGCAGCATCTGCAAATGCTGTCCCTGGTTTGTGATCCCCAGTCATGCTCTTGATAGAAGAGTCAGGTCGCATTCATTTACCAGGAAAGCAAAATTCTGAGAAAACAGATGTATGATTTTCCATCCATGTTTCTTCCCACTATAAGGCCAGTACATAATGTCCAAGTGTAAAAACTGTTAATGTGGATGGATCAAACAGCTTCAAGGCATGAGAATCCCATCATTTGGACTCAGTTATGTCTGTATGAAGCAGCTTTCAACATCTCTTCATGCTTCTTTGCTTTCTTTGTCAGCTTTGAGGCACACTGAGGTGTATTGGTCAGGGTTCCCCAGAGAAACAGAACCAATAGGAGATTTTGTCTGTATCTATAACTATATATATCTATATACATATACATATTTTCTACATCATCTGTATTAGTGAAAAGAGTAGTGTGTCTGAGGTATCCTAACATTTTCCATGGAAATAATATTGCATCCATAAATTCTGTAATAAAGTGTCAAATTTAGTGCTAAATGTTGAGGCTAGGAGTTCTTGTTCTGGGAGGATTTGGTAGGAGTAGTGATTCTAACTTAAAAGGAGTTTTGCTGCCTTTAATGTTGGAGGAATACATGTCCCAGCTTGAAGCACAACCCATAAATATTTATGAAACACCAGTATACTCAGATATTGTGCCAGGTGCTAGCTCTGCTGCAATCGTCAAGGCAGACATGGCCTTTCCTACATGGAGTTTACCATCTGATAGTGAAGACAGTTATAAACAAATAATACCCGAGGCATTGAGTGCTATGGGGGCAAGTACAGGATGCTGTGGAACATAGCAGAAAGTTCTCACCTGGTGTGGGATAAGAGGGAATGTTTAGCTGAGTAAGTGACATGTACTATACCTGAAGGATAAGTAGGGGCAAGCCAGGTGGAGAGGAGGCAGAGGGAAGAGGATGCTCGGCAGGAGGGACAGCAAGTGCGAAAGGCTGGAGGCAAAAAATTGTGACTTTTAAGCACAGCATTGCTGGAGAGGGGAATGTGAATTTTACTGTGGGGCCAGATGAAGCTGTGGAGGTAGACAAGGGTCAGGTCATAAACCACCTTATGTGCCTTTGAAAGGAATTTTGCCCGTGTCTTAAGAGCAATGAGAATCCCTGAGGACTTTATGGAAAATGATCATCAGTTTTTCATCCTGGAATGCCACAATATGAATGATAGATATTGCAGCAGAGAGTATTCAAGCATGGAAGCAGGGAGGTGAATAAGAGGCTGTTCCAATAGTATGGACAAGATATCATATCAGCCTGGTCTATGGTAGTGACAGTGGAGACGAGGAGTGGATGAATGAGAAAGATAATTAATCTATAGGACTTGTTGGCAGATTGGATGTTGATGATGAAAGAAAGGAGGAGTGAAAGAAAACACTCCAGTTTTTAACTGGAGCAGCTGAATCTCTTTCACTGAGATATGGGAGACTAGAGGAGGCATGAATGAGAGAGGGACAGGGGGGGATCGTGAATTTCTTTTGGGATCCATTGAGCTGAAACAGAGATTTCTACACGCGTATTTTAAAAGGTAAACAAAGCCATTTAAGTAGATGAGTTTTTCTTGGTGGTATGTGTAGAATTATAAGAGAACAGTGTACAGGAAAAAACCCTGAGGAACATGAACATGTAAGATATTGACCAAGCAGGAGTCAATTATAGTTACTGATTATGTCTGGCCAGGTAGGTATGAGGAAAACTGACACATTTTGTGTCTCAGAAGCTAATGGATAAGAGTGTTTTAGAAAGGATGGAATATTGTTACCTATTAAAGACAAATGAAGAAAGAAGTCATTTCTGATCACAGAGATTCTGATTATAGAGATTTGGTGTATAGAGATTGTAATTGTTGTGATGAGGATGATATAAGGTATTTTTGCAGATCATCTAACAGACCATGTATCATAGAAATATGTTCATTTTTAAATTCAGGTTTAATGGACACTATTATTTCTTCCTAAAGATCCTGGAGACAGAGCATGACAGGAAGGAATCAAACCGTCATCTCAGAGTTTCTCCTGCTGGGACTGCCCATCGAGTCAGAGCAGCAAAACCTGTTCTATGCCTTGTTCCTGACCATGTATCTTACCACCGTCCTGGGGAATCTTCTCATCATCGTCCTCATTTGCCTGGACTCCCAGCTCCACGCTCCCATGTATTTGTTTCTCAGCAATTTGTCCTTCTCTGACCTCTGTTTTTCCTCTGTAACCATGCCCAAGTTGCTGCAGAACATGCAGAGCCAAGACCCATCCATCCCCTATGCTGGCTGCCTGGCCCAGATGTATTTCTTCCTGTTTTTTGGAGATCTGGAGAGCTTCCTCCTTGTGGCCATGGCCTATGACCGCTATGTGGCCATCTGCTTCCCGCTGCGCTACACCAGCATCATGAGCCCCAAGCTGTGTCTCTCCCTGGTGGTGCTGTCCTGGGTGCTGACCACGTTCCATGCCATGTTACACACCCTGCTCATGGCCAGATTGTGTTTTTGTGCAGACAATGTGATCCTCCACTTTTTCTGTGATATGTCTGCTCTGCTGAAACTGTCCTGCTCCAATACTCAAGTTAATGAGTCTGTGATATTTATCATGGGAGGACTCATTCTCATCATCCCATTCCTACTCATCATCCTGTCTTATGCACGAATTGTCACTTCCATTTTCAAGTTTCCTTCCGGTGGGAGTGTCCACAAGGCTTTCTCTACCTGTGGCTCCCACCTCTCTGTGGTGTCACTGTTCTATGGGACAGTTATTGGTTTGTATTTATGCCCATCAACTAGTAATTCTACTGTTAAGGAGATTGTCATGGCTATGATGTACACTGTGGTAACCCCCCTGCTGAACCCCTTCATCTATAGCCTGAGGAACAGAGACATGAAGAGAGCCCTGGGAAGAGTCTTTTACAAAAAGAAAATTCTCTTCTCTCTCTGATGGTAAAGCTTGGGATTTTTACATAATTTTATTCAGTAGATATATTGATATTAATATTGGGATATTGACTCAGACTTCAACTTTCTGTTGAAATGAAATACTAAATAATTGTCCAATAATTAAAATAGATGAGGTCAAGTTATGTTGTTGGACTTGGAAAAGGGATCTTGGGGACATGGTAGCAAGGTCTTCCTCTCTGTTATTCTTAGGTGACCCTGAAGAAGCATCATTTAAAAACTTTTAATTGATCTTTGTCACCAGTTATTATTATTATTATTTTTTGGTGAGGAAGATCAGCCCTGAGCTAACATCTGTTGCCAATCCTTCCCTTTTTGATGAGAAAGACTGGCCCTGGGCTAACATCTGTGCCCATCTTCCTCTACTTTATATATGGGATGTCTCCCACAGCATGGCTTGATAAGCAGTGCATAGGTCCATGTCCAGGATCCAAACCCGTGAACCGGGGGCTGCTGACGCGGACGAATACAATTGATAGAGGACCACTTGGAATAGTTTTATGTACCAGGCCTAGAAGTGAAATACATCACTTTGATCTCCATTTTATTCCCCAGAACTCAGCCACGTAGCTCAACTTAGATGCAAGGTGCAGGGCATGGGGTGGTGGGCAGAAGTGGTGAGAAATTGTTTCTTCACAGACCACTCTATTCAAATCTGTACTATAGAATTCAGGAGCATGAACCCTTGATATACACTTAGCTCTCTTGGCCACACTAACTCAGGGAAGTTGCGTGAAATAACTGTAAATTCTAGAAAGGGGGCAAAGAGTGACTAAACTGTGTACATTTAGCTAAGAAGCCATATAATTTATTGTTGAAATTGAAATCTTTACATTTAGAATTTTTATTTTGAAATAATTAGACTCACAAAAAGTTAAAAAAATAGTACTTAGAGGTAATTTGTACCTCACCCAGGTTCCTCCCATGGTAACATTATATAACTAGAATACATGAGCCAAACCAGGAAGTTGACATTGGCACATTACAGTGAACTGGACCATGGACCTTACTTGGATTCCACCAGTTTTTGCATGCACTCCTTCTTTTTTTTATGTCTTTGTGTACAGTTTGTGATATTTTATTACATGTGTGGACTCATATAACAACCACCAAAATCAAGTTTCAGAACTGTTGCCTCATCACAAAGGATCTCTGTGTGTTACACTTCCATAGTCCAAAATGGAATATGTTTTGAGAGTAAAAGGGGTCTAATAATGGGCATAAGCTGGGACTGTATAGTGCAAACTGGTATGTATGGTCATCTGGAATTTAGCCTATATGTATGTAATCATAGATGCTCAAAAAAAAAAAAAAAAACAGCAGGTGAGATAGTGAGAAAGAGAGAGGAAATGAATGGGTGAATTATGAGTGTCTCACATGTTGTGCAGGAATTTAGCGTTTAGAGTTACCATTTTTTTCCTTTGTGCCATGGGCCTCAAAATGTAGGCACATGTTTCGTTGGTGCTGTGCTAAAGATGTATTAGCTGTTTCAAGAATGAAAGAAAAACTGGCTGCATTTGACTTATTGATGGACTATATGTAATTATATAATGTGGCCTCCTGCTAGGGGATTTTCAAGGTACTTGTGACTATATGTGAAGTTTTTACCTAGCATGCTACCTTTAGAATCTAAACCACACCTGGGCTATAACTCAATTCTACTATGTCTGGCTTATTCCTTTAAGACACGGGCCCAATCTTTTGCTCTCCCAGTGTCCTCCTTCCCCTTCACACACCTCTTCCTACATGGTATAAGAAGTTTATGCATATGTAGGATAAATGAGCTGTTAAGTACATTTTATTGAAAGTAGGCAGTAGATTCTTCATGTAAGTAGGGTTGGAGTTGAGAAAGCTTGATAAGACCAAGAACGGAAGGAATGGGGATATGCTCAGTGTATGACAAGACTGACCACTGAGTAAACTGTTTCCTTGTGTATATTGAGGGTAGAGTCTGATAAACCTGGTGTAACAAGTGTAGACATGCCTCAGTCTCTGCTTTATGCCTCTAACGTATACATTCTGTGCCATAAATTTCCCTCTAAGCACTGCTTTCGATAAGTTGCCTTTTCATTATCTTTAGTTCAAAATATTTTAAAATTTCTTTTGAGATTTCTTCTTTGACCCATGTGTTATTTATTGATTGATTGATTGACTGATTGATTGATTTTTCTCTCTAAGCATTATTTTATTTTTTGTTTATTGCAGTAACATTGGTTTATAACATTGTATAAATTTCAAGAGTACATCATCATACTTCTATTTCTGCATAGATTACATCATGTTCACCACTCAAATGCTAATTACTACCCATCACCACACACATGTGCCAAATTGTCCCTTTCACCCTCCTCCCTCCCCCCTTCCCCTCTGGTAACCACCAATCCAATCTCTGTCTCTATGTGTTTGTTTATTGTTGTTATTATCTACTACTTAATGAAGGAAACCATACGGTATTTGACCTTCTCCCTCTGACGTATTTCACTTTGCATAATACCCTCAATGTCCATCCATGTTGTCACAAATGGCTGGATTTCATCATTTCTTATGGCTGAGTAGTATTCCATTGTGTATATATACCACATCTTCTTTATCCATTCGTCCCTTGATAGGCACTTAGGTTGTTTCCAAGTCTTGGCTGTTGTGAATAACGCTGCAATGAACACAGGGGTGTGTGTATCTTTACGCATTGGTGTTTTCAAGTTCTTTGGATAAATACCAAGCAGTGGAATAGCTGGATCATATGGTATTTCTATCCTCAATTTTTTGAGGAATCTCCATACTGTTTTCCACAGTGGCTGCACCAGTTTGCACTCCCACCAGCAGTGTGTGAGAGTTCCCTTCTCTCCACATCCTCTCCAACACAGATTGTTTCCTGTCTTGTTAATTATAGCCATTCTGACGGGCGTGAGGTGATATCTCACTGTAGTTTTGATTTGCATTTCCCTGATAGTTAATGGTGTTGAACATCTCTTCATGTGCCTGTTGGGCATCTGTATATCTTCTTTGGGGAAATGTCTGTTCAGGTCTTTTGCCCTTTTTTAAATTGGGTTGTTAGTTTTTTTGTTGTTGAGATGCATCAGTTCTTTATATATTTTGGAGATTAAACCCTTATCAGATGTATGGTTTGCAAATATCTTCTCCCAATTGTTAGGTTGTCTTTTCGTTTTGGTGATGGTTTCCTTTGCTGTGCCGAAGCTTTTTATTTTGATGTAGTCCCATTTGTTTATTTTTCCTATTGTTTCTCTTGCCCAGTCAGACATGGTGCTTGAAAATATGTTGCTAAGACTGATGTTGAAGAGCATACTGCCTATGTTTTCATCTGGAAGTTTCATAGTTTCAGGTCTTACATTCAAGTCTTTAATCCATTTGGAGTTAATTTTTGTGTATGGTGTAAGGTAAGGGTCTACTTTCATTTTTTTCATGTGGCTATCCAGTTTTCCCAATACCATCTATTGAAGAGACTTTCCTTTCTCCATTATATGTTCTTGGCTCCTTTGTCAAAGATTAGCTGTCCATAGATGAGTGGGTTTATTTCTGGGCTTTCGATTCTATTCCATTGATCTGTGTGTCTGTTTTTGTGCCAGTACCATGCTGTTTTGGTTACTATAGCTTTGTAGTATATTTTGAAATCAGGGAGTGTGATACCTCCAGCTTTGTTCTTTTTTCTCAGGATTCCTTTAGCTATTCAGGGTCTTTTGTTGTTCCATATAAATTTTAGAATTCTTTGTTCTATTTCTGTGAAAAATGTTGTTGGAACTTTGATAGGAATTGCATTGAATCTATAGATGGCTTTAGGAAGTATGGACATCTTAACTATGTTAATTCTTCCAATCCAAGAGCATGGAACATCTTTCCATTTCTTTGTGTCTTCTTCAATTTCTTTCAGCAATGTTTTATAGTTTGCGGTGTACAGATCTTTCACCTCTCTGATTAAGTTTATTCCTAGGTATTTTATTCTTTTTGTTGCAATTGTAAATGGGATGGTATTCTTAATTTCTCTTTCTGCTACTTCATTGTTAGTGTATGGAAATGTAACTGATTTTTGTATGTTGATTTTGTATCCGGCAACTTTACTGTATTTGTTTATTACTTCTAAAAGTTTTTTGGTAGATTCTTTAGGGTTTTTTATATATAAAATCATGTCATCTGCAAATAGTGACAGTTTCACTTCTTCCTTTCCAATTTGGATCCCTTTTATTTCTTTCTCTTGCCTGATTGCTCTGGCTAGGACTTCCAGTACTATGTTAAATAGGAGTGGTGACAGTGGGCATCCTTGTCTGGTTCCTGTTCTTAGAAGGATAGCTTTCAGTTTTTCACCATTGAGGATGATATTAGCTGTGGGTTTGTCATATATGGTCTTTATTATGTTGAGGTACTTTCCTTCTATACCCATTTTATTCAGAGTTTTTTTCATACATGGATGCTGTATCTTGTCAAATGCTTTCTCTGCATCTATTGAGATGATCATGTCATTTTTATTCTTCATTTTATTAATGTGGTGTATTACGTTGATTGATTTGCGAATGTTGAACCATTCCTGCATACCTGGAATAAATCCCAATTGATCATGGTGTATAATCTTTTTAACGTATTGTTCTATGCGATTTGCTAGTATTTTGTTGAGGATTTTTGCATTGATGTTCATCAGTGATATTGACCTGTAGTTTTCTTTTTTTGTGTTGTCCTTGTCTGGTTTTGGTATCAGGGTAATGTTGGCTTTGTAGAATGAGTTAGGGAGCTTCCCCCCCTCCTCAATTTTTTGGAAGAGTTTGAGAAGGATAGGTATTAAGTCTTCTTTGAATGTTTGGTAGAATTCACCCGGGATGCCGTCTGGTCCTGGACTTTTATTTTTGGGGAGGTTTGTGATTATTGTTTCGATCTCCTTACTCGTGATTGGCCTATTCAAATTCTCTATTTCTTCTTGATCCAGTTTTGGAAGGTTGTATGATTCTAAGAATTTATCCATTTCTTCCAGATTTTCAAATTTGTTGGCATATAGCTTTCCATAGTATTCTCTTATAATCTTTTGTATTTCTGAGGTGTCTGTTGTAATTTCTCCTCTTTCATTTCCGATTTTACTTATTTGTTCCTTCTCTCTTTTTTTCTTGGTGAGTCTAGCTAAAGGTTTGTCAATTTTGTTTATCTTTTCAAAGAACCAGCTCTTGGTTTTATTAATTTTTTCTATTTATTTTTTAGTCTCTATTTCATTTATTTCTGCTCTGATTTTTATTATTTCCCTTCTTCTACTGATTTTGGGTTTGGTTTGTTCTTCTTTTTCCAGTTCCTTTAGGTGCATTGTTAGATTGTTTATTTGAGATTTTTCTTGTTTGTTGAGATAGGCCTGTATCGCTATAAACTTCCCTCTTAGAACCGCTTTTGCTGTATCCAAGAAATTCTGGCATGTCGTATTTTCATTTTCATTTGTCTCCAGGTATTTTTTGATTTCTTCTTTGACACAGTCGTTGTTCAGTAGCATTTTGTTTAATCTCCACGTATTTGTGGCTTTTCTGGTTTTCTTCCTATAGTTGATTTCTAGTTTCATACCGTTGTTGTCAGAAAAGATGCTTGGTATTATTTCAATCTTCTTAAATTTATGGAGACTTGTTTTGTGGCCTAATATGTGATCATCCTGGAGAATGTTCCATGTGCATTTCAAAAGAAGGTGTATTCTTTGGTTTTTGGATGGAATGCTCTGTATATATCTACTAGGTCCATCTGTTCTAGTCCGTCATTTAAGGCCAATGTTTCCTTACTGATCTTCTGTTTGGATGATCTATCCATTGGTGTAAGTAGAGTGTTAAAGTCCCCTACTATTATTGTGTTACTGTCTATTTCTCTTTTTATGTCTGTTAATAATCGCTTTATATATTTAGGTGCACCTACATTGGGTGTGTAGATATTTACAAGTGTTATATCCTCTTGTTGGATTGTTCCCTTGATCATTATGTAATGCCCTTCGTTGTCTCTTTTTACAGTTTTTGTTTTAAAGTCTATTTTGTCTGATATGAGTATTGCTACCCCAGCTTTCTTTTCATTGCCATTTGCATGGAGTATCTTTTTCCATCCCTTCACTTTCAGTTTGTGAGTGTCTTTAGGTCTGAAGTGTGTCTCTTGTATGCAGCATATATATGGGTCTCATTTTTTTTATCCAATCAACCACCCTATGCCTTTTAATTGGAAAATTATTCCAGTGACATTTAAAGTAGCTATTAATAAGTATGTACTTACTGCCATTTTTAAACTTTTTTTTCCCTCAGTGTTTTAGTAGTCCTTCTCTGTGCCTATCTCCTTCTATACAGAATTGATGGTCTCTTTAGTTTGACCTCTGTCTGAGAGCTGTACTCTTTAACTCCCCTCCTCCCTCATTTTATGTTTTTGATATCATATCTAACCTCTTTTTTGTGCATTTGTATCCATTACCCTCTTGTCATGGAAATAGATAATTTTTCCTATTTTGGTCTTCTTTTTTCCCCTTAAATAAGTCCCTTTAACGTTTCTTGTAGCACTGGTTTCTTGGTGACAAACTCCTTTAAATTTTGCTTGTCTGGGAAATTTTTAATCTCTCCTTCCATTTTGAATGATAACCTTGCAGGGTAGAGTATTCTTGGCTGTAAGTTTTTTCCTTTTAGCACTTTAAATATATCGTGCCACTCTCTTCTAGCCAGTAAGCTTTCTGCTGAGAAGTCAGCTGATAGCCTTATGGGGTTTCCTTTGTCTGTAACTTGTCTTTCTCTTGCGGCTTTTAGGATTCTCTCTTTATCTTTAGTTCTGAACATTTTGATTATGATGTGTCTTGGTGTGGACCTCTTTGGGTTTACCTTGTTGGGTCTCTCTGTACTTCCTGTACCTGGATGTCTGTTTCCTTCCTTAGGTTAGGGAAGTTTTCATCTATTATTTCTTGAAATAGATTCTCTGCCCCTTTGTCTTGTTCTTCTCCTTCCAGGACACCTATAACATGGATGTTAGTGTGCTTGATGTTGTCCCAGAGGTCCCTTAGACTGTCCTCACTCTTTTTAATTCTTTTCTCTTTTATCTGTTCAGCTTGGGTAATTTCTTCTAGTCTTTTGTCCAGCTTGCAGGTCCGTTCTTCTGTATCCTCTACTCTGCTTTTGAGTCCCTCTAGTGAATATTTCATTTACAGTATTGTATTCTTCATTTCTGATTGGTTCGTTTTTATATCTTCCATTCTTTGTTGACATTCTCACTGAGTTCATCTATTCTTCTCCCCAGATCAGTGAGCATCCTTAACACTCTTTGTTTGAACTCTCTGTCAGGTAGGTTGCTCATTTCTCTTTCACTTAGTTCCTTTTCTGGGGTTTTGTCCTGTCCCCTTACTTGGAATGTATTCCTTTGCCTCCTCATTTTGCCTCTTTCCCTGTGCTTGAGTCTATGTATTAGGTAGGTCAGCTACATCTCCTGCTCTTGGATAGGTGACCTTATGTAAGTGATGCCTTAGGAGGCTTCCAGTGTGCTTCCCTCAGTTCTCAATGTTCCAGGGGTGACCCCTATGTGGGCTACATGTGTCCTTCTGTTGTGGCCTGTTTGATCTCCCTGTAGGCACCCAGGGAGGCCGAGTTATGCTCCTGGCCAACTGTTGTAATGCTCAGCTGCTTGTAGTTGTTGTGTCCCCTTCAGTCTCTTTATCAGGTGTGGGGAGCCCAGCGCAGTTGGCTGTAAGTTCTAATACCACATTTGTTTTTTTTTTTTTTTGTGAGGAGATCAGCCCTGAGCTAACATCTGCCAATCCTCCTCTTTTTTTTTTTTGCTGAGGAAGACGGCCCTGGGCTAACATCTGTGCCCATCTTCCTCCACTTTATATGGGACGCCGCCACAGCATGGCTTACCAAGCAGTGCATCGGTGCGCGCCCGGGATCCGAACCAGCGAACCCCGGGCCGCCGCAGCGGAGCGCGCGCACCTAACCGCTTGCGCCACCGGGCCGGCCCCCTAATACCACATTTGTGTAGCAGTATTTCTTTTAATTGAGCAGGCTCCCAGCATGGCAGGTTGTTAGGCTCAGGGCCTTACAATTGCTGTAAGCCTCTAGCCTATTAGGTCTCTTGTCAGCTCTCTGAGGATTGCAGCTGGGTGGGGCTGGCCTCAGGCATGGGAGCACCCAATTGTTTCAGGCTTTGGAAGGTGGGGCAAACCTCCTATGTGGGTTTTTGAGAAGCAAAAGTCTTCTGCAGCTGACGAGCCCTGCCACCCACAGGTCCACACACACAGTCAACACAGTCCTGCCCTGTGTGCACGCCCCGATCTCCTGAAGTGGACCCAGTTTCTCCACGGCAGAAGCCCGACACACTCCACCACTGCCCCACACTCTCCACCCACTCCTTGTGCACCCCCTGCCCCACTGAAGTGGGCTCAGTTGCCAGGCTGCAGAGACTCCAGTCACCAATCTATGCAGGCCCAAAAGTTGCCTGAAGGCTTGTTGTTGGGTGGGGCCAGTCTTTAGGGTGGGCTGCCTGCCCTGGCTGAGCTGCGTTAAATCGGTGCTCTAGTGGGTGGGGCAGACCTGGGCTAGCAGGTCCCAGGGAGAACTCCAATGGCATCTGTGTCCGCACACCCACACCAGGCCACAACAATGGCCGCCGCCAACGTCCCAGTCCCTGGAGAGGTCTCACCTCTCACTGCAAGGCACTCAGAGCCTATCAGGTGAGTCTCTTTTCACCAAAGCACTTTGCACCTTTCTTTCTGGTGATTTTAGGTTGCTTTCTGAAACAGGTGAGTTTGCGTGTGGGCCCTTTAAGAGTTGGTTTTAATTTCTTTGTGAACCAGCTTTTCTGGGGGTACTCCCCAATGTTTTAGTAGCAGGCAAAGTCAGATATTATGCCACTCATCTCAATTGTGCTGGGTCCACCAAATACCCCCAGTGGGGGCACTCCCCAGCTCAGGGACCTGCTCCTCCAGGGAGGGCTGCATACCTTTGGGCTGCTCCTGGGTGGCAGTGAGGCGCTGTGGCTTGTGAAGGCAGCATTTTTTCTCTCCAGAAGGGAGTTTCTGCCTCTTCCACCTCAATTCGGATTGTCCTTAGTTGCAGAAGTTCCTCTTATCCAGTTTTCAGTTCTGTCTCAGGGGTAATTTTTCCACAAGTAGTTGTAAATTGGCTGTGTCCGCGGGAGGAGGTGAGTTCAGAGTTTGCTTATGCTGTCATCTTGACTTCTCTCTCGACCCATGTGTTATTTAGAAGTGTTGTTTAATTTCCAAGTCTTTTGGGATTTTCTAGCTATCTTTACATTGTTGATTTTTAGTTTAATTCCATTGTGGTCTGAGAGCAGACATTGTATGATGTTTATTCTTTACATCTAGTATGGTGTGTTTTTTGGGCAGAATGTGGTGTACTTTGGTGAATATTCCATGTGAGCGTGAGAATAATGTGCATTCTGCTGTTGTTGGATGAAGTAGTCCATAGATGTCCATTATATCCAGTTGATTGATAGTATTGTTGAGTTCAACTATGTTCTTACTGATTTTCTGCCTGTTGGATCTGTCCATTTCTGAGAGAGAGGTATGGAAGTCTCCAATTATAATAGTGGATTCATCTATTCCTCTTGCCCTTCTAATGTTGTCCTTCTTGGTCTCTGTGTTCCGTGGGTGTACTTCAGCCTCACCCCCAAGTGCTGATATTTTCACAATGGTGTCTGGTCTGTGGATAGTTACAGTTGGTCTTCTTGTGAGGGAACCGAAGTTGGGAATGACCTATTTTGCCACCTTGATGACATCACTCCACAAATATCTTCTTACAATTTGACTTGGCATTCACTCTTTTCCTTTTTTTTTTTTGTGAGGAGGACTAGCCCTGAGCTAACATCTGGTGCCAATCCTCCCCATTTTTCTTGAGGAAGATTGGCCCTGGGCTAACATCTGTGCCCATCTTCCTCTACTTTATATGGGACGCCACCACAGCATGGCTTAACAAACAGTGTGTCCGTGAGTGCCCAGGATCCGAACCTGCGAACCCCTGGGCTGCTGAAGTGGAGCATGCGCACTTAACCGCTATGCCACTGGGCCAGCCCCTGGCATTCACTCTTAATGGTATCTTTTGATGACAGAATTTAAAAAATTTTAAATGTAGTCCTTTATAGCAATCTTTCTCTTTATATTTAGTGTTTTTAATTACTTTTAAATGAAATCTTTCCTTTCTCCAAGCTCCTGATGATATTCTTTGTTATCTTCTAGAAGGCTTTATGTTCTGTTCTATTCTGTTTTCAGCATCTTTCACATTTAGATGTACAATGTGCCTGGAAATAATTTTTGTATTTGGTATGAAGTAGGCATATCCCAAATATTGGTATAATAAGCAATACATTTCTAAATAACCCATGAGTCAAATAGGAAATCACAAGGAAAATTAGAAAATATTTTGAGTTAAAATGAAAAGACAGCATATCAAAATTAGTAGGATGTAGCTAAAGCAGTGCTGAAAGGAAAATCTATAGCATTAAATGCTTGTGTTACAAAAGAAACAAGGTCTCAGATAATGATCTAAGCTTCCAACTTAAGGACATAGGAAAAGAGGAACAAATTAAAGCAAGAGAAAGAAAGGAAATAACAAAAAGAGCAAAAATCAATGAAATTGAGAACAGTAAAATGAAGCATAAGAATCATTGAAATCAGAAGTCAGTTCTTTGAAAAACCCAATGAAATAGATAAACTTTTGTCAGAATGAGTAAGAGGAGAAAAAATAGAGAAAACAGAAAATACAAATATCAGGAAAGAAATTTGGGATATCACTACAGACCCCCTACAGATATTAAAAGAATAATAACTGGATACTATGAGCAATTCTATGCCCATAAATGGTACAATTTAGATGAAATGGACAAATCCGTTAAAAGACACAACTTCCAAAGCTCACTCAAAAAGAACAGATAACTTGAATAGTAGTTTTTATTAAGATATTGAATTTGTAGGTAAAACGCTTCTGACAAAGAAAACTCCAGGACGAGATGGCTTTAGTGGTTAATTATATGAATCACTTAAGTAAGAACTAATTCCATGTAAACTCCTCCAGCATATAGAAGAGGAGGAAATACTTCCTAACTTCTTTTATGAGGCCCTGATACAAAGGCCAAAGATATTATAAAACTACAGACCAATATCCCACATGAACATAGATACTAAAATCCTCAAAAATACAAACGAACGAAATCTAATGATACAGTATATGTAAAAGATAGTACATCACTGTCAAGTGGAGTTAATTATGGGAATGAGAAGCTGTTTCAACATTCAAAAAACAATAAATATAAATACCATATCAACAAATTGAAGGAAAAACTAGATGTTTAAAAATAAACATGATGTGAGACTGCAAAGAAACCATTTGATTAAAGCTGTATTTCAAACTGTATATATTTGTGGACTTAGTATTATCACATTGCTCCCAAGTGGCCCTTTGCTATGAAAGAAGAAGTTTTAGCTGAAAAAAAGAGATCATCTCAATAGGTGCAGAAAAATCCTTTGACAAAAATTCCAACGTTAGTTTAACTAATTTGTGATTAAAACTCTCAGCAAACTGGGAATAGGAGGAAACTTGCTTAACCTGCTAGAAAAGCAACTTTTCTTTTTTGGTGCGAAGGATTCACTCTGAGTTAACATCTGTTGCCAATCTTCCTATTTTTTTTTTTTTTGGTTGAGGAAGATTAGCCCTCAGCGAACTTCCATGCCAATCTTCCTCTATGTTGTATGTGGGCCCCCGACACAACATGGCTTGACGAATGGTGTCAAGATCTGCACCCCGGATCTCAGGCCTCTGAAGTAGACTGTGTAGGACTTAACCACTACACATGGGGCCTGCCCTGAAAAAGCAACTTTTAAAAACTATAGCTAACATTATACTTAATGGTGAAAGGCTGAATGTTTTCTCCCTAAGATCAAGAACAAAGTAAAAATGTTTGCTCTCACCACTCTTATTCAACATTGTCCTGGAAGTCCTAGGCGGTGAAAAAGGGTAAGAAATATAAAAAGTATATAGATTGGAAAGTAAGAAATTAAACCCTCTCCCTTCATAGACAACATAATCGTCTATGTGGAAAACCCTAAAGAACATGAAAAAAGGTTCTACGGGCCAGCCCGGTGGCGTAGCAGTGAAGTTCATGCGTTCTGCTGAGGCAGCCTGGTGTTTGCCGGTTTGGATCCTGGGCGTTGACCTACTCGCTGCTTGTCAAGCCATGCTGAGGTGGCGTCCCAAATAGAAGAACTAGAAGGGCCTACAACTATGATACACAACTGTGTACTGGGGCTTCCTCAAAAAAAAAAAAAAGGTTCTAGAACTAATAAGTAAGTTTAGTAAGGTCATAGGATACAATGTCAATATATTAAAGAGGTACTCTTCTGTATATAAATATAAAAATATTAATATATTAAAAATTATATTTACATCAACTAGCAATAAACGTGGAAAGTGAAAAAACACTTTAAAGTACCATTACAATAGCAGCAAACCATTAAATACTTAGGTATAAATCTTACACAATGTATGCAATATCTATATCTTGAAAATCACAAAACATTGATAAACGAAATCAGAGATCTAAAGAAACGTAGAGATATAACACGTTCATAGATTGGAAGAGTCAATATTGTTAAGATGTTGACTCTTTTGAAACTGATCTAGAGATTCAACTCAATTCCAATCAAAAAACCAATAAGATTTTTTTTTGGTACAAATTGACAACCTGATTGTAAAATTTAAATGTAAAGGCAAGAAGCTAAAAAAGCAAATTTGACTTTGGAAACAAGGAACAAAGTAGGAGGACTCATATTGCCTGGTTTCTAGACTTACTACGACGTTAAAATAATCAGGAAATTGTGGTATTAGAGAAGAGATAGAAATATAGATCAGTATAGAGTATAGAATAGCATATAGAATACAGAAATATACCCACTCACTGCTCATTGACAAAGGTGTAAAGATAAATCAATGGAAAAAGTCTTTTCAACCAGTGATGCTGGAAAAATTGGATTTCCATATGTAAAAAAAAAAGAGCCTTGGGGCCAGCCTGGTGGTGCAAGCGGTTAAGTGTGCGCGCTCCCCTGTGGTGGCCCAGGGTTCACCGGTTCGGATCCCGGGCACGCACCGATGCACCACTTGTCGGGCCATGCTGTGGCGGGGTCCCATGTAAAGTGGAGGAAGATAGGCATGGATGTTAGCCCAGGGCCAGTCTTCCTCAGCAAGAAGAGGAGGATTGGCAGATATTAGCTCAGGGCCGATCTTCCTCAACAACAACAAAAAACAGAACCTCATTCCATACCTCGCACTCTTTACAGCAATTTGCTTGAAATGGATTATATACCTAAATATTTGTATGTACTAAGAAAGTTCCCATAACATCCTATTTTCTGGAGTCAGAGAAGTCCCAGAGCAGAAAGCAAGGAGCATGTGGTGCAGAACTGAGATGAGGTCAGGTTGCATCTACTAAAGCTAGTTGATGTCAGGGCAAAGCTGGTTACAGCAGCTGTGGCTGGAAAAAGAGATGAAGCTGAGAGAATTGAAAATGGTGCACAAGAAGTATCTCGTATAGTTCTCAAGGGAGGAGTCCTTCTACCAGGGAATGTAACAATTGTTTCATTGAATTGGAAGTCGAGCCTACCACCTGGGCATTTTGTGGTTCTTATGTGAACTGATATACAAAGAACAGGGTTACCATTCTCCTGGGTGGTGATATTGATTACCAACGGAAAACTGGGTTGCTCTGCCCAACTAGAGCAGAGATGACCATGTCTGAAATTCTGGGGAATTCTTTGAGTTCCACTTAGTATTTTCATGTCCGATAATAAATGTTAATGAACACTATATCAACACAATAAGGCAAAACCAAGAAGAATGCAGATTCCTTAGGAATGAAGGTTTGCATTATCACTATGTAAAGAACTCCATCCAGCTGAGATGATGGCCAAGGAGAACATGGAATGTGTAGTCAGAGAAGGAATTATAAATGTTAGCTGTGGACTTGTGATCAATTGCAGCATAAGGAAGAACTGGAGACTAGGAGGTAATCTGACACACATGGAGAGTAGTAGAGACAATGGTGGTGGTGGGGTGCTATTAAGGTTTTCCTAGAGAGGTAAGGAGGTAGAAGAATCTCAATGGGATTCAAACTGGGTTTCCTTTTCTGTCTTGGCTTGAGGAAGAATTCAACGTGATGTGGGAGAGGTTAACTTTTCTCTTATTCTTGTCTTTCCCATATCTGCAAATGGTTGAGTCATACAAATCTAATTCTTGTTAGCTGTAGGTGTATCTCTCCTGTATATTTACAGAGAATTGGGTTGCAGTGAGAGATTCTTCCACCTTGAGAATCTTTGCAAAATACGTTTTTCATGGCACTTTGTCAAAGACCACTGATGGCTTCCTTTTGCCCACATTATAAAGCCTCCCACAATCTAAGATATTTTAGGGTATTCAGAGTCTGGTCCCTGCTTGTTTTTATGGGTTCTCTAACCATCTTCCTTCACCTTCCAAATGTAGACTTCAGCGCCACAGGACTACTGTCTATTCCCTAAACAGGCAGTGATTAAGTACTCATATATGAGCTTCTCTCCATCCCCACCTTCCTTCAAATTATAGTCAGGTGTGATCAGTGACTGCAATCAGTTGCTGCTCCAGGTCTCTGAGAACATTTGTCCTAGAGAGGTCCTAAGTGTTTACTTTGTCTTTAATGTGTCCCTCCAGGATCTAGACTCCTCTGGGATCCAGGGCCTCTTAGGACCAGGGATGTGTAGAGTGGGAGATGTGAGAAGGGATATGGCAGACACTGGTAATGACTATAGAAGCTATTTCACATGTCTTAGTGAATAAAGGGGAGCAGGACCTTGGGTCAGGATCCTGTAGTCACCCTCAGACATACTGGGTAAGTTGGGCAGAGGGTAAATGAGCTGGTCCCTTAGGGTCCTTCTAACCTGAGGGTCTTGTTTTCTAGGTTGTTTGATGTTCTGCAGGATAGTTTTTTCAGGTTTGGTAACCCTTCTTTTCTCCACCTCTCAGCCTCCCAAGATTTCTCCACATTCTAGAAATATTTTGATTAATGTTCACCGGTTATAATCTTTTTATTACTGATAGCATTTATAATATTACTATATAATGTATTCCCACAATGTTGTATAATTTCAACATAATGACAGCTCTTGCAGTAGGTTTTAACGTAATGGTTCTGAGCCTTTGCTTTATTTTAGAATTACCTCAGAGCTTTAAAATCTTTGCAGAGGCTTTGTTTCAGAGATTGTGATTAAATTTATCTGAGGGAGCCCAGTAATTTTTATTTTTAAAAGCATCATATATCCTTGCTTCTCACTGTGTCATCCATAGACGACAGCATGGGCATTACCTGCGTGCTGATTAAAATGTAGAAGCTGGAATACTGAATCAGAATCAGTGTTTTACTAGAACTCTCAGGCCATTTGCATGGAATTAAGTTTTAGAAGCGCTGCCCAAGCTGATTCTTATGGGCAGTCCAGGCTGAGCACTACTGACTCAATGGATGAAGAAGATGAGAGGCTCATTGCATCACCAGTGGCAGCGTCTGCAAATGTTGTCTCTGGTTCATGATCCCCAGTCATGCTCTTGACATAAGAGTCGGGTCCCACTCATTTACCAGGAAAGCAAATTCTCTGAAACCAGGTGTATGATCTTCCGTAGGTGTTGCTTCTTACTGTAATGCCAGTACATAAAGTCCAAGTGTAAAAACTGTTAATGTGGCTGAATCAAACAGCTTCAAGGCGTGAAAATCCCAGCAGTTAGACTCAGTTACGTCTGTAATGAAGCAGCTTCCAACTTTTCTTAATGCTTCTCTTCTGCTTTCTTTGTCAGCTCTGAGGCACCCTAAGGTGTATTAGTCAGGCTTCCCTAGAGAAACAGAACCAGTAGGAGATTATATCTATATCTATTTCTGTCTATATACATATATAAAACTCTATTATCTATATTATCTGTAGTAGTGAAAAGAATAATGTATCTGAAGTACCCTAACATCTTCCTGGGTACAAAATTACATCCAGAGATTCTGTAACAAAGTGTCAAATTTAGTGCTAATGGTTGAGGCTAGTGAGTTCTTGTTCTGGGAGGATTTAGTAGCAGTAGTGATTTTAACTTACAAGGAGTTTTGCTGCCTTTAAAATTGGAGGACTGCATTTCTCAGCCTGAAGCAGAGCCAGTAAATGTTTATGAAATATCAGCTACATCCAGGTATTGAGCTAGGTGCTAACAGAGCTGCAGTCATGAGGCAGACAGGACCTTTCCTGCATGGCATTTACAATCTGGTAGGAGAGACAGCTATAAACAAATAATCCCAATGGCTTTGAGTACTATGGGGACAAACTCAGGGTGCTGTGGAAACATAGCAGCAGGTTGTCATCTAGTCTGGGGTAAGAAAGAAGGTTTAGCTGAGTAAGTGACATGAAGGATAAGTAGGGGCAAGCCAGGGGAAGCAGGAGCAGAGGGAAGAAGATGCTCGGCAAGAGAACAGCAAGTGTGAAAGGCTGGAGGCAAGATGTTACTTTTTTTTAAGTCCAGCATTGCTGACAAGAGGAATATGAGTGTCATTGTGGGGCCAGATGAAGCTATGGAGATAGGCAAGGGTCATAACACACCTTTTGAAAGGAATTTTGCCTTGAAAGGAATTTTGCCTGTATCTTACGAGCAATGAGAATCCATGAAAACTTGAAGGAGAATGATGACCAGATTTTCTAGTTACAATGCCACAGTGTAAATGAAGGATATTGAAGGAATGGGTTCAAGTATGGAAACAGGGAGATGAATTAAGAGACTGTTTCAATCATATGGGCAAGTATGATGTTAGCCTGATCTGGGGTATTGACAGTGGAGAGAAGCAGTGGATGAATGAGAAAGAGAATTAAGTGGCAGAATTTCTACGACTTGTTGACAGATTGATGTTGATGATGAGAGACAGGAGGAATGAAAAAAACACTCAGGTTTTTGAGTGGAGCACCTGGATCCCTTTTACTAGGATATGGGAAACTAGAGGAAGTGTGAGTTGGGAGAGGAGCAGGAGGAGATCATGAGTTTCTTTTGGGATCTGTTGAGCTGAAAATGTCTGTGATACATCCAAAGCAAGATAATCATAAGCAACTAGGTATATGGTTTTGTAGGTTAGAGAGACATCTACACCTGAAGTTTAAATGGTAATGAAAGCCATTCCAGCACGTGGGTTTTTCTTGGTGGTATATGTAGAATTTTAAGAGAACAGTGTTTAGGAAAAAGCCCTGACGAACATCAACATGTAAGATATTGACAAAGCAGGAGTCAATTACAGTTACTGAAGATGTCTGGCCAGGCAGGTGGGAGCTAAACTGATACATTTTGTGTTTCAGAAGCTAATGGATAAGAGTGTTTTAGAAAGGATGGAATATTCTTACTTGCTAAAGAGAAGTGAAGAAGATAAGTCATTTCCAATCACAGAGATTCTGATTATAGAGATTTGGAGTATAGAAATTGTGATTATTGGGATGAGGGTGATATAAAGTATTTTTGCAGATCATCTAACAGACCATGTATCATAGAAATGTGTTCATTTTTAAATCCAGGTATTGATGGACACTATTATTTCTTCCTAAAGATCCTGGAGACAGAGCATGACAGGAAGGAATCAAACCGTCATCTCAGAGTTTCTCCTGCTGGGACTGCCCATCGAGTCAGAGCAGCAAAACCTGTTCTATGCCTTGTTCCTGACCATGTATCTTACTACTGTCCTGGGGAACCTCCTCATCATCGTCCTCATTTGCTTGGATTCCCACCTCCACACTCCCATGTATTTGTTTCTCAGCAATTTGTCCTTGTCGGACCTCTGTTTTCCCTCTGTCACCATGCCCAAGTTGCTGAAGAACATGCAGAGCCATGTCTCATCCATCCCCTTTGCTAGCTGCCTGACCCAAATGTACTGCTTCCTGTTTTTCGGAGACCTGGAGATCTTCCTCCTTGTGGCCATGGCCTATGACCGCTATGTGGCCATCTGCTTCCCTCTGCGCTACACCAGCATCATGAGCCCCAAGCTGTGTCTCTCCCTGGTGGTGCTGTCTTGGCTGCTGACCACGTTCCATGCCATGTTACACACCCTGCTCATGGCCAGATTGTGTTTTTGTGCAGACAATGTGATCCCCCACTTTTTCTGTGATATGTCTGCTCTGCTGAAGCTGTCCTGCTCTGACACTCAAGTTAATGAGTCTGTGATATTTATCACGGGAGGACTCATTCTCGTCGTCCCATTCCTACTCATCATCCTGTCCTATGCACGAATTGTCTCCTCCATTTTCCAGTTTCCTTCTGGTGGGGGTGTCCACAAGGCTTTCTCTACCTGTGGCTCCCACCTCTCTGTGGTGTCGCTGTTCTATGGGACAGTTATTGGTCTCTATTTATGCCCATCAAGTAGTAATTCTACTGTTAAGGAGATTGTCATGGCTATGATGTACACTGTGGTGACCCCCATGTTGAACCCCTTCATCTATAGCCTGAGGAACAGAGACATGAAGAGAGCCCTGGGAAGAGTCTTTTGCAAAAAGAAAATTCTTCTCTCTCTCTGATGGTAAAGCTTGGGATTTTTACATAATTTTAGCCAGTAGATAAATTGATATTAATGTTGGAAATTGACCAAGACCTCTTTATCTTTACCATGTAACTCTATTGTAAAATGTCATACTAAGTAAATTGTTCAATAAGTAAAAGAGATGAAGTGGAGGTATGTTGTTGAATTCAGAAATTGGATCTCAGTGACCTGCTGGTAAGGCCCTCCTCTTTGTTATTCCTAGGGGACGCTGAAAAAGTATCATTTTAAAATGTTTAATTAATCTTTGTCTTTAGCTGTTAAAAAACTAATTTTTCATGTGTTATTTTTTTCAATCCAAGTCTGCTTTAAATAGTATTCTATCCTCCTGGTCAATACTGATTAAAACTCAATCATCTCACTTCCCTGCTTTCTCCTGCTAAACTGGACTCTTCTTTATTGAATACAGATTTTTTATATACCTCTTATTGAGCAAGAGTTCACATCATTCTGTCTCTCAGCCTTTTCTCCTCCGATTTATTTTCATGTCTACATTGTCTTTTTGACCTGACCTGAACCTCAAGTGAACTTTGTATTTCCTTTGCTACAATGGTTTAGTTTGTCTTTACCTGGGAGGTAACTCATACCTGGGGCCCTAAAAGATCCTTGCTCAGGTATGGGGAAGAAAGCCAGAGTCTGGTTAACAACTTCACTCTTTAAGGATGTCTCTCTCCTGTTTGATATTTTGGAATTTGTCAGCCAATTTTACATCCCTGATCTTATTCTACTCCTGTGATGATTCCACAAAGGAATCTTATCACCATTTTAACGATTGAAAAACGTGGAATTTGATGACTTGCCAAGGTCCCAGAGTGGGTCAGTACTGAATTTAAGATCTCTGACTATCTGATTTTAGAGTTTCCTCTTCTCATTTCCCCCCACCTCCAAAATAAGTGGAACATTGATTTTTCAATCTTAACTCCATGTATGGCATTATCTATGTTCCCAACCTTGGTCCATTTGTTTCCTTATTGTCTCCTCTAAGGGATGACATCTAAAGCCATTGTTTTATACCTTTCATATTTCTGCTTAACTCCACATCTCTATCTGCAACGTAGACCTTTAACCAGTTTCCAATTTTAATTTTCATCTTCATACTAGATATCTCCACTTGATGCTCCTTGAAGGCTTCCATATTTCCATGCAAAAATTGAACTGTTTATATATATATATATATATTTTAATTTTTTGTTTATTGCAGTAACATTGGTTTATAACATTGTAAAAATTTCAGGTGTACATCATTGTACTTCTATTTCTGCATGGACTACATCATGTTCACCACCCAAATACTAATTACAACCCATCACCACACACATGTACCGAATTATCCCTTTCACCCTCCTCCCTCCCCCCTTCCCCTCTGGTAACCACCAATCCAATCTCTGTCTCTATGTGTTTGTTTATTGTTGTTATTATCTACTACTTAATGAAGGAAATCATACGGTATTTGACCTTCTCCCTCTGACTTATTTCACTTTGCATTATACCCTCAATGTCCATCCATGTTGTCACAAATGGCTGGATTTCATCGTTTCTTATGGCTGAGTAGTATTCCGTTGTGTATATATACCACATCTTCTTTATCCATTCGTCCCTTGGTGGGCACTTAGGTTGCTTCCAAGTCTTGGCTATTGTGAATAACGCTGCAATGAACACAGGGGTGCATGTTCCTTTGCAAATTGGTGTTTTCAAGTTCTTTGGATAGAGACCCAACAGTGGAATAGCTGGATCATATGGTAGTTCTATCCTTGATTTTTTGAGGAATCTGCATACTGTTTTCCATAGTGGCTGCAACAGTTTGCACTCCCACCAGCAGTGTATGAGAGTTCCCTTTTCTCCACATCCTCTCCAACACATATTGTTTTCTGTCTTGTCAATTATAGCCATTCTGATGGGCATGAGGTGATATTTCATTGTAGTTTTGATTTGCACTTCCCTGATAGTTAGTGATTTTGAACATCTTTTCATGTGTCTGTTGGCCATCTGTATATCTTCTTTGGGGAAATGTCTGTTCAGGTCTTTTGCCCATTTTTTAATTGGGTTGGTAGTTTTTTTGTTGTTGAGATGCATGAGTTCTTAATATATTTTGGAGATTAAGCTCTTATCAGATATATGGTTTGCAAATATCTTCTCCCAATTGTTAGGTTGTCTTTTCGTTTTGGTGATGGTTTCCTTTGCTGTGCAGAAGCTTTTTAGTTTGATGTAGTCCCATTTGTTTATTTTTTCTATTGTTTCTCTTGCCCGGTCAGATGTGGTGTTTGAAAAGATGTTGCTAAGACCGATGTCAAAGAGCGTACTGCCTATGTTTTCTTCTAGAAGTTTCATAGTTTCAGGTCTTACATTCAAGTCTTTAATCCATTTGGAGTTAATTTTTGTGCATGGTGTAAGGTAAGGGTCTACTTTCATTTTTTTCATGTGGCTATCCAGTTTTCCCAACTCCATTTGTTGAAGAGACTTTCTTTTCCCCATTGTATGTTCTTGGCTCCTTTGTCAAAGATGAGCTGTCCATAGATGTGTGGGTTTATTTCCGGGCTTTCGATTCTATTCCATTGATCTGTGTGTCTGTTTTTGTGCCAGTACCATGCTGTTTTGGTTACTATAGCTTTGTAGTATATTTTGAAATCAGGGAGTGTGATACCTCCAGCTTTGTTCTTTTTTCTCAGGATTCCTTTAGCTATTCGGGGTCTTTTGTTGTTCCATATAAATTTTAGGATTCTTTGTTCTATTTCTGTGAAAAATGTTGTTGGAACTTTGATAGGGATTGCATTGAATCTATAGATGGCTTTAGGAAGTATGGACATCTTAACTATGTTAATTCTTCCAATCCAAGAGCACGGAATATCTTTCCATTTCTTTGTGTCTTCTTCAATTTCTTTCAGAAATGTTTTATAGTTTGCGGTGTACAGATCTTTCGCCTCTTTGGTTAAATTTATTCCTAGGTATTTTATTCTTTTTGTTGCAATTGTAAATGGGATGGTATGCTTAATTTCTCTTTCTGCTACTTCGTTGTTAGTGTACAGAAATGCAACTGATTTTTGTATGTTGATTTTGTATCTTGCAACTTTACCATATTCGTTTATTAATTCTAAAAGTTTTCTGGTGGATTCTTTAGGGTTTTCTATATATAAAATCGTGTCATCTGCAAATAGTGACAATTTCACTTCTTCCTTTCCAATTTGGATCCCTTTTATTTCTTTCTCTTGCCTGATTGCTCTGGCTAGGACTTCCAATACTATGTTAAATAGGAGTGGTGACAGTGGGCATCCTTGTCTGGTTCCTGTTCTTAGAGGGATAGCTTTCAGTTTTTCACCATTGAGGATGATATTAGCTGTGGGTTTGTCATATATGGTCTTTATTATGTTGAGGTACTTTCCTTCTATACCCATTTTATTCAGAGTTTTTATCATAAATGGATGCTGTAGCTTGTCAAATGCTTTCTCTGCATCTATTGAGATGATCATGTGATTTTTGTTCTTCATTTTATTAATGTGGTGTATTACGTTGATTGATTTGCGAATGTTAAACCATCCCTGCATACCTGGAATAAATCCCACTTGATCATGGTGTATAATCTTTTTAACGTATTGTTCTATGCGATTTGCTAGTATTTTGTTGAGGATTTTTGCATCGATGTTCATCAGTGATATTGGCCTGTAATTTTCTTTTTTTGTGTTGTCCTTGTCTGGTTTTGGTATAGGGTAATGTCAGCTTTGTAGAATGAGTTAGGGAGCTTCCCCCCCTCCTCAATTTTTTGGAAGAGTTTGAGAAGGATAGGTATTAAGTCTTCTTTGAATGTTTGGTAGAATTCACCCGGGATGCCGTCTGTTCCTGGACTTTTATTTTTGGGGAGGTTTTTGATTACTGTTTCGATCTCCTTACTGGTGATTGGTCTATTCAAATTCTCTACTTCTTCTTGATCCAGTTTTGGAAGGTTGTATGATTCTAAGAATTTATCCATTTCTTCCAGATTGTTGAATTGGTTGGCATATAGCTTTTCATAGTATTCTCTTGTAATCTTTTGTATTTCTGAGGTGTCTGTTGTAATTTCTCCTCTTTCATTTCTGATTTTACTTGTTTGTGCCTTCTCTCTTTTTTTCTTGGTGAGTCTAGCTAAAGGTTTGTCTATTTTGTTGATCTTTTCAAAGAACCAGCTCTTGGTTTTATTAATTTTTTCTATTGTTTTTTTGGTCTCTATTTCATTTATTTCTGCTCTGATTATTATTTCCCTTCTTCTACTGATTTTGGGCTTTATTTGTTCTTCTTTTTCCAGTTCCTTTAGGTGCATTGTTAGATTGTTTATTTGAGATTTTTCTTGTTTGTTGAGATAGGCCTGTATCGCTATAAACTTCCCTCTTAGAACCGCTGTTGCTGTATCCCATAAATTCTGGCATGTCGTATTTTCATTTTCATTTGTCTCCAGGTATTTTTTGATTTCTTCTTTGATTTCTTCGTTAACCCAGTCGTTGTTCAGTAGCATTTTGTTTAATCTCCATGTATTTGTGGCTTTTCTGATTTTCTTCCTATAGTTGATTTCTAGTTTCATACCGTTGTTGTCAGAAAAGATGCTTGGTATTATTTCAATCTTCTTAAATTTATGCAGACTTGTTTTCTGGCCTAATATGTGATCAATCCTGGAGAATGTTCCATGTGCATTTGAAAAGAACGTGTATTCTTCGGTTTTTGGGTGGAATGCTGTGTATATATCTACTAGGTCCATCTGTTCTAGTGTGTCAATTAAGGCCAATGTTTCCTTACTGATCTTCTGTTTGGATGATCTATCCGTTGGTGTAAGTGGAGTGTTAAAGTCCCCTACTATTATTGTGTTACTGTCTATTTCTGTTTTTATGTCTGTTAATAATTGCTTTATATATTTAGGTGCACCTACATTGGGTGCGTAGATATTTATAAGTGTTATATCCTCTTGTTGGATTGTTCCCTTGATCATTATGTAATGCCCTTCTTTGTCTCTTTTTACAGTTTTTGTTTTAAAGTCTATTTTGTCTGATATGAGTACTGCTACCCCAGCTTTCTTTTCATTGCCATTTGCATGGAGTATCTTTTTCCATCCCTTCACTTTCAGTTTGTGAGTGTCTTTAGGTCTGAAGTGTGTCTCTTGTATGCAGCACATATATGGGTCTTGTTTTTTTATCCAGTCAGCCACTCTATGCCTTTTAATTGGAGCATTTAGTCCATTGACGTTTAAAGTAGCTATTGATAAGTATGTACTTACTGCCATTTTTTAACTTTTTTTTTTCTCAGTGTTTTAGTAGTCCTTCTCTGTTCCTTACTTTTTCTATACAGAATTGATGGTCACTTTAGTTTGACCTCTGTCTGAAAGCTGTACTCTTTAACTCCCCTCCTCTCTCCTTTTATGTTTTTGATATGATATCTAACCTCTTTTTTGTGCATTTGTATCCATTACGTTCTAATCATGGAAATAGATAATTTTTCCTATTTGTGGTCTTCTCTTTTCCCCTTAAATCAGTCCCTTTAACATTTCTTGTAGCACTGGTTTCTTGGTGACAAACTCCTTTAATGTTTGCTTGTCTGGGAAAATTTCGATCTCTCCTTCCATTTTGAATGATAACCTTGCTGGGTAGAGTATTCTTGGTTGTAAGTTTTTTTCTTTTAGCACTTTAAATATATTGTGCCATTCTCTTCTAGCCTGTAAGGTTTCTGCTGAGAAGTCAGCTGATAGCCTTATGGGGTTTCCTTTGTATGTAACTTGACATTCTCTTGCGGCTTTTAGGATTCTCTCTTTATCTTTAATTCTGGACATTTTGATTATGATGTGTCTTGGTGTGGGCCTCTTTGGGTTTATCTTGTTTGGGGCTCTCTGTGCTTCCTGTACCTGGATGTCTGTTTCCTTCCTTAGCTTAGGGAAGTTTTCATCTATTATTTCTTGAAATAGATTCTCTGTCCCCTTGTCTCGCTCTTCTCCTTCCGGGACACCTATAACATGGATGTTAGTGCGCTTGATGTTGTCCCTGAGGTCCCTTAGACTGTCCTCACTCTTTTTAATTCTTTTCTCTTTTACCTGTTCACCTTGGGTAATTTCTTCTAGTCTTTCTTCCAGCTCACAGATCCGTTCTTCTGTATCCTCTACTCTGGTTTTGAGTCCCTCTAATGAATTTTTCATTTCCAGTATTGTATTCATCATTTCTGATTGGTTCTTTTTTATATCTTCCATTTCTTTGTTGACATTCTCACTGAGTTCATCTATTCTTCTCCCCAGATCAGCGAGCATCCTTAACACTCTTAGTTTGAACTCTCTGTCAGGTAGGTTGCTCATTTCTGTTTCACTTAGTTCCTTTTCTGGGGTTTTGTCTTGTTCCCTTACTTGGAATGTATTCTTTTGCCTCCTCATTTTGCCTCTTTCCCTGTGCTTGTGTCTACGTATTAGGTAGGTCAGCTACAACTCCTGCCCTTGGATAGGTGACCTTATGTAAGTGATGCCTTAGGAGGCTTCCAGTGTACTTCCCTCAGTTCTCAATGTTCCAGGGGTGGCCCCTATGTGGGCTACGTGTGTCCCTCTATTGTGGCCTGTTAGCTCTCCCTATAGGTGCCCAGGGAGGCTGAGTTATGCTCCTGGCCAGCTGTTGTAATGCTCAGCTGCTTGTAGTTGTTGTGTGCCCTTCAGTCTCTTTATCAGGTGTGGGGAGCCCCAGCACAGTTGGCTGTAAGTTCTAATACCACATTTATGTTGCAGTATTTCTTTTAATTGAGTAGGTCCCTGGCGTGGCAGGTTGTTAGGCTCAGGGCCTTACAATTGCTGTAAGCCTCTAGCCTATTAGGTGTCTTGTCAGCTCTCTGAGGATTGCAGCTGGGTGGGGCTGGCCTCAGGCACAGGAGCACCCAATTGTTTCAGGCTTTGGAAGGTGGGGCAAACCTCCTATGTGGGTCTTTGAGAAGCACAAGTCTTCTGTAGCTGACAAGCCCTGTTGCCCACAGGTCCACACACACAGTCAACACAGTCCTGCCCTGTGTGAGCGCCCCGACCTCCCCAAGCGGACCCAGTCTCTCCACGGCGGGAGCCCCACACACTCCGCCACCGCCCCACACTCTCCACCCGCTCCTTGTGCACACCCTGCCCTGCTCAAGTCGGCTCAGTTGCCAGGCTGCAGAGAATCCAGTCACCAATCTATGCAGGCCCACAAGTTGCCTGAGGGCTTGTTGTTGGTTGGGGCCAGTCTCTAGGGTGGGCTGCCTGCCCTGGCTGAGCTGGATTAAATCGGTGCTCTAGTGGGTGGAGCAGACCCTGGGCTAGCAGGCCTCAGGGAGAACTCCAATGGCGTCTGTGTCAGCACGCTCACACCAGGCCACAACAATGGCCGCCGCCAATGTCCCAGTCCCTGGAGAGGTCTCACCCCTCACCGAGATGCACTCAGGGCCTATTAGATGAGTCTGTTGTCACCAAAGCACTGTGCACCTTTCTTTCTGGTGATTTTAGGATGCTTTCTGAAACGGGTGAGTTTGTGCGCTGGCCCTTTAAGAGCCAGTTTTAGTTTCTTTGTGAACCGGGTTTTCTGGGGGTACTCCCCAATGCTTTAGTAGCAGGCAAAGTCAGATATTATGCCGCTGGTCTCGATTGTGCTGGGTCCACAAAATGCCCACAGCGGGGCGCTCCCCGGCTCAGGGCCCCGCTCCTCCAGGGAGGCTGCGCACCTGTGAGCTGCTCCTGGCGGCCGTGAACCTGGCGGCTTGTGAAGGCGGCGTTTTTCCTCTCCAGAGGGGAGTCTCTGCCTCTTCCACCTCAGTTAGGATTGTCCGTTGTTGCAGGAGTTCCTCTTATGCAGTTTTCAGTTCTGTCTCAGGGGTAATTTTTCCACGAGTAGTTGTAAATTGGCTGTGTCCACGGGAGGAGGTGAATTCAGAGTCTGCCTACGCCGCCATCTTGACCTGCAGGATAGTTTTTCAGGTTTGGTAACCCTTCTTTTCTCCACCTCTCAGCCTCCCAAGATTTCTCCACATTCTAGAAATATTTTGATTAATGTTCACCGGTTATAATCTTTTATTACTGATAGCATTTATAATATTACTATATAATGTATTCCCACAATGTTGTATAATTTCAACATAATGACAGCTCTTGCAGTAGGTTTTAACGTAATGGTTCTGAGCCTTTGCTTTATTTTAGAATTACCTCAGAGCTTTAAAATCTTTGCAGAGGCTTAGTCTCAGAGATTGTGATTAAATTTATCTGAGGTGGCCCAGTAATCTTTATTTTTAAAAGGATTATATATCCTTGCTACTCACTGTGTCATCCATGGACCACAGCATGGGCATTACCTGCATGCTGCTTAAAATGTAGAAGCTGGAATACTGAATCAGAATGAGTACTTTTCAGAACTCCCAGGTGATTAGCATGAAATTAAGTTTTAGAAGCGCTGCCCTATGTGATTCTTATGTGCAGTCCAGGCTGAGCACTACTGACTTAATGGGTGAAGAAGATGAGAGGCTCATTGCATCATCAGTGGCAGCATCTGCAAGTGTTGTCTCTGGTTTGTGATCCCCAGTCAGTGCTCATGACACAAGAGTCAGATCCCACTCATTTACCAGGAAAGCAAATTCTCTGAAACCAGGTGTATGACTTTCCCTAGACATTGCTTCCCATTCTAATGCCAGTACATAAAGTGCGAGTATAAAATCTGTTAATGTGGCTGGATCAAACAGCTTCAAGGGATAAAAATCCCAGCATCTGGACTCAGTATGTCTGTAAGGAGCTTTTTGTCAGCTTTGAGGCACACTGAGGTGTATTGGTCAGGGCTCCCCAGAGAAACAGAACCAATAGGAAATTATGTCTATATCTATATATATACATCTATCTATCTGTCTGTCTTTCTATTATCTATATCATCTGTATTAGCGAAAAGAGTAGTATGTCTGAGGTACCCTAATATTTTAATGGGTACAAAATTACATCCAGATATTCTGTAATAAAATATCAAATTTAGTGTTAAATCGTTGAGGCTAGTGAGTTCTTGTTCTTGGAGGATTTAGTAGGAGTAGTGATTCTAACTTACAAGGAGTTTTGCTGCCTTTAAAATTGGAGGATGGCTTTTCTCAGCCTGAAGCACAGCCAATAAATATCTATGCAACATCAGCTACATCCAGGTACCATGCTGGGTGCTAATAGTGCTGCAGTTGTGAGGGAGACACGGCCTTTCCTGCATGGCCTTTACAATTTGGTAGGAAAAACAACTATAAACAAATAATCCCAATGGGTTTGAGTGCTACGGGACAAGCACAGGATGCCGTGGAAACATAGCAGCAGGTTGTCACCTGGTCTGGGGTAAGAGAGAAGGTTTAGCTGAGTAGGTGACATGTACTATACCTGAAGGATAAGTAGGGGCAAGCCAGGTGAAGAGGGAGCAGAGGGAAGAAGATGCTAGGCAAGAGAACAGCAAGTATGAAAAACTGGAGGCAAGGTTGTTACTTTTAAGTCCAGCATTTCTGTCAAGGGGAGTGTGAGTGCCTTTGTGGAGCCAGATGAAGCTATGGAGATAGGCAAGGGTCATGAAGCACCTTTTGAAAGGAATTTGGCCTTGAAAGGAATTTTGCCTGTATCTTACGAGCAATGAGAATCTATGAAAACTTGAAGGAGAACGATGATCAGATTTTCTAGTTACAATGCCACAGTGTAAATGAAGGATATTGAAGGAATGGGTTCAAGTATGGAAACAGGCAGATGAATTAAGAGACTGTTTCAATAGTATGGGCAAGTATGATGTTAGCCTGATCTGGGGTATTGACAGTGGAGAGAAACGGTGGATGAATGAGAAAGAGAATTAAGTGGCAGAATTTGTAGGATTTGTTGACAGACAGATTGATGTTGATGATGAGAGACAGGAGGACTGAAAGAAACACTCAGGTTTTTGAGTGGAGCACCTGGATCCCTTTTACTAGGATATGGGAAACTAGAGTGAGATCATGTTTTTCTTTTGGGGCCTGTTGACCTGAAAATAGTCATGCAAGGGAAGATAATCATTAAGCAACTGGGTATACAGTTTTATAGGTTACAGAGACCTCTACAACTGAATTTTAAAAGGTAAACAAAGCCATTCAAGTAGATGGGTTTTTCTTGGTGGTATGTGTAGAATTATAAGAGAATGGTGTTTAGAAAAAAGTCCTTAGGAGCATCAACATGTAAGATATTGGCAAGGCAGGAGTCAATTACAGTTACTGAGGATGTCTGGCCAGGTAGGTATGAAGAAAACTGATACTTTTTTTTGTCCAAGAAGCTAGTGGATAACAGTATTTTAGAAAGTATGGAATATTGTTCCTTGTTAAAGAGAAGTGAAGAAAACAAGTCGTTTCCAATCATAGAGATTCTGATTATAGAGATTTGGAGTACAGAGATTGTAATTATTGTGATGAGGGTGATATAAAGTATTTTTGCAGAATATCTAACATACCATGTATTATAGAAATGTGTTCATTTTTAAATCCAGGTATTGATGGACACTATTATTTCCCCCTAAAGATTCTGGAGACGGAGCATGACAGGAAGGAATCAAACCATCATCTCATAGTTTCTCCTGCTGGGACTGCCCATCGAGTTAGAGCAGCAAAACCTGTTCTATGCCTTGTTCCTGGCCGTGTATCTTACTACTGTCCTGGGGAACCTCCTCATCATCGTCCTCATTTGCCTGGACTCCCACCTCCACATGCCCATGTATTTGTTTCTCAGCAATTTGTCCTTCTTGACCTCTGTTTTTCCTCTGTCACCATGCCCAAGTTGCTGCAGAACACGCAGAGACAAGTAGTGTCAATCCCCTATGCTAGCTGCCTGACCCAAATATACTTCTACATGTTTTTTGGGGATCTGGAGAGCTTCCTCCTTGTGGCCATGGCCTATGACTGCTACGTGGCCATCTGCTTCCCCCTGCACTACACCACCATCATGAGCCCCAAGCTGTGTCTCTCCCTGGTGGTGCTGTCCTGGGTGCTGACCACGTTCCATGCCATTTTACACACCCTGCTCATGGCCAGATTGTGTTTTTGTGCCGACAACGTGATCCCCCACTTTTTCTGTGATATATCTGCTCTGCTGAAGCTGTCCTGCTCTGACACTCAAGTTAATGAGTTGGTGATATTTATCATGGGAGGACTCATTCTAGTCGTCCCATTCCTACTCATCATCCTGTCCTATGCATGAATTGTCTCCTCCATTTTCAAGTTTCCTTCTGGTGGGGGTGTCCACAAGGCTTTCTCTACCTGTGGCTCCCACCTTTCTGTGGTGTCGCTGTTCTGTGGGACAGTTATTGGTCTCTATTTATGCCCATCAACTAGTAATTCTACTGTTAACGAGATTGTCTTGGCTATGATGTACACTGTGGTAACCCCCATGTTGAACCCCTTCATCTACAGCCTGAGGAACAGAGACATGAAGAGAGCCCTGGGAAGAGTCTTTTGTGAAAAGAAAATTCTCTTCTCTCTCTGATGGTAAAGCTTGGGATTTTTACATAATTTTAGCCAGCATATATATTGATATTAATATTGGGATATTGACTCAGACTTCTTTTTTTTTTTCCACTGTGCAATTTTCTGTTAAATAACATACTAACTAATTGTCCAATAATTAAAGGTGTTGATGTGAAGGTATGTTGTTGGACTTGGAAAAGGGATCTTGGGGACATGCTAACAAGGTCTTCCTCTCTGTTATTCATAGGTGACCTGGAAGAAGCATCATTTAAAAACTTTTAATTGATCTTTGTCTCCAGGTTTTTTTTTTTGGTGAGGAAGATTAGCCCTGAGCTAACATCTGTTGCCAATCCTCCTCTTTTTGCTGAGGAAGATTGGCCCTTGGCTACCATCTGTGCCCATCTTCCTCTACTTTATATGTGGGACGTCTGCCACAGCATGGCTTGATAAGCAGTGTGTAGGTCCGTGCCTGGGATCCAAACCCATGAACCCCGGGCCACCGAAGTGGAGCATGCGAACTTAACTGCTAAACCCCTGTCTCCTGTTTTTAAAAAACTAATTTATCGTGTCTTATTTTTTTTTTTAACCCAAACTCTGCTTTAAATAATACTCTGTCCTCCCTGGTCAATACTGACTAAAACTCAAACATCTCATTCCCCTCTTACCTCTGCTAAACTGGACTTTTCATTTTTGAATACAGATTTTTACTTACCCCTTCTTAAGCAAGGGCTCACAGCATTCTGTCTCTTAGCCTTTTCTCCTCTGATTTGTTTTCATGTCTACATTTTATTTCTGACCTGACCTGAACCTCACGTGAACTTTCTATCTCCTTTGCTACAATGGTTTAGTTTGTCTTTACCTGGGAGATAATTCATACCTGGTGCCCTAAAAGGTCCTCCCTCAGGTATGGGAACGGAAGCCAGAGTCTGGTTAACAACTTCACTCTTTAAGGATGTCTCTCTCCTGCTTAATGTTTAGAATTTATCAACGAATTTTACATCCATGATCTTCTTCTACTCTTGTGATGATTCCATAAAGGAATCTTATCAGCATTTTAAAGACTAAAAGGTGTGAAATTTTATGACTTGCCAAGGTCCGGGAGTGTGTCAGCACTGAGCTTAAGATCTCATATTACCTGATTTTAGGGTTTCTTCTTCTCATTTCCCTCCTCCTCAGAAATAAGAGGAGTAGCCATTGAATTTTCAGTCTTAGCTCCACGTATGGTGTTGTCTAGGTTTCCAACCTTGGTCCATTTGTTTTCTTATTGTCTCCCCTAGGGATGGCATCTAAACCCATTGTTTTAATACTCTCATATATCTGCTTACCTCCACATCTCTATCTGAAGTACAGATGCTTCTTCAGTTTCCAGTTTTAATTTTCATCTTCATAGTAGACATCTCTACTTGATGCTCCTTGAGCACTTCAATCTTTCCATGCAAAAACTGAACTGTTTATATTTTTCCTAAGTCTGCTCTTTGTTTATAAGCCATTTCTTTTTTACCTTTATTGAGGTATAATGTGAAAAAAAATGCATACATTTATTGTATACATCTTGATGAGTTTGGACATATACATAATCTGTGAACACATCACCACAACCAAGGTACTAAATATATCCATCACCTTCAATAATTTCCTGCATTTTTCTTTTTTTGTAAGAACACTTAACATCAGATCTATCTTCTTAACATGTTTTAGAGCACACCATAGTATATTATTAATTGTAGATACTATGTTGTACAGCAGATCTTTAGTACTTACTCATCTTACATAACAGAAACTTAATACCCATTGAAAATCAATTCTCAATTTCCCCCTCCTTTGGCCCCTGACAACCACCATTCCATTCTCTCCTTCTATGAGTATGACCATTGTAGATAACTCATATGTAAACTCATGATTCTAAAACGGAATCATGCAGTATTTGTCCTTCTGGGACTAGGTTATTTCACTTAGCACGATATACTCAAAGTTCATCCACGTTGCCATAAATATCAAGATTTCTTTCTTTTTTTAAGGCTGAGTGATAGTCCATTGTATGCATATACCACATTTTCTTTATCCATTCATCTGTTGATGGACGTTTGGATTGTGTCCATATTTTGACTCTTGTGAGTAATGTTTCAATGAACAGGGGAGTGCAGATATCTCTTTGAGATCGTGATTTCATTTCCTTTGCGATATACTCAGAATTGGGATTCCTCGATCATATAGTAGTTCTATTTTTAATTTTTGGAGGAGCCTCCATACTGTTTTGCACAGTGGCTGTATTAGTCTACATTCCCACCAGCAGTGTATAAGGGTTCCCTTTTCTCCACATCCTCTCCAATATTTATCTTATTTTTCTTTTTTAAAAAATACTATCCATCTAACAGGTGTGAGATGATGTTCTGTTGTGGTTTTTATCTGCATTTCTCTAATGATTAGTGATGTTGAGCAACTTTGTCGTATACCTGGTGGCCAGTCATATGTCTTCTTTGGAGAACGGACTTTTCAAGAGCTTTTCTCATTTTTAAATTGGGCTATTTGTTTTTCTGCTATTGAGCTGTAGGAGAATCTTATATATTTTGGATATTAACCCCTCATCAGAATTATGGTTTGCAAATATTTTCTCCCATTCCATATGATGTGTTTTCCCTCTGTTGATTGTTTCCTTTGCTATGCAGAAGCTGTTAAGTTTGATGTGGCATGAAAAAGAATAAAATACTTCAGAATAAACTTAACCAAGAAGTGAAAAACTTGTATACTGAAAGCCATAAAACACTGATGAAAGAATTTAAAGCAGATACAAATAAATGGAAAGACATCCCAGATTCACAGATTAGAAGAATTAAAATTGTTAAAGTGTCCATATTCCCAGAGTGATCTACAGATTCATTGCAATTCCTGTCAAAATCCCATTTCCACTTTTTTTTTTTTACAGAACTAGAAAAAACAATCCTAAAATTCATATGGGACCATATCAGACCCTGCAAAACCAAAGTAATCTTGAGCAGGAAGAACAAAGCAGGAGGCATCACATTTCCTGATTTCAAAATATATTACAAAGCTACAGTAATTAAAACAGTAAGGTACTGGCATAAAGATAGACCTAGAGACCAATGGAATGAAATAGATAACCCAGAAATAAATCTATGTATGTATGATCAACTGATCTTTGACCAGGGTGCCAAGAACATGCAATGGGAAAAGGATAGTCTCTTCAGCAAATGGTTCTGGGAAACTGGATATCCATAAGAAAAAGAATGAAAGTGGACCTTTATGTCACCCCACACACAAAATCAACTCAAAATAGAGTAAAGATTTAAACATGAGACCTGAAACTGTAAAACTCTTTGAAGAAAATATATAGAGAAAACATCTTGACATTGGTCTTGGCAATGATTTCCTGGATTTGAGACCAAAACATGGGCAACAAAACCAAACATAGACAAGTGGGACTACATCAAAATATATTCCATTTCTTGATTCACATTACCTTTTATTTAGTTACCTAAGGAACTGTTTGTGTATGTGTGTGTCTGTGTGCATATGTATATATGTATTTACAAAAAAGGATTATTATTCATATAGATTTTCTTTTTCCATATAGTATTATGTTTCCTGATTTATTTTAATATTCTCCACGTGTTACTTAAGGTAGAGTAGTTGCTATAAGAGATAAACCCTGAAATCTCAGGTGTGTGATACAATGAGTGATTTTCTTGCTCTTGTAAAATCCAGTTGACATTGGGATGTAGGAGGTATTGTGTTTCATGCCATCAGGCTAATGGAGGCTCTGACATCTTCAACATATGGTTTCCATAGTCACTTCTGATGTTGAAATTCAGTTGGATGAATACAATTGGTAGAGGGCCACTTGGATGAGTTTTATGTACCAGGCCTAGAAGTGAAATACATCGCTTTGATCTCCATTTTATTCCCCAGAACTCAGCCACGTAGCTCGACTTAGATGCAAGGTGCAGGGCATGGGGTGGTGGGCAGAAGTGGTGAGAAATTGTTTCTTCACAGACTACTCTATTCAAATCTGTACTATAGAATTCAGGAGCATGAACCCTTGATATACACTTAGCTCTCTTGGCCACACTAACTCAGGGAAGTTGCATGAAATAACTGTAAATTCTAGAAAGAGGGCTAAGTGTGACTAAACTTCACATTAGCTAAGAGTACATTTAGCTAAGAGGCCATAAAATCTGTTCTTGAAATTGAAATACATACATTTAAAATTTTTATTTTGAAATAATTATAGACTCCTTGTAAGTTTAAAAAATAGTACAGAGAGGTAATTTGTACCTCACCCAGGTTCCTCCAACGGTAACATTATATAACTAGAATACATGAGCAAAACCAGGAAGTTGATATTGGCACATTACAGTGAACTGGACCATGGACCTTACCTGGATTCCACCAGTTTTTGCATGTACTCTTATTTTTTTTATGTCTTTGTGTATAGTTTGTGATATTTTATTACATGTATGGACTCTCATAACCACCACCAAAATCAAGTTTCAGAACTGTTGCCTCATCACAAAGGATCTCTGTGTGTTACACTTTCATAGTCCAAACTGGAAGATGTTTTGAGAGTAAAAGTGGTCTAATAATGGGCATAAGCTGGGACTGTATAGGGTGAACTGGTATGTATGGTCATCTGGAATTTAGCTTATATTTATGTAATCTTAGGTGTTCAAAAAACAACAGGTGAGACAGTGAGAGAGGGAGAGGAAATGAATGGGTGAATTATGAGTGTCTCACATGTTGTGCAGGAATTTAGCGTTTAGAGGTAACTTTTTTTCTTTTGTGCCACAGGCCTCAAAATGTAGGCACATGTTTCATCGGTGCTGTGCTAAAGAAGTATTAGCTGTTTCAAGAATGAAAGAAAAACTGGCTGCATTTGACTTATTGATAGACTATATGTAATTACATAATGAGGCCTCTTGCTAGGGGATTTTCAAAGTAATTGTGAATATGTGAAGTTTTTACCCAGCATGCTACCTTTAGAATCTAAACCACACCTGGGCCATAACTCAATTCTACTATGTCTGGCTGATTCCTTTAAGACAGGGCCCGATCTTTTGCTCTCCCCATGTCGTCCTTGCCCTTCACACACCTCTTCCTACAGGGTGTAGGAAGTTTGTGTACATGTAGGATAAATGAGCTGTTAAGTACATTTTATTGAAAGTAGGCAGTAGACTCTTCATGTAAGTAGGGTTGGAGTTGAGAAAGCTTGATAAGACCAAGAAAGGAAGGAATGGGGATATGCTCAGTGTATGACAAGACTGGGCACTGCATAAAGTGTCTCCTTGTGTATATTGAGGGTAGAGTCTGATAAACCTGGTGTAACAAGCGTAGACATGACTCAGTCTCCTTGTTTATGCCTCTAACATATACATTCCATGCTTTGAATTTCCCTCTAAGCACTGCTTTTGATAAATTGCCTTTTCATTATCTTTAATTCAAAATATTTTAAAATTTCTTTTGAGATTTCTTCTTTGACCCATGTGTTATTTAGAAGTGTTGTTTAATGGCCAAGTCTTTTGGGATTTTTCTAGCTATCTTTACATTGTTGATTTCTAGTTTAATTCCATTATGCTCTGAGAGCCGACATTGTAGGTTTATTCTTTACATCTATTATGGTGTGTTTTGTGGGAAGAATGTGGTGTACCTTGGTGAATATTCCACGTGAACTTGAGAATAATGTGCATTCTGCTGTTGTTGGATGAAGTGGTCCGTAGATGTCCATTATATCCAGTTGATTGACAGTGTTGTTGAGCTCAATTATGTTCTTACGGATTTTCTGCCTGCTGGATCTGTCTATTTCTGAGAGAGGGGTGTGGAAGTCTCCAACTATAATAGTGGATTCGTTTATTCCTCTTACCCTTCTAATGTTGTCTTTCTTGGTCTCTGTGGTCCTTGGGTGTACTTCAGCCTCACCCCTATGTGCTGGTATTTTCACAGTGGTGTTTGGTCTGTGGATAGTTACAGTTGGTCTTCTTGTGAGGGAACCAAAGTTTGGAATGATCTATTTTGCCATCTTGATGACATCATTCCGCAAATATTTTCTTTCAATTTGACCTGGCATTCACTCTTAATGGTATATTTTGATGACAGAATTCAAAAAATTTTAAATGTAGTCCTTTCTAACAATCTTTCTCTCTCTGTTTTTTTTTTTTTTGGTGAGGAAGATTAGCCCTGAGCTAACATCAAATGCCAATACTTCTCTTTTTGCTGAGGATTATTGGCCCTGGGCTAACATCTGTGCCCATCTTCCTCTACTTTATATGTGGGACACCTGCCACAGCATGGCTTGATAAGTGTTGCATAGATCTGCGCCCAGCATCCGAACCTGTAAACCCTGGGACACTGAAGCGTAGCACACGAACTTAACCACTATACCACCAGGCTGACCCCTAACAATCTTTCTCTTTATAGCTAGTGTTTTTAATGACTGTAAAATGAAATATTTCTTTTCTCCAAGGTCTTGATGATATTCTTTGTTGTCCTCTAGAAGATTTGGTGGTCTATTCTATTCTGTTTTCAAAATCTTTCACATTTATATGTACAATGTGCCTGGAAATAATTTTTGTATTTGGTATGAAGTAGGCATATCCCAAATAATTTGAAAGTAAGCAGTACATTTCTAAATAACCCATGAGTCAAATAGGAAATCACAAGGAAAATTAGAAAATATTTTGAGTTAAAATGAAAACACAGCATATCAAAATTAGTATGATGCAGCTAAAGCAGTGCTGAAAGGAAAACCTATAGCATTAAATGCTTGTGTTACAAAAGAAACAAGGTTCCAGATCACTGATCTAAGCTTCCAACTTAAGAACATAGGAAAAGAGGAGCAAATTAAAACACAAGAAAGAAAAGAAATAATGAAAAGAGCAAAAATCAATGAAATCGAGAAGAATAAAATGAAGCATAAGAATCATTGAAATCAGAAGTTGGCTCTTTGAAAAAACAAGTGAAATAGAAAAACTTTTAGTCAGAACGAGTAAGAGGAGAAAAAAGAGAAAAAAGACAAAATAAAATATCAGGAAAAAATTTGGGTTATCACTACAGACCCCTACAGATATTAAAAGAATAATAATGGAATATTATGAACAATTCTATGCCCATAAATGCTACAGCTTAGATGAAATGGACAAATTCATTGCAAGACACAACTTACAAAGCTCACTCACAAAAAACAGATAACTTGAATAGTAGTTTTTATTACGATACTGAATTTGTAGGTAAAACCTTCTGACAAAGAAAACTCCCCAAGCATGTGGCTTTACTCGTTAATTATATGAAGCACTTCAGGAAGAAATAATACTAATTCTATGCTAACTCTTCCAGCATATGGAAGAGGAAGAAATACTTTCTAACTTTTTTTATGAGGCTCTGATACCTATACCAGATAAAGTATTATAGAAAACTACAGACCAATAGCCCACATGAACATAGACAGTAACATCCTCAAAAATACAAACAAATGAAATCTAACAATACCGTATGTGAAAACGATAATACATCAATATCAAGTGGAGCTAATTACGGGAATGAGAAGCTGTTACAACATTCCCAGACCAATAAATCTAAATATTCATATCAACAAATAAAGGAAAAAGCCCATATGATTAAAAAACATGGTGTGAGACTTCAGAGAAACCGTCTAATTAAAGCTATATTTCCAACTATAGTTTTGTGGGCATATGTATTATCACATTGCCCCCAATTGTCCGTTGTTATTAAAAAGGGAAATTTAGCTGGAAAAAAAAAAGACATCTCAATAGGTGCAGACAAAGCCTTTGACAAAAATTTGAGCGTTACTTTAACCACCTTGTGATTAAAACTCTCAGTAAACTGGGAATAGAAGGAAACTTCCCCAACCTGATGGAAGGGCAACTTTTAAAAAACTATAGCTAACATCGTACTTAATGGTGAAGGATTGAATGCTTTTTCCCTAAGATCAGGAACAAAGTAAGAATGTTTGCTCTCACCACTCTTATTTAACATTTTACTGGAAGTCCTAGGCAGTGGAAAAGGGCCAGAGAAAGAAATACGAAGTATACAGATTGGAAAGTAAGAAATTAAACAGTCTCCCTTCATAGACAACATGATTGTCTATGTAGAAAATCCCAAAGAACATTTAAAAAGTTTCTAGAATCAATAAGCGAGTTTAAAAGGTCATAGGAAATAAGGTCAATATATTAAAAAGTTGTTAGTCTGCATATAAATATAAAAATACTAACATTAAAAATTATATTTATATCAACTAGCAATAAACATGTGGAAAGTGTAAAAACATTTTGGAGTAACATTTACAATAGCACAAACCATTAATTAGGTATAAATCTTACACAATATATGCAATATTTATATCTCAAAAATCAAAAGACATTGATTAAAGAAATCATAGAGATCTAAAGAAATAGATAGATATAAGATGTTCATGAATTGGGAGAGTCAACATCTGAAACTGATCTAGAGATTCAACACAATTCCAATCAAAATTCCAACGAGATTTTTTTTTTTGGTACAAATGACAATCTGATTGTAAAACTTATATGTACAGGCAAGAAACTAAAAAAGCAAAATTGATTTTGGAAACAAAGAACAAAGTAGGAGGACTCACATTCCTTGTTTTCCAGACTTACTATGAAGTTAAAATAATCAAGAAATTGTGGTATTAGAGAAGAGATAGAAATATAGATCAGTGTAGAGAATATAGAATAGCATACAGAGTCTAAAAATAGATCCACTCATGCATTGTCCATTGATCATTGACAAAGAGGTAAAGACAATTCAGTGGAAAAAGTCTTTTCAATCATTGGTGCTAGAAAAATTGGATTTCCCTATAAAAAATATAAAAGAACCTCAACGTATACATAGAGATTATATACTCATAATATCTGTAACAATTCACTTGAAATGGGTCAGACACCTAAATATTTGTATGAATATTGATAAAGTTCCCCATGACTTCATGTTTTGTGGAGTCAGAGAAGTCCCAGAGCAGGAAGCAAGGAGCATGGGGAGCAGGACTGAGGTGAGGTACTGTCAGGTTGCATCTACTAAAGCTAGTTGAAGTCAGGGTAGAGCTGGTTACAGCAGCTGTGGCTGGAAAAAGAGATGAGGCTGAGAGAGTTGAAAATGGTGCATAAGAAGTGTCTCATATAGTTCTCAAGGGAGGAGTCCTTCTATCAGGGGATGTAACAATGGATTCATTGAATTGAAAGTTGAGCCTACCACCTGGACATTTTGTGGTTCTTATGTGAACTGATATACAAAGAGCAGGGTTGCCATTCTTCCTGGGGTGGTGATATTGATTGCCAATGGAAAACTGGGTTGCTCTGCTCCACTAGAGCAGAGAGGAGCATGTCTGAAATTCTGGGGAATTCTTTGAGTTCCACTTAGTATTTTTATGTCCAATAATAAATGTTAATGAAAACTATAACAGCCAATAAAGGCAAGACCACTGAGGATGCAGATTCCTTAGGAATGAGACTTGCATTATCACTATGTAAAGAACCCCGTCCAGCTCAGATGATGACCAAAGAGAACAAGGAATGTGTAGCGAAAGAAAGAGTTATAAATGTCAACTATAGCTTTCTGATCAATGGCAGTGTAAGGAAGAGCTGGAGTCTAGGAGTTAATCTGACAATATGGAGAGTAGTAGAGATGATGGTGGTGGTGGGGTGCTATTAAGGTTTTCCTAGAAGGTAAGGAACTAGAAAAACCTCAATGAGATTCTAATTGGGTTTCCTTTTCTGTCTTGGCTTGAGGAAGAATTGAACATGATCTGGGAGAGTTTATCTTTTCTCTTTATCCAGTAAGTGTCTACGTATCTGCATGTAGTTGGGTCATAGAGATCTAATCCTTGTTAGCTCTTGGATATGTTGATGGGGAATTGAGTTGTAGTGATAGATTCTTCCAGCCTGGGAATCTTTCCAAAATATGTTTCTTTAGTGGCACTTAGTTAAAGATCACTGATGGCTTCTTTTTGCTTACAAGATAAAGCCTCCCTCATGCATACTCACAGTTTGGACCCTGCTTGTTTTTATGGCTTCTTCAGCCATCTTCCTTTACTTCACAAAATGTAGGCTCCAGCCCTACAAGACTACTGTCCATTCCCTAAACAGGCAGTGATTAAACATCTATACATGTGCTTCTCTCCATCCCCATCTTCCTCCAAAGTATAGTCAGGTGTGGTCAGTGACTAATCAGTCACTGCTCCAGGACTCTGAGAGCATTTGTTCTAGAGATGTCCTGGGTAATTACTTTGTCTTTAATGCATTCCACTAGGATCTAGGCTCCTCTGGGATCCAGGGCGCCCTAGAACCAGGGATGTGTAGAATGGGATTGTGAGAAGGGATGTTACAGACACAGGTGATGACTTAGTCGTCACTTTATTCACTTAGTGAATAAAAGAGAGTCAAAGCTCGGATCAGGCTCCTGGAGCCACCCTGAGATACACAGGGTAAGTCGGTTAGAGGGTGAACGGGCTGGTCCCTTATGATCATTCCAACCTGAGGGTCTTGCTTTCCCAGGTTATATGATGTTCTGCAGGATAGGTTTTCAGATATGGTAACCTCCTCTTCTCCACCTCTTTGCCTCCCAAGATTTCTCCACATTCTAGAAATATTTTGATTAATTTTCAACAGTTACAATCATTTTATTAATGATAGCATGCATAAATATGATTATGCAATGTATTCCCACAATGTTGTATAATTTCAACATAATGACAGCTTTTGCGGTAGGCTTTAATGTAATCGTTCTGAGCCTTTGCTTTATTTTAGAATCACCTCAGAGCTTTAAAAACTTTGCACAGGCCTATTCTCAGAGATTGTGATTAAATTTCTCTGAGGGAGCCCAATCTTTTTTTAAAATGCATTATATATCCTTGCTGCTCACTGTGTCTTCCACGGACTGCAGCAAGGGCATTACCTGTGTGCTGATTTAAATATAGAAGAGGGAATACTGAATCAGAATCAGTATTTTACCAGAACTCCCGGGTGATTTGCATGGACGTTAAATTTTGGAAGCACTGCCCTAGGTGCTTCTTATGTGCAGTCCAGGCTGAGCACTAGTGACTTAATGGGTGAAGAAGATGAAAGGCTCATTGCATCATCAGTGGCAGCATCTGCAAGTGTTATCTCTTGTTTGTGATCCCCAGTCATGCTCTTGACACAAGAGATGAGTCCCATTCATTTACCAGGAAAGCAAAATTCTGAAAGACCAGGTGTATGATTTTCCCTAGATGTTTCTTCCCACTCTAATGCCAGTATATAATGTCCAAATGTAAAAACTGTTAATGTGGCTGGATCAAACAGCATCAAGGGGTGAAAATCCCAGCAGTTGGACTCAGTTATGTCTGTAATGAAGAAGCTTCCAACATCTCTTAATGCTTCTCCTCTACTTTCTTTGTCAGCTTTGAGGCACACTGAGGTGTATTAATCAGGGTTCCCCAGAGAAACAGAACCAATGGGAAATTTTGTCTATATCTATGTCTATATCTATATCTATCTATAGACATATATATTTATTATCTATATCATCTGTATTAGTGAAAAGAATAATGTATCTGAGGTACTCTAACATTTTCCACAGGTACAAAATTGCATCCATAAATTCTGTGATAAAGTGTCAAATTTAGTGCTAAGTGGTTGAGCCCAGTGAGTTCTTGTTATGGGAGGATATTACAGGAGTAGTGATTCTAACTTAAAAGGAGTTTTGCTGCCTTCAAGTTGGACGAATGTGTGTCTCAGCCTGAAGCACAGCTAATAAATATTTATGCAACATCAGCTACATCCAGGTGCTGTGCCAGGTACTAATAGTGCTGCAGTTATGAGGCAGAAAGGACCCTTCCTGCATGGAGTTTGCAATCTGTTAGGGAACATAGCTATAAACAATAATCCCAATGGCATTGAGTGCTATCGGCACAAACACAGGATGCTGTGGAATCATAGCAGTGGTTTCTCGGGTCACAGGAGACAGGGAAGGTTTAGCTGAGTAAGTGACATGTACTATACCTGAAGGATAAGTAGTGGGAAACCAGGTGAAGAGGGAGCAGAGGGAAGAAGACGATAGGCAGGAGGAATAGCAGGTGCAAAAAACTAGAGGCAAGATTGTTACATTTAAGTCCAGTATTGTTGGAGAGTGGAATGTGAGTGTCATTGTGGAGCCCGATAAACATGGGAGGTAGGGCAGGGTCGGGTCATGAAGCACCTTTTGAAAGGAATTTTGCCTTGAAAGGAATTTCACCTTCATCTTAAGAGTAATGAGATTCCATGAAAACTTTAAAGAGAACTATGATCAGATTTTCATCTTAGAATGCTCTAATGTGAGAAAGGATATTGAGAGAGAAGTATTCAAGCAAGGAAACAGGGAGATGAATTATGAGGTTGTTCCAGTAGTACAGACAAGATACGAGGTCAACCTGATCTAGGGTAGTGACGGTAGAGATAATGAGTGGATGAATGAGAAAGAGAATTAATCTATAGGACTTGTTGACAATATTGGATGTTGATGATGAGAGAAAGGAGAGAATAAAAGAAAACACTGAGGTTTTTGACTGGAAAACCTGAATCTCTTTTACTGAGATATTGGAAACTAAAGGAGGTGGGGATGGGAGAGGGGTATGGGGAGATCATGAGTTTATTTGGAGCTGAAAATGCCTGTGATACTTTCAAGGGAATATAATCATAAGCAACTGAGTATACAGTTTTATAGGTTAGAGAGACATCTGCACCTTAAATTTAAAAGGTAATAAAAGCCATTCAAGTAAATGGGTTTTTCTTGGTAGTATATGCAGAATTATGAGAACAGTGTTTAGGAAAAAGCCCTGAGGAATATCAACATGTAAGATATTGACAAAGCAGGAGTCAATTACAGTTACTGAGGATGTCTGGCCAGGCAGGTACGAGGAAAACATGCATTTTGTGTCTCAGAAGCTAATGGATACGAGTATTTTAGAAAGGATGGAATATTGTTACCTGTTAGAGAAGTGAAGAAAACAAGTCACTCCTGATCATAGAGATTCTGATTATAGAGATTCAGAGTATGGAGATTGTGGTTATTGTGATGAGAATGATATAAAGTACTTTTGCAGATCTTCTAACAGACCGTGTATCATAGAAATGTGTTCATTTTTAAATTCAGGTTTTAATGGACACTATTATTACTTCCAAAAGATCGTGGAGACGGAGCATGACAGGAAGGAATCAAACCGTCATCTCAGAGTTTCTCCTGCTGGGACTGCCCATCGAGTCAGAGCAGCAAAACCTGTTCTATGCCTTGTTTCTGGCCATGTATCTTACCACCATCCTGGGGAACCTCCTCATCATCGTCCTCATTCAACTGGACTCCCACCTCCACACGCCCATGTATTTGTTTCTCAGCAATTTGTCCTTCTCTGACTTCTGTTTTTCCTCTGTTACCATGCCCAAGTTGCTGCAGAACATGCAGAGACAAGTCCCATCCATCCCCTATGCTGGCTGCCTGGCCCAAATATACTTCTTCCTGTTTTTCGGAGACCTGGAGAGCTTCCTCCTTGTGGCCATGGCCTATGACCGCTATGTGGCCATCTGCTTCCCCCTGCGCTACACCACCATCATGAGCCCCAAGCTGTGTCTCTCCCTGGTGGTGCTGTCCTGGGTGCTGACCACGTTCCATGCCATGTTACACACCCTGCTCATGGCCAGACTGTGTTTTTGTGCAGACAACGTGATCCCCCACTTTTTCTGTGATATGTCTGCTCTGCTGAAGCTGTCCTGCTCTGACACTCGAGTTAACGAATTGGTGATATTTTTCATAGGAGGGATCATTGTCGTCCTCCCATTCCTACTCATCATCCTGTCCTATGCACGAATTGTGTTCTCCATCCTCAATTTTCCTTCTGGTAGGAACATCTGGAAGGCCTTCTCCACCTGTGGTTCCCACTTCTCTGTGGTGTCGCTGTTCTATGGGACAGTTATTGGTCTCTATTTATGCCCATCAACTAGTAATTCTGCTGTTAAGGAGATTGTCATGGCTATGATGTACACTGTGGTGACCCCCATGATGAACCCCTTCATCTATAGCCTGAGGAACAGAGACATGAAAGGAGCCCTGGGAAGAGTCTTTTGCAAAAAGAAAATTCTCTTCTCTCTCTGATGGTAAAGCTTGGGATTTCTTGCATAATTTTATCCATTAGATAAATTGATATTAATATTGTGATATTGACCCTGACTTTTTTTTTTTACCATGCAACTATCTGTTAAAATGATATACTAAGTGATTGTCCAATAAGTAAAAGAGTTGAGGTCCAGGTATGTTGTTGAACTCCAAAAGGGGATTTTGGTGACTTGCTAGTAAGGCCTTCTCTTTGTTATTCCTAAGTGACCCTAAAGAGGATTCATTTTAAAAACTTTCAATTGATCTTTGTCTCCAGTTGTTGAAAAGCTAATTTATTGTGTGATATATTTTTTTAACCCAAGATCTGCTTTAAATAGTGCTGTCCTCCCTGGACAATACTGACTAAATATAAATCATCTCACTCCTCTGCTTACCTCTGCTAAACTGCACTGTTCATTATTGAGTACAGATTTTTACTTACCTCTTCTTGAGTAAGGGCTCACAGCATTCTGTCCCTTAGCCTTCTCTCCTCTGATTTATTTTCATGTCTACATTGTCTTTTTGACCTGACCTGAACCTAAAGTGAACTTTGTATCTCCTTTGCTACAATGGTTTAGTTTGTCTTTACCTGGGAGCTAACTCATACCTGGTGCCCTAAAAGTTGCTCTCTCAGGTATGGGGAAGGAAGCCAGAGTCTGGTTAACAACCTCACTCTTTAAGGATGTCTCTCTCCTGCTTAATATTTTAGAATATTTAATATTTAAAATAACGTTTAAAATATTTTCACTTTAATATTTAAAATAATTTATTCAGAATTTATTCTACTATTGTGATGATTCCACTTAGGAAGCTTATCACCATTTTAAAGATTGAAAAATGTGAAATTTGATGATTTGCCAAGATCCAAGAGTGGGTCAGTACTGAGCTTAAAATCTCAGACTCTCTGATTTTAGGATTTTTTCCTTCTCATTTCCCTCCACCTCAGAAATAAGGGAAGCAGCCACTGATATTTCAAACTTAGCTCCACATATGGCATTGTCTAGGTTTCCACCCTTGGTCCATTTGTTTCCTTATTGTCTCCTCTAAGTGATGGCATCTAAACCCATTGTTTTGTTCCTTTCATATTTCTGCTTACCTCCCTTCTCTATCTGTGGTATAGACCTTTCTCCAGTTCCAAATTTTAATTTGCACCTTATAGTAGATGTCTCCACTTGATGCTCCTTGAGCATGTCCATCTTTCCATGCAAAAATTGAACTGTTTATATTTTTCTCAAGTCTGCTCTTTGTTTATATCCCATTTCTTTTTTATCTTTATTGAGGTATAATTGATATGCAAAAAATTGCATACAATTAATGTATATGTGTTGATGAGTTTGGACATATGCGTAATCCACGAACGCATGACCACAACCAAGGTACTAAATATATCCATCACCTTCAATAATTTCTTCTGTTTTTTTTCTTTTTCTTTTTTGTAAGAACACTTATCATGAGATCTATCTTCTTAACATGGTTTAGAGTACACCGTAGTATATTATTAATTGTAGGTACTATGTTGTACAGTAGGTCTTTAGTATCTACTCATCTTACATAATGGAAACTTTATACCCATTGAAAATCAATTCTCAATTTTCCCCTGCCTTTGGCCCCTGACAACCACCATTCCATTCTCTCCTTCTATGAGTGTGACTATTTTAGATAACTCATATCTAAAATGGAATCATGCAGTATTTGTCCTTCTGTGAGTGGGTTATTTCACTCAGCATGATGTCCTCTAGGTTCATTCATGTTGTCATAAATGTCAAGATTTTGTTCTTTTTTTAAAGACTGAATGATATTCCATTGCATGCATATACCACATTTTCTTTATCCATTCATTTCTTGATGGACATTTGGATTGTGTCTGTATCTTGGCTCTTGTGAGTAATGTGGCAATGAGCATGGGAGTGCAGGTATCTCTTTGAGATCTTGATTTCATTTCCTTTGGGATATACCCATAATTGGGATTGATTGATCATACAGTAGTTCTATTTTTAATTTTTGGAGAAGCCTCCATACTGTTTTCCATAGTGGCTGCATCATTCCACATTCCCACCCACAGTGTATAAGGGTTCCTTTTTCTCCACATCCCCTCCAACACTTATCTTTTTTTTGGATACTATCCATCCTAACAGGTGTGAGGTGGTATCTCATTGTGGTTTTGATCTGCATTTCTGTGAGGATTAGTGATGTTGAGCACCTTTTTCATATACCTAGTGGCCAGTTGTATGTCTTCTTTAGAGAAAGGTCTTTTGAAGTCCTTTGCCCATTTTTTTTTTGAGGAAAATTGACCCTGAGCTAACACCTGTTGCCAGTCTTCCTCTTTTTTTTTTCTTTTTTCTCCCCAAAGCCCCAGTATGTAGTTGTATATCCTAGTTGTACATCCTTCTAGTTCTATATGGGACACCACCTTAGCATGGCTTGATGAGCAGTGTGTTTGTCCAGGATCCCAACCAGTGAACCCTGAGCCACTAAAGAGGAGTGGGCAAACTAAACTGCTATGCCACTGGACTGGCCCCTATTTTTGCCCACTTTTTAACTGTGTTATTTGTTTTTTTGCTGTTGAGTTATAGGAGAATCTTATATATTTTAGATATTAAGCCCTCATCAGAATGACAATTTGCAAATATTTTCTCCCATTCCATAGGATCCCTTTTCACTCTGTTAATTGCTTCCTTTGCTGTGCAGATGCTGTAAGATTTGATGTAGCATCAAAAGAATAAAATACTTAGGAATAAAATTAATCAAGAGGTGAAAGGCTTGCATACAGAAAACTATAAAACACTGATGAAACAGTATGAAGTAGACACAAATAAATGGAAAGATACCCCAGAGTCATGGATTGGAAGAATTAAAGTAGTTAAAATGTCCATATTCCCAGAGTGATCTACAGATTCACAGAACTCTATATCAGAATCCCAATTACGCTTTCTTTTTTTACAGAACTAGAAAAAACAATCCTAAAATGCTTACGGAAACACATCAGGCTCCACAAAGCCAAAGTGATCATTTTTGCTTTTACTGAGGTAACATTGATTTACAATGTTGTATAAATTTCAGGTATACATCATTATATTTTGATTTCTGTGTAGATTACATCATGTTCACCACCCAAAGACTAATTATCATCCATCACCATACACATGTGCAAATCACCCCTTTCACCCTTCTCCATCCCACCTTCCCCTCTGGTAACCACAAATCCAATCTCTGTCTCACTGTGTGTGTTTGTTGTTGTTTTTGTCTTCTATTTATGACTGAGATCATACAGTATTTGACTTTCTCCTTCTGATTTATTTTGCTTAGCTTCATACCCTCAAGGTCCAACTATGTTGTTGCAAATGGCAAGATTTCAAAAATTTTTTTTATGGCTGAGTAGTATTCCATTGTGTACATATACCACATCTTCTTTATCCATTCTTCCCTTAATGGACACCTAGGTCACTTCCAAGTCTCGGCTACTGTGAATAATGCTGCAATGAACACAGGGGTGCATATATCTCTGTGCATTCATGTTTTCATGTTCTTTGGATAAATACCCAGCAATGGAATAGCTGGATCATATGGTAGTTCTATTCTTAATTTTTTGAGGAATCTCCATGCTATCTTCCATAGTGGCTGCACCAGTTTGCACTCCCACTGGCAGTGTATGAGTGTTCCCTTTTCTCCACATTCTCTCCAACACTTGTTATTTCCTGTCTTGTTAATTACAGCCATCCTGATAGGTGTAAGGTAATATCTTATTGTAGTTTTGATTTGCATTTCCGTAATAATTGATGATGTCGAACATCTTTTCATGTGCCTGTTGGCCATCTGTATATCTTCTTTGGAGAAATGTCTGTTCAGATCTTTTGCCCATTTTTTACTTTGGGTGTTAGTTTTTTTTGTTGTTCAAAGTAATCTTGAGCAAGAAGAACAAGGTTAGAGGCATCCACCTTCCTGATTTCTAAATATATTACAATGTCACAGTAATTGAAACAGTAAGCTACTGGCATAAAGATAGACATGTAGACCAATGGAACAAAATAGACAACCCAAAAATAAATCTATGTATGTAGGATCAACTGATCTTTGACCAGGGTGCCAAGAACACGTGATGGGAAAGGATAGTCTTTTCAAGAAATGGTGCTGGGAAAAACTGATATCCACATGAAAAAGAATGAAAGTGGACTCTTATCTTACACCATATGCAAAAATCAACTCAAAATAGAGTAAGGACTTAAAGGTAAGATCTAAAACTGTAAAACTCTTTGATAAGAGAGAAAACATGTTGACATTGGTCTTGGCAATGATTTCTTGGATTTGACACCAAACCATGGGCAACAAAACAAAACATAGAACAGTGGGACTACATCAAAATATATTCTGTTTCTTGATTTGCATTGTCTTCCTTTTAGTTACCTAAGGAAATGCTTGTGCATATGCGTGTGTCTATGTGTGTATGTATATATGTATTTACAAAAATGGATTATTGTCCATACGGGTTTTCTTTTTCCATTTATTATTATGTTTCTTGATTTATTTTAACATTATCCATGTGTTACTTAAAGTAGAGTAGTTGCTATAACACATAAACCCTGAAATCTCAGTGGTGTGATACAACACATGTTTTTCTTGCTCATGTAAAATCTGGTTGGCATTGGGAGGTGGGGGGTACTATGTTTCATGCCATCAGTCTAATGGAGCCTCTGAAATCTTCTTCATAGGGTTTCCATAGCCACCTCAGGTGTTGAAATTCAGTAGGAGGAGGACAATGGGTAGAGGAGCACTTGGAAGAATTTTATGTACCAGGCCTAGAAGTGACATACATCACTTTGACCTACATTTCATTCTCCAGAACTCAGCCACATAGGTCAACTTAGATGCAAGGGTCAGGGGGTGGGGGATGTGGTAAGAAATTGTTTCTTCACAGACCACTCTATTCAAATCTGTGCTATAGAATTCAGGAGCATGAGCCCTTGATATACACTTAGCTGTCTTGGCCACACTAACTCAGGGAAGTTGCATGAAGTAACTGTAAAGTCTAGACAGGGGGCTAAGAGTGACTGAAGTATGTACATTTAGCTAAAAGGCCATATAATTTATTGTTCAAACTGAAATACACACATTTAAAATTTTTATTTTGAAATAATTATAGACTCCCAAGAAGTTTAAAAAATAGTACAGAGAGGTAGTTTGTACCTCACCCAGGTTCCTCCAATGGTAACGTTATATAACTAGAACACATGAGCAAAACCAGGAAATTGACATTGGCACACTACAGTGAACTGGACCATGGACCTTGCTTGGATTCCACCAGTTTTTGCAAGCACTCATTCTTTTTCTTAAGTCTTTGTGTATAGTTTGTGAGATTTCACTACACATATTGATTTATATAACCACACCAAAACCAAGCTTCAGAATGGCTGCCTCATCACAAAGAATCTCTGTGTGTTCCACTTTCATAGTCCAAACTGGAATATGTTTTGAGAGTGAAAGGGGTCTAATAATGGGCATAAGGTGGGACTGTATAGGGTGAACTGGTATGTATGGTCATCTTGAATTTAGCTTGTATGAATGTAATCACAGATGCTCAAAAAACAACAGGGGAGAGAGAGAAAGGAAATGAATGGATGAATTATTATTTTCTCACATGCTGTGCAGGAATTTAGCATTTAGAGGTAACTTTCTCTTCCTCTGTGCCTCAGGCCTCCAAATGTAGGCACATGTTTCATTCGTGCTGTACTAAAGAAGTATTTGCTCTTTCAAGAATGAAAGAAATGTGCCAGCCAGGTGGCGCAGCAGTTAAGTGCGCACACTCCACTTCAGCGGCCCGACGGTTCGCTGGTTCGGATCCCTGGCACGCAGCGACGCACCACTCATCAAGCTACACCGTGGCGGCGTCCCATATAAAGTAGAGGAAGATGGGCACAGATGTTAGCCCAGGGCAGATCTTCCTCGGCAGAAAGAGGAGGATTGGCATCGGATGTTAGCTCAGGGCGGGTCTTCCTCACAAAAAAAATTAAATAAAATAAAGAATGAAAGAAAAACTGGCTGCATTTGACTTACTGATAGACAATATGTAATTATATAATGGGGCCCCTTGCTAGGGGATTTTTGAGGTAATTGTGAATATGTGAAGTTTTAACCTAACATGCTACTATTAGAATCTAAACAACACCTGGGCCATAACTCAACTCTACTATGTCTGGCTGATTCCTTTAAGACATGGGCCCTATCTTTTGCTCTCCCAGTGTCCTCCTTCCCCTTCACACATCTCTTCCTATGTGGTATAAGAAGATTGTGCATATGTAGGATAAATGAGCTGTTAAATATTTTTATGGGTAGGCAGTAAGACTTTGTGTAAGTAGGGTTAGAGTTGGGATAGCTTGACAAGACCAAGAAAGGAAGGAATGGGGCATGCTTAGTCTTTGACTAGACTGAGTATTGCACAAAGTGTTTCCCTGTCTATACTGAGGCTAAAGTCTGATAAACCTGGTGTAACAAATGTTTAGACATGACTCAGTCTCCACTTTATGCCTCTAATATATACATTTGGTGCTATAAATTTCCCTCTAAACACTGCTTTCAATAAGTTGCCTTTCATTTCTTTTGGTTCAAAATATTTTAAAATTTCTTATTTGACCCATGTGTTATTTAGAAGTGTTGTTTAATTGCCAAGTATTTGGGGATGTTTCTAGCTATCTTTATGTTGTTGATTTCTAGTTTAATTCCATTGTGGTCTGAGAGCAGACACTGTACGATGCCTATTCTTTTCCATTTGTTATGGTGTGTTCTGTGGCCAGAATGTGGTGTACCTGGGTGAATATTCCATGTGAGCTTGAGAAGAATGTGCATTCTGCTGTTGTTGGATGAAGTAGTCCATAGATGTCCATTATTTCCTGTTATTGATGGTGTTGTTGAGTTCATATACGTTTTTACCAATTTTCTGGCTGCTCGATCTATTTCTGAGAGAGGGGTGTGGAAGTCTCCAACTATAATAGTGGATTCATCTATACCTCTTCTTCTTCTAACGTTGTCTTTCTTGGTCTCTGTGGTCCATGGGTTACTTTAGCATCACCCCCATGTGCTGGTATTTTCACAATGGTGTCTTGCCTATGGATAGTTGTAATTGGTCTTCTTGTGAGGGAACTGAAGTTGGGAATGATCCATATTGCCGTCTTGATGACATCACTCTGCAAATATCTTCTTACAATTTGTGACTTGCCTTTTCACTCTTAGTGGTATCTTTTGATGACAAAATTAAAAAAAATTTTAAATGTAGACCTTTTTAGTCAATCTTTTTCTTTATAATTAGTGTATTTAATTACTTTTTAAAGGAAATCTTTCCTTTTCCCAAGGTCCTGATGATATTCTTTGTTATCTTCTAGAAGATTTTATGTTCTATTCTATTTTAAAAATCTTTAATATTTAGATATACAATGCACCTGGAAGTAATTTTTGTATTTGTTGTGAAGTAGGCATATCCCAAATACCTGGAAAAGAAGCAGCACATTCCTAAATAACCCATGGATCACATGGGAAATCACAAAGAAAATTAGAAAATATTTTGAATTAAAATGAAAAAACAGCATATCAAAATTAGTAGGATGAAGGTAAAGCAGTGCTGAAAGGAAAATTTATTGCGTTAAATGCTTATATTACGAAAGAACTAAGGTCTAAAATCAATCATCTATGCTTCCAACTTAAGGACATAGGAAAAGAAGGGCAAATTAAAGCAAGAGAGAGAAAGGAAATAACAAAAAAATCAGTGAAAGTGAGAACAGAAAAATGAAGCATAAAAATCATTGAAATCAAAAGTTGTTTCTTTGAAAAACTAAATAAAATAGATAATTTTTTAGTCAGAATGAGTGAAAGGAGAAAAAAGAGAAAAAACACAAAATATCAGTATTAGGAAAGAAATATGAGATATCATTACAGACCGCTACAGTCATTGAAAGAATAATAATGGAATACCTTGAACAATTCTGTGCCCATAAACGCTACAACTTAGATGAAATAGATAAATTTGTTGAAAGACACAACTTCTAAAGCTCACTCGCAAAGAACAGATAACCTGAATGGTTGTTTTATTAAGATATCGAATTTGTAGGTAAAATCTTTCTGACAAAGAAAACTCCAGGATCAGATGCCTTCACTAGTTAATTGTATGAAGCACTTAAGGAAGAAATAATACTATTTCTATGCAAACTCTTCTAGTATATTGAAGAGGAGGAAATACCTCCTAATTTACTTTATGAGGCCCTGATACAAAGACCAGACAAAGATATTATAAGAAAACTACAGACCAATATCTCACCTGAACATAGACACTAAAATCCTCAAAAATACAAACAAATGAAACCTAACAATACAGTATATGAAAATCATAATACATCACTATCAAGTGGAGTTTATTATGGGAATGAGAAGCTGTTTCAACACTCAAAAAACAGTAAATCTAAGTGATCATATCAACAAACTGAAAGAAAAAACTATATTCTTAAGAGAAACATGGTGTGAGACTTCAAAGGAACCATTTAATTAAAGCTGTATTCCAAACTGTAGTTTTGTGGACACGTGTATTGTCACATTGCTATTAAATGGCCCTTTGCTATTAAAAAGGGAGATTTAGCTGAAAAAAAAAAAAGGATCATCTCAATAGGTGCAGAAGAAGCCTTTGACAATAAAATTCAACATTAATTTAACCAATTTGTGATTAAAACGCTCAGTGAACTAGGAATAGAAGGAAACTTCCTCACCCTGCTGGAAGGGCAGCTTTTAAAAACTATAGCCAACATCATACTTAATGGTGAAGGATTGAATGCTTTCTCCCTAAGATCAGGAACAAAGTAAGAATGTTTGATCTCACCACTCGTACTTGACATTGTACCGGAAGTCCCAGGCAGTGGAAAAGAAAAAGAAACAAGAATTATACAGATTGGAAAGTAAGAAATTAAACCATCTCTATTCATAGGCAACATGATCCATGTAGAAAATCCCAAAGAACATTAAAAAAGTTTCTAGGCTAATAAGTGAGTTTAGTAAAGTTGTAGGATACAATATCAATATATTAAGAATTGTTATTCTGTATACAAATATAAAAAAAATATATTAAAAATTATATTTATATCAACTAGCAATGAACATTGGAAAGTGAAAAAAACACTTTAAAGTAAAATTTACAATAGCTCCAAACCATTAAATGCTTAGGTATAAATCTTACACAATATATACAAGATCTATATCTTGAAAATTACAAAATACTGATTAAAGAAATCAGGTGGTATAAGAAATGGAGAGATACAACATGTTTATGGATTGGGAGAGTCAATATTGTTAAAATGTTGACTCTTCTGAAACTGATCTAGAGATTCAACACAATTCCAATCAAAGTTACAACAGGAGTTTTTCTGAGTACAATTTGACAATCAGATTGTAAAATTTATATGTAACGGTCAGAATCTAAAAAAGCAAAATTGATTTTGGAAACAAAGAACAAAGTAGGAGGACTCACATTGCCTGTTTTCCAAACTTACTACAAAGTTAAAATAATCAGGAAATTATGGTATTAGAGAAGAGATAGAAATATAGATCAGTATAGAACAGCATATAGAGTCCAGAAATAGATCCACTCACATATTGTCCATTGATCATTGGCAAAGTTGTAAAGACAGTTCAGTGGAAAATAGTCTTTTCAACGAATGGTGCTGGGAAAATTGGATTTCCATGTTGAAGAAAAAAAGAACCTTAATCTATACTTCCCATTCTCTATAACAATTCAGTTGAAATGGATATATACCTATATATTTGTATGAGTATTCATTACCGAACAACAGGCTTGTTCTGCTTGCTGTGAGACCAGCTGGTAAGTCCAAAGGCAAGTCAACTAAATAGAAAGGGTTTATGCATTTTTGCAAGCAAAGATGGAAGATGGCGGATTAGTGTCCTCAAAGCCCATCTTCCCAGAACAAGCCTACAGGCTGTTTTATAGGGGGGAGGACGTGTAGGCATGCATGTAACTATTTTTGGAATGTGGTTTCTTCTGACATCTGGCCTCTGGGTGGGCCTCAAGGTCTGGTGTCAGTTCCCCAAATCTTCCATTTTCCCTCCCTTGTGATTGATGGTCCTGCTTTGCCAGAGACTGTACATGGATCAGAGACCAATTCAAGGCCCAATACCCTGATTACCTTAAAGATAATAAGAACAAAGCTTAACGTCTAAGCGTAACATAAAGATTATCATTTAACTTGTCCTGCTTACTTGAGTGGCTCTGACAGTTCCCCACTGTCAGTTTTAGCCCAGCATAATCACATGCTGGTAATGGGAACAGGGTCATCGTTTTCCATCTGGCTACTTCCTGCTGAATGGAGTCATCGTAGGGACAAGAGAAGGAATTAAATTGTTGGCATAGAAGCTAAGTAATGGGACTGCCCTGAAACCGTGTCTGGAGGAAGATTGTAGCGTGGGGTTTTACAAGGCATTGTAGTAACCTATTTTGCAAATTTCTGCATAAGTTGTAACTACAATAGACACCATAACAGAGGCAAATGCCAACAAAGCTTACAATAATTAGAATTATCTGTAATTTTTTCCCACCAGATCATCTTTGAACCCCAAACCAGGAAGCTCTGATGATGTCTTCAGGTATTCTGGTATCTTTTGAGTGGCTTACGTAGCAATAGGCATGTTATCAGGGTGATCTCTCTTCAGTTTATGTCAAGTTGTCCAGCTTCAGTTCGTAGGGCTGCGGGAGCAAGGGTAGTTTTAGTTTTCAACGATTTCAAATGAAAATGATAGAAAAAAATTGAAAACCTTAGTTTGGAGATTTGTGGCCAGATATTTCAGGAGACTGGAAGAATTCAGGATCTGGTCTAGTTTACAGGTAGAAAACAAAAACCACAAAGACAATCAACAGAACTGGAATTTAATATCTACAAATACATATTATAGTTTTTTATTGAAACCATTTTTCTCTCTAAAATTACCCTCATTTTTGTCAAAGATAGCCAAATTAAGACTCATTGGTTTGTAAATTAAATCTAGTTTTGATAAACTTGGCCCAATTATTTACATAAGTACAGTAAGAATAGCATTTGATCATATAGGGTCTTTTAAATCTGCTTTGCTGGAACTTTTTGTAAGGAATCTCAGGTTGACATTTAAAGGCCTCTCAAGGCCAGGAAAGCTAGACCAAGGACTTGTCATCAGAATCTGCCTGCAATACCTACAGATTTGGGTGAATTCCTCTCTTCTTTTGAGATTTCCCAAAATATCCTGAGGTTCCTTGTACCTGCCAGAGAAGTGACCTTCTTTACTGCCCTGGCAAAGTTGTTGGGAACCCTGTAAGCAAGGTTACAATATTTTCAAGTGGCTTTATTCCATAAAGTCCAATCTTAGCTCCTCAAAAGCTGTCTGGTCATATCTGAGTCTATGCATTGTTCTCTCAAATATGACATTTCAGTTAAAGCCTTGGTAATATAACTGTTTCCAATTATGTCCTATTATAAGGAGAACAGGTTCTTATTGAACTCGTGTAAATAACTATATTGCCATGAATATAAGAATACTCATTCATCAAGAGTTTCTAAATTCTGGAGGGGTCAGATAGGGAGAAAAAGATAAATGTTTCAATTCTGCTTACAAATTGCTGTAAGTTGTAGTTCCTTAAGAGAAAAGATAAAAAGTTTTCCTTAAATCTGGAAAAACAAAACATAGAAAAAAATCATCAATACTTCAAATAAAAAGTCATAAAAATTATACTCTTCCTCATCAGTTCATATAGTCGTGTGTAATCAATTCTTGATATTTTGTTAGCAGTTTCATGAAGTCATCAGTTTTTCCATTAGAGTTCTGTAATTTTTTTTCCCAGCTCAGTTTTATAGTCTGAAAGTTTATCAGAAACCTGCATTCTAGAGCAAGTGTCAGAGGCCTTTTCATGAATCTCTCTGAAGATGTAACACATCTGCAAAAACATCAGAGTAAAACAACAACTGTCAGCAAATGACAAAACATTTAAAAATGGCAACAGACAAAGACACTTGGTTATTTCTATGACATACAACACTTTGAGATGATAACTAGAATTATGACTGACAACCAGGACAGATCAGAATTTTAGGAATGTTATACAACTTTAAAAACATTTATATTAATAACATTGATCTACATAATATAACGAAGGAAGATTTATCATCATTTATTTGATAATGTTTCCCATATAATTTAACATACCAAATAAGTTTAATTAGTTTAACATCTTTCTCTTTATAGAAAGAGAGAACAAATTTCTTCTTCTTTTTTTTTTGGTAAGGAAGATCAGCCCTGAGCTAACATCTGATGCCAATCCTCCTCTTTTTGCTGAGGAAGATTGGCCCTAGGCTAACATCCGTGCCCATCTCCCTCTACTTTACATGGGACACTGCCACAGCATGGCTTGATGAGCAGTGCATTGGCTGCACCTGGGATCTGAACCTGCAAACCCCAGAACTGCCGAACCGGAGTGCATGAGCTTAACCACTACACCACTGTGCTGGACCCGAGAACAAATTTTTTGAGAAGTCCCAGGGCTGATTAGAAATTCTCAAAATTTCCTTTTTTAAGTCAAAGAAAGACTTTAATTTTGGGAAAAGTTGATCAAAAATATCAAAAAGTTTTAAAACAGTCAAATAGGAAACAATTCTTAGTTACTCATCTGACCAAGATGACAACAGAAGATGTCAAAGGCAAACAGAGTTAAAACAGTCAAAAAAACCTTAACAGAAAGACCTGAGTCCTTTTGAACATAGAAAATTATTTTAACAAAACATAGATTTTCTGTCTTTTAGGTAAACTTACTCAAAGGTAAAGAAAATCTTTTTATTGCCTCCTTATTAAGAGCAGACCAAAAGTTCAAGAAAATTATCTTTTTAAGAGAGAAAGCCAAATTCTAATTTTGCACCAGTTTACCTTTTTTTTTTGTGCCGAGGAAGATTTTCCCTGAGCTAACATCCACTGCCAATCTTCCTCTTTTTTTTGGAGGAAGATTATCCCTAAGCTAACATCTGTGCTGATCTTCCTCTATTTTGTTTGTGGGTCACTGCCACAGCATGGCTGATGAATGGTGTAGGTCTGCGCCCAGGATCCAACCCCATGAACCTGGGCCACTGAAGTGAAGTGCACCAAAATTAATCACTAGGCCAGGGGGCTGGCCCCTGCATTGGTTTATTTTTGATATTGAACCTTATTCATTTAATTGAATTTATTTTAATCTCAGCCAACTTGACCGTGTAAAAAACTCCTCAGGGTTTTACTTTCACAAGGCTTCTATCACTTACTTTTTACATTTAGAATTTGTCACATGCTTTTTTTCTTTTCTAGTACTTTAGGACAAATTTATGTTTTTTAATAAAACAAACAAAAATATCTCTATTATTTATACCTTTTTTACTGAAAACATACATTTTACTTTTCTTGTAGACAGACTCTCTAGAAATATATGCTTTCTCATAGAAAACTTCTCAGCATGCACAAAACATATTTATCAATATACCTTTATATTTATCAATATACCTAAGCCTCTTTCAGTTTCTCTGAGATGAGAAACCAAAGGCAGACAAGTCTATGCTTAGTAATCAATTTTTAATATTTTATCTCATATGGAAGTGACCTTGATACTCAAAAAATGTTTATTATTTAGCTTAATTTAGCAAAACTCTAAATTTTAAGTTACCAAAAACATTTTGGAAGCTATTTTAAGTACACATGCCATAAAATATAATTATTGTCAAAATTTTATCCATAAACTCTTATTTTACTTATATCCAAACCATTTCTTTTTAACAATCATGTTTAGATTACTTACAAAAACCTTATGTGACACTAAAGCAGTCAGCTGTCATCTTAACTTGTTTCAAGTACATACATCAGAACATATAATTATTGTTCAAAAGTTTTCCCCAGAACTTCTACCTTTTTTACATTTACCTTTTTTTCCCATCTATTTAGTTTACCTGTTTCTAACAATTATTTTGATTGTTTGTCTATAAAAACTTTAACAGATATCGGACAAAATCAGCTATTATTCTAAGTTATTATTCTTGCTGACAAAACAGAGATAATATGAGTTTATTTGACTTATAAAGGCTGTTTGTTTATATTATATCCCATGCTGATAACTCTGAGGACATGTGCATTTTAATTAAACCAACAAACTTAAACAAGTTTTTATTTACCAAAGATCAATTTATAGCATGCTAACTTGAAAGACATCTGGGCTAGTTTTTATTACATTTAGAAATAATTTGTATAAGTGCTTATTTTAAGTCAATTAAATAGAGCTCTCATTAGAAATCTTATCATCTGGAAACACATGCATAGACATGTAGACAATCAAAAACAGAGATCTTTAAAATTTTAGCCATGTCTCAGGCACAAAATTCAAAAGAATGCTGTATCCAAATTGTGACCTATTTAGATGGTTAAGGACTTTTTTACTAAAGATTTTTTTTCTTTTTGCTTTAAGGATCCTTTTTTACAGCTGGTTTTAAAGTCATTTTATCTTTTAGAAGCTTCTGTATATTAACCAAAGAATGCATTCCATTGTGAGAGGTTTCAAATCCTCTTTTTTTTTTAAGGTGGACTTTATCTGAAACAAAGGTTCCCCAAATGACCATTACAATTTTAAATAGCTCAAAAGTTTACTTATTTCCACTCATTAAGTTTTAGATCTGGAATTTTGGGGAAGTTGAAGCAGGGGAGCTCAGGAAGAGAGGAGGGAGGAGCAGCAGATTTGGTTTCATTTCTCTAACATGGTCTCTGGTGCGGCTGTTTTTATTTAATTATTTTTCTTAAAGAGGCAGTATGGGATTCTTGATCTTGTTTAGAAGCCGTAAAACTTAAAATAGGCCTCCTGTTGGTTATTTAATTTTTTTATAGCTGCCTTTTTCCACGCGTATACGCAAATACACCAGTTTGGGTAAACTGAAATGGCCCCTGGAGTCTAAAGAATATTGTGGCTATGTGGTGTCACAAAAGAAAACCATCATCTTCTTGGACAGGAGCTCACAGCTGAAGTCAATCCATTTAGGCAAGAGGTGGCCCAGAGGGCTTTTCTTGGGGACAGATGGAGTTCCCCTCATCTCATAATTATAAACACACAGACAGTCAGACACAGACCAGATCCCAACAGAACAGTCAGACAGGATCCCAAACAGAACAGACACTCAGATGGGATCCCAAACAAAACAGACAACTGTATCCAACAGATTCTAGGTAGTCCTACAATTATGTTTCTTGTTAGTTGGTGGTGAGACTCAGATGTGGATATGCCTCTGGGATTTCCCTGCAAGAGACAGGGATTCACGGCAGGCCTGGCAGAGGCAACTTACCCTACTTTAGATGTGGATCTGCTATCCCTGTTTTCCGTTTCCATTCCATTGAAGAAGCGCTGACAGCAGCTGGAGCACAAAGTGGGTGCAGAGGGGCTGTCTCCCGGAAGAAAAGTTCCCAGGCAGCTGCTGGGACTTTCTCAAAGTTCTCCCTGAGGTCCACTAGCCGCAAGCAGAAGGAAAGTCCCAGCAGAGCTGCCAAAAATTGTTACCGAGCAAAGGGCTCCTTCTGCTTGCAGTGAGACCAGCCAGTAAGTCCGGAGGGAAACGGGTGGAATAGAAAGCATTTATTTATTTTTGAAGCAAAGATGGAAGACGGCAGACGGTTGTCCTCAAAGCCCATCTTCCCAGAACAAAGACTACAGGCTAGTTTTATAGGGGGGAGGACATGCAGGCATGCATGTAACTATTTTTGGAACGTGGTTTCTTCTGACATCTGGCCTCTGGGTGGGCCTCAAGGTCTGGTGTCAGTTCCCAAAATCTTCCATTTTCCCTCCCTTGTGGCTGATGTTCCTGCCTTGCCAGAGACTGGACATGCATCAGAGACTGATTTAAGGCCCTATACCCTGATTTAGCTTAAAGATAATAAGAACAAAGCTTAATGTCTAAGTGCAACATAAAGATTATCGTTTAACTTGTTCTGCTTACTTGAGTGGCTCCACCATGTTCACAAAGTTCTCCATGACGTTCCGTTTCCTGGAATCAGAGAAGTCCCAGAGCAGGAAGCACAGAGCATGTGGAGCAGGACTGAGGTGAGGTACTGTCAGGTTATATCTACTAAAGCTAGTTTAAATCAGGGCAGAGCTGGTTACTGCAGCTGTGGCTGGAAAAAGGGATGAGGCTGAGAGAATTAAAAATGCTGCACAAGCAGTGTCTTGTATAGCTCTCAAGGGAGGGGTGCTACTACCAGGGGATGTAACAATGGTTTGATTGAATTGGACATTGAGCCTACCACCTGGACATTTTGTGGGTCTTATGTGAACTGATATACAAAGAGCAGGGTTGCCATTCTGCCTGGGGTGGTGATATTGATCACCAAGGGAAAACTGGGTTGCTCTAACCAACTAGAGCAGAGAGGACCATGTCTGAAATTCTGGAGAATTCTTTGAGTTCTACTTAGTATTTTTATGTCCAGTAATAAATGTTAATGAAAACTATAACAACCAAATAAGGCAAGACCATGAAGACGCAGATTCCCTAGGAATGAAGGTTTGCAATATACCACTATGTAAAGAACTCCATCCAGCTGAGATGATGGCCAACGAGAACAAGGATTGTGTAGTGAAAGAAGGAGTTGTAAATGTCAGCTATGGCCTTGTGATCAATTGCAGCATAAAGATGAGCTGGAGACTAGGACTTAGTCTGACACAGTGGAGAGCAGTAGAGATGATGGTGGTGGTAGGGTGCTATTAAGGTGATCCTAGAGAGATAGGGAGCTAGAGGCCCCTCAGTGGGATTAAAATCTGGGGTTCTTTTCTATCTTGGCCTGAGGAAGAATTGAGCATGATCTGGGAGAGGTTATCTTTTCTCTTATTCCAGTAATTTCTATATATCTGCATATGGTTGGGCCATACAGATCTAATCCTTGTTAGCTGCAGGTGTATCTCTCCTCTGAGGTATATTCATGGAGAATTGGGTTGTAGTGAGTGATTCTTCCACCCTGAGAATCTTTCCAAAATATGTGTCTTTCATGGCACTTTGTTAAAGACCACTGATGGCTTCTTTTTGCCCACAAGATAAAGCCTCCTACAATCTAAGATATTTTAGGATATTCAGACTCTGGTCTCTGCTTGTTTTTACGGCTTCTCCAACCGTCTTCCTTCACCTCCCAAAATGTAGGCTCCAGCCTCACAGGACTGCTGTCCATTCCCTAAACAGGCAGTGATTAAACATCCCTACAGGAGCTCCTCTCCATCCCTACCTTCCCTCAAATTATAGTCAGGTGTGATCAGTGACTGCAACCAGTCACTGCTCCAGGTCTCTGAGAGCATTTGTCCTAGAGAGGTCCTAAGTGTTTACTTTGTCTTTAATGTGTCCCTCCAGGATCTAGACTCCTCTGGGATCCAGGGCCCCTTAGGCCCAGGGATGTGTAGAATAGGAGATGTGAGAAGGGATATGGCAGACACTGGTGATGACTCTGGAGGCTATTTCACATGCTTTAGTGTTTAAAGGGGAGCAGAAACTCAAGTCAGAATCCTGGAGTTACCCTCAGAGACACTGGGTAAGTTGAGCAGAGAGTGAATGAGCTGGTCCCTTAGGGTCCTTCTAACCTGAGGGTCTTATTTTCCAGGTTGTATGATGTTCTGCAGGGTAGAATTTCAGGTTTGATAACTCCTCATTTCTCCACCTCTCAGCCTCCCTAGATTTCTCCACATTCTAGAAATATTTTTATTAATGTTCACCAGTTAAAATCCTCTTATCACCAATAGGATACATAAATATTACTATATAATGTATTCCCACAATGTTGTATAATTTCAACATAACGACAGCTCTTGCAGTAGGGTTTAATGTAATGGCTCTGAGCCTTTGCTTTATTTTATAATGACCTAAGAGCTTTAAAACTTTTGCAGAGGCTTTATCTCAGAGATTGTGATTAAATTTATCTGAGGGAGCCCAGTAATCTTTATTTTTAAAAGCATCATATCCTTGCTACTCACTGTGTCATCCATGGACCACAGCATAGGCATTACCTGCGTGCTGGTTAAAATGTAGAGGCTGGAATACTGAATTAGAATCAGTGTTTTACTAGAACTCCCCAGTGATTTGCACGGACATTAAGTTTTAGAAGAACTGCCCTGGGTGATTCTTATGTGCATTCCAGGCTGAGCACTACTGACTTAACCGGTGCAGAAGAAAAGAGGCTCATTGCAACATCAGTGGCAGCATCTGCAAATGTTGTCTCTGGTTTGTGATCCCCAGTCATGCTCTTGAAACAAGAGATGAGTCCCATTCATTTACCAGGGTAGCAAATTCTGTGAAGCCAGGTATATGATTTTCTCTAGATGTTTCTTCCCACTCTAATGGCAGTACATAATGTCCAAATGTAAAAACTGTTAATGTGGCTGGATCAAACAGCATCAAGGGGTGAAAATGCCAGCAGTTGGACTCTGTATGCCTGTAATTAAGCAGCTTCCAACATCTCTTAATGCTTCTCCTCTGCTTTCTTTGTCAGCTCTGAGGCACACTGAGGTATACTAGTCAGGGTTCCCAGAGAAACAGAACCAATAGGACATTATGTCTATATCTGTATCTATCTATATACATAGAATATATCTCTATTATCTATGTCATCTGTAGTAGTGAAAAGAATAATGTATCTGAGGTACTCTAACATTTTAATGCGTACAAAATTACATCCAGATATTCTATAACAAAGTGTCAAATTTAGTGCTAAATGGTTGAAGCTAGTGAGTTCTTGTTCTGGGAGGATTTAGTAGGAGTAGTGATTCTAACTTACAAAGAGTTTTGTTGCCTTTAAAGTTGGAGGGTGGCATTTATCAGCCTGAAGCACAGCCAATAAATATTTATGAAACAGCTACATCCAGGTACTGTGCTAGGTGCTAATAGTGCTGTAGTCGTGATGCAGACAGGACCTTTACTGCATGGAGTTTACAATCTGGTATGAAAGACAGCTATAAAGATAGAATCCCAATGGGTTTGAGTGCTATGGGACAAGCACAGGGTGCTGTGGAAACATAGCAGCAGGTTGTCACCTGGTCTGGGGTAAGAGAGAAGGTTTAGCTGAGTAGGTGACATGCACTATACCTGAAGGATAAGTAGGGGCAAGCCAGGTGAAGAGGGAGCAGAGGGAAGAAGATGCTAGGCAAGAGAACAGCAAGTATGAAAAACTGGAGGCAAGGTTGTTACTTTTAAGTCCAGCATTTCTGGCAAGGGGAGTGTGAGTGCCTTTGTGGAGCCAGATGAAGCTATAGAGATAGGCAAGGGTCATGAAGCACCTTTTGAAAGGAATTTGGCCTTGAAAGGAATTTTGCCTGTATCTTACGGGCAATGAGAATCTATGAAAACTTGAAGGAGAACGATGATCAGATTTTCTAGTTACAATGCCACAGTGTAAATGAAGGATATTGAAGGAATGGGTTCAAGTATGGAAACAGGCAGATGAATTAAGAGACTGTTTCAATAGTATGGGCAAGTATGATGTTAGCCTGATCTGGGGTATTGACAGTGGAGAGAAACGGTGGATGAATGAGAAAGAGAATTAAGTGGCAGAATTTGTAGGATTTGTTGACAGATTGATGTTGATGATGAGAGACAGGAGGAATGAAAAAACACTCAGGTTTTTGAGTGGAGCACCTGGATCCCTTTTACTAGGATATGGGAAACTAGAGTGAGATCATGTTTTTCTTTTGGGATCTGTTGAGCTGAAAATGCATGTGATACATGCAAGAGAAGATAATCATTAAGCAACTGGGTATACAGTTTTATAGGTTAGAGAGACATCTACAACCAAATTTAAACAGGTAATCAAGGCCATTCAAGTAGATGGGTTTTTCTTGGTGGTATTTGTAGAACTATAAGAGAATGGTGTTTAGGAACAAGTCCTTAGGAGCATCAACATGTAAGATATTGGAAGGCAGGAGTCAATTACAGTTACTGAGGATGTCTGGCCAGGTAGGTATGAAGAAAACTGATACATTTTTTTTGTCACAGAAGCCAGTGGATTAGAGTGTTTTAGAAAGGATGGAATATTGTTACTTGTTAGAGAGAAGTGAAGAAAATAAGTCATTTCCGATCATACAGATTCTGATTATAGAGATTTGGAGTATAGAGATTGTAATTGTTGTCATGAGGGTGATATAAAGTATTTTTGCAGATCATTTAACAGACCATGTATCACAGAAATGTGTTCATTTTTAAGTTCAGGTTTTAACGGACGCTATTATTTCTTCCTAAAAATCCTGAAGACAGAGCATGAGAGGAAGGAATCAAACTGTCATCTCAGAGTTTCTCCTGCTGGGACTGCCCATCGACTCAGAGCAGGAAAACCTGTTCTATGCCCTGTTCCTGGCCGTGTATCTTACTACTGTCCTGGGGAACCTCCTCATCGTCGTCCTCATTAGCCTGGACTCCCAGATCCACACGCCCATGTATTTGTTTCTCAGCAATTTGTCCTTCTCCGACCTCTGTTTTTCCTCTGTCACCATGCCCAAATTGCTGCAGAACATGCAGAACCAAGTCCCGTCCATCCCCTATGCTGGCTGCCTGACCCAAATGTACTTCTTCCTGTTTTTTGGAGATTTGGAGATCTTCCTCCTTGTGGCCATGGCCTATGACCGCTATGTGGCCATCTGCTTCCCCCTGCACTACACCACCATCATGAGCCCCAAGCTGTGTCTCTCCCTGGTGGTGCTGTCCTGGGTGCTGACCACGTTCCATGCCATGTTACACACCCTGCTCATGGCCAGATTGTGTTTTTGTGCAGACAACGTGATCCCTCACTTTTTCTGTGATATGTCTGCTCTGCTGAAGCTGTCCTGCTCTGACACTCGAGTTAATGAGTTGGTGATATTTTTCATAGGAGGGATCATTGTCATCATCCCGTTCCTACTCATCATCCTGTCGTATGCACGAATTGTATTGTCCATCCTCAATTTTCCTTCTGGTAGGAACATCTGGAAGGCCTTCTCCACCTGTGGTTCCCACCTCTCTGTGGTGTCACTGTTCTATGGAACAATTATTGGTCTTTATTTATGCCCCTCAGCTAATAATTCTACTGTGAAGGAGATTGTCATGGCTATGATGTACACTGTGGTGACCCCCATGCTGAACCCCTTCATCTACAGCCTGAGGAACAGAGACATGAAGAGAGCCCTGAGAAGAGTCTTTTGTGAAAAGAAAATTCTCTTCTCTCTATAATGTTAACGCCTGAGATTTGTACATATTTATATCCAGTACATATATTAGTAGTGGAATATTATTCCAGATACTTTTCCTCACCATGGAAACTTCCGTTAAAGTGACACACTACCGGGAGCTGGCCCGGTGGCATAGCAGTTAAGTGTGTGCGCTCTGCTTCGGTGGCCCAGGGTTCGCAGGTTCGGATCCCGTGCGTGCACTGACGCACCACCTGTCAAGCCATGCAGTGGTGGCATCCCATATAAAATAGAGGAAGGTGAGCACAGATGTTAGCCCAGGGCCAATCTTCCTCAGCAAAAAAAGAGGAAGATTGGCATCAGATGTTAGCTCAGGGCTGATCTTCCTCACAAAAAAGAACAGAAAATGACATACTACATAATTGTTTGATACGTAAGAAAGGTGAAGCAGAGCTGCATAGTTGAACTAGGGAAGGGGGTCCCGGTGACTTCTGGTTAGGCCTTGCTCTTTGTCTTCCCCAGGGGACCCTGGAAAAGCATAGTTTAAGAACTACTATTTTGAATGACCTTCATGTCTTTAATTCTTAAACTAATTCATCACAGGAGATTATTCTTTTTTTTAGCATAACTCTGCTTTGATTGTGGTATCACTTTAAAATAATTCTCCATACTCTTACGTAAATACTAAATAAGATCCAAACATCTCAACCTCCCATCCTCCCTCTAAATGTCTCCTATGTACCTCTCCCTGCACAGATTTCATGTCGTTTTATCTCAACCTTTTTCCCCCCTCAGATTTATTTTTGTGTCTATATTGTGTTTTCTGACCTGGCCTGGTTGAAATGGATTTTCCTAACCCTTTTGGTGTAACAGTGTATTTTGTCTCTACCTGGGAATAATTAATACCGGGGGCCCTAAAATTTATTTCTTCAGCAATGGCGAAAGAAGCTAGAATGTGGTAAACAAGTTCAGAGTTTCAGGATGCTTCTCTTATGTTTGGTATTTTGGACTTTATAAAAGGACTTTATGTCTATGTTTTTATTTTACCCTCATGACATTTCTAAGGAAGTAGAGAAGATATTATCACTGTTTCACAGACTGAAAAATATGGCATTTAATTACTTGCCAGGTCACACAGTGTGTCAGTCATTAATGTATGTAAGATCCCAGTCTACGTGATTCTGCAGTTTCTTCTTATTTTCTGCCACTTCGGAAAGAAGGGGATCAGTAATTTAAAAAAAACAAAAAAATTCTCAGCTCCATTTATGGCATGGAGTATGTTCCCAACCTTGGTCCATCTGTATGCTTAGTTGTCCCTTCTAAGTGATGGCCTCCAAACCCACCACTCTAATCCTCTCATATATTCTGGCAAACTCCACATCTTTCTCTGAAGCCCACACTATTCTCCAGAACTCCCAACTGTTATTCTCACCTGCCCAGTGGACACAAGGTTCTATGAGAAATTCATTCTCAACATGCGCAACATGGAACTCTTTATTTTCCCCCAAATGTGCTCTTTGTCCTGTATTCTATATCTTGATTTATGATGTCACCTTCCACTCAGTTACCCAAGCAGCCACATCTGTATATGTATATATACTCACAAAGGTAGATTATAATTCATATAACCTTGTGTTACACATTTTCACTTAATATTGTATATTCTGAAACATTTTATTATACCCACGAGGTAGCAAAAGGTAACACTAGTTGCTATAATGGGTAAATTCTGAAATTTGAGTGGCATAATACAACAGAAATATCAGTGGCAAGATAAAAGATTAATATTTAAATTAAATCACTTTCTTCTATATCAGAAAAAATCCAATTAAAAAAGGCAATGAAAAATAGATTCTATCCTCAATAGCAATAAAAATCAGGTGCAAGAACTATAAGAAGAAAAGTTTAAAACTTTACTGCAAGATATAAAAGAATACCACAATAAATGGAACAGATTCAATGACCCTGGAAAGGGTGCCTCATTTTTAACAGCCTTTTTGAAGAATAATTTTTATACAATAAAATCAATCCATTTAAAATTGTGCATTTTGATGATCTTTGACACCTCAATATTTTAACAACATCAGTTCTCCTCAAATACATTCAATGCAATACAAATCAAATTCTCAATGGAATTATTTTTGTGGAAACTGACAAGCTTATTTTGATGTATGTTTGACATATTTGACTACATAAAAATAAGAAACTTTTCTAGGACAAAAGATAACGTAAATTTTAAAGAGAAGTGACAGACTATAACATGTCTAACAGATACAAGGTTAAAATTCAGAATATACAAAAAGTTCCTACAAGTAATATAAGAATAAAACAAACAACTGAATAGAAAAATGTACAAAGAATATTATCAGGAAATTCATAAAGAATAAACAGCATGAAAAGATATTCAACTTCAATGTTAACCTGGGAAAAGCAAATTGAAAAACCAAGAAATGATAATTGAACAACCACATAATTGATAAATTTATAAATGATTAACCTTTTATGGTAATAGCAAGGATGTGGGAATAAGAGCACTCATGTACATTTTAATTTTCTTGAAGTATAATTTACATATAAAAAATGAGTTTTGACAATTATAAGCATCCTTGTAACCTCTACTCCAGTCCAAATCTAGAATAATTCCATCACCTCACAATTCACTGTGACCCCTTGCAATCAATCTCCCATCTCCTACCACTGATCTGATTTCTATCACTATAGATTAGATTTGCCTGATTTTGAACTTCATGAAAATGGAATCATTTAGTGTGCACTGTTTTGTATCTGGTGTTTTTAGCATCACAAAATGGTTTGTAGACTTGGCTATATAATTCTGGGTATCAGTGGTTTGTTTCTTTTTATTACCAAGTAATATTTCATTGTATAACTATAGCACAATTTGTTCATTTGTTCACCTTCTGGTATACATTTGTGTGGTACCTAATTTTTGAAAATTATGAATTGTTGAAAAATGCTGTCCTTTCCCCCACTGAATTACCTGGGTACTTTTATATAAAGTCAATTGACCGCGTATGGATGGATCTGCTTCTGGACTCTCTATTCTGATCCTTTAATCTATATGTCTCCTAGTTACCTATCCCTATTCAAATGTTCACATAATTCTGTCTCTATCACATCATTTTTTCCTGATGTATTCTCATATCTATAGTGTCTTTTCTAACCTGAACTGACCCTAAAGGGATCTTTTTATCCTCTTTATTATAGCAATGAATTTTGGTTTCTTTAATGCTATTTTCCCTAAATTCAACTTTGCTATTAAAAGATAAAACATGCTGGGGTCAGCCCAGAGGCATCGTGGTTAAGTTCAGCGCACTCCACTTCAGTGACCCGGGTTCACAGGTTCGGAGCCCGGGCACAGACCTACACCACTCATCAGTCATGCTGTGGCAGCTACCCACATACAAAATAGAGGAAGATTGGCACAGCTGTTAGCTGAGGGCTAATCTTCCTCAAGTAAAGAAAGAGGAAGATTGGCAACAGATGTTAGCTCAGGGCAAACCTTCCTCAGCAAAAAAAAAAAAAAAAGATAAAACATGCTGTTTGCATTTATTATCATAACATATTTTTCTTACTTTATTATTAGTTATGTTAAATAGAATTGTTCCCATCATCCTTTTAACATTATGACTTTTTAATTTTTTAGTTCTTTATTTTGATTAATTCCTTGGTTGGTTAGATTGTATCTTCAAGTCATTTAAAAAAATAAGAATGGTACATGGATGCTATGTTTATTGAATTTTCACATATTTTAGATTTCCCATTTGTATGTGTGTTTTTATCTGAAGGATAACTTGGCTAGATATAGAATTTTGTGAACATCTGTTTTCCCTTTTAAAACATGCTTTCTGAAATAGCTGTGGAAAAATCCGAGGTAAGGCTGACTACTTCCTCTTCCCTCCACCCCCTTATATGTCCATCTTCTCCCCTCCACTGAAGCTTGTAGGATTTTTTCTCCAATCTTGAAGTTTAATAACTTCATCAGATTTTGTTTTTGTATTAGCTGATTTCTTTTACAATTTTTTTTTAGATTCCAAACAAAATGGTGAATTTTAATAAGGCATACCACCACCACCACCCCGCCAAAAGTACATGCTATATGATTCTATTTGTATAAAATACAAAGTTAAGAAGTTAAACTAGTCTACAATGCTGGAAGTCAGGATAATGGTTATTTTTGTGTGTTTTGGGTGGGTGGTGACTGGAAAAGACACAATGAGGGGTCTTGGGGCCTGGTAATTAATGTCTGTTTTTTTAATCTGGTTGCTGGTTACACAGCTGTATTCAGTATGTCAAAAATCATTGAGACTTACACTTACGATATGCACACTTTTCTTTGTGTACATTACTCTTTAATACAAAGTTACTTTTTAAAAACTTTATTGTTTATTGCAGTAACGTTGGTTTATAACATTGTAAAAATTTCAGGTGTACATCATTATACTTCTATTTCTGCATAGATTACATCATGTTCACCACCAAAATACTAATTACAACCCATCACCACACACATGTACCAAATTATCCCTTTCACCCTCCTCCCTCCCCCCTTCCCCTCTGGTAACCACCAATCCAATCTCTGTCCCTATGTGTTTGTTTATTGTTGTTATTATCTACTACTTAATGAAGGAAATCATATGGTATTTGACCTTCTCCCTCTGACTTATTTCACTTTGCATTATACCCTCAATGTCCATCCACGTTGTCACAAATGGCTGGATTTCATCCTTTCTTATGGCTGAGTAGTATTCCAACGTGTATATATACCACATCTTCTTTAACCATTTGTCCCTTGATGGGCACTTAGGTTGCTTCAAAGTCTTGGCTATTGTGAATAACGCTGCAATGAACACAGGGGTGCATGTACCTTTACAAATTGGTATTTTCAAGTTCTTTGGATAAATACCCAACTGTGGAATAGCTGGATCATATGGTAGTTCTATCCTTGATTTTTTGAGGAATCTCCATACTGTTTTCCATAGTGGCTGCACCAGTTTGCACTCCCACCAGCAGTGTATGAGAGTTCCCTTCTCTCCACATCCTCTCCAACACTTGTTGTTTCCTGTCTTGTTAATTATAGCCATTCTGACGGGCGTGAGGTGATATCTCATTGTAGTTTTGATGTGCATTTCCCTGATAGTTAGTGATTTTGAACATCTTTTCATGTGTGTGTTGGCCATCTGTATATCTTCTTTGGAGAAATGTCTGTTCAGGTCTTTTGCCCATTTTTTAATTGGGTTGGTAGTTTTTTTGTTGTTGAGTTGCATGAGTTCTTTATATATTTTGGAGATTAAGCCCTTATCAGATGTATGGTTTGCAAATATCTTCTCCCAATTGTTAGGTTGTCTTTTCATTTTGTTGATGGTTTCCTTTGTTGTGCAGAAGCTTTTTAGTTTGATGTAGTCCCATTTGTTTATTTTTTCTATTGTTTCTCTTGCCCGGTCAGACATGGTGTTTGAAAAGATGTTGCTAAGACCCATGTCGAAGAGCATACTGCCTATGTTTTCATCTGGAAGTTTCATAGTTTCAGGTCTTACATTCAAGTCTTTAATCCATTTGGAGTTAATTTTTGTGTATGGTGTAAGGTAAGGGTCTAATTTCATTTTTTTGCATGTAGCTGTCCAGTTTTCCCAACAGCATTTGTTGAAGAGACTTTCTTTTCCCCATTGTATGTTCTTGTCTCCTTTGTCAAAGATTAGCTGTCCATAGATGTGTGGTTTTATTTCTGGGCTTTCGATTCTATTCCATTGATCTGTGTGTCTGTTTTTGTACCAGTACCATGCTGTTTTGATTACTATAGCTTTGTAGTATATTTTGAAATCAGGGCGTGTGATGCCTCCAGCTTTGTTCTTTTTTCTCAGGATTCCTTTAGCTATTCACGGTCCTTTGTTGTTCCATATAAATTTTAGGATTCTTTGTTCTATTTCTGTGAAAATGTTGTTGGAACTTTGATAAGGATTGCATTGAATCTATAGATGGCTTTAGCAAGTATGGACATCTTAACTATGTTAATTCTTCCAATCCAAGAGCACAGAATATCTTTCCATTTCTTTGTGTCTTCTTCAATTTCTTTCAGCAATGTTTTATAGTTTTCAGTGTACAGATCTTTCACCTCTTTGGTTAAGTTTATTCCTAGGTATTTTATTCTTTTTGTTGCAATTGTAAATGGGATGGTATTCTTAATTTCTCTTTCTGCTACTTCATTGTTAGTGTACAGAAATGCAACTGATTTTTGTATGTTGATTTTGTATCCTGCAATTTTACCGTATTCGTTTATTACTTCTAAAGTTTTCTGGTGGATTCTTTAGGGTTTTCTATATATAAAATCATGTCATCTGCAAATAGTGACAGTTTCACTTCTTCCTTTCCAATTTGGATCCCTTTTATTTCTTTCTCTTGCCTGATTGCTCTGGCTAGGACTTCCAGTACTATGTTAAATAGGAGTGGTGACAGTGGGCATCCTTGTCTGGTTCCTGTTCTTAGAGGGATAGCTTTCAGTTTTTCACCATTGAGGATGATATTAGCTGTGGGTTTGTCATATATGGTCTTTATTATGTTGAGGTACTTTCCTTCTATACCCATTTTATTCAGAGTTTTTATCATAAATGGATGCTGTAGCTTGTCAAATGCTTTCTCTGCATCTGTTGAGATGATCATGTGATTTTTATTCTTCATTTTATTAATGTGGTGTATTACGTTGATTGATTTGCGAATGTTAAACCATCCCTGCATACCTGGAATAAATCCCACTTGATCATGGTGTATAATCTTTTTAACATATTGTTCTATGCGATTTGCTAGTATTTTGTTGAGGATTTTTGCATCGATGTTCATCAGTGATATTGGCCTGTAATTTTCTTTTTGTGTTGTCCTTGTCTGGTTTTGGTATCAGGGTAATGTCAGCTTCGTAGAATGAGTTAGGGAGCTTCCCCCCCTCCTCAATATTTTGGAAGAGTTTGAGAAGGATAGGTATTAAATCTTCTTTGAATGTTTGGTAGAATTCACCAGGGAAGCCGTCTGGTCCTGGACTTTTATTTTTGGGGAGGTTTTTGATTACTGTTTCGATCTCCTTACTGGTGATTGGTCTATTCAAATTCTCTACTTTTTCTTGATCCAGTTTTGGAAGGTTGTATGATTCTAAGAATTTATCCATTTCTTCCAGATTGTCGAATTGGTTGGCATATAGCTTTTCATAGTATTCTCTTTCTAATCTATTGTATTTCTGAGGTGTCTGTTGTAACCTCTCCTCTTTCATTTCTGATTTTACTTATTTGTGCCTTCTCTCTTTTTTTCTTGGTGAGTCTAGCTAAAGGTTTGTCAATTTTGTTGATCTTTTCAAAGAACCAGCTCTTGGTTTTATTAATTTTTTCTATTGTTTTTTTGATCTCTATTTCATTTATTTCTTCTCTGATTTTTATTATCTCTCTTCTTCTACTGATTTTGGGCTTTGTTTGTTCTTCTTTTGCCAGTTCCTTTAGGTGCATTGTTAGATTGTTTATTTGAGATTTTTCTTGTTTGTTGAGATAGGCCTGTATTGCTATAAACTTTCCTCTTAGAACCGCTTTTGCTGTATCCAAGAAATTCCGGCATGTCGTATATTCATTTTCATTTGTCTCCAGGTATTTTTTGATTCTTCTTTGATTTCTTCATTAACCCAGTCGTTGTTCAGTAGCATTTTGTTTAATCTCCACGTATTTGTGGCTTTTCTGATTTTCTTCCTATACTTGATTTCTAGTTTCATACCGTTGTTGTCAGAAAAGATGCTTGGTATTATTTCAATCTTCTTAAATATATGGAGACTTGTTTTGTGGCCTAATATGTGATCAATCCTGGAGAATGTTCCATGTGCATTTGAAAAGAACGTGTATTCTTCGGTTTTTGGATGGAATGCTCTGTATATATCTACTATGTCCATCTGTTCTAGTGTGTCGTTTAAGGCCATGTTTCCTTATTGATTTTCTGTTTGGATGATCTATCCGTTGGTGTAAGTGGGGTGTTAAAAGTCCCCTACTATTATTGTGTTACTATCTATTTCTCTTTTTATGTCTGTTAATAATTGCTTTATATATTTAGGTGCACCTACATTGAGTGTGTAGATATTTATAAGTGTTATATCCTCTTGTTGGATTGTTCCCTTGATCATTATGTAATGCCCTCCTTTGTCTCTTTTTACAGTTTTTGTTTTAAAGTCTATTTTGTCTCGTATGAGTACTGCTATCCCAGCTTTCTTTTCATTGCCATTTGCGTGGAGTATCTTTTTCCATCCCTTCACTTTCAGTTTGCGAGTGTCTTTAGGTCTGAAGTGTGTCTCTTGTATGCAGCATATATATGGGTCTTGTTTTTTTATCCAGTCAGCCACTCTATGCCTTTTAATTGGAGCATTTAGTCCATTGACGTTTAAAGTAGCTATTGATAAGTATGTACTTACTGCCGTTTTTAAACTTTTTTTTTCCTCAGTGTTTTAGTAGTCCTTCTCTGTTCCTTTCCTCTTCTATACAGAATTGATGGTCACTTTAGTTTGACCTCTGTCTGAAAGCTGTACTCTTTAACTCCCCTCCTCCCTCCTTTTATGTTTTTCATATCATATCTAACCTCTTTTTTGTGCATTTGTATCCATTACCCTCTTATCATGGAAATAGATAATTTTTCCTATTTGTGGTCTTCTCTTTTCCCCTTAAATCCATCCCTTTAACATTTCTTGTAGCACTGGTTTCTTGGTGACAAACTCCTTTAATGTTTGCTTGTCTGGGAAAATTTTGATCTCTCCTTCCATTTTGAATGATAACCTTGCTGGATAGAGTATTCTTGGCTGTAAGTTTTTTCCTTTTAGCACTTTAAATATATCATGCCATTCTCTTCTAGCCTGTAAGGTTTCTGCTGAGAAGTCAGCTGATAGCCTTATGGGGTTTCCTTTGCATGTAACTTGACATTCTCTTGCGGCTTTTAGGATTCTCTTTTTATCTTTAATTCTGGACATTTTGATTATGATGTGTCTTGGTGTGGGCCTCTTTGGGTTTATCTTGTTTGGGTCTCTCTGTGCTTCCTGTACCTGGATGTCTGTTTGCTTCCTTAGCTTAGGGAAGTTTTCATCTATTATCTCTTGAAACAGATTCTCTGCCCCCTTGTCTCGCTCTACTCCTTCCGGGACACCTATAACACGGATATTAGTGCGCTTGATGTTGTCCCAGAGGTCCCTTAGACTGTCCTCACTCTTTTTAATTCTTTTCTCTTTTACCTGTTCACCTTGGGTAATTTCTTCTAGTCTTTCTTCCAGCTCACAGATCCGTTCTTCTGTATCCTCTACTCTGCTTTTGAGTCCCTCTAATGAATTTTTCATTTCCAGTATTGTATTCTTCATTTCTGATTGGTTCTTTTTTATATCTTCCATTTCTTTGTTGACATTCTCACTGAGTTCATCTATTCTTCTCTCCAGATCAGTGAGCATCCTTAACACTCTTAGTTTGAACTCTCTGTCAGGTAGGTTGCTCATTTCTGTTTCACTTAGTTCCTTTTCTGGGGTTTTGTCCTGTTGCCTTACTTGGAATGTATTCCTTTGCCTCCTCATTTTGCCTCTTTCCCTGTGCTTGTGTCTACGTATTAGGTAGGTCAGCTACGTCTCCTGCTCTTGGATAGGTGACCTTATGTAAGTGATGCCTTAGGAGGCTTCCAGTGTGCTTCCCTCAGTTCTCAATGTTCCAGGGGTGACCCCTATGTGGACTACGTGTGTCCTTCTGTTGTGGCCTGTTTGCTCTCCTTGTAGGCACCCAGGGAGGCCGAGTTACGCTCCTGGCCAACTGTTGTAATGCTCAGCTGCTTTAGTTGTTGTGGGCCCTTCAGTCTCTTTATCAGGTCTGGGGAGCCCCAGCACAGTTGGTTACAATTTTTTTTTTAAACAACCAATTTTCACTATTTCCTCCTTCTATTTATTTATTTATTTATTTATTTATTTATTTATTGCTGGGAAAGAGTCACCCTGAGCTAACATCTGTTGCCAGTCTTCCTCTTTTTTCTTTTGCTTCCCCAAAGCCCCAGTACATATTCTAGTTGTGGGTCCTTCTAGTTCTTCTATGTGAGCTGCCACCACAGCATGGCTACTGACAGACGAGTGGTATGGTTCCGTGTAGGGGAACCGAGCCTGGGCAGATGAAGTGGAGCATGCCGAACTTTAACCACTAGGCCATGAAGGCCAGCTCTACAATTTTTTTTTATAGCACAACAAATCCCTTTTAATTTGTAAGCATGTATCTTTTTTCATTTCAAGAGAGTTTTCTACTATTATACCTTGGAATATTATTGTGGTTCCATTTTTTTCTGTTCTCTACTTTAATAAGATCGATAATTTTTGTAGCACATTTGAAATTTATACCTTACAATCAATATAAAAAAATGATAACTTCCTTTTCTACCAATTAAAAAGAAATACAGAGTTTACAATATTACAATTCTATAAATATTAGTGCAGAAACGAGATGTATGATTGAACTCGTAGATTAAAAAAAATGAAATTCTATGGCATTAAACCTGTGACATTCAAAGCAAAAGTTACGTGCTTAATTTTAAATTAGTTTGTCTTTCTTATACTCCATCAGTTGCTCAAATCTGTTCATATTTACATTATATATCAACCTTTTCCTCCCTCCCTCCCTCTCTTATTCTCTCTTTCTCTTTTTTTCTTCTCCTTCTCCTTTCTTTTCTCTTTTTTTTCTTTTTTTAACAGCTGAGCCATTTGATATTATTTTCAGACATCAAGACACTTAGCCACTAAATTCAGCATTCAGGATCTCCTAGAAACAAGAACATTCTCATATATAACTACAATACTATTATCACACCCCCAAAATTTAACATTGATACACATATATTCAATACACAATCTATATACAAATTTCCCCAATGAAAATGAGTTATTTTTTATTAGATATTTGTTAACATATAATTCATATCCACCATATCATTCACCCATTTAAAGTATAAAATTAGTTTTTTGTGTCTTCACAGAGTTGTGCAACCATCAGCACAATCAATTTTAGAACACTTTCATTAACCCCAAAGAAATCCCATGCCCATTAACAATCACTACCCATTTTCCCCCAGCAATCACCAATCTACTTTATGTCTCTATGCATTTGCCTGTTCTTGATATTTATATAAATAGAATCACACAATATGTGGCTTTTGTGATTGGCTTTTTCAATTGGCATAATGTTTTCAAGGTTCATCAATGTTGTAGTATGTATCAGTACTTTATTTACTTATTTATTTATTTATTTTTGTGAGGATGATTGGCCCTGAGCTAACATCTGTTACCAATCTTCCCCTTTTTGCTTGAGGAAGATTGTCCCTGAGCTAACATCTGCGTCAATCTTCCTCTATTTTGTATATGGGACGCCACTACAGCATGGCTTGATGAGTCATGTGTATGTCTGTGCCCGGGATCTGAACCTGCAAACCCCAGGCTGCCGAAGTGGAGCGTGCGAACTTAACCACTATGCCATGGGGCTGGCCCCAGTACTTCATTTATTTTTGTTGCTGAATAATATCTTATTGCTGAATATTGTGTGGATACACCACATTTTATTTATCCAGCTATCAGGTGATGGTTGTTTCTACTTTGAGGCTATTGTGAATAGTACTGCTATGAACTTTCATGTACAAATATTTGTTTGAGTACTTCAAGTTTTTTAGGTATATACCTAGGAATGGAATTTCTGAGTCTCATGGTAATTCTATGTTTAACTTTTTGAGAAATCACCAAACTATATCACTCACCTTTCCCTCACAATGACCCTTATCCTCTGCCCTCCTCCTAGCACACACACTACACCTCAGACACACTGAACTTCTTTTACTTTGTAAAAAGCTCCAGGCTTTCTCACCTCTGGGCTTTTCCACGTACTATTTCCTCTCTCTGGATACTTTTATTCTCTTTTCCTGGAAAACTCCTCAGATTCTGCTTAGACTTTATTATAAAATAAAAGTCTTCTCTGACCTGCTGGATAAGGTTAAGTGTCCTGGGTATGTACTCTTATCACATCTTGCATCCCCTATGCTAACATTTGTAATAGTCGGTAGTAGCTTGTTGAGTTGTCATGCTGTCAGCTAGACTCTAAGCTTTCGGAGGGCAGGACCACATCTACCTTGGCCACAGTTTTTCCCACGGTACATGGCTCAGTGCCTTGCACATGGTAGTTACTCAGTAAATATTTCTTGAAGAAATGCATGGGATGAACTAATAGATTAAGTATTTCCTGGGTGAATTGATCAACACATTATTTGCTACCATGGAGCTTAAAGTCCAGCCAAGGAGAGAAGGTTGGTATACATGGAAGCAATCATTGGATGACATAAAACAGTGGTGATCAAGTGCTACAGTATTTGATTCTGATAACTGTTGTAAAAGGCCAGATAACTGCAGAATATAGAGAAGGGAGATATTAACATGAGCTCTGATGGTCAGGGAAAGCTTCCTTGAGAAGGTCAGTCTTGGGGTGAACCTAGAATCCTGTCTCTGGACATGACTTATTCAGAAATGTGCAGGAGTAAGGGGCGGAGCAAGTACTGGGTTTGTTACTAACGAGTTTCTTTGGGACCCAGGGATCCTAGGGGTCACGACATTGTAGAAGAGAGGAGTCAGAAGACAATGGCAGGGACTCTGGCTGGAAATGCACGATGTGGAATTGGCAAACAGGAAGCAGGCTCTGGAGCCACACTCAGACAAGCTGGGTAAGCTGGGAGGGAGTTCAGAAGAGATAGTTGTTCTAAAATCCCCTTTAACAGATATTAGGGTTCCGTAATTCTATAGTGCAGCTCCTGCAGGAGGATTTAGAAGTCATCATCGTCATTGTCTTCTACTCTTACCGTGATTCCCATCTCCAAATGTAATTGGGAATCACCAGAGCTGTTATTGGGAATTAATTAATTGCTTATTTGTGGAGTACTTTATACTTTGCAGGTATCAATCATTCCAAGCCCACAATTCTGCGAGGTGTGTAAGATTCACTGATGCTGCAGTGTTAGGTTGGAAAGTTGAGCAGTTTGCCAAGGTCACAGGCCAGTAAATGATGGACTCTGACTCCTGATTATTTTGCTTGGGGGCGAGGTAAACAGAGTGAAAGAGACCATCTTGGGAGCCTCTTTCCATGAAGCCAGTTTTCCTCACCCTCCATTGAGCTGTCCTAATATTAGTATCTTTAACTAGCGATAGATTCAACTCATAACTTGAGAGGAAATCCTCACTATTTGGGTTCCAGTCTGTCCCTTCTGGGCCAGTAGCTTCTTCCATCCCACAGTGCTCCTCCACATCTTCTCTACTAGCACCAAGGTGTTGAGCTCATTGGAGGGGGAAGGGGTAGGGGTGCTTGGGAAAATATTGCATCCTCATCACAGAACTTAACAATGACAGTAGTAAGTCTTACTAATGCCACTCTTTGTCTCACCTTCCTTTGGCATGATAAATTAGATACATTTGTATTCCTGATGTACATTTGAAGCTGATGAGAGAATTCAGACTAAGGGAAGTTAAGTTCCTTGGCCAAGGTCATGAAGCTGGTATGGGTGTGGTAAAGTTGATCCCAGGTTGACTGGCTCCAGGGACCTGGAACTTAAGTACTGTGCTTGCCACACTGGGGTCCTCCCAATCTCAGCTGATTCCCCTAGTGTCCCCAGAATGTCCATCTCAATCCTATTCCCTTCTAACTCTTACTTCTCTGACTAATGCCCCCTGGATCAATAAAGTCTTAAAAGAGAAAAGACACAAGATTTTCTTGTGGGTTGTGGTAGTATTAATCTAGGAAACAAATCCAGCAGTTCCAGTGTTGGGAGTTAGATTCAAAGCTTTGGGGAGTAAGATTTAGTGCCTGTAGTTGATGAGAGAACTTCTATTGTCTTCTCACCCTCAGTAACTCAGACTTTCACATCATTTTGCAGTTCAAGCAGCCCCTGTGGGTCTAAACAACCCCCAGGCTGAGGCAGGCATGGAATATGGGCTTGGATCAGTTTTGGCTAGCCATCTCCTTCCCCATCCTCCTTCCGACTGAGGGGGTGTGATAAGCTGGGTGGGTAGACAAACAGATGGGTTTTTCTTTGCAGTAGGAGTGCTGGGAGCAGACCAGCAAGAAGGCTGCAAGTACCAATGGATGTGTGGTGGCAGAGCCCTCACTTGGTTTTGCACACCACTTGCTGCAGGTAAAGCTGGTGGAGAGGCAGCTCAGGAGAGCTGCCGAGGGCTCAGGATTCTACTAGCCCTTTGATTCGCTCACTCCTCACTGCTCCCTGGCCTACCATCTTCTTTTCAGCCTCCAGTGGTAGACTCACAGGGGCCGCAGACCCTGTGAAAGTGGACTAGGAAGCATTGTTGGGAAGGTGAGATTAGGGGACTTCACTTTATTTTCCAGGTGGGCCTCTCGATTGCTTGTGTTACGTGAGAGCCGGTTACTCTGATAAACTTCCCCTCCATCTGATTCCCATTGGTTCATATGATCCAGAAGTTCTCCAAACTCACGAGATGCCAATGGCACCGTTTTCCGTTTTCCAGCACTGCTACTCACTTAACATTTTTAAAATATATTTTATTTTAATTGGCCACAGAATGTGCCATGGAGAAGCTATACTTTAGATCTGCATCATCCAGTTGGTAGCCACTAGCCTCGTGTGGCTATCGAGCACTTGAATGTGGCTAGTTCAAACTGAGATGCGCTGTATGTGCAAAATACACACTGGATTTTGAAGAAAACATGTACAATATGTCATTAATTTTTCATAATGATTATGTATTGAAATGATGGTATCTTGGATATATTGGCTTAAATATAATATGTAATTAAGATTAATTTCATCTGTTCCTTTTTGTCTTTTTAAATGTGCTTATTGAAAATTTGAAAGTACATGTGTGGCTCACATTTGTGGTTTGAATTTTATTTCTAGTGGACAGTGCTGCCTTAGGTTAATCAACATGCTTCATTTTGATTGCCTCCAAAATTTTGATAGTTTAAGATTTTACCACTATGTGTGCTATTGACTATTGATAAGATAGATCTTTTTATTATGTATTTTGGGAAATTCTCAGAAAAATGCCTTATGTGGGGCCTGCGACACTCTACTTAATGATTGTGTGTCTTCTCAAATCATAACTGAACAGCTATTGTGCTTAAGTAAGGACACCAATGTCTCCAAGCCTCTTCCAAGAAAATACTCTTTGTATTTGCAATGAGGGAGGAGAATATGCAGAGATTGCAAATCCCCTGTTCAAAGTCCCTTTGGTTTAAAAATAATACTTCTTCTCAATTTGTCCCATCAGTGTCCTAGAGGTAAAATGAGAGGGTGTGTGGATGTCCTCATGGTCTGCCCTGAGTAAAGCTGTCAAAGGTCTGAGAACAATCTGTTCCAATGCCAGCAGTCACCCCGTGTTGCTGCAGAGCTTGATGGTGGGTCTCGGACAAGCAACCCACTGCTGAGTTCCGAGGCCTTGAAGCTGTTTGGACAGTTGAAGAATCCTTGCTGAGAGCAGTGTGGGTGATACCTGGCATTATAGTTAATGGGGAATGAAGAGAACAAAATCCTTTGATAGGATTAAGTCTCTTGGAGTCCCGTGAATTCCATTTCACTGCCATCTCACTGAGAGAATGAAAGTATGCTCTCATCCAGAGAGGCGATGTACGCCCCAATTTTGGCAAATCTTAATACATTGTATCAAGGAAATAATATTTTATTTCGTTCTGAGTTTCGATCAGGAATTGGTATTGACGTTTTTCAAATGCTTTTTGCCTCTGATGAGTTGATACTAATTTTTTTTATTGGACATATTAGTGTGATTTCAAATATGAAAAGCTGGGATTATTGGTATTTTAGATCTGATTTTCATAGGTGGAATTGGTCTATAATTCTATTCTTCGTGTCTTTTTTTCCCCCTTCTTCAGCAAATTATGTAACTTTCTATTTAATTTTAGATTCTGGAATGCCTTATGTAGAGCCTGAGGATTATTTGTTCCTTGGAAGTTTGAAAAATCCAGAAAGCTTCTTGGCCCAAGGATTTTTAAAAATTGCAATATAATTTACATATAGCGCACAATTCTTAAGGGTACAACTTGCTGAGTTTTACACCCATGTAACCACTGCACAGATCAAGATATAGAGCGTTTACATTACCCCAGAAATTTCCCTTGTGTACTCTCCTAGTCAATACCCACACATGTCCAGAGGTAACCACTCTTCTGGTTTCTATCACCACAGATTAGATTTGCCAGCTCATGAACTTTATATAAATGGAATCGTACAACACTTTTTTGAGCCTGGATTTTTTTACTCAACATAATGTTTTTGATATTTGTCCATGTTGTTGTTGGAATCATCAGGATTCATTCTTTTTCATTGCCATATAGCATGCCATCAAAATGAATATGCCACAATTTGCTTATCCATTCTTCTGCTGATGGACATTGGGATTTCTCAGTTTTAGCTGCTATGACTAAAGCTTTTTTGGAAAATTCTATTACACACCTTTTTGTGAACATTTGTTTTCATTTATTTTGGGTATTTCAGGAGTGAAATTTCTAGATCATAGGGGAGGTGAATATTAAACTTTAAGAAACTACAAACAGTTGCAAAGTGGTTTTAATCTTTTACATTCTTAGTGGTGATGTATGAGAGTGTTAATTGCTCCACATCCTTGCCAACGTTTGATATTGTCAATCTTTTCCATCTTAGCCATTCTAGTGGGTGCGTAGTAGTATCTTATGATTTTAATTTGCATTTCCATAATGAATAATAGAGTTTATCATTTTTTCATTTGCTTATGGTTGGCCTAAGGGCTTTTATTAGAGGTAATTTTATTTTTTTTCAGTTTATTTCATATTTGTTGGTCTTCAATTTTTCCACTTCTTCTTGAATATTTATTTTAATGGTCTATTCAGATACTGTGTATATTATTGAGCCAATTCTTGCAATTTGTTTTTGTTTAGAAAATGTCCCATCCAGACTTTCAAATTTATTTAAGAAGTTTTAGGAAAGTTTAAAAATTTGTCTTTATGACTATATCCTTTTTCTTATCCCTAATGTTCTATACTTATTTTTATCTTTTTAAAAATTAGATTGACTAACTTTGTCTATTTTGTTGATCTTTTAAAGAAAAGCTCTCAAATTATCTTATAAATTTTACTGCTTTTTATGTTTTCCACTTTGTTAATGTATAATATTAGCTTTATCAATCACTTAATCCTCTTTATTTGATTTTTTACCACTCTTTTTCTACCCTTTTTAGCTTAATACTTTATTCATTTTCATTTTTTGTAGTTTATTAGTAAAAAGTAGGCATAGATTTTCTTCTGTCATGACAACCCTATATATAGTATTTTCCTTCTGAATAGAGCATTGTTGTTTTGTCAATTGCTTCTTTGGCATAAAATTTATTTAGAAGAGTCTTAATATTCAAGTATATAACATTTTTGTTATTAGTTTTTCATTTTACTGCATTATGTTAGATAATGTGGTCTTTACTACTTTTATTTTTGGACTGTAAGTTCTACAAGAATTTGTGGTGCTTTATTGTCCATCATGCACTATGTGGAATAAATAAATATGGTGATATCATCAAATGGAGACCGAATATACAAGTAGATAACTTGATCTCACAATGAACAAGATGGACATGGTGCTAGCCCTCATTAAGGGTCCTTTCTAAAGGCTATATCATGTTAATCAGCTCTAGTGACATTTGAGCTCATGACTCCTTATTTAGAGGACTGGGGCTCTAATTGCCTGGCTAGGGAGAAATGAATGCCAGTCCATTGGCTCAGACAGGATCCAGAGAAACAATAGGGGATGCCCAACATTGGTCACTTCTCTGATTTCTTGAGTAAATATTGGTCATTTAGTTTTTTTCTCTCTGAAATCATCCATTTTATTAAAAATCGTCAGATTTATTGGCAAAGAACTACATAATGGTATTTTTAAAAAGTTTTACTCTCCTCTGAAACAATGCGTGTATCTCATCTTCCTGCCTTCCTAGTGGTGTTGCTAGGTCCGCCCTGTTCTTGCAACCCACTGACCGTTCTCCCACCCTTCCTCTGCCCCCAGCTCAAGGAAATCTCTTTCTGTTTTGGTGGGAAGAAGCTTCACTATACCTCCCAACTCTGGCCAAGACTTTTTCATTACTAGCAAATTCTGCTTTCACTCTGGGGCTCAGCCTTTTGTAAATAAAAGCCAGGAAAACATGTGAACTATTTCTGTTTTCTTGCCACATCTCTATCCTGACACAAGGAGCACAGAGCTGACTATCTATTGAATGGGAGGAAGTGAAAGTGAAAAGCAAGGAACCGAAACCTTCAAAGATTAATATTATGGATAGAATTAAGGATAGATTAATTTTTGAGATACTCATAAATTGAGAGAGTTCAAGGACCATTTAATTTACCACCCCTTGAATTGGTTGATTTGCACCTCACTTTTCATGGTTTCCAAAGCTTTTGTGCACCTACACCAAAGGGAGGTCTTTTGCTTGCCTTCCTGCTTTGTTCTCTGACCAAGAGGAAGTGGTTGTATTTACAGATACTCTGAAGCCGACTGTATGTATCTCTCTTTAATTATCAGATGTGTGAATAAAAAATTATCAGATGTGTGAATGTCCCACTTTCTCCGCCAAAATGCTTTACTCTCAGAACTCATTCTGTCTGCGCTCCCATGTGTAAGACTTTCTCTCGATAATACATTCTAACTTGCATTGTGTAACCAGTCCTGGAAGCACTCCTAGCTATAAGTCAAGCTCTGAAGCTAGACTATTGAGCTTAAGTCCCAACCCTGTTGCTTACTAGGTGGGAGACCTTGGACAATTTACTTAATGAGTGTAAATATCAATTATTTTATCTAAAAAATGAAGATAATAGTACCTATCTCATAAGGTTTCTGTGAAGAGTAAATGAGTCAATGCACATTACTCTTTTATCCAAGTGTTTGGCAAAAGCAAGCACTGACAAATGTTTTAGTGGTCTTATTATCACTACTATCCAATCATCATCATCACCACCAGCACCATCATGATCATCATTCCTGAGTAATAAGGATAGTGACTGGTTTTCTGGTTGATATTATACTATTTGTATCCCTAAGCTAGAGGCACATAGAATTGTTTCCTCAGACTACTTCCTACCTACTTTCAGATCATGTTGATCTTACCCCACCCATGGTGCAGTTATGGAACATTCTTCTAAATAGAATTATGGAATATGGTTGAATTTGACCCATAACTTGATATGCTTTTATAGTTTTTATTTATGTAAATATTTATTTATATATGTGGGAGAGGACAAATAAATACAATAGACCCCCTTGTCCACAGAGGATATCCACAGAAGACCCCCAGTGGATGCCTGAAACTGCAGATAGTACTGAATCCTATATATACTATGTTTTTTCCTTTACATACATACCTATGATAAAGTTTAATTTATAAAATAGGAACAGTAAGATATTAACAACAATAACTAATGATAAAATAGAACAATTAAAACAATATAATGTAATAAAAGTTACCATAGATCTTAGCAACCTCAGCATAGGATTTTTTCTTCTTTCCTTATCAAGTCAAGAACTTTCACCTTTTCACTTAAAAGAAGCACGTTACAGCTTCTCTTTGGCATATCCGAATTGCCAGCATCACTGCTCTTGCACTTTGGGGCCATTATTAAGTAAAATAAGGGTTACTGGAACACAAGCATTGCAATACCTCTATAGTCAACCTGATAACTGAGACAGCTACTAAGTGACCACTGGGTGGGTATTGTATACAGTGTGGATACCCTGGACAAAGGGATGATTCATGTCGCAGGCAGAACAGAGCGGGGATGGCATGAGATTTCATTATGCTACTCAGAACAGCATGCAATTTAAAACTTATGAATTGTTTATTTCTGGAATTTTCCATTTAATAATTTCGGTCCTCGGTTGACCACAATTAACTGAAACTGTGGAAAGTGAAACTCCGGATAAAGGGGGACTGCCATACCAAAGTTAACCCTTTATGACTTATGGGTATTTAATTACAAAATATCTTTTTGAACATTCTGCAGTGATTTTGTATATATAGTATTGATACTTTAATATAAATTATTCTTAATGTTAAAAAGGTAAAACAAAAACAACATGAAAATAGGAAACCAAACTGTCATCTCAGAGTTCTTCCTCCTGGGACTTCCCATTAAACCAGATCAGCGAGACCTGTTCTATGCTCTGTTCCTGGCAATGTATCTTACCATCATCCTGGGGAACCTCCTCATCATCATCCTCATTCACCTGGACTCCCACCTCCACACGCCCATGTATTTGTTTCTCAGCAATTTGTCCTTCTCTGACCTCTGCTTCTCCTCTGTGACCATTCCCAAGTTGCTGCAGAACATGCAAAGCCAAGTCTCGTCCATCCCCTATGCTGGCTGCCTGACCCAAATGTACTTCTTCCTGTTTTTTGCAGACGTGGAGAGCTTCCTCCTTGTGGCCATGGCCTATGACCGCTATGTGGCCATCTGCTTCCCCCTGCACTACACCACCATCATGAGCCCCAAGCTCTCTGGCTCCCTGGTGGTGCTGTCCTGGGTGCTGACCACTTTCATCTCTTTGTTGCACACCCTGCTCATGGCTCGGCTGTCTTTCTGTGCTGATAATGTGATCCCTCACTTTTTCTGTGACATGTCAGCTCTGCTAAAGTTGGTCTGCTCTGACATTCAGATAAATGAAATGGTGATATTTATCTTGGGAGGGCTTGTCATTATTGTTCCATTCTTGTTGATCTCTTCATCCTATGCACTGATTGTCTCCTCCATCCTCAAAGTCCCTTCTGCCAGGGGAGTCCACAAGGCCTTCTACACCTGTGGCTCCCACCTCTCCGTGGTGTCTCTCTTCTATGGGACGATCATTGGCCTCTACTTGTGCCCTTCAGCTAACAATTATACTGTTAAGGAAATTGTCATGGCTGTGATGTACACTATGGTGACCCCCATGCTGAACCCCTTCATCTATAGCCTGAGGAATCAGGACATAAAGGGAGCCTTCAGAAGAATCTTTTCAAAGTGGACAATTCAGTTTTCTCTGGGACAGTGATTCTAAAGATTAAAGTATATTTTCAAACAGTGGGTGTAATGTTGACAATGAGTAGTATTATGAAAAGTCTAGTAGCACCCAAGCTCAGCATTGCTAATGCAGCCGTGATAACACTTCCAGCGGGAGCTTCCCCGCATGTCACTAGGGACAGGTCCATTTCCCTCTTGGGTTTACCACTGCATCTTGGGTGTGATGTAGCACAAGGATGACATGTAGTGGACACTCAATTATTATTATTCAACTTTTAATAAATACCTCTCTAACCTTGGTGTTTACTGAACTCAAAGAATGTGCCGTAGTTCCTCACTCTCTAAGAAATAAACAAAAATTTCTCAGCCACTTCAGTGCTTTGCTTCTGCCAAACATATCTATTCCATGAAAGATACCTTCCAATTTATTATGTAAATACTCTTGTAATTTTTCACTCTCCAAGATCATCACGTGTACCCTTGCTAACTTATTTAGTTCTTAATTTTCTTTTCAGGTGTTTATTGATTCACTTGTTGTGAGACTAGAGAGCCAGTGTGTCTCCAGAGGCTGTCAGGATAAGGGGTGAGGGGACCCTGTAGCAGCAGCTGAGGTCAGAGCCCAGAACCAGATGGAAGACTTGGCTGAATCTAAGAGAATTAGCAGAATCAGTGAGCCCTGAGAAGGCCATCAGCTCCCTTCTCAAAAGAAAAGTCATATATTGTTCAAGCTAAGAGAAGAGATGTCAAGTTCCTTCAACAATGGACGTTAGCAGAGGTGCTCTTCTCCTGAAGTCAAGAGGATACATAAGCCTCAAGAATCTACAAAAAGTATAACCAAATGAACACAAAGAAAATAGGAGGAAAGAATTAGTAAATATAAAAGTGAAAAATTAGTCTAGTCGAAAACCAAGAAACAATAGAAAAATAATAATAAACTAAATGTTGGTTCTTTGGAATGTTATTAATAACATATAAAACATTGGCATGTAAAACAAGACAAAAAAGAGAAAAGACATAAATAAAGAACTCCGGGAGTGAAAAAGGAGAAAAATTAACAGCTAAAGAGCAATTTTAAAACCATGAGAATACTATATACAACTTTAAACCAAAAAAATTGAAAATATGGGCAAACATATTTTATCAACTTATATATTATTAAAATTTGCTCAATATGCTGAAAAAAGTTGTAGAATGCTATAGGTTCAAATCATTGAAGAAGACGAACTTCTTAGTTTTATGACTTTGGGAAGGCAGCTTGATTTCTCTAAGCTTGTTTCCTCTCTTGAGCAATAAAAGTAAAATGGTCTCTGCCTTCTGGAATCTTGTGAGGTTTAAACTCATAAAGCACTTAGCATTGTGCCTAGCACATAATAATTCCTCACTAAATGTTATCTTTTGTTATTTTTATTCCAAGAATATCATTACACCATTGTAATAATGAAATATTGGAAAAGCATAAATATTTATCAATAAGGGAATGATTGAACCGTGGAACATCACAGTATAGGGTTTTATACCACGAAGTTAAAAATGAAGTTTTGTTTGTAGTGCTAAGAAAAGATCTCCTAGTTGTATTGTTTCATGAAAAAAGAAAATTTCAGAATAATATGTAGAGAATGATAATATTTATGTTTCAAAACCAAAGGGAGAGAGAGAAAGAGAGAAGGAAAGAGAAAGAGAGAGAGAAAAGATATTGATTGAACCGATAACTGGGATGGGAGAGGAGACTGCGCTGGCTGTAGTCATGGAGAATTTTATCTTTATCTGTATTTTTTAATTCTTAACATGAAAATGGTGGATATAGTATCTAGGAAAGAGAATAAAAACGTTTATTTAAAATACGTAAAAAAATAACTATATCTCTCCTGAAGTTTCCAGAAAAGGAGTCTGCAAGGGTGTGAGCTACAGTGCAGAACATTCAAAAATCACCTCTTTAACAACCTTCTTAGACCTGTACTGCTTCTGGAGTCCACTCTCCATCCACCAGTTGCTGCCGGCCACTCTCTTCTTTCTCCCTCTCCATAAGCTACAACATTCACTCTCTACTCTCCTGTTTGTTCTCCTTTTATCTTCCCCAAATTTAAAAGTAGACTCTATTTTGAACATTCAAACCATACAGAAATGAATTCACCTTCCTGCTATACACCCATCTCTGTGAATAAACACTTTGTCACGTTTGCTTCAGGTTTAATTTTTAATTTGACGAGAAATAAGACGCTGTAGGACCAAAATTGCTAGTGCTTTGGAAAGCTAATAAAAGGGGGGCAGAGGGTTCTTTTGTAATCATTCTTATTGATTATAATAACAGTGATTGTATTCAGAACAGGTCTGGTCAGTGAATTCAGACCTGCCCTCACACCTCTTGAGGTGCAGCCCTCCATTTGAGCCCCCTTTTTAGGGCGCCCTTGACCTCTTTGTTGCGAAGGCTGTAAATAAAAGGGTTCAAGGTGGGTGTGACCACCGCATAGACCACGCTGACCAGGCGGTCGTAGTGAGCCGAGTAGGCAGACGACGGCCGGAAATAGACGGAGAGGACAGAGCCGAAGAAAAGCGACACGACCACCAGGTGGGCCCCGCAGGTGGAGAAGGCGCGGAGCCGGCCCCCTGCCGACCGCACTCCCAGCACCGCGACGAGGATGCGCGCGTAGGACAGGGACACGAGGAGCAGCGGGGTCAGCACCACGGCCAGGCCCTCGGAGAAGACGGCAGTCTCCGCGGCCGACGTGTCCGAGATCGCCAAGCTCAGCATCACAGTCATGTCACAAAAAAAGTGGCGCACGGGGGCGGAGCGCGGGTAGGAGAGCGCGGAGATGAGGAGCGTGTGGAGCAGCGAGTGCAGGTGGGCCACCGCCCAGGACGCCCCCACTAGCACCGCGCAGCGCCAGGGCGTCATGACCGCGCGGTAGTGCAGGGGGCGGCAGACGGCCACCGCGCGGTCGTAGGACATGGCTGCCAGGAGGTAGCTCTCCGTGATGCCCAGAGCCACGAAGAAGTACATCTGGGCAAAGCACTCCTGGAAGGACACGGCCCGGCCCGGACGGAGCAGGCCGGCCAGCAGTCCGGGGACCGTGATGGTGGTAAAGCAGACGTCCACGAGGCTCAGGTGACCCAAGAAGTAATACATAGGGGAGCAGAGGGCCTCGTCGGACCTCACCAACACCACCATGCTCAGGTTACCCAGGGCATTGAGGAGGTAGACGCCAAGGAAGAGCAGGAACAACAGCGGGTGGATGTCTGTTCCGTCCATCAGGCCGAGGAGGAGGAACTCTGGGGCGGACGTGAGGTTGGCCAGGGCCATGGAGTGGCTGGGCAGGTGCGGGTGCTGAGGGGAGAGATGAGGCAGCGGGCCTGAATTCTGGCGCCTCTAGATAGACTTCTGCATGTTGGGGTTCCATGTAATGTTTAAAAATTTCTGCTTGCTAAAATGGCTTGAAAATCCCATTGCTCATCCAATAATCCTAATTTTATGAAGAAACTGAATCTCAGAAGGGTGTTCTAGGGTAGTGGGTAATCTCAAGCTTTGGAGTAAATCAGATCTGGTTTTGAGTCTTGGCTCTGCCACTGAAGTGGTGTCACCTCTCTGAGCCTCAGTTTCTTCTTCTTTAAATGGCAAAAAGAGAAAAATACTAGTAACTACCCCTGGAGTTGGTTGTGAGGATAAAAAGGATAAGAAATTTAAAATACTTAGCACTGTGTCCAGCATATAATAAGCACTCAGAACTGTTATCTGTCATCTATCTATCTATCTATCTATCTATCTATCTATCTATCTATCTATCTATCTCCTATCTATCTATCTATCTATGTATCATCTATCTATCTATCTATCAACTATCTTCATCATTTGCTTAGTCAAACAAGTAGTTAGGGGCACACCTGGGTCCCAGGCCATCTGAATACCAAAGTTTCTTCAAGAAACACCTCACTGCATTTGCCATTCATTTATTCACCACATATTATGTGCTAGCTCAGGAATTGGCAAATCTTTTCTGTAAAGGATAATAAAGTAAATATTTTAGGCTTGTGGGCCATATCATCGCTATTGCAATGACTCAACTCTGCCTTTGTAGTATGAAAAAAGCCATTGACAATATGTAAATGAATGGCTATGGCTGTGTTTCAATAGAACTTTATTTACAAAACAGGTGTGTGTGTGTGGGGGCTCAGATTTGGCCTCTGTAACATAGTTTGCTGACCCCTGTGCTAGCTACTGTGAGGAATAGGGAGATGAGCGAGTCTTAGCTTCTCCTGGAAAAGTTTGACCTACAGCAGCTTGCAGAGTGTTTCTTACTTTACTAATTTTATGAACCAAGTGGGAGTAAATTATTCTGCCAGGAGGAGTTTGGGAAGAATTCAAAGAAGGGGTGGGATTTGAACTGGATGTTTTAGGGTCTTGTGGGGTTTGCCTCATAGACATGATATGGTGTGGGAGGGGAAGGGCATTCTAGACAGGGGGAAGAGATTGTGTGGGGTTGTTGGTGGTGGCATGGAATGAAGAAGGCAAAACATCCACAGACGACGCTGGGACAAGTTTGTCTTTGCTCTGACCTTGGTTGACAGAAAGCTTCAAGGTGTTTCAGGTGACTTCAGTTTTCTCAGGAACTATGCACTCATTTTGTCTCCCACTCAGTCTCTTCCTTAAAACACATTATTTTCTCTCATTGCTCCAAAGTTTCTAGAAATGTTCTGTTACTAGCCTAGCCCATCCCTGCTTTGCCAGGAAAGAGGGCCAGGGTTTGGCGAGATCCCAGATAGCGGACTAAGTCAGTTCTTAGCAAGGAAGCTCCTTGCAGGAAGGAGCTGTGTCACTGTCTTGCCCAGTGATCTGTACACAAAATTTACCCCATAAATATTTATTGAATGAAGCTTTTTAAAGAGCAATGAGTGAAAACAGAGGTGAAGGGAGGGTGAAAGAGAAGAGATGATGGCAAACTGTAGTGTCCACTCCTGTCACCTCCCAGGAGAAGCCCCAGATATATCCTATTTTTTCATTTTTCTGCTTCTCTATCACTGTCACCCGCTGGCTATCTCAGGGAAATTATCTTCTTATGCCAACCTCACCCTTTGCCCCAACATAGATCTGTAGTGTTAAAGAGCCAGGACTGTGGCACCTCTCCAATCCGTCCTGTTTTGAGGTGCAGGATTCTCCTCTGCAGAGCCCCTCACCTTCCCTCCCCACCTCCAAGTGGGCAGCTGTGTGATGTAGAGGAAAGGGCACTCGCTTTGGAGTCAGAGTCACCTGGGTTTTAATCCTGATTGGCTGTGTGAACATGGACCCATCTTCATTTCATCTCCACTCTCCTTATCTACAAAATGGGGATATTAATTATTCTCTTACATGGTTGATGTCAAGATTAAATGAGTTAATGTATATATCAGCACGTAGCAGAGAATGGATGCTCAGTAGATGTTAGTTCCCTTCCCCTCAACTTCTGATGGTGTCTCCCTGTTCCCTGATGCTGCTGGAGGTGGTCCAGTCCACTGTTGCAGGGCTGTTGTTATTTAAGTATGTTTTTCTTAATCCCAGCTGAGACCTGCTTCCTTGTAACTTCTACAAGTGGTTCCAGTTTTGGCCACTGGGGGCTACACGCCAAATCTGCTTTCCTTGCCGCTTTTCACATAGTGTTCGAAGAAACCTATTCTAGGTCTACTAAGTCGTCTTTTCTCCAACCCAAACACCCCTGGTGCCTTAGATCCTTTCTCATAGGACCTAATTTCCAGGTCCTTTTCCATTCTGGTCACCCTCTGCTTTGTCAACGTTTTTCTTAATGGGAATTGGACACAGTGCTCTAGCTGGAGTTGGGCCGTGTGGAGTTCCCTGGGGGCAGTATAGCAGCTCAGTTGTACACTTCACACCTATTTGTTGAGTGCCTGCTTTGGGTCAGGCATTGTGTTGGTCTCTAGGACCATAAAGGTAGCTCATCCATTGTCCTTGACTTCTAGCCGTGCACCATGTAATCAGCGCTACGCTAACTGTATGAACAAGGTAGGAGTGATTTCTCTGATTTGGGGAAGATTCCAAAGAAGAGGTGGGGTTTGAACTGGGGTTGGAAGAATGAATAGGAGATCACAAGATGGAGATTTGGGGGTGGGAAGGGCATTTCAGGTAGAGGGGAGAGAGAATGAGAAGGCAGAGGAAGACGTTTTTGTTGGTGGGAAGAGCTAAAACGTGGCCTCGTCCTCCCTGGCACTGTCAGGCAGAGTGGAGTGGGGAGGAAGATAGGACACAAGGAAGAAGACAGCAGAGGCCTGTTGGGTTCTCTCACCTGAAGGGCAGCATGCCAGGCCTCAACACTGTCTGCAGAGTCTGCGGTCTGGTCTCCCTCCTGGCCAGAGGTCCTTTGTCTTGAGGACAGATGCAGTGTCCTCCATCTCCACCCAGGGACTTCAGTGTGTTTCCTGTGGGCTGGGACAGCAGCCTTAGAGAGAAAGCCAGAGCTGTAAGGGTCCTGGGAATTCCTGAGCCATGCTCTTTCCACTCAGCTTTACTGCCCTGCCAGTCTCCCCATTGTCTGTTGGGTACAGTGCAAACTGCTCAGCCTGGCACCCAAAGCTTCCCAACTTAGTTCTCAGCATTCTTCTCCAGTCTTAGCTCCAACCGCTTCCATGTGCTTCCCCTCCCTCCACCCCAGCCAGGTGGGCCTTCTCCATGTCTCTTGCTTATACCTTCCTCGCATGCCTTTCCTGCTCACTGCCCCTACCTGAAACACTCTTCCTACCCTTTCCCAACACACAGCTCTGGCTCCACCTCCTCCAGAAGCCCCACCTCCTTCCTTGACTTTTCCAGTCCACACTAATGCCTCTCTCCTCTATCTCTTGTAACCCTCATTTGGAACTTAGCCCTCATTTGCTGGTATTAAAGTGACTTTTTCTGCTGTGATGCTCATCTTCCACACTAGATGTCGAGCCTTCTGAGGGCAAATATTTAGCTGTCTGTTCCTATCTGGCCTTTGGCCTGGCACAGGGCGTTGTCTTAGCTCTCCTGGCAGTCAGAGAGGGCTTCACAGAGGAGGTGGCATTTGAGCAGGGCCAGCTTGAGGGACAAGGCATTCACTGGACAGACAGGAGTGGAAGGGAATTCTAGAAAGAGGGAATGGCATGTACAAAGGAAATTACAAGGGAAACCTTAGAGAAGTTACTTGACTTCTTTGAGCCATAAATATTCACTTAGCAAACAGTAGGTGCTTAATAAATGTCAATTTCCTCCCTCACCCAGCCCTGAAACACTTTTGGTGATGAGAGATATATGACTGAGTTTATGTTGGCTCCACCTGGCACAGGACTGGTTTCTCTGGATGCTGAGTTGCTGTTGTTGACACAGAGCCCTTTCGTGAGGCCCTGGTATGGCGGGTGTCTGCTTTGAAATGGATAGGAATACTTTATTTAAGGTCACAAAATGAGGCAGAGATACTTAGGATCTAGGACCAGAACCCACATCTCCTGGGAAGCTTGCTGCCCTAAACTCTATGTGAAAAAGGTCACTCTTGTAGCAAACACTCAGATGCACCAAGACACAGAAGTACACAAGGATACAAACCTGCACACAGACACAGACATATTCTGATAAATCCAGACACATAGACATGCCAGAGATACACTCACACCCACTAGGACAGGAATATACACACGTGGGCACACATGGGCACCCGCCTACAGTCATTTACACACAGGCATAGGCAAATACACAGATCCATCTATAGACATACATACCACATAGACATGAAGACCCATACACAGACCCCAGACACAAAAATGCCAGAGACACGAAGAGACCTGCGATTCTCCCAGACATGCAGGAGTGTACACACCAACACCAACAACCTCCTCCTTCCTCTCACTTTTGCCTCAGGTCTCCATCTGCCTTGACAGACCAGGGAGTGGGCAGTGGCAAACAGAGGAAACCATTGCTGGCCCCCAGTACACTCAGTCCTGGGGGTTTCTATCCAATTCCTTGACTCCAGTCTCTTGCTGGTCAGCCCAGATTCTTCTCTCAATGGTGTCCCAAATAGCCTTCTTTTCAACCACAGTTTTAACCCAAGATGAGCTGTTTCTATCCCAAGGACCTCCTCTCCTCCTCTGCCAACTTCTCATTCATTTCTCTTCAATAATTTACTCAGCAGTCTTACCTGTTGTATCTGCTCTATGCCAGGCAGGTACTTGAGCACCAGGCAGGGAGGGCATTTAGAGCTGAATAAGACATGGTCAAAGAGTTCATTTTCCTATCTTGGTATCAGGCAATTCGCAGTGATTCTAAGATATCATCTCACTCAACATTCATGTCACAAATGGCCCAGAGAACACTGTGCCTGAAGTTATTCAGCGATTTGGAGACAGAGCCAGGATGAATACAGAGCTCTGAATCTTACCTGTGGTTTAATCCACTTCCCCATCCTGTCTGCCACGCATTGGCGGGTACTTCTCATTTATCTCTCCCCCTCAGACACTTGATATACCCCTCTGCCTTTCTGCCGTTGATTATTCTGCTTCCTGCCAGTAAGTCCCCTACCTGACAACTCCCCTGTGAGCACAAACGAGCTCTGCCCTCCACACCACATACCCAGAGGCTGAACTGCTTCCAGCAGGAGGAGAGTTTAGGCAGGGATGCCCTGGAGAGGAAGATTTACCGAACGGCCAAAGGCAAGAGGAGTGGCATGCAGGCTGGGAGCAGAGGAGGTCACCCACTAGTTAATTAACTGGGAACCTCCATGGAGAGCTATGGTGGCCTCGGCACTCGCTGGCCCCGTGAGGACCTCTCAGCCCTCAGCCAGCATGGCTTCTTCTCTCCTACCCGCTAGAGAAACTGAGTGGGAGAGAGTGAAGAAAGAGGTGTAGGAACGCAGAATTGGAATAGACACCCTTCAGTGTGTTGACCACCTGTGTGAGCCCACTGTGCTCACTCTTCTGCCTCCTTCTAAGGGGGCACTCATGGCCCAAAGAGAGGCAGGGCTTATTGAAGATCACACAGCAAGGGGACCTTGGCCTCTTCTCCCTGGCTGTACCTATGCTGAGCTGTAACCATCACCCTAAAGCTGTGACCTCACTGTGAGTCTCCTGCTCAGGGAAGAGCTCTTTCTTCTGATCCTGCTGTGAGGAGAACAGCAAAATGAAGCTGAGGACCTGGATGCCCAGCCTCCCAGCATGGGCCCCAAAAGCCCTGCCCTGAGCCCCAGGCCCACCTCAGCCCCAGAGGTCCCACTTAACCCAGAAGTCAAGGGAGGGAGGAGGGGCTGGAGTTGCTGGCAGGTTCACCCCAGGACAGCAGGATTGAGGACACGTGTGGAGGTGCTGTTGATGGACTTCAGGGGTGCTGCCCTCTGTCACCCTACAGTTCAGGTCGGAGATGCCAGGATCTCGTCCCTGCCCAGCTGGTGCCAGGGCAAGATGATTTCTGCTCCTTGTTCTGAAGCCTTTTGACTGTCCTGTTCTCCTCACTGGCTTGGCAGAGCAGCCCTCCTGCATCTGGAGGGTTGACCTAATGCCCAGGCTGATCAATTTCTCCTGAGGACAATCTCTCTTTCTCTCATCTGCCCTTCCTCCACCGGTGTGCCTTTTAATACTTGCAGAACTGGTAGCCACATCCCAGGAGATGAGCCTCTGCAGCTTGACCATTCATTTGAAAACATTGCTCAGCATCCATGGGGTGCTGGCCCTGTTGGGCTCTGAGGAGCGTCAGAGGATTCTTGGAATGAATGAGGTATTCAAGTCCCGACCAGCTGTGGGACACTGGACAAGTCTCTTCTCCCCTCTGGGTCTCAAGTTTCTTCATCATTAAATTGAGAGGGGTGAACTGACAGTCTGATGATCCCTTCATGTGGAGGATGGAACATTCTGAGGATGCGCCCTGAATAGTTAACATTCAGGCAGGGAGAGAAGACTCGGGCACAGGCAGTAAGTGCCCTAGGGGCTTAGAATAGAAGCCATGCCCATGGCTTGGGCATTCAGGGAGCACTTCTGGGAGGAAGTGGGGTTTAAATGGAACAGAAAAATGGGAGGATGTGGATGTGTGGGAGGGCAGTGTGGGCAAATCAAGGTATCTGGGAAGCACAGTTTATGTAGAGGGGCACGTGGAAGTACAAGGGAGGGGAAAGGCTGCCTGTACAAGTTTCCAGTAGGGGAGAAGGTCTGTGCACCCCCTCCTTGGGACTTGACGTCATCCTGCCTTTACTAGCTGGAAAACCTTGAGGAAGTTACTCACGTTTTCTCAGTGAGTAACTTCAGTAAGTACCTCAGTGTCTTGCCTGTAAAATGGGAAAAGAGTAGAACCTGCTTCATGGGGTGTTCTGAGGACCAGATGAATTAATGATTGTAAAGCCCTTAGAACAATGCCTAGCACCCAGCAACTACTAGCTACAGGTTGTCTGTTACTATTATTATCCCTCAGCTGGTCATACTGTTTGCTGGATGGTTTAGGGTTTGTTCTATCTTTAACTCTTCTGACCTTGGCTTTTTTTTTCTTAAGAAGAAGCCATTTTGAATCTCTCCATTTCTCTCATAAATATGAAATGACTGTTTGTCAACAATTAAGAGGCACTTGTATCTTCATGTTGCTATTAGCTGTTTCAAATGGATTTGGGGATACTGACTAATGTCCTAAGAATATCATTGTTGTTACAGCAGGTAGTAATATGTGGTTCTATTTAATGCTAAGGGTTACCAGACAATGGAAACATTGTTACCATGGAAAAATGGCAATAACTAAAACAAAGGGATTCTTCAGAGACTTGCTAGCTGTAAATACCTAAGGCATGTTTTTCTTTTTTTTCCAAAAAATTTTTTATTATGGTAAAAAACATATAACATAAAATGTATCATCTTAACCATTTTTAAGTGTACAGTTTAGTGGTATTAAGTAATGCTTTCCTTCTTATTTTTTTTAATAAAAAATGTTCTTGTTTTTTTCCCTCCTTACCTTTAAAATTTCTTTATTTGATTTTTTCTTTTCCTATTCTAAGGGTAATATATATTTGTTATAATGAATGAAAAATACGGAAATGTCTAAAGAAAAAAAAATCCTCTCTCCTGACCTCCTCCCATATCCCACCTCAATGAGGACATCCATGTTGACAACCAGCTTCCACACCTTTCTCTCAGCTCATACAAACTTCTATCTATCTATCTATCTATCTATCTATCTATCTATCTATCTATCTAACTAGCTATCTATCCATCATCTATCCATCCACACACATACATGTGTATAAAGTTTTTCAAAGTATACTTTTTCAGCATAAAGACGAGATAATACAGAAAATATGTAGGGATATTTACAAAAGATTTTATATTCCAGCAAAGCAAGTATTTTCATCTGTATTTATTCTCTTCCAATGCACACACAATGATGAGCATTTTTTCCTTTTCATTTTCAACCACAGACCTTAAGTTAGAAAAATAAACTACATGATATTCATGCTAATGACTGCATGTTCCCTGAAATGGACATGCTACAAGTTACTTAATCATTATTGTAATTTTGAACAAATTATTAAGGAAGGTATGTTAACTTAGGCCTTTTTTATTCCTCGAAGCTGTCCTAACACCCCAGAGAGAAAATCCAGGGTCAAAGAGGTGAATGTTTCTGTAACTCCTAACAAATGTGGAGAAAGAATTCTTCAAACAAGGATTTTGCTAATTACGCTGCCATCAGCAATGGCTAAATGTTCCTTTCCTCAGTGTGAAATCTTATTACAATTTTCAGTATCAATTTTTCTTTTCTTGATTTTTGGCTCTGTGGAAAATAGAACCTTGTTTTAATTTCCTTTGACTGTTTAGTGCATTTCTCTACAATCACATGAGTGTAGCTTTGCTCACTTGACCTTACCTACCTGGTTCAGCACAGCAGCCAACTCTAAATCAGCGTCTTGGCCTGTCTTGGGCTTTGCACCTGAAAAGTAAAGCAATAAGCTACAAAACAAGACATTTAATATTTCCACTTTTTCTTTAGTGTAAACCATTTAAAATAACTTCTATTTTTATATTATCATAGTTGTAATTCTCAGAAAAATGAATCCATACAAGATGAATATCATCAAGTTTTGCATCCGTTTGAACTGATTTGTGGAGTAATTTCCAAAGATATGCCATTCCACACGAGCACACAAAATATTTTAAAATATTTATATTATTATACTTTAATATAATATTTATTTTATATTTTTATATTATAAAAGTAAATAAATATAAAACATCAAGTTGCAATGTAATCTAAAATTTTGGATAATTGTGATGTTCATATTTCCTTCTAAAGCACTAAAGGGAGAAATTACACTCTATGCACAATTATTAGCATTGTTATTTTGTAAAGAAGGTATCACACTAGTTTGTGTTAATTCTTATTTAGGTAAATGTAAAGATGCTGAAATTATAAATTATTTTTACAAAGGATCAAAGACCTAATTGGACTTATTTGTCTTTAGAAAGAGTGTAAATCCAGAGTCTAGATGCCGGGTCAAGACACAACTGGACGTTTGGTTCCAACTTGGGAAACACGTGAGAGTCACCACCTCTAGGAGTCATGGATTCAGGTTGTTGAATTTTCGCCATGGATTCTTTTTAGGGACCTTTCATATTCTAAGGAGTTGATATGCAACTGGAAAGGTTTTGGGGCAAGAATTTACATTGAATAATTTCTCCTGTTAGAATACGCTTTAGTAAAAATGGAATTAGGAGTGTTGGTTTGATATTGTAATATATTGCTAAATTAGGAACATATTTAGTTTGTTATGAATAAACCTAAAAGACTTTGTTAAAATAATATAGCATGCATTATGGTTCTGGGCTATGAGAATGCTATAATTTGTCACTGTGTCTTGGGCCAAAAATGTTGTATGAATGTTGCTTTCTCTTCTTAAGGCGATCTTTATATCTTCTGGCCCAGAAGATTCTAAACAAGTTAAGTCCAACATTTTACAATATGTGGACCTACTTCCTAAACTGCTATTTTAGGTAAGAATTGTATGAGTCACCCATAACCAAATAGTAAGGAGCACATTTTAGTATCTCTGAAACTCATAGCACAAAGCATACTATAAGGTGTAGAAAACATGAAATATAGAAATCAAGACGTCTTGGAGGGCAGATCCTAAAGAAGTAATAACAATTTGTCAAAAATTGTGAGACTCTGCCTAACAGAAACAAGTTGTTGGTTTTTGTAGTCAATCAAAATATTTGAGAATATAATCTCAGAGGAAAAGAATAAAATGAGAGTTACCTTGAAAAGACACACTGAGAGAGAAAATCCAACAGAAAGGGTTAAACTTGGTTTTAAGAAACCACATCATTTAAAAAATTAAAATTTAAAGGACATTGCAATATGTAAACTAGATAAAATGAAATAATATATCTGAGCAATGTCAGGTCCTTGTAAACATGCTCAAGAGAGGAGAATGTTCTCCATGCCATTTTATTTAGAACTGACAGAAAAGTGCATGTTTGAAACCACAAACACCAAAGATGTAAAGAGGAGAGAGAAAACATGCACTTCAGAAGGAGCATATCTACAAGACAGTGAAATTCAACCCAAAGGAGTTGACAAGCTGCAGATGTGAAGAATTAGATCTCAAAATATATGACTTAAATAGATAAGTACAATGAAAAAGTTTAGATGATGAAAGATACCCTAAGACAGAGAAGTTGGGTTGAATTCTGTCTCTGGGAATTGTCTGGGAAATAAATCCAATTTGATGGGATAAATAATTCATTCATTCATTCATTCATTCATTCATCCATGCAACCAACAAATAATTTTGAGCACTGACCTTGTGCTAGGAACAATTATAGGTGTTGGAGATAGAGCAAGGGAAAAGAAGACCAAAATCTCTGCCCCTAGAGAGCTTACATTATTATCACCATGAGATTTTATTTTATTTCTTTATGAAGATGCAAAAGTAGAAGAACATTGTTGATATATTAGATGTAGGCTGAGCCATCTTCTCCATGAACTTTGAAGTAAGTTTGCCCTCTGAAAGTTAAACCAATAAAATCCACAAATTATATGATCAGCCACATGTTTAAGCATATAAAGAGATTAGTTGTAATACTGTCTTTGAAGAATTTTGGAAAACTTCCAACTCAAATCAAGGTGACCTAGGGGTGATCTCAGGGAGGCAGGATTGTAAGTGGCTTTAACTCAGTAAGTGAAAGCTAATTAGTTGTAGTAAACTCTGTTTGGAAAAAAAATGGTGAGGACAGAAAGGAGTAGATCAACCATGAAAATCAAGGAAAAAAAAAAGGAATCTTCCAAGATAAATGTTGGCAGTGCCTTTGGAAGCCCTGCTTGGAAAGAGGGAATTGTAGTTCTTTAGGCTTGGCATGATGTTTCCCTTCACCAAACTCTCTCTGTGGTAAGTAGAGGGCTCCAAAGTATCTTAGTAGAATCCGACTATGCACCAAGTGTCTGACTGCTCTCTGATATAGCGTATCTATAGGGAGAGGATTTAGTGCCAGCAGAATCTCTGTTCTACCTTTGAGTTCTATTTGTCAGAATAAATTGGTCTTCTGGTTTTTATCTGTCCCTACCTGAAGTGTGGTTAATGCGACTTCACTCCTGAAAAGTGGATCCACCCTTGATGCAGGTTTCTGAGTCTACAGGGTTGAGAACTGAACCAAATGTCCCTTTTGAGGTACTTTTTAGCTACTTGATTTTCCCCAGGTATGTCCATTTTTGTTTCATTGCCTGCCTTCTTCACACTGCAATAGTTTGATCAAAGCATCCAAATGTTTTCTAGTCAGCAACTAAGAGGAAAGAGAAGAAACTACAGCAGAAGGCATTTGGGTTAGAGAAAAAGAAGTTGTTTCCGGTACAGTGTTTCATGTTATATTCCCCACAGTGCCTAATGCAGTGCCTCGCATAGAGATGATGTTCAATAAATAAACTAATTTATTTTCCTTTAACTTCTGAAATAGGAGAATTGCATGCATATTGCTAATCTATACTGAAATATATTTAGAGAATTTAAGTGAATGTCACTCGAGGTCTCTTTCTCTGACTTCTGGGCTCATGGCAGGAGAAAATCAGACAAGCAACTTCAAATTCCTCTTCTGGGGACTTTCAGAGCAGCCAGGGCAGCAGCATCCTCTTCCTGCCATTCCTGTGGATGTACGTGGTCACTGTGGCTGGGAACTTGCTCATCATCCTGGCCATTGGCACCAACGCACGTCTCCACACACCCATGTATTTCTTCCTCGCCAGCTGGTCCTGTGCAGACATCCTTTTCATCTCTGCCATCGTGCCCAAGGCTCTGGTGAACATCCAGACCCAGAGTAGGTTCATTTCCTGCGCAGGGTGCCTGGATCAGCTCTACTTCTTCTTGATTTTGGGGACATGGACATCTTTCTTCTGGCCACAATGACCTTTAACCTCAATGTGGCCATCTGCCATCCTCTCCACTGCACGACGGTCACTCCCTCCAGTGCTGCACCGTCATGGGGACTGCCTGCTCATGTCGAACCGTGTTGCTATGACCTACACTTTTCTCATATTCTGACTTGCCTTCTACTCTACGATGTCATCCCTGACTTATTCTGTGATCTGGGACCATGATGAAAGCATTTTTCTGATATGCATTTGATAAGCTTGTTCTCTTGCTCTCAGTGGAGTAATTATTTTGGCCCTTTTATTTCTTATTTTTTCTTTATTGAGATAATTTACATACAGTAAAATGCATAGATCAGTATGTTCAATAAATTTTGACAAAATATATATATCCATGTTGTCATCATCCAAGTCAAGATATGGAATATTTCAATTTTCCTAGAAAGTTCCTCATGCCTGTTTCTAGTCATCCCCCACCTTCAGGCAACTACTGCTCTGATTTCTATCATCATTGATTAGATTTACCTGTTCATGAACTTCATATAAATGGAATCATACAGTATGTACACAGTATGTACTCTTTTTGGTTTGGCCTCTTTTCCTCAGTGTAACTTTTTTGAAATTCACCTATGTTGTTGCATGTGTCAGTAGTTTGTTCCTTTTTTATTCAGTTGTATGGATTTATCACTACTTTTTCATATGCATTCTCCTATTGATTAGTATTTAGGTTATGTCCAGTTTTTGGCAATTATGAATAAAACTGCTATGAGCATTCTTATACAAGGCTCCTTGTGGACATATGTTTTCATTTCTCTGATACATATCTAGGAGTAGAACTGCTGGGTCAAAAGGAAAGTGTGTGTTTAACTTTCTTAGAAACTGTCAGACAGTTTTCCAAAATGGTTGTACCAATTTGCAATCCCATTGGCAACGTTTGAGAGTTCCAGTTGCTCCACACCCTTGTCAGCACTTGGTACTGCCAATTTTTTTGATTTTAGCCATTCTACTAGCCCTCTTAAATCTTGATATCTTTTTCTTTATCTATATAGTCTCAACTATCCTCATAGTCTTGTTTTCCTAAGAGAAGAGGCACTGATGGCCCTCACATCACTGTCATCTCCCTGTCTATGGGACAGCTCAGTAGGGGAGACCCAGCAGGCAATGTCCTGTACACAATAGCAATCCCATGTTAAACCCTTTCATCTAAAGCTTCAGGAACAAAAACATGAAGAACTCTTAGGGCCAGCATCTCCTTCTCATGAGCTCATGAGGTAAGCAAAGAATATGGGCTCAGGAAGGAAGAGAGAGAATACAACTAATAAAATGAGCAGTAATAATAGCAATTACCTTTATTGAACACCTTCTAGGCACCACACTTGTTGTTCACTTATATTGTAATTTAATATTCTTAACAGCTACATGAAGTTTGGCATTGTTATACTGATTTTATAGATGACAAAAATGAGGCTGAGACACAAATTGCCAAAGGTTGCACAACTCGTAAATGGAATATCCAGGATTTGCACAGGTCTTTCTGACTCAGAAGGTGTGACTCTGTCACCATTGTTTCCCAGAGACCCTCTTCTGTGGATTAGCATTCAAATTTCCTAGAGCCTCCACTAGTTATCTGGCTAGTGTGGGAAACACGTGACCCACTAACATTCTGGGCATGAGATGGGCTTCTTCATCTGACTGATTCAAAGCTCATGGCTTCACTTAAATTAAAATATCCTCAGGAAAGATCTCCAGCCCAGCTTTCTTGCTTCAAATTAAGCGATCAGTCCTCATGGCAGGGTCCCTGAGATTCTGGGCTTAGTTAGGGTGGGAGAAATAAGTGGAACCACTAGGATAAAGATGAAAGTGAGAATATCAGCAGAATGGTCACCTTATGTCCATTCTCCATTTGTAACAGTGCTGTGATTTCCCGTTGGGGAATTACTTCATCCCACTGTATGTGATCTTGGTTTGGGGCAGTAAATCCAGGGGCCCTGCCTTTCTGCCTATATTGAATTGGGGGATCGTTGGAGGAGCCTTCCACCAGACCTTTTCTTTTCCCACTTAGTCCCTGGGACTTTGACTCTGGAGTGGAAATATCCAAGGATTGAAAAATGGGGGCCATTCATTCTGGTGGTAGTGCCCAGGAGAGATACTCAAAAGACTTCCTGTTCTTAAGAACCCCTGAGGCCTTCTGAGTCCTATCTGTTCAAAGATGGCTCTTTCATCTTCCTTTTGATACTGTGATCTCCCTCATATTTTTCCAATAAATTTTCCATTTTGCATAAGTAAGCTAGTTGATTTCTGTTGTTTGTAATTAAAGAAACTATGCTAGAGACAGTAGGGATCACCATATGTTCCCTTACATTTCTCAGCCTTACCTGCACTTAGGTTGGGGCTGTGAACAGAAGCATTGTCACTTCTGGTCTGATTCAGTTAAGAGCCTATGTGCCTCCTCCATCTCTCTCTTTCTAGCTGCATGACTTCAGAGGTGTTGGGATCCAGGTTCAAGAGGTACAGCCTCTGTCAACATGGATCTTTGAGTATGTGGAACAGAGCACCCCTGCCATATGGGCTATGGCATGATTGAGAAACAAACTGTCGGGTTCAGCCACAAAGATTTTGAAGTTATTTGTTACCTGGAACACAACACTAATTGATAGGGACAAAATAGGACAAATTCAGTGCTGTGACTTCTGACACATATTCACATGAGACCGTTCGTCTTTGTCTCAATTTCTTTCTCTCTCCCAATAAAAAAACATTGCTTCCCCTAGAAAGGCCTAGGATCATCAGATCCAGATTATGTTTTTCAGTTTACTCTTGAGTTTTATGTTTGCCTTTGTGGTAAGCTTTGTGTTGTGAGGCATCCCATCAATCTTATTTTCTGTGGCACCCCAAATATTTCATATAAAGCCTGGAACAATAAATCTTTATAGGATGAATAGTTGCTTCTCAGATTTCTCAAGGAGTTATAACACTGTGCTTCAATGACCTGGTGAACTGTAGCAACACCATCTGGAGTTTGTCATGGTCAAAGGAACACTTGTCTTCATGACATAGATTATGGGATAGAGTCTCATCAGCTCAGGGTTTGGTCTGGGCTTGGCTAGTTGCTTTCTTAGTTATCATTGTTGCTGCTAATTTTTAAAAATGTATTCTCTAGGTATAATAATAAAATTTCAACAATATATTATAACAATAACGATCTGTGATTATTTTAATTGTTTATTATTTTTGACCTTAACATTTACATGTTCTGCTTACTGGTAAATATTTTTTTAAAACATGTCAGGTTATCTGCTTCTTCTGTAACAATTATTTCAGGAACTTAGCTTTTAAAAATTATTGATTCTACCACTTTATCTATAAATTCTTTTGTGTTTTCTACATACACAATTATATCATCTGCTACTGCTATTTTTTCCTTCTTTTTTTAAAAAAATCTGTCTCTGTTTTTTTTTTAATACTACTTTTTTTGTGTGGTGAAAACACTCAAGATCTACTCTTAGCAAACTTCATGTATAGAATAAAGTATTATTAGCTATGATTACCATGCTGTACATACTTGTCCTTGTTTTAATCTCTATACTTTTAATATGTTTTTCTTGCCTTCTTGTGTTATCTAGGACATCCAATATAATGTTGGATAGAAGTGGTGATATTAGGTGTATGGGTCCTATTCTTGATCCCAAAGGGAAGGCATTTGGCATGTAACTACCAATATAATGTTTGCTGAAGTATTTTGTGGATACTTTTGATCAGGTTAAGGAGATTACCTTTTATTCTTAGTTTACCAGGAGGTTTTTTTTTTTTTAATTCATGAATGAATGTTGAATTTTATCAAACATTTCTTCCTCTATTATAGTAATTACATGATTTCTTTCCTTTATAATGTAGAAAGTTATATTGCTTTTCTAGTTTTAAACCAACTTTGCATTCCTATAATTAAGTCAAGCTGGCCATGATGTATTATCCTTCATATATATGACTTGATTCAGTTTGCTAATATTTTGTGTGGGATCTTTGCATCTATGCCCATGAGGGAGATTGGACTATACTTTTCTTTTCTCATTTTGATCTTTTCAGATTTGGGTATCAAGTTATCATAGCCATAAAATGAATCATGAGACATTTCCTCTTTTTTTATTCTCTGGAAATCTTTGCATAATATTAAAGTTATTTATTCTTTAAATCTGTGATCAAATCCACCATTGAAACCATCTGCACCTAGAGTTTTCTTTGTGAGAAGGCTTTTAATTGTTGATTTAATACTTTAGTGGTTATAGGATTTTAACCCAGCTCAGAGTGCGGTGTTTCACTGTTGTTCTCCAAGCCCAATAAGCCTGCGAAAGGCACAGTTCAGCCTCTCAGAGGCCTCCTTGGATCAGCAAATGCCTCTATGGAGGGAAAAAGTGGCTCCAGGTGCAGAGTGCCTCTCTAGACCTGGTCCACTCCCTGATCTCTGCTGGGCAAGGCCTCCCTCACCTGTTAGCTGTTTGAAAACCTTTTTTTAAAAAAAAATTGTGGTAAAATATTGTTAAAAAGAAAAGCACAGGCCCAAAATGTCATCACTTGTGCTAAAGCCAATGATACCAAAACTAGATTTAATGCCTGATCTAATTGAAGTTTCAACCTCTCTCAGAAATGTCATCATAATAGACCAGTCTGGAATTTTCTGGTCAAGCACCAGTAAGGTAATCTGTCACCCAGGCCCTCTCCATCCCCCAGAGGAATCAGAGGTAATCTGCATGATGAAACGCATTCCAGCACCCCCCCCCCACCGCCACCGTCAATGCGAATAACCAATAATCATTGTAGAGATTGGAGAGATAAGGTGAATTTTACTTGAGCCAGGTAGGCAGTCTCCAAAGGGAGAAAGTGTGGTTTGCAGCATGATTATATACCATTTGAGAACAAAGAACACACATCAAGCATGACAGGGATACATGTTTTTCTCAAAGTCACAAGGACATATTTTGTTACAGTTTAGCATGTATACAGCAGGTCAACCTGACCCTGGTTTCTGGAAAGAAAAACTTATTTTCAAAAGAGTACTGGTATTGACCTCAGAGGAAGGGAGGCATTCATCGTCATCTTCAAAGACTGCATCCTTTGCTTTGGGATAATGTTTAATGTTTAAAGCAGATGTACAATGCGTATTTGACAGGCCATTAGTCAGGCTGCTCTGGGAAAAACAAGTTTAGGCTGAATCAGGTTTAAACCAGAATGGTTTTCTCATATACCTCAATGTGTGAAAATTTCTCTTTATTTTCATCACCCCCCAAAAAAGATGTCATGGCCCCAAATAACCCTTTCTTTTCTTTTGCTAATGACTTCCTTGTCCCACTCTCCTTCCTATAAAAACCTTCCATTTTGTACAACCCCTTGGAGCACCCTTCTAGTTGCTAGATGGGATGCTGCCCGATTCATGAATCACTTAATAAAGCCAATTAGATCTTCAAATTTACTCAATTGAATTTCATTTTTTAACAGACTTGGTGGCAGCGGTGGCATCAGAGTGAAATTCTGATGGCATTTGGGGACAATGAGAAACACACGTGTGGTGCCCACAAACCCCATTTTGAGTTCACTGTCTTTCTCCCTGTTTTCAAGGGCTGTTGGTGAGTTCTCTCCATTTGAGCTCCATTCTCTCTTTGCGTTTGAACTCCCGATCTAATTGTCTTTTCAGACTGCAATTCCCTGGGTGGGAAACCCCACCCCTTGGCTCTGTCCCTGGATTCCACATTGGAAACTGCTGATGGTTTAGTCTCCAATTCCCCATTTGTTTGGAATCAGCCCCCAGATTCCACTTTGGGAACTATTCGTGGCAGCTGCAGTTCTCCATTTTGTTTGGAATCAGTCCTCAGTCCCCACTCCTTGAGGTTTGCTTGTTTAATCCTTTCTCCAGTCCAAACTTCCATGGGAATTGTTGGTGGTTACTGGCCAGAGTTGGACTGGGTCCCACATAAGAACTGGACAGGGTCTGGGATTGGAGTGGGCTGGTTTTAGGACAGGAGAGGATCTGAGATCAGACTGAGTCTGATTTGAGCTGGACTGGGTCCAGTAAATGCTATTGCTAAGTGGGAATCGCAGAAGCCAAAAAGCTACAAACGTTGGTGGGCATGGGTCGAGCATTTAAAAGCTGTTAGACTGCGGGCCCGGCCAGGGCTTAGTGGCTAAGTGTGTGCGCTCCACTACTGGCGGCCCGGGTTCGGATCCTCGGCACGCACCGAGGCACTGCTTGTTCGGCCATGCTGAGGCGGCATCCCACATACAGCAACTAGAAGGATGTGCAACTATGACATACAACTATCTACTGGGGCTTTGGGGAGAAAAAGAGGAAAACAAAAAAAGGAGGAGGATTGGCAATAGATGTTAGCTCAGGGTCGGTCTTCCTCGGCAAAAAGAGGAGGATTGGCATGGATGTTAGCTCAGGACTGATCTTCCTCACACACACACACACACAAAAGCTGTTAGACTGCTCGCCAGCTAACCCAGAGACTGCTGTGTTAGGATAAGTTGGTCATAGAATGGGTTTGATTGACACTAGGTCACCCACCAACCTCAAGAAAGTCTCTGTGCAATGAGGTACACTGTAAAACACCACACGATTTCCAACCCCACAACATGTCGCACTTAGGTGTTAATTTGGCTCCAAGAAACCCAAAGGCTTAGCCAAAGAAATGAAATCCTTAAAATTCTAGAGTCAAGTGCTCCACCTTCCTGCACAACAATTTATTTTACGTCTAAGAACTATAGTCTCAAAGTGTAACCATGGGCCCTCCAGGACCAGTTCAAGTGACCCCATCTCTTATCAACAGAGTGATTAAGAAATGCCTTTCAGAAAATCTGCCAAGACATGTAGCCAGGGCATGCCCAAAAGAAGAAATCATGACCTGAAACAACTGCAGAACCAAAGATCCTCCTCCTGGAACCCAAGGATCAGGAAATAACTGGAACTTGAAAGTTGGACTCTTATCAGAAGTGAGAGGTCCCTCATTCAGGAGGATCTGGTGCTAAAATTCCTTCCCATACCTCCTCAAAAATGTTTAGAACTCTATCATAAAGATTTAGAACCCTATCATAAATGTTTTAGAACCCTGTCATAAATGTTTAAAAACTTGCCATAAATGCTTGAAGCCCACCAATCAAAACCTGTCCCACAAGCATTTATGCGTGCCAGCCTGTTCTCCCTAATCTCTTAAATTTTGCCCCAAATCCTGAATCAGGGAGACAAATCTGAGGGCACACATCCCCTGTTCTCCTTGCAGATTGGTCTTGCAGAATAAAGCTGATCTCTTTTCCCAAAGGTGGATGCTGTGATTAATTGGCTTTTTTTATGTGCATCAGGGAGACAACCGCAATTTTGTGGGGTAACAAAAGCTGCAGATATTTGGCAAAATAGCAAAGTTTTAACAATGGCCATTATAAGGAACATCAAAGATTCATTACAAAAGGTGAATAGAAAAATTAAAGAAAGAAAAGGTACCTAAAACAAAAGACCACAAGACTGACGTTGTTACCGAACCAAGTGGGCTTGCCTCCTGGTGAGTTAAATGAGACTCTACACCAGTGGAAGTTGTCTCACAAAGTAAAGTGTATTTGCAGCAAATAGGAGGTCATGAGGAATCATTTCCAAAGTCATGGTGTCCCCGAACAAAGGGATGCAGGAACTTTTATTTCCGTTAGGGAATGAATATTTAAAAGGGAGAGGCAGGGGCCAGCCCTGTGGCGTAGCAGTTAAGTGCAAGCAATCCGCTGCTGGCGGCCTGGTTCTGGTCCTGGGCGCGCCTTGATGCACCGCTTGTCAGGCCATGCTGTGGCGGAGTCCCATATAAAGTAGAGGAAGATGGGCACGGGTGTTAGCCCAGGGCCAGTCTCCCTCAGCAAAAAGAGGGGGATGGGCAAGGATGTTAGCTCAGAGCTGATCTCCCTTGCAAAAATAAAAAGCAGAGGTGGGTATTCACTTGCATGGGCTCAGTCGGAGAACATGCTTCCACATAATGAGGTCTAAGCTCCTCCTGGAGAGATCTTTGCTTTAAAAATAAGGCAAAGGTCATGGGCATAGCTCTTGTGGTGAGGCTTGGTCAGTTTCAGGATGGCTGGTGGTTACATCTCCCTTGAGTGTCTGGTTTGGTCAGTTTCAGGATGGTTGGGGGGTTACATCTCCTTAACACACAAAGGGAAAAGAAACAACTTGGAAAAACAGTTAATTGCTTCCAAACCAACTGCTGAGTTTCTCAAGGCACCTAGTCAATGACAACATGAGTGGCTGATATAACTCCTACTGCTCCCCTCTATCCTTCTTTATTTGAGTAATCGTCTGTCTGAGTTGTTTTTACATGACTGTAAACAAAAACTCACCAAGTTAATGGCCCTACAGACACCCCCATATCTACCTTCAAAGGAGGGCCAATATATGAGCCCCTCCCAAAGTGGCTGGGACTCTGAGGGATTTTCTGGTAGACTGCTACGTTATTCCCTTAAACAGCCAAGGAGAAACTAAATTTAAGAATTAATGAGGTTGTTTAAAACTTCCAGTAACATTTACTGTTTGTCCTGGTAGAAACCTGACAAGATAGTTGAAAGGATTTTAATAATCTTATGATCAGAAATTTGGCTAAATTGGAAGCTGATATTCAGAGCCTGATAGGAATTCTTTTAGGCCTCCTCCCCTAAACTAAAATACAACTGTGTACCCAGAAAGAAAGAAGCAAATTGGAGAAAATGCAATTGAATGGGCACATCAGTCCAATTCTTTCAGGAATTAAAAACATCTCTTTGTTTTAGAAATCCAGTCTTTACAGGACTAAAGGTGTGGTTCTAGAAGGTAATACTTTTTTCTGTGCTTTTGTGATATAAATTTTCTACCCCCATCTCCTCTGGGACCTAAGAACCATTCTTTGAAATGCAAACTTTAGGGAGATGTTTTTCAAAGGGAGAAGGTATTGGAAATTGGGCAAATGAAAAATCTTGTGTCTTCCCCACAAGTGTTAATAACTATAAAGTCTGTTTTTGCATCTGTCTGTGTGTTTGTCTGTAGATCTATGTATATACATTGTGGATGTGTGCTGTTTTCTAAGTCTGAATGGTATTGCCAAAATATGTAAAAGAGCTCTGTTTAGTTGGGTTAAAGGTCAAGCATTTGTAAGGATTGGGCATTGTAAGTTCTTGGGAATATAAAAAACTAACTTGAATGTTTTTTGGGGTTCATTTGTTCTAGGATTAATCTTTAGTAAGTGATAACTAATTTAAGTTTATTGATTTGATTAAAACATACATGTCTTTAAAGTTATCAACATTGAATATAATGCAGATAAACAACTTTTATTCTACCTAGTTTTATTAGTCAAATAAGCTCACGTTATCTCTGTTGCAAAATTTGTCAGCAAGAAAAATAACTTAGAATGATGGCTGATTTTGCCTAATGTCTCATGAAGTTTTTGTAGGTAATCTAAATATATTGTTGGAGCAAGTAACAGACGTTAAGTGGAATAAAGTTTTTAGATAAACTTTTATTTATTTATTTTTTTGTGAGGAAGATCAGCCCTGAGCTAACATCCATGCCAATCCTTCTCTTTTTGCTGAGGAAGACCGGCTCTGGGCTAACATCTGTGCCCATCTTCCTCTGCTTTATGTGGGACGCCGCCACAGCATGACCGGAGAAGCGGTGCATCGGTGCGCACCCAGGATCCCAACCCAGGCTGCCAGCAGCGGAGCACATGCACTTAACCTCTATGCCACAGGGCCGGCGCCTATAGATAAACTTTTTTAACAACAATTATATGGTACATGTACTTAAAAATAGTTTTCCAAATCTTTTCAGTAATTTGAAACTTTAAAGTTTTGTTAAGATTGAATGAAATGATGGAAATTCATTGAATATCCAGATCATTTCCAAAAAGATAAAATACTGAAACATTAATTACTAAACATAGGTTTACCTACTTTTAGATTCCTATTACAGAGAAACTAAAGGTAATATTGGACTATTAGTAAACATGTCTTGTGCCACACTGAGAAATTTTCTGTGAGAAAGCACATGTTTCTAGAAATTATAAAAAGTATAAATTTTCCAAACCATAGAATGCTAATGTAAAAGATAGTTCATAATTACTTACTTCTAAGTTTTCACTAGAAATTAAAGTTTCTAAGGGTTAAGAATTCCAGTAAATGTATGTAATTAAGACTAGTGGAAATAGTAGGGGAGACAGCTCTGTATGCAAGGGTAGTATGATGTGTTTTGGGGTAAAAAAACGTATGAGGTATGGAGATACATTTTTGTTAAGGGAAGTGAGAGTAATTTTGTCTCAGAATGGGAAGGAGGAAAATGAAGGACAAACTAAATGTGTATAGAGAAAGAAAGAGAATTTTCCCTGTGTATTCAGGCTGGCAAAAATTAAATCATTATTATGAAGGATTTTAAAATTAAGCTTTAATATTAGTAGTGTACTTGTGTAAAACTGGAACTTAATTTTCTTTACAGCTGTGTAACCTTCTGTTTTACCTTTAAAATCTTTTATTATCATTTTGGTTAAATAGATAACTAAGTATTGTTTCACAGTGACCTATGATCCTATTTGACCAGTGTTTTAAAACCTTCGTGGTATCTTTGACAAACTTCCCAAATCAAATTCTAAAGATGAAGTCTACTTGAACCTAATTAGGCTTATTTTATTTGTTAAACTAGGTGAGAAGCGCTGTCAAATAGGAGGTAATATAAGCCTTCTTTATGCCGTGTCTGTATAGGTATGTGTTGTAAATGTTCCAGAAACTGTGTAATATTCCTGAAAGTCTGATATGTCCTGATATAAAATGTTGTTTTCAACATTTAAGCTCATGCTGAAAGGACTGAAACTGAGTATCAGGGAAACGCCTAGCTGATTTGCATGCAAAGGCAGTAGCAACAGGATCTATAAAGATTGTGGCACATGTGGATGAAGTCCATTCTGCTTCTGAAACGTACAGTACATTTTAGCTTTCAAATTGAAAAATTTAGTGTCCAAATTGAAATCATAACTAATCTGGAGCTATGTCAGTGCAATCTGTTTTGCAGGCCCACTTTGAAGTGGTGACTCTATGGAATGCTTGCAGCTGAAAAAATGAGCAGAGCATGTGTATTAGTCAGGGTTCTGCAGAGAAACAGAACTATCTATCTATCCATCTATCTATCTATCTAACTATCTATCTATCTAGATATCTAGATAGCCATGATCTATATATATAGATGATGGGACTTCTCAACCGCCATAGTCATATAAGCCAGTTCTTCATAACAAATCAATCTCTCTCTCTCTCTCTACATATATATATAATATTATAATATATTTTTATGTATTATATAATTATATATTATATATCATTATAAATTATATATATAATATAATATATTATATATAATGTATAAATAAAAGGTTATGGAGGCTGAGAGGTCCTATAATCTGCCACCTGCAAGCTGGAGACCCAGAAAAGCCAGTGGAGTAATTCAGTCCCAGTCCAAAGGCCTAAGAACCAAGGGGGCTGATGGTATAGATCCCTGTCCAAGGGCAGAAGAAGATGAGATAAGATGCCCCAGCTCAAACACTGAGACAGAAAAAAGAGTGAATTCCTTCTTCCTCTGCCTTTTATTCTATTCAGCTCCTCAACAGATTGGATGAGGCCCACCCACACTGGGGAGGGCAATCTGCTTTATTCAGTCAATGGATTCAAATACTAATCTCACCTGGAAAAACTCTCCCAGACGTATCTAGAAGTAATATTTAATCTGGTCACCCTGTGGCCAAATTGACACTTAAAATTAAGAATCACAGTATGTTAGTTATCAGATAGTTGTAGCCTAATGCACTGGAGTCAGGAGCCTTTTCTCTTTCTAGAGAGAAGTAAGAAACTAAGAGATTCCTATCACCAGGTGTGTGGAGTTAGTATACAGAGGAGGCTTGTCATCGGAACATGATGGACACAACTGGTTATTAAGAATCATTGTTGGTTCCTACATACTGATGGCAAGAAGACTTGTGTTTTGTAATATTAGGTAAATTATAGATAAATTAAGGCTAGTAATAAATAAAAATTAACTATATGAGGGCTTCACTATGTGAGAGAGCAAGGTTTTATAAGACAAGGCACTTTTCTTATATCTGGTTTGCAAAGCCACTCTTGTGGCCAGCTCAAAAACCTCCCTCACATGGTCTTTGGTCTTGTTTGAGCACTCCAGGTAGTAAGATGTTCTGCTCCTACAGGCCGTTTTCGGGACTTCTTCGGGTTTTACTGGCTCCTGCATTCATCATAAGAAAGATCCTTCTTGTTCCCAACCAGGATGATGGGCACATTGGTGTAGAAATGTTTGACCTTGGGGCTCCATTTTACTGGGATGTTTTATAAACTATTAGGGCAACCATGGAGAAGCAGATCAGTATAACGTTGAAGTGTGGGTAGGAGAGAGGCCTCAGGAGATCATAGTCTTCCTGCCCTGCTGTGTCCCACAGAGCCAGCTCCTCCTGCTTTCTGTTTACTACCATGTCTGCCAGGTAGCTCTCAAATACCCTAGCCGTGTAACTCTCTGAGAACAGCTCTTTCCAGCAGCTCTTGCCAATCCATCGTCACCCATAGCTACCAGCTTCTGGTGGATGGTGAATCCCACATAGGGACACCTGGCCTGTTGACAGGGGTTCCTGAGAGCACCTTGGGCTCCTCAGAGAAAGTCTCCCAGGCATTCCCCACGCAGAGAATGCCGCCTGGTCTGGTGCAGCTGAGGTGCAGGTAGTTCTTTGCCCAGGAGCTGGGGTGGGTGAGACAGAAAATGATCTTGGGCTCCAGGTGATGGCAAATGACCACACATCCTGCCAGCCAGCTCTGTGAGTGAGGCCTGGAAGAATGCCCGCCTGAGTGTGCATACCCCTAATTATTGGAGCTATACACTTTTTCATAAGTTGATGGACCACTTAGATGTCTTCCCGTGTGATATCCAAGTCCCTTACCTACTTTTTTATTGAGTTGATTTGTAGAAATTCCTAACATATATATAATGGATTTCAGTCTTTTGTTTTTTATATATGTTGCAACTATCTTCTCTCAGTCTGTGGCTTTCCTTTTTATTCTCTTATTGGCATTTTCTTTTTTTTTTTAAATAATTTTATTTATTTATTTTTCCCCCCAAAAGCCCCAGTAGATAGTTGTATGTCATAGCTGCACGTCCTTCTAGTTGCTGCATGTGGGACGCGGCCTCAGCATGGCCGGAGAAGCAGTGAGTCGGTAGGCGCCCGGGATCTGAACCCGGGCCGCCAGCAGCAGAGCGTGCACACTTAACTGCTAAGCCATGGGGCCGGCCTTCTTATTGGTATTTTCTGATGAACAGAAGTTTTTCATATTAATGTGGTCAAATGGATCAGTTTTTTTCCTTTATAATTGATGCTTTTTCTGTCTTATTTAAGAAAAAAATTTCTACCCTGAGTCCTAAAGATATTCTCCCTTATTACCCTCTTGAAGTGTTCTTGTATCTGACTCTACATCTAGGTCTACAGTCCACCGGGAACTGAAGTTTGTGTATGGTGTGAGATAGGGGTCAAGTTTTGTAGTTTCCTGTTTAGATATTCAATTGTATCATACAATTTGTTGACAAGACCATCCTTTCTCAGTGCTTTGCAGTGCCATTTTTAGTTGTAAATCAATTATCTATATATGTGAAGATACTTCTGGACTCTGTTCTGTTGCATTGGTTTATTTGCATATCTTTGTATAAATACGTCATATGTCTTAATTGCTATCACATATAAATCTCAATATCTAGTAGAGAAATTCCTCCCAGCTTGTTCTTCAAGATTGACTTGGCTATTCTTGGCCCTTTGCATTTTTCCTCATAAATGTTAGAATCTGTTTCTCAAGTCTCTCTTCTTCCCTCCTCTCCTCAACACGCACCTTGTTGAAATTTTGGTTGGGATTAAATTGAACATATAGATCAACCTGGGGAGAACTGACTTCTTCAGATATTATATTTTTCAGTCCATGAAAATGGACAGCCCTTCATTTATTTAGGTCTTTAAAAATTTCTTTCTATTATTTGGTATAATTTCCTACTCAGAGGTTTTGCACATCTTTTATCAGCTATATTTTGGGGGCATTTGGTATTTTTGATCCTATTGTAAATTCTATCTTTTATTTTTATGTTTTAACTGTTAGTTGCTGGTATACAGAAGTGCAGTTGACTTGGTATCTAGCAATCCTACTAATCTCAATTATTAATCTTAGTGATTTAGCATATTTTTTTAGATTTCTAAACACAAATATACGATCTATGAAAAAATGATGTTTCTATTATTGCTTGTTATTTTTATTATATTTATCTATCAAAAAATGATTATATTTCTTCCTTTCCAATTCTCTTTATTTTGATTATTATTATTTTGCCTTATCAAACTGGCAAGGACCTCCAGGACAATGTTGAATAGAAGTGGTGATAGCACTCATTTTTGATCTCAGATAAAAAGTTTGCCACATTCCCCCCATAAGTATTATTTTAGTCAGTTTGGGCTGCTATAACAGAATACCATAGATTGGGAAGCTTATAAACAATAGAAATTTATTTCCCACAGTTCTGGAGGCTGGGAAGTCCAAGACCAAAGCACTGGTAGACTTGGTGTCTAGTGAGAACCTGCTTCCTGGTTCATATATGGCCATCTCCCTGTGTCTTGACATGGCAGAAGGGGTGGGAGAACTCTCTGGAGTCTCTTTTATAAGATCATTAGTCCCATTCGGAGGGCTCTATCCTCATGACATAATCACCTCCCAAAGACTCCACCTCCAAATACCATCATACTGGGGATTAGGTTTTAACATATGAATTTTGGAGGGACACAAACACTCAATTTATAGTAAGTATGATGTTTGCTGTAAATTTTGGTCGATACTCTTTATTAGATTAAAATGTTCCCTTCTATTCATAGTTTTCTCTGTGTTACTATCATGAATGGATGTTTAATATTATCAGAGTTTTTTTTTCTGCATCTAATGACAACGAAGCCAGGTACCTGAGGGTTACTGTAAATATTCAATAAGATTACCTTTCGACCTTGTCATGGAAAGAAATGAAATCTTGTCAATTTACTGTTTTCCTATTTAACATGAGGGGTAACTCAGGGTCACAAGGATTTTATGAGCTTGTTTTACAGAAGAAAGAGAATGCCTTCAAGGATCACCAGATAACCAGCCCCCAGCTTCCCAGAGGTCAGATTGCCCAGGGGCTTATCGGGAGTGAAAGAAACATGGATTACCCCTCTGTTTCTCCGAAACTCCTCTTGCCAAGTCCCTTAGCTCTATACAACCCCCTGCTCTCTTCTCTTGTTAAGGTGGATTTGAGAGAACCCATGCTCCTGCCTTCTCGTCTTGGCCAATTCAAATAAACCTTCCTCCACCTCTAAGCACAGATGTCCCAGTGTTTGGCTTACTGCACAGTGGGCACATGAACTTGAGATTAAGAGATTTGGTATCAACAAGATAAATTGACTTTTTTCTCCTTTATTCTGTTAATGTGGTGAATTATCCTGGCCTTTGAATGACAAATCAACCCTGCATATCTGGAATAAGTCCAACTTGTTGTATTGAAGCATCTATTTTATATCGCTGAATTATTTTACCTTATTTTATTTAAGACTTTTCCATGTTTATGATGACATTTGCTTGAATTTTTCTTTCTTTTTCTGTTTTTTTTTTTTAAATTAAAGCTATTCTAGTTTTATAAAACAATTGGGGAATGAATGCTGTTTTTCTATTCTCTAGAAGCGATTGTGTAAAATTGGCATTATTTATTCCTTAAACATCTGGTAGAAAGTCACCTGATGCTTGTGTGTGTGTGTGTGTGTATGTTATAAAGGTTTTTTCATGAGAGATTTAATTTTTAAAATAATTATAGGACTGTTTGGATTTTATATGTCTTCTTCAAAAATGTTAACCTTTTTTTTGGAATAAAGTTTTTCATAAACTCTTACAATCTTTTTAATGTCTGCAGGCTCAGTGGGGATATTCCCTTGTCATTCTTTACATTGGTTATTTTGTGCCTTCTTTCTTTCTTGATAAGTCTTGCCAGGGTTTATCAATTTTATTAGTCTTTTCAAAGAACAATTGTTGGCTTTGTTCACCTTCTCTATGATATTTTTTCTATTAATTTTAACTCATATCTTTATTATTTCCTTCATTCTTTCCATGAGTTGAATTTATTGTTCTTTTTTGTTTTAAACTTCTTAAGGTGTGTGCTTAGTTCATTGATTTTGAAAGCTTTTCTTCTTTCCTAATACACATTTAAGTGCTTTTGACAACCTTGAAGGTCCTAGAGAAAAAGGATTAGAGTTCAGGGTCTAATGAAACCTTCTTGTTTTGGGTTGGAATCCAGAAAGGCTATATTTTAACAGTAAAGGGTGAACTAAAAGTCTACAGGCCCATACAGGGACTACGTAATACAGCTCCAAATTATCTCTGTCCCTCAGTCCCTCAACTTCTAGGCTCTCAGTTGATCGGCTGTCCCCTCTGAAATCAATGAAGGGCTCCAGGGAAAAAGCCTGGATGGGCTTGTCTCTGTGGGACTCCATCTTCCTCTGGGTCCTGTCCTGGCAGTTTTTCACTTTTTTAAGTAGCTATGTGATGCCTTCAAGAATATATTTTAAAATATTTTGTCCACCTTTTATAATTGTCATCAGAGGGAGGCTTAGTCCAAATTACCTAGCCTGACATTATAAGTGGATGTCCCTTTGACTCTTTATCCTTTGCATGTAAACTGACACTTCCCTTCTCCCCCACCCCCATTTTGAAAGCTTGTATACTATTCTCTTTGATCCCAGTGACTTGAAATTTCACAATGATTGCCTTGGGGTGGATGTATTTTTATCCATTGTGCTTTGAATCTGGGCATTTCCTTCAGTTACGGAAAATTTTAAAAAACTGTTACCTTGATGATCCCCTCTCCTCCATTTTCTTTGTTCTCTCTCTGGGGAACTTTTATTATTCAGATGTTGAAACTGTTACTTGGAAAGAGGGACCAATGCCCAATGTGCATAAAAAGCCAAAAATTATGGCACCAGCTTTCGAGAGAAGAAAAGGCTTTATTGCAAGGTCGACCAGCAAATAGATGGGAGGCAAGCCTCTCAAATCTGTCTCCCTCATCTAAGGTTTGGGGCAAAGTTTAAGGGATTAGGGAGGGCTGGCTGGTATGCAGAAGCACTGGCAGGATGTTTCAATTGGAAAGACTCCAGACAAGACCGTTTATGGAAAGGGGCTTTAACACTGGATCTTCCTGGACAATGGACTCCTCCCTTCTGGAAAGGGTCCATCTTTTGAGTTCTGGTCATGCCCTTTTTGTTCTATGGGGGGAATCTTTGGTTCCACGTGTTATTTCAGGTTAAAATTTTCTGTTCTGTGCATGCTCCAGTTACATGACTCACAGTTTTGGGCTCACTGCCACTGAAAAACAGCTTTAACATTCTGTTGTTAAGATGGGGTCAGTTATGGGAGGTTACCAGGAAAAGCACAGTAAAGAAGGGTAAAGTTGTTATGCAGATTTAAGTCATTGCTGTCTCCATTGTTAAGAGTTTCTTGTGATTTAGAGTCATCTTTCTCTTCCCAGCACAGAGAGACAGACCCCCTTACAAACGGAGATTTCCCTTACAAATGTAAATGTCTTTTGCAAAGGGTAACTTCCACTTGGTTTTCAGAGCTTCTCCAATGTCTGCTATTTCTTAAAAATAACCAGCTTAAAATGATTCTTATGCCAAAGAGGCATATTTTGGGGTCATATATTACGTTTCTGGTCCTGTGGTTATGTGACTGCCCAAAGAGGGGCTTGTCTGCCCGCCGCAAGACATGCCAATAGTCAAGAGGCAAGGAGGTAGGAGAGAAAGGACTTTATTACAGCTTGCTAGCAAGGGGGAAGATGGCCTACTACTGTCTGAAAGAACCATCTTACAGAACAAAGACTACAGGCCAGTTATATAGGGGCTGGTCTCCGGGTGAGGGAGGCATCTGGTCTCAGGGTGGGGGCATCTGTCTGATCTCTGGGTGGGGGCAGACATCTTGTCTTAGTTCCTGATAGTCTTTTGTTTTACTGGATGTGTGTCAGAGACCAGAGCAATGCCCTATACTCTGATCTTTCAGTTGTCCTTGATGATGGCTATCAGCATAGACTCTCTGCCTGGGGGTCATCATATTCCTAAGGGACTCAAAAGAACAAAATTGTCGACTTATTGCAACTGGGAGGGGCCATTTAATCCACAGAGCATGTCAGTTAATCAGAGGTCATTCAAAGTTACAGTATGGTTCCTTTCCTACAATATGGCTTCCCTTATGTCAACTTTGTATCCAGCCAGTATCAGTTACAAAACTTTTGGTCCTCTTAAAATTTCTTTATCTTCCCTAATCCATCAATTTTTATTTTTCCTCTCCGGGAGAATTCCTCAACTTTATCTTCCAATTCTTCTATTGATTTAAATAAATTTCTGAGATCATGTTTTTTATTTTAAAGAGCTTTTTTCTGGTATTCAACTGTTCCTTTTTATAGTCTCTTGTTCGTCTTTCATGGGTTCAAAATATCCTTTGTTTTCTAAGGATACTTATTATAATTTTCTTTTTTTCTGCTCCCTATGTTACTTCTTTCTATTTGTTTTGCAACTCCCCTTCCACCCCTGCCCTTTTTGCTCTCACTTTTAGTATTTTGATTGCTCTCTCTCAGAAGATTTTGGCTGTTCTCATTATTTAAGGGAGAGGCCCTAAAAAAGATGATCAGAAGTTCTGTGACAGGGAGAGGCTTGTGGGCCCATAGATGTGACTAGATTATTTAATTGGTTGATCTCTAACTATTGGTGTATGTGTGTCTTTTATCTTGTACTTGTCCTTGTTAGTTTCCTGAGAAAGAGATCCTCTAATGACTTGCCTGTGCCTATATCTTTCCACTGAATTTATCATTCTATCTACATCAGCATGATGGCACCCTTCTTTCCTCCCTCCCTCCCTCCCTCTCTTCCTTCCTTCCTTCCTTCCTTCCTTCCTTCCTTCCTTCCTTCCTTCCTTCCTTCCTTCCCTCCTTCCTTCCTTCCAGATCCAGTTCTCCACCTGTCTTTTGGATTCCATCATCTGTTACCTGCCCTTTAGGGACATTTCACTCTTCTTGTGAAGAATGGGGAAACCCTTTCTCTTCAGTCCATTTTAGGATGAGCCCAAAACAGAGAAATGCAGTTCTAAGAGATAGAGAGAGACTGAGTCTTGGAGACTTTGATCCCCTAGACCACTGTTGGGATTTCTCCTCATGGTGGCAAGATGGCTCCTGTAGCTCTTTCCATATAGTCTCTTGGAAGACAATGAAGTTTCCCTCCATATGTCTTGGCATAAGGTCTAGAATTCACCCTGGGTATACCAATTTGGGTCACATGCCCTTCTCTAAACCTATAACTTTGGAGGATAAGGATACTGCTTAGCTAGATATTGAGCTGAATGCAGCCCTAACCAAGACTCATGGACTGGAAATCGACGGGAAATTCATGGGTATCCAGAGTGTGGTTATGTAGGAGATTTGAAGGATTTGGAGATTGATCAAGGAAAAAGATATAACCACAATGTGGCAGTAGCACACACAAGCTTTATTAGGCTAAGCTTTGACAGGTTTGCATTCGGGGTCTTCCCTCACAGCAGGAGAATGGACAGAGGCTATGGCACTGGCACTGGAGTTGCTACTCAGAAGGAGAGGAGGGGAAGGGAACTCCTAAAGGAGAGAAGAATCAGAGGGGACTTTCCTGTCTAGGTAATGTCACTCAGCAGCATGGTGGGGAGTCTCTAGGTCAGAGTGCTCTGAAGGACAGCAGTGGTTTGGGTTCTTATATCCACAAGGCTATCTTACCTATGGTTGGTAGATGTTGGGTGAGGTTTTGCTTGGTATGCAAAGCAGGTTGCCTTTAAATGGCTGAAAATCTGCTTCTTTGGGCTACTATATATATATATATTTTTTTTTTGTGAGGAAGATTGTCCCTCAGCTAACATCTGTTGCCAATCTTCCTCTACTTTGTATATGGGATGCCCATCACAGCATGGCTTGATAAGCAGTGTGAAGGTCTGTGCCCAAGATCCAAACCCATGAACCCTGGGCTGCTGAAGCAGAGCATGCGAACCTAACCACTATGCCACCAAGCCAGCCCCTGGGCTATTTTTTAAATAATTTTATGTGTAAAAATTTGAGTTTGATGTCAGTGGGCTTTTGAGCTAACAGGTCTTGGCCTGCAGTGAAGAAATAAATAACCCAAGGGCTCATTTATATAACAATTTACCAAAAGAAAGGGCAACACCTAACAGCCAAAAATCAAGCTATATATGTACTAAGATGGCAAGATCTTCTATCTCTTGTTGAGGGGAAAAACAAAACAACAAGGGTAAGAACATTAAGATGTATTTTAAAGCATGGATGAGAATGAGAAAAGGCCCCTAGACAACATAGGATCACAAACCTTTCCTTCTGCTCTTTTGATTATATAGGTTGCCACTGGTGATGGGAGAGAGTTTCAAGCGCTGGTTGGCTTGGTCCTGGGTTACCTGAACCAATCTTGAGTCAAGGGGGGTGGGTATGGATATATCTTCTGCCAAAGCATATGCCCTGCATCAGGATGGGTGACACATGACGAAAATTAGACTACTGTTAAGAAAGGGATATGGGTGATACAGACACTGAGCAAGCTTTGACCAAATGAACACTTTAGTGTCCAATACAGTGTTGACAACTCCTGGGCGTACCGTCTCCAAACTCTTTATCCCATTTCCCTCATCTAGAACTCGAATTACTGAGTTTATGTCTTAGTTTTCCTCATGACATGCTATTGGAAGGCAGAGAGGAGCTATGGTTTCTATTTCTTTTTATCTATAATGCATGACAGTAAATGAAAGTAAGAAGAAGCACGTTAAAACCTTACCATTCTCCAAAGTGAGTCATTGGGTGGGGTATACTCAGACTTTTAGGTCAATAAGTCAAATTCTTCCTGTCTTTGCATTAGACTTTCATGTAAGGAGGTATGTGTTTTTCTTTCTGGAACCTAAATGCCCAGTTTGGGTTTGGAGATGGAAAGAGGAATGAACTTAGACACAGATATCAGAACCCATGTTTGTAGTTTAACCCAGGGTCTACCTCCGGTTGTTTGTGTAACTATGTCGACATAAGATGAGAACACAACCAAGGAGTGGGGTAAGTGGCCTTCCTGAGGAGAAGGGGAGTTGGGGGTTAGGGTAGGAGTGAGGAGGGATGGGTATCTGTTCATTCGGAAAATATTTATTGATGGCTACCCTGTGTGCCAGGTTCTTAAGAAGTTTCAAGAAATAATACACAAATTTTTGATCTTGTGGAGAACTCTGTCTGGTCTCAGAGGGAGAAGAGTTAAGAGGACATCTCAAGTGTAAGCACAGCTAAATTAAGGTGTCCGGGCTCCCAGATAGTCTAATATTTGGATATACATTCAAATTGATATTCTTTATGCATTCATTCAAATTTTATTTATTGTGGAGTGTAGAATGGATTTGTTATTAATAAAAATTGCGTCTCTTTCCCTTTGGTGCCATTAATGGATTTAGTACCTGCACTGAACATACTTCTTTGACTTAATAAAATAAAATACTCTTTTTTTAAGCTTTCATTTTTTATTATGCTTATTGTAAGATTAATAAAAAATATAGAAATGGGTAAAGGAAAAATAGAGGTCATTCAAGATGCTACTATTTGGATCATAAAATGCTCTTTTATTTCATGTTTTTCCTACTATTTGTAGCTGAACATTGCTAGTTACATTCCTTAAGGATAGAGGAAGTTTATATGACATGGTTTTAAAGTTTTGTCAAAACATGTATGAAAATTATTCTTTTGTGATATGTCCACAAATTCTTTGATGCTCCTCGCCTTAAGTGATAGAACTTAATTTCCCACCCCCTCAGTGTGGGCTGGACTTAATGACTCACTTCTAGCAAATAAAATACTGCAGGAGTGACGGGATGCCACTTCCAAGATTAGGTTCTTTGGCTTCCATCTTGGGTGTTCTCTCTCTCTGTCCCTCTCTCATCACTCCCTCTAGTGGAAGCTGTGTCAAGAGCAATTCTATAGGGAGGCCCACGTGGTGATGAATGGAAGCTTCCACTCCCAGTCAAGTCTTTGGAGGCTGCAGCCCTGGCCTTGACTACAACCTCATGAAAGATCCTGGGTTGAAACCACTCGGTTAACATATTCCTAGATTCTTGACCCTCAGAAGTGGTGTGAAATAATGAATGTTATTTTAAGCTGCTTTAAAAAATTATTCTTTTCTTGGTATTCACATTCCTTCTAAAGTGTTTAAAATTTAGATAATAAAGTCACTTATTCTCACTAAAAACCACTATGCTGTGAGTTGTTCAGTTTTAGAATTTTAGCCTACTTCGCCTGCTATATTCAGATGACCAACACCTGGCTGATGTCAAGGCAGGTGACGTGTCTTTATTTACATATGCAAGTCATAAAATATTGATCAAACGTAGGTGAGCACCGGCAAGGAGAATTTTAAAAATTTCCCTTGGAAATACACTGGAGGGCTCTGTGTATCTCAGCAGAGATGGGCAGTGAGTTTGCGTTTGGTCAGCTGTGACGGGAGTTGCATGGGGAAATCTGAGTGGAAATGTTGCAGTGATGTTTTAGCATTTGTTTTGCATTGGCACCTTGGGCAGCTCTTTGGCCAACCTGGCCCCTGATCTATATTGAGAGGTGTGGCAGGAAGGGCAGTGTGTGCAGTCTTGAGGGCATTAAGTCAGATAAATTGGGGATTGAGAGAAGCCAGGTGATGTACTTTTAAATAAACTGAAAAAAAAAAAATGAGGACAATGTTACAATGTATTTTCTGTCAGAATTTTTCCCCCTGGGGCTTTCTTCATCTGTAAAATGAAAATTCTAACATTTGCTTTATGAGACTTTTATTATAAGGATTAAATGAGACAATGTGTGTGAAGCCTCGTCTCTGGCTGGTTGCTAAATAAATGGAGATAAATAGGGATTATTATTATTATTGTTAACAATAACAAAAACACACTGAAATTTATTTAGAAATAGACAATTTATGGAATGAAAGACACAGACCATAAACACATTCTTGGATTTATAATAACTTAATGTGTACATAAATTAAGCATTACAAATCATTGGGAGTCGGGCAGGGAATGAAATATTCAATAGTGTTGAGGGAATTGATTATTCACTTGAAAAATAAAGACCTCTTGGATGCATCTATTACACAATGTGCCAAAACAAATGCAGGCTGGATCTAAGAGTTAAATACAAAACTCAAAACTGAAAAAGTCTGAGGGAACATATAAGTGAATATTTATCATAACTGTCACTGATAGCAGCTGTTCTAGGAATGCAAACAATGGAAGAAGGTACAGAAGAAAAGATCAACAGATTTGACTACATAAACATTTTTAAAAATTTATGTAAAACATTACCCAAATTAAAAGGCAAACAACAAACTTGGGAAAATATTTGCAGAAAATATGAAAAGGTTAATATATTCACCCTGTAAAGATCTATTAGGAATACAAACAAACAAACAAAAAAAATGAAAAAAAAAATGAAGTGAAAATGCTGAGCTCTCCTCGGATAAATAAGGCAAGAACATAAAAGACAATTTACAAAAGAGAAAAATGCAAACATGGTTAACAGACAGGAGAAAATACTCAGCTTCACTAGTAAGCAGAAAAAGCAAAGCAAAATTAGTATATACGTTTGAATCTGAAATTAGAAATGATTAAAAATAAATATCTGTGATGACATGGTGAAATGGACATGGATTATTTCTAAATGGAGACTAAGCTGTAACTTTCCTCTCAGTAGATAGTTTAGCAATATGTATTGAGTTCTAAAATATTCATGTCTCATATTAAAATATCTACTCCACGGCTGGCCTGGTGGCATAGTGGTTAAGTGCATGCGCTCCGCTCTGGTGGCCCGGGTTCAGATCCCAGGCGTGCACTGACGCACCGCTTGTCAAGCCATGCTGTGGTGGCGTCCCATATAAAGTGGAGGAAGATGGGCACGGATGTTAGCCCAGGGCCAGTTTTCCTCAGCAAAAAGAGGATTGGTGACAGATGTTACCTCAGGGCTAATCTTCCTCACATACAGACACACGCAAAATCTACTCCATAATAGTAATAAAAACTATTATATATTTAAAAATAAACTTAATAAAAATGTGAGAATTCTCATTTTTAAATGCCTTCAAAACTCTTCTTTAGAAATAACACTTGAATAAATGGATGGGCCATACCATGTCCCTATCTGGAAAGATTCAATATTGTAAAGCTGTCAGTTATCCCCAAATTATCTATAAATTTAACAGAATTCTAATTAAAATCCCAATCATAAAAATGATTCTATAGTTACAATGGAAAACACGTGAGAGTAATCAAGAACGTTTGGGAGGGAAGACTGTAATAAGAATATGAGAATGTGATATGAATTTGAGATTTCCAGAATGGGGTATGAACATGTATCCTAAAGCTACAGTGGCTGAAACATTGTGGTGCTAACACAGAAAGGTGTAACAGAATATAAAGTTCAGAAGCAGAAGCATTACATTAAATGTAAAAAAACATTTAATATTGACAAAAGGAAGTACTTCAAATGATTGGGAACAGTCTTGGAATACAAGCTATTGTTAAAAAAACAAAGCTGTATCCCTATGTCACATCACGTACTAAAATGAATTTTGGATGTAAAAAATGTAAAACATAAAATCAGTAGTAAAAAATATAGAAGAACATTTATATAAACTTGAGATGTGGAAAATAATTTCAAGTGTGATAGCAAAGACAGAAGTCATAAAGTAAAATATTTATATTCTTGACTATAGAAAATATAAAGTCTGTATGTCAAAAACACCATTAGCATTAATTAGGGACAAATATAAATAAAGAAAATATTTGCAGCATATAAGAAAAAGAGTTAACACTTGCATTAATATAAGAAAAGAGCTCAGCCTCCCTCACAATCAAAGAAATGCAAACTCAAACAGTAATGGGAAATAGTAATTCACTTACAACACTGTAAAGATTTTTAAAATGATAATGCCTAGGGTTGGTTAGGATTAGAAAAATGGCCCTCTCAGGTTGAATTGGTAGAAAAGTCAAATGGTGCAATCTGTCTAGTTAATAACTTGTCAATATTCATGAAAGTGTTGAAAATACATACATGCATAAGGTCCATTCAAGGAAAGATAAGCCATAGCAAAGCCCATAGCAAAGTGTTGCCTTTAATAGTGAAAAACTGGAAACAACCTGAAGGGTCAAGATAGGGGGTGATTAAGGAAATACTGATGTAGTTATAAAATGATACAGCTGTTACAAACAATGGAGCAGGTGCAATTATTAATATGAGATTAGAAACAAAACAGGCAGTGATGGGAGGAGGAGGAGTGGGAGGACAGCAGAGTGCTGGGGTGTGCAGAAGGGTGGAAGAACACAATGCCAAAAGTCAGACAAAAAGTGAAGAAATGGGAGGCTAGTGCTTCCAGGGAGGCTGAGGCTCACACTCACGCATTCTCATTTTGAACACATCTTCCCTCTATTCACAGCTTGGCTAACGAGTCTTGCAACGACACCGTTGAAACCACTCATCACTAATTGGCCTCCTCCACTCTTCTCTCTAAGGTCCTAGTTTCTTTCTGACTAAAGTACCAAAAAGAAAGCACATCTTTTCTGGGTGTCCCTTCCCTCTGGCATTATTAGCAGAGAGGCAGAAGACAATCAGCAAATGCCCTAGGCTGCATTATCCTGAACTCTCATTTGGGAGCTAATTAGAAGATTCTGTTTGAGGAACTTGCAAGGACTTCATTCCCCAGTCCTGACCCGGGTTGTCTCCATGGGAACCTTGTTAGAACAGTTGCTGGATGGGTGTGCCTCCCGAGGCCCTGCCCAGATGGGAAGTTAGCAAAGTTTATCAATGAGTTGCTTCTTGTTTAACACGCCAGAAGATACTGAAGTGTTTTGAGACCCAAGAGATTAATCATGTTCCTTCCCAGTATCCATGGTGGACAGGGCAGAAGCTTCTACAGGACTGAGTCCTTCACTAGCTTATTCAAGGGAGTGAGGACCAGTGTGGTACAAAGGGCATAGCACTGGCTGGAATTTTGGGGGCTAAATCCCTGCTCCGGTCCTTAATAGAGAGAAGGTAAAAACTCTAGAAATATGGCAACTCCTACTCAAAATCCAATCGAATTTTAATATCTCCTTCTACATTACACCTGTCAACTCAATAATTCTGTATTTCAATTCATTTAATCTTCAGAATAATCATTTGAAGTGCATGTTATGATTCCCATTTCATAGATGAGAAAACTGGGGCCCACAGAGAGGAATTGACTTGTTCAATGTCACACAGCTAACAAGTAGCAGTGTTAGCCCAGAAGCCAGATCTCCCAACTTCCCAGTCCAATGCTGCCTGATTGACCACAGCTGATTTAATGCAGCAAGGAGAATGGGCTTCTCAGCTTCCCGCCTGGCATGTAGAAGATGCTTGCTACATATTTGCTTTTCCTTGTATCCTGGCCTGGACAACTACCTGTAAATACCAAGTAAAGGTCTGAAGTCTTTCAGGGCTCTGATATCATTATCTCTTCAGATCCTACAAACATAAACTGTGAATACAATGTGAATACAAGGTTAGAGATTTTGTGGCTGATGTTCCAAGATTCCATCTCAAGCTCACTTCTTTTGGTTTCAATTATTGCTACCTCTCAGGTCTTCACATCTCTGCCTATCCCACTGCTACCACCTCCAGCCTGGGCATGTCTCCAATTGCTGAAGTCCAAGAACTAACTTTTACCCATCAGAGAGCTGCTGTGAATGAATTATTCCTGGGTTTATACACCTGCTCTCAACCTTATCACATGCCCATTTCATTGCCCGTGGTCCCTTATTTCCCCCTAGTCTTTGACATCCTGTGTGGGTCTGAGTATTTATCATGTAGCAGGTGAATGAAAAAAGCCCAAGATACATGGAGGGGACTAATTTTACAGATAAAGGGATTGATGCTTAGAAAGTTCATGTAGCCTTAAGTAGAAGAAGCTGGATTAGAACCCAGGTCTCCAGATGTCCTTTCTAAGGCTCTCTTCACTCCATGGTGCTACTTTTCCCGTTTCTGAGACTCATTGTACCTAGAGTCAGTATCATTCTGTTTAGTTTAGAATTCTTTGGTGATTTACTAGAGGCAGGCAGGGAGGGAGGCAAAGATACTGGGCTAGGAGTCAGCGCTTGGAGTGGTTACCTACTAACTCCATGGCCTTTGGAAAATCACGTAGCCTGTCTGTACCTCTGCTTTTTTTTTAATCTGCAAAGTGAAGATAATAAAAGCTGGCCTTCTTACTTCCTAATCCTGGCCCTGGTTGCGAGTAACACTCAATTGTGCATATGCAATATTCAAATGAGAACTTAGATTTCAAAGTGCTTTGTAAATACTGTTATGTGCTAATCGAATAATAAGAGAAATTGTACTACTGCTATAATTCTCCTGAGTCTCGAGAGTGCCTTTCTCTGTGCCGGACACATGGTGAGCCTCTAGATGGTCGGATGGTTGTAGTGAGGAGGTGGTGTTGAGATGTAAATAAGAGCATCTCCAAGTAGACATGTGCAGATGCCTGTGGTGTATAAAATGACATCTGCTGAGCTTGCCAGATGGATCCAGGATGTCCTCCAAAGTTCACAGGTGTGTTGAGGACTGATAACATCTGCAACATGTTTCTTAGGATATGAGCTCTCTGAAGTCAGGGTGGCTGGGCCAAAATATCACCAGAAGGCCAAAATATCACTGAGTGTGAATGTCAGTACATTCACATTCTTCCTGCAGCTCAGGAATTGTGAAAAGTCTACATCAGTCCCCACTGAGATTAGTCACTACCTTTGACTGGAATTACAGAAAAAGATTCAAAACCAGGCAGTAGTGCAGGGGTGTTCAGAGGATGGGGTGTTGGTGGTGGTGCAGGATAAGGGTTGGTGTGGAGTGGAGGGTGAAAGTTGAATTTTCAGGGCCAGGAGATGGGAGGATGGGGAAAGGGTCCACTGGGAGTATTAGGATAGAGATGGTTTGGTTTGCCTCTTAACTCAGAAGAGGAGGGATGGACAAGATGACCAATGAGAGCTTCATGTCCCTGCCAAACCTCTGAATCTTGATCAAGTGAACCCAGTGGCCTTACAGTGGACGGACAGGCCAACTTAACTATTTTTCTCAATGATGAGGATGACCAGGACACTTTGAAGGCTGGAGAGAAAACACCACAGTCAGTTCAACTTACCCCCACCCCCACCCCCACATTTTCACCATTAGCACTTTTTAAAATTTATTTTTTTGGTTTCTAAATTACAGAATTCAGTGAAAAACTTCAAGTAAGAGTAAATGGAGGAAAAACTGAAAATTTTTCTTCATTTCCCGCTGCTTTCCCCAGCCCTATCCCGTGCACAAGGAGAATCCTCATCCACAGCTGGGGGTTGTTCTCTAGGACTTGTTTGCCCCATGCACATATATGTGTCACGTTGTCTTCACTTTCTAAATTTAGCAACGTGTGCTACACATCTTTTCATGTCAGTACATTCACTCTTCTTTTTAAACAAAAATAAGCATCTTATTAAAATTTTTTAAGCATGAAACATGAATTACTCATATTTGCATAGCAGAATTTAAAACTATTCACTTCAGATCATGAATTAAAGAAAGAGAAATACTTTGTCATAAGTTATGACCACTCATTTGTTATTATTATCCCACCTCGGTAATGTGCTCCAAGCCGAATGGATCGCAAGTCTTTGGACACTACCAGATTCCGCACCCTGGTGCTCTATGCTGTGCTTTTGCTAACTAAATGCTCTCTTTCTCATTACTTGCAAGGAGACATTTCTTCAGCTCCAGCTTCAGGTAGTTTCTCTTGGTTTTGAGGAAACATGATATCACAGTTCATGTGCAAAGTCAGGAAAGTTTCTCCTTGTTATCTCAAACTCAATGATTGTCTTTATTTCATCAGAAGAAAATTTCTCTTTTTTTTTCTTTTCTCTTTATATCTTTTTACTTTCCCAATAGTGAGCGCTTTAAGATATTTTGAAAATCCCTAGCAGTTTCACTACCTTCCTGTAGAATACAAATTTGTTTTCTTAGGTCATACTTTCCGTTATCAGTTAATCAATCCACAAGACTGCTTTATGCATTCAGCACTATGCTGTGTGTTTGGAGGACACAGTATGATATAAAACATGGTCTCTGTCTTTATGGAGCTTGTAATCTAGTTGGGGAGAGCAAAAGAAGCTGCAAAGAATGCAGAAAACATTATGATGGTGTCTTGCTGTGTGGGTCACAGTATTTCAGGGGAGATTCAGAACTGTGAATAAAGCAAAGGGATGCATGAGTCACCTGACAAGGAAAAGCCCCCCGTGAGTGAGAGGCCGTGGTTGAGAGATAAAGATTGAGTGGAGAGGTCAGGAAGAAATGAAGGAGGCTGTGCATACTCAGTGAAGGTCTGGATGTGATATGGTGGCCGTCAGAAAGAAATCAGTGGCCTTTGGAGGATGGAATGACGTGGGACAGGCATTGCTCTGGGGAGTTCATCGGGCAGTGTGGACAACACTGAGTGGAGGAGGGGCACAGGGCTCAGAGGCTGTTGCAGGAGCCCCGATGGGCCTGAATGGGAAGCAGCTGTCTTAAGAAGACAAGAGCACGGGTGTGAGAGTCTTAGAGAATGCTCAGCAGACCCAGTGGGCGGCTAAATTTGGAGAATGTGGATACCTCCATTTGACTGGGAAATAGTCTAAGATATCTTAAGGGTTCCATGCTGCCCTCCTCAAGTAGTTAATAAGCACGTCAGGTACGATCACTCTTCTCAGACTTCCAGCTTCTTGGCCAGGAAGTGTCTAAAATGGTTCACAGAAAAAATTCTAGGAATGGCTACAATAGCATGTGAAATTGACTATCATCCTATTGACCATTCCTCTCTGGATTGCCTTAGTTTCACCCTTTTAGTAAAATCTTGGTTTCCAGTACTCATTCATTGGTAAATTGCAAACAATATCTCCCTGTATTTTCCCTTCCTTAACAGTTTCCCCACCTTTACTAATTATCTGTACATATCTATTAAATGGAATGCCCTATATAATTCAGTATATTTTGCCGTTAAAATAAAAATAAAACCTACTATTCTGAATGCTTCTTCTCATGAAGCATGTAATGATACATTCTCATGTTTTTGGTGGAGGGGCTGTGAGAGTCAGCTCATGCAGTGACATGAGAATGGGTTGCTCCCACTGACATTTAGTCAGGATGGGGACACTGGTTTCAGGAACAGGGATTTGATAGTGCTTCTCTGAAGGAGATGCTGGTAGGGTGCTCTGATAGGTCCGAACACCCTGCTCCGAGGGTGTGTCAAACCCCAGTTTAATTTCACAGTCCTAGGTTTATTACCTGAAGAGGAATCTTTTAAAAACCAGACCCTATACTCTGGTATAAACATATCTTATCTTAAAAGGGGCAAGGGCAAGCATTTTGTTTTTTTTTTAAACATTTTAAATACATTTCAATTGAACAGGCATTAAATTAAAAACAAAAAAAACAAAATAGTTGATTTGTGTCCCATTGCTTGACCCACATTATAATTTTCTCCTTTGTCTTTAATTCATCAGCAACTTAGATACTCTTGTCCCTAAGCTTCAGCCAACCCACGGCAAACGACATTCTACTCTGGCCCACGGTATCTACTTTCCTCCCATCCCTCAGCCCACCCTGAAGATCCCCCTGCCCACATACAGGCCTTTGGCATAAGAAAATAGGGTGGTGCTCAGAGAGGGAGGGGCGTCTCGATGCCCCTACCTTCTCACTCTGAGGGCCTCTTCCCACTTAACACCCGCTTCAGGGCGCCCTGCACATCAGGGTTCCGGAGGCTGTAGATGAGCGGGTTCAGCATGGGGCTGAGGATAGTATTGAGGATCCCAATCCCCTTGTCCTTGTCTGAGGCTGACACCAAGCCCAGACGCATGTAACTGAAGAAGCCAGTTCCATAAAAGATACAGACCACAGTGAGGTGGGAGCCACACGTGGAGAACGCCTTCTTCCTCCCCTCAGCTGAGCGGATTCCTAGTACTGCAGCTGCGACGTGCGCATAGGACACTGAGATAAGGATCATGGGAATCACCCCCATGAAGGTGGCCCCCACAAAGAGCAGCTGCCCGTTGAGGTGAATGCTGGAGCAGGAGAGCTGGAAAAGGGGTGGGAGGTCACAGTAGAAGTGGTTGACCACATTAGGGCCACAGAAGTCAAGCACGGACACAGCCACTGTGTGAGTCAGAGCGTTGATGAAGGAGAGGGTGCAGCAAATGGCAACCAGGGCACCCTGGACTTCACAGCTCATGCGAGTGCTGTAGGTGAGGGGCTGGCAGATGGCCAGGTAGCGGTCATACGCCATGGCTGTCAAGAGGTGACAGTCCACACCAGCCAGGAGGTGGAAAAAGAAGAGCTGTGAAATGCAGGCGGCATAGGGAACTCTGCATTGGTGGGCCAGGAGACATGCCAGCAGGGGAGGAACAGTGACGGTGATGCACCCAATGTCCAGCAGAGACAGAGTCCCCAGGAAGTAGTACATAGGGGTGTGGAGTTTGGGCTCCACAAAGATGGCCGCCAGGATGCTGAGGTTGCCCCCGACTGTGACTACATAGGCGCAGAGGAAGAGGGCAAAAAGGATGGGTTGCAGCCTTATGTTCTCTGTTAGGCCAAGAAGGATGAACTCAGTGACAGTCGTCCTGTTCCTCCAGGCACCTGGCTCCATAGGCCACTGCTGAGAGCTGCAGTGGCAGAAGACTTGGACCTGCCAAAAGGGGAAGAGAGACACATAGTAGGCACTTAATCTGTGTCTCCTGGATGCTAGAGTTATATGGCTTCTGCACCTACCAATTGGAAAGGATACCAGCCTAGAGCTTGAGCAGGCTCCTGGGGGCCTCCACGATGCCAGACATTAACCGTTTAATTGCTGGTTCAGGTTGAGATCCAGGGGATTCCCGGGAAGGGGCTGGAGCCGAGGGAACTACTCTGGGGACCCAGGACAGCGGCTATTTACCAGAATGGGAGGAAAGTGTTTCTGTATTTTACCAGCTATTAAAATCGTATCAGTGTGTAGTGACTGAGTAGCAGCTCTGACTAGTCCAACACATAAGTGAAAGGATGAGGTTCCAGAAAGCACAATATAGGAGCAGAGCAACAGGAAGAAGTGTAGGAGGCCAGGATCTCATGAAATCAAAAAGAGATACGAGAGAGGGAGCCAGGAGAGGAGCAAGGAGCAGACCAAGTACAAAAATACACAGAGGCTGAAAACTGAAGACCTGAAGGCAATTTAAGAACAGACTAACAACACTTTTAAAGTGTAAACTGTGAGCATTGTACTAAGTACTTCATATTTATTTTCTCATTTAATCCTCACAAAACTCTGTGGGGTAACTACTGTGATGTCTGGGCACTCAGCACACTGAGCTTTGGAAAGGTTAAATAAGTAGCCCAGGGTTGTAACCTCTTGATGGACTGGGTCTCAAACCCGGGACTATCTGACTCGCCAAGCCCACACCTTGGCACTATAATCCCTTCCTCATAGCTCATGTCCTCCTATTCCACAACTGGAGAAGATAAATTTCTTCTTCTGTGAGTTTGTCCCATACAAACAATCCCTCCTTAGTGCTGGGGAGACCCAGCAGAATGTCACATTTGAAGTCAGCATAGGAGTAACACGAGAGTGTTCCCTGGAGGTGGTGGAATCAGAGTGACAGCGGTGACAGGCAGCATTTATCAAGCAACTTCTACCAAGTTACTTTTATGTATTACCTCATTCAATCCCAAAAAGATGAAAGGAAGGGAGAGAGAGAGGACGGAAAGAAGGAAGGGAAAGAAACAGAAAACAGGGAGCTAATGTTTACTTGAATATAAACTTTTTGTCAAGTATGTTACTCCATTTAACTCCATTATGTGTTACTCAATTTAAACTTGACAAAAATTCTTGAAGATTGGCATTCATTTTACAAATGATAAAAGTGAGGCTTAAGAAAGTTAATTTGTTTAAGTTCACATATGTCAGAGTTTTTTCTGAATGGAGAACTTGTTCTTTTTCTGCCAATCCCTGCTGTCCCCCAAGCCCTTTGCCATTATCTCGTTATTTTTCTACATCTGGCTATCTATCTATCTATCTATCTATCTATCTATCTATCTATCTATCTATCTATCATCTATCTATCTATTCATCTGTCCATCCATTTTCCCTTTTGTAATATGAAAGGCTGTACTGCATTATCTCTAAGTTTATTTAGAGGTATAAGATTCTGTAAATATTGATTCCTCTGCCCGGATCTATTTAAATAGCCCCCTTGGCTCTCTCCAGGCTCTCTTCATGCCCTTGCTGTTTATCCCAATCACCTCCCTTCTGACTTCCCTCTTTTTGACAGCTTCGTCCTTCATTCTTCTAGTCACTCAGAGCAGAAAACCTCACCATTATACTTCACTACCACTCCATGAATTCAAGTATCATTCAGTTCTTTATTCTCCTATCAACAAGGAAAGAGCCACATGAAGATCATGAGTCATCTTCATTCACCCTTACCCATGAAGGAAGAGAATTAGGAGTTCTGGAGCAGTGAGAAGGCTCGTGGGGTGCTTACCTTTCTGTGAGCACTCTGAGTAGAGGTCCTGGGTGGCCTTTCTTGCAGGGAGGGGAGTGAGTGCTAAGCTGATCCAAGGTGGCCTGTTTCCAGAAAGCTTATAAAGGCAGCGAGACAGGTGCTAAGAGAGTCTGTCTTGGTGCTCTTTCTATTTGGGATCTAACAAGCACCTAGAGGCCCTAAAAATTAACTCTCCCAGGGATTACGCAAGAAGCCTGAGGCAGACAGGCAACCTCAGCCATTAAGGATTTCTCTCATCTGCCTAGAATTTTGGATTCTAGCAAAGAAATGCTAGATTCATGACATCATTCCAGGCTCCTAAAATCTCAGAGGAAAGGGGAAAGATACAGTCACTATATTACTGATGGGAAAAATAAGCTCCAGAGGGCTTAGATGACCTGCCAAGGCCAGAGAGTGGGTCCATGATGGAGCTCTGGCTGGGCTCCAGATAAGCTAATTCTGGCACTTTTCCTCTCACTTATTTTTCACATTGGGCTTTTTAAGGTATAACTTTAAAAATCTAGGTTAATTAAGGTATAATTTTAATTGTAAAGTTTGGTGAGTTTTGATAAAAGTATACAGTCATGTATCTACTACCTCCATCCATATTCAGAACATTTCAACCACTCCAAACAGTTCCCTTCTGCTCCTTTGCAGAAGGCAACCTCTTCTCCAGACCATAGCCCATGGCAACCTCAGACCTGATTTCCGTCCCTAGGGTTTTGCCTTTTTCATAGTGTCATATAAATGGAATCATACAGTATGTAGACTTTTTATAATTGGATTCATTCAATTAGCATAATCCTTTTGAGGTTCATGCATGTTGGCTGTACTAGTATCCCGGTCCTTTTTTCACTGAATGGTTTTACATTGTATGGGTGTATACCAATTTGTTTAGCTATTCAACAGTTCATGAACATTTGGGTTGTTTCCAGATTTTAGCCATTACAAATAAAGCTATGATAAATATGTGCAAAGAAATATCCATTCTTTGTGTGGATATGCATCTTCATTTCTCCTTGGAAAATACCTAGGAATGTAATTGCTGGACTTGATATGAGTGGATGGTTAATTTTACAAGAAACTGCCAAACTGTTTTCCAAAGTGGCTGTACCATTTTGCATTCCTACCAGCAATGTATGAGATTGTCTATTGCTCATCAAAATTTAATATTATCAGTCTTTTTCAATATTAACCATTCTATTAGGTGTGCAGTAGTATCTCATTGTGGTTTAACGTCGTATTGCCTTAATGATATTGAGCATCTTTTCAAGTGCGTTATTCACCATCTGTATGTTTTTTTTAAAATTTTTTGTTTATTGCAGTAACATTGGTTTATAACATTGTATAAATTTCAGGTGTATATCATTATACTTCTATTTCTGCATAGATTACATCATGTTCACCACCCAAATACTAATTACAACCCATCACCACACACATGTGCCGAATTATCCCTTTCACCCTCCTCCCTCCCCCCTTCCCCTCTGGTAACCACAATCCAATCTCTGTCTCTATGTGTTTGTTTATTGTTGTTATTATCTACTAGTTAATGAAGGAAATCATATGGTATTTGACCTTCTCCCTCTGCCTTATTTCACTTTGCATTATACCCTCAATGTCCATCCATGTTATCACAAATGGCTGGATTTCATCGTTTCTTATGGCTGAGTAGTATTCCATTGTGTGTATATACCACATCTTCTTTATCCATTCGTCCCTTGATGGGCACTTAGGTTGCTTCCCAGTCTTGGCTATTGTGAATAACGCTGCAATGAACACAGGGGTGCATGTATCTTTATACACTGGTGTTTTCAAGTTCTTTGGATGAATACCCAGCAGTGGAATAGCTGGATCATATGGGAGTTTTATCCTTGATTTTTTGAGGAGTCTCCATACTGTTTTCCATAGTGGCTGCACCAGTTTGCACTCCCACCAGCAGTGTATGAGAGTTCCCTTCTCTCCACATCCTCTCCAACACATGCTGTTTCCTGTCTTGTTAATTATAGCCATTCTAACGGGCGTGAGGTGATATCTCATTGTAGTTTTAATTTGCAATTCCCTGATAGTTAGTGATTTTGAACATCTTTTCATGTGTCTGTTGGTCATCTGTATATCTTTGGAGAAATGTCTGTTCAAGTCTTTTGCCCATTTTTTAATTGGGTTGGTAGTTTTTTTGTTGTTGAGATGCATGAGATCTTTATATATTTTGGAGATTAAGCCCTTATCAGATGTATGGTTTGCAAATATCTTCTCCCAATTGTTAGGTTGTCTTTTCGTTTGTTGATGGTTTCCTTTGTTGTGCAGAAGATTTTTAGTTTGATGTAGTCCCATTTGTTTATTTTTTCTATTGTTTCTCTTTCCCGGTCAGACATGGTGCTTGAAAATATGATGCTAAGACCGATGTCGAAGAGCGTACTGCCTATGTTTTCTTCTAGAAGTTTCATAGTTTCAGGTCTTACATTCAAGTCTTTAATCCATTTGGAGTTAATTTTTGTGTATGGTGTAAGGTAAGGGTCTAATTTCATTTTTTTTTGCACGTGGCTGTCCAGTTTTCCCAACACCATTTGTTGAAGAGACTTTCTTTTCTCCATTGTATGTTCTTGGCTCCTTTGTCAAAGATTAGCTGTCCAGAGATGTGTGGGTTTATTTCTGGGATTTCGATTCTATTCCATTGATCCGTGTATCTGTTTTTGTGCCAGTACCATGCTGTTTTGGTGACTATAGCTTTGTAGTATATTTTGAAATCAGGGAGTGTGATACCTCCAGCTTTGTTCTTTGTTCTCAGGATTTCTTTAGCTATTTGGGGTCTTTTGTTGTTCCATCTAAATTTTAGGATTCTTTGTTCTATTTCTGTGAAAAATGTTGTTGGAACTTTGATAGGGATTGCATTGAATCTATAGACGGCTTTAGGAAGGATGGACATCTTAACTATGTTAATTCTTCCAATCCAAGAGCACAGAATGTCTTTCTATTTCTTTGTGTTTTCTTCAATTTCTTTCAGCAATGTTTTATAGTTTTCCATGTACAGTTCTTTCACCTCTTTGGTTAAGTTTATTCCTAGGTATTTTATTCTTTTTGTTGCAATTGTAAATGGGATGGTATTCTTAATTTCTCTTTGTGGTAGTTCGTTGTTAGTGTATAGAAATGCAATTGATTTTTGTATGTTGATTTTGTATCCTGCAACTTTACCATATTCGTTTATTACTTCTAAAAGTTTTCTGGTGGATTCTTTAGGGTTTTCTATATATAAAATCATGTCGTCTGCAAATAGAGACAGTTTCACTTCTTCCTTTCCAATTTGGATCCCTTTTATTTCTTTTTCTTGCCTGATTGCTCTGGCTAGGACTTCCAGTACTATGTTAAATAGGAGTGGTGACAGTGGGCATCCTTGTCTGGTTCCTGTTCTTGGAGGGATAGCTTTCAGTTTTTCACCATTGAGGATGATATTAGCTGTGGGTTTGTCATATATGGTCTTTATTATGTTGAGGTACATTCCTTCTATACCCATTTTATTCAGAGTTTTTATCATAAATGGATGCTGTATCTTGTCAAATGCTTTCTCTGCATCTATTGAGATGATCATGTGATTTTTATTCTTCTTTTTATTAATGTGGTGTATTACGTTGATTGATTTGCAAATGTTAAACCATCCCTGCATACCTGGAATAAATCCCACTTGATCATGGTGTATAATCTTTTTAACATATTGTTGTATGCGATTTGCTAGTATTTTGTTGAGGATTTTTGTATCAATGTTCATCAGTGATATTGGCCTGTAATTTTCTTTTTTTGTGTTGTCCTTGTCTGGTTTTGGTATCAGGGTAATGTCGGCTTCGTAGAATGAGTTAGAGAGCTCCCCCCCTCCTCAATTTTTTGGAAGAGTTTGAGAAGGATAGGTATTAAGTCTTCTTTGAATGTTTGGTAGAATTCAACAGGGAAGCCGTCTGGTCCTGGACTTTTATTTTTGGGGAGGTTTGTGATTACTGTTTCGATCTCCTTACTAGTGATTGGTCTATTCAAATTCTCTACTTCTTCTTGATCCAGTCTTGGAAGGTTGTATGATTCTAAGAATTTATCCATTTCTTCCAGATTGTCAAATTGGTTGGCATATAGCTTTTCATAGTATTCTCTTATAATCCTTTGTATTTCTGAGGGGTCTGTTGTAATTTCTCCTCTTTCTTTTCTGATTTTACTTATTTGTGCCTTCTCTCTTTTTTTCTTGGTGAGTCTAGCTAAAGTTTTGTCAATTTTGTTGATCTTTTCAAAGAACCAGCTCTTGGTTTTATTAATTTTTTCTATTTTTTTTGGGTCTCTATTTCATTTATTTCTGCTCTGATTTTTATTATTTCCCTTCTTCTACTGATTTTGCGCTTTGTTTGTTCTTCTTTTTCCAGTTCCTTTAGTTGCATTGTTAGATTGTTTATTTGAGATTTTTCTTGTTTGTTGAGATAGGCCTGTATTGCTGTAAACTTCCCTCTTAGAACCGCTTTTGCTGTATCCCATAAATTTTGGCATGTCGTATTTTCATTTTCATTTGTCTCCAGGTATTTTTTGATTTCTTCGTTGACCCAGTCATTGTTAAGTAGCATTTTGTTTAATCTCCACGTATTTGTGGCTTTTCTGATTTTCTTCCTATAGTTGATTTCTAGTTTCATACCGTTGTGGTCAGAAAAGATGCTTGATATTATTTCAATCTCCTTAAATTTATGGAGACTCGTTTGTGGCCTAATATGTGATCAATCCTGGAGAATGTTCCATGTGCATTTTAAAAGAACGTGTATTTTTCGGTTTTTGGATGGAAAGCTCTGTATATATCTACTAGGTCCATCTGTTCTAGTGTATCATTTAAGGCCAATGTTTCCTTATTGATCTTCTGTTTGGATGATCTATCCATTGGTATAAGTGGAGTGTTAAAGTCCCCTACTATTATTTGTTACTGTCTATTTCTGTTTTTCTGTCTGTTAATAATTGCTTTATATATTTAGGTGCACCTACATTGGGTGCGTAGATATCTACAAGTGTTATATCCTCTTGTTGGATTGTTCCCTTGATCATTATGTAATGCCCTTCTTTGTCTCTTTTTACAGTTTTTGTTTTAAAGTCTATTTTGTCTGATATGAGTATTGCTACCCCAGCTTTCTTTTCACTGCCATTTGCATGGAGTATCTTTTTCCATCCCTTCACTTTCAGTTTGTGAGTGTCTTTAGGTCTGAAGTGTCTCTTGTATGCAGCATATATATGGGTCTCATATTTTTTATCCAATCAGCCACCCTATGCCTTTTAATTGGAGGATTTAGCCCATTGACGTTTAAAGTAGCTATTGATAAGTATGTACTTACAGCCATTTTTTAACTCTTTTTTTCTCAGTGTTTTAGTAGTCCTTCTCTGTTCCTTTCTTCTTCTATACAAAATTGATGGTCCCTTTAGTTTGACCTCTGTCTGAAACCTCTACTTTTTAACTCCCCTCCTCCCTCCTTTTATGTTTTTCATATCATATCTAACCTCTTTTTTGTGCATTTGTATCCATTACCCTCTTATCATGGTAATAGATAATTTTTCCTATTTGTGGTCTTCTCTTTTCCCCTTAAATCAGTCCCTTTAACATTTCTTGTAGCACTGGTTTCTTGGTGACAAACTCCTTTAATTTTTGCTTGTCTGGGAAATTTTTGATCTCTCCTTCCACTTTGAATGATAACCTTGCTGGGTAGAGTATTCTTGGCTGTAAGTTTTTTCCTTTTAGCACTTTAAATATATCATGCCATTGTCTTCTAGCCTGTAAGGTTTCTGCTGAGAAGTCAGCTGATAGCCTTATGGGGTTTCCTTGGCATGTAACTTGACTTTCTCTTGCAGCTTTTGTGATTCTCTCTTTATCTTTAATTCTGGACATTTTGATTATGATGTGTCTTGGTGTGGGCCTCTTTGGGTTTATCTTGTTTGGGGCTCTCTGTGCTTCCTGTACTTGGATGTCTGTTTCCTCCCTTAGGTTAGGGAAGTTTTCATCTATTATTTCTTGAAATAGATTCTCTGCCCCTTTGTCTCACTCTTCTCCCTCCGGGACACGTATAACAGGTATGTTAGTATGCTTGATGTTGTCCCAGAGGTCCCTTAGACTGTCCTCACTCTTTTTAATTCTTTTCTCTTTTACCTGTTCACCTTGGGTAATTTCTTCTAGTCTTTCATCCAGCTCACAGATCCGTTCTTCTGTATCCTCTACTCTGCTTTTGAGTCCCTGTAGTGAATTTTTCATTTCCAGTATTGTATTCTTCATTTCTGATTGGTTCTTTTTTATATCTTCCATTTCTTTGTTGACATTCTCACTGAGTTCATCTATTCTTCTCCCCACATCAGTGAGCATCCTTAACACTCTTAGTTTGAACTCTCTGTCGGGTAGGTTGCTCATTTCTGTTTCACTTAGTTCCTTTTCTGGGGTTTTGTCCTGTTCCCTTACTTAGAATGTATTCTTTTGCCTCCTCATTTTGCCTCTTTCCCTGTGCTTGTGTCTACGTATTAGGTAGGTCAGCTACGTCTTCTGCTCTTGGATAGGTGACCTTATATAAGTGATGGCTTAGCAGGCCTGTAGTGTGCTTCCCTCAGTTCTCAATGTTCCAGGGGTGACCCCTATGTGGGCTACATGTGTCCTTCTGTTGTGGCCTGTTTGCTCTCCCTGTAGGCGCCCAGGGAGGACAAGCTATGCTCCTGAACAGCTGTTGTAATGCTCAGCTGCTTGTAGTTGTTGTGGGCCCTTCAGTCTCTTTATCAGGTGTGGGGAGCCCCAGCACAGTTGGCTACAAGTTCTAATACCACATTTGTGTTGCAGTATTTCTTTTAAGTGAGTAGGCCCCCAGCGTGGCAGGTTGTTTGGCTCAGGGACTTACAATTGCTATAAGCTTCCAGCCTTTAGGTCTCTTGTCAGCTCTCTGAGGATTGCAGCTGTGTGGGGCTGGCCTCAGGCACAGGAGCACCCAGTTGTTTCAGACTTTGGAAGGTGGGGCAAACCACCTGTGTGGGTCTTTGAGAAGCACAAGTCTTCTGCAGCTGACAAGCCCTGCCGCCCACAGGTCCACACACAGAGCCAACATAGTCCTGCCCCATGTGTGCGCCCCGAGCTCCCGAATTGGACCCAGTCTCTCCATGGCGGGAGCCCCACACACTCCACCACCCACCACCACCCCACGCTCTCCACCCGCTCCTTGTGCACGCCCTGCCCCACTGAACCCGGGTCAGTTGCCAGGCTGCAGAGAATCCAGTCACCAATCTATGCAGGCCCACAAGTTGCCTGAGGGCTTGTTGGGTGGGGCCAGTCTCTAGGGTGGGCTGCCCGCTCTGACTGAGTTGGATTAAATTGGTGCTGTAGCAGGTGGGGCAGACCTGGGCTAGCAGGCCCCAGGGAGAACTCCAATGGCGTCTGTGTCAGCATGCCCACACCAGGCCACAACAATGGCCGCTTCCAATGTCCCAGTTCCTGGAGAGGTCTCACCTCTCACCGAGATGCACTCAGGGCCTATCAGTTGAGTCTCTTTTCACCAAAGCACTATGCACCTTTCTTTCTGGTGATTTTAGGTTGCTTTCTGAGACGGGTGAGTTTGCGCGGGAGCCCTTTAAGATCCGGTTTTAATTTCTTTGTGAACCAGCTATTCTGGGGGTATTCCCCAATGTTTTAGTAGCAGGCAAAGTCAGATATTATGCCACTCGTCTTGATTGTGCTGGGTCCACAAAATGCCCACAGCGGGGGCGCTCCCGGTTCAGGGCCCCGCGCCTCCAGGGAGGGCTGCTCCCAGGTGGCCATGAGGGGCTGGGGCTTGTGAAGGCGGCATTTTTCCTCTCCAGAAGGGAGTTTCTGCCTCTTCTACCTCAGTTAGGATTGTCCGTTGTTGCAGGAGTTCCTCTTATCCAGTTTTCAGTTCTGTCTCAGGGGTAATTTTTCCACGAGTAGTTGTAAATTGGCTGTGTCCACGGGAGGAGGTGAGTTCAGAGTCTGCCTATGCCGCCATCTTGACTCTCCTCTCCCTATTTAAAATATTCTACTCATCCTTGGAAACATCTTCCAGATTTCAAGTGTCTTAATTTCTAGGATTTGTTCTGACACTGTTATCTTGAGCAAGCAGCTGTGTCCTATTACACTTCATGTTTTTCCTCTGTAAAATGAAGAATAATAATGACACCTGCACTGTTGGCCAGAGAGGGATGTCTTGAAAATCAGATAAGATTCTAGACATGAAAGTGTTTTTGTGAATTGGGAAGTACTACTTGCGTGTAAGGAATTATTATTATTATATTTAGTGGTATCTGTATATGCTTAAATCCACAGCATTTTCACAGTTTTCATACTAGCCTTCAAGAGAGAATTTTATGCCTCTGATAATAATGCTGAGAGAATTTCAAATGAGATTATATGAAAATAATAATTATATGTTAATAGGTAACATTGTTACAGCACTTTGTCACAATAGACTGGATTCTTTGAGGGTAGAGACTGACTTTTTCTCTCTGTACCTTATTGTCCAGCATTGAGCTGGACATTTAGTAGGACTTCAATAAACATTTGCTAGGTGAATAAATAAATGAAAATAAGTTTTATATACATTTATTAATTTAAACCTTACATGAGAATTGCTAGGTAATCAGGCCTGGTTTTTAATGCTTGCAGATTCTGTAGGCAAGTGGTTGTTATATCTCTGGGCTTATATAATAAGCTGTGCATAACTCTATCATTGTAATTAATATGTTTTATTATAATTTTCTGTGTATTTTAAGTTCCTTGAGTGCAGTACAGCAAGCAGACATTGCTAACAGTTGAACAACTCAATTGTTAATAAAATGATTTGTTAGGGGAAAAAATGACTGAGAGGTGAAAATCACCTAGACCTCAGTACTTAATTATTATATTCTACTGTGTTTCCTTAATAAATATTTCAATGAGTACTTTCTCTTCATCAATAAGTATGTCAACATATAGAAAATTAACCATTTCTTTTATAACTTCTTCATCTTCTCACATTCCTCTGAATTCAGTCCATCAACTATCTCCTTTTTCTTGGACATCTAAACTTCTTCCTTTATGTTGAGTGCCAGCATATAAACATGCAGCTCTTCTCATCCTCAAACAAAACTAAAACGAAATCCCAATCTTCCTTAATTGTCTGTTTCTCTATTGGCTACCTTGGTATTTCCCTTTACCAATCACAGCTGAACTTCTCCAGTTAGCTGTCTTCATCTGTGGTCCTCATTTTCTGACTTCTCATTCACTCTATAATCCCACTGCAACCATCTCCTACTCCCACCACTCCTCTCGAAGGGCCCTGGAAGAGGCCATACTCTTCCTGGAATGACCTCCTTCCTAGCCAACTTGGCACATGCCCACTCATCTTTTAACACATGGCTGATCTCCGTCTCTTCCAGATATCTTTTCTCAAGATCATCATTTCCCTGCCAGAAAGACTTTTCTGTTTATCCCCACCGTGCATGGAGGCCATCTGTTACACAGCACGTGTATTTGTTTCCTCAACTTGAGCTTTTTGGCTCCCTCTAATATCAAGGAATCACCTTGAGGCCAGAGCTTGTGTTTTACTCTTCTCTGCATCTCAATACTTAGTATTATTCCTGTTACATTTTAGGTGCTCAATGAATGCTTTTTGAATCGACTAATAATTTAATAGAATTATGCTTTTAGAGAAATATGTCAGGTTCGATTTAGTGACAGGTCCAGTTTAGTGGCAAGTCTGCACCTCTTTTCTCTCCTTAGACAATGCCTGACTATTGAGACCATCTTCTTTTTAATAGGACAGTGATTCATCCCATCAGTATCACCTGGCACCTTTTATGTGCCGGTAGAAGTTTCTTGTATTGTAAGTTTAGGATTCAGATAGAATCAGAAAACTCTAGGACCCAAACATACGTTAAAATAAACCCTTTTTCAATGGTGTCAAATGTCCCCCAGACTAGACCATCAGATGTCTAGATCAGGGATGACAAACTCAAATGCCTACAAAGGCCAGACAGATGATGTGGTCAGGTGAAGACTCCGGCAAACTGGAGAGTAGTTGCCTTCTGCAAAGAGGGCCGTGATTCTTAGCCCTAGATGATCTCTGACAAATAAGAATGTGGGTCCACTGTTGACAGATTTCATTTTCAACAAAAGCTGGAAACCATGGGAAATCTGATGATTTTTATTTTCAAGTATTGTAAAGTACACTCTGTGCTCTGGATACAGCTAGGGGTCTTTTAGCTGAACTCTGTAAAACACACAAAAATAATTCCTTTCCATTGCTGTTCTAAGCGCAAACGTTCCTAATTATGAGAACAGTAAATTCACAGAGAATCTTTTCCTAGGGTTCCAAGTGGAGGGTGAGAGTTTCAGAGATTCTCTGCAGCCAGCTGCTGCAGAATGAGCAAATTCTCACTGCCCTTACCTGGGGAGCTTGCCTTCTTGGCCTCCCGAATCATTCTGGACAAATCTACCTCCTACCAAGGGAATTTCAACTTTCTGTCTCACAGGATCTTAATGTTTGTTTGTTTGTTTTTTTAAAAACTCTTATACTATAAAAGAAAACTTGAGTAATTGAAAAGACATACTTTGTTCCAGAATGGGAAAATCAATAATTCAAAGGTGTCAATTTTTCCTAAATTTATACATTGCCACTGTATTAGTAGAATATTACAAACAGATTTTTAAAATTAATCTGGAAGGATTGTTATAGGAGAATTAGCAGCTACAGGAGGGGGTAAGGCTGGGACACGCCAGTGTTAGGGAAAGAAGAGTAACAAGGAAGACCTTGACAACTGCATATTAATTTGTGCTGTAATACTATAGTGATTAAAAAATACAGTGCTGCAAAAGAGAGTCCAACAGACCCCAAGCCACAAGGATATTTAACAGATGGCAAAGATGTCATTTTATATCAGTGGGGAAAGAATCAATGAGTCAATCCATTCAAAAATAAAAAAGACTATAGCCATTCTAATGGGCGTGAGGTGATATCTTACTGTTGTTTTGCTCTGCATTTCCCTGATGACTAATGATGTTGAACATCTTTTCATGTGCCTATTGGCCATCTGTATATCTTCTTTGGTGTCTATTCATTTCCTCTGCCCATTTTTTGATCGGGTTGTTTGTTTTTTTGTTGTTCAGTTGTGTGAGTTCTTTATATATTATGGAGATCAACCCCTTGTCAGATGTATGTTTTGCAAATATTCTCTCCCAGCTGGTGGGTTGTCTGTTCATCTTGATTCTGGTTTCGTTTGTCTTATAGAAGCTCTTTAATCTGATAAAGTCCCACTTGTTTATTTTTTCTTGTTTCCCTAGTCTGGGTAGGCATGTCATCCAAAAAGATTCCTTTATGACAAATGTCAAATAGTGTGTTGCCTGTATTTTCTTCTATGAGTTTTATAATTTCAGGTCTCACCTTCAAGTCTTTCATCCATTTTGAGTTAATTTTTGTGAATGGCGATAGCAGATGGTCCACTTTCATTCTTTTGCATGTGGCTGTCCAGTTCTCCCAACACCATTTATTGAAGATACTTTCCTTTCTCCATTGTATGTTCTTAGCTCCTTTGTCGAAAATTAGCTGTCCGTATATGTGTGGTTTTATCTGTGGGCTTTCACTTCTGTTCCATTGATCTGTGTGTCTGCTTTTATACCAGCACCATGCTGTTTTGATTACTATTGCTTTGAGGTATGTTTTGAAGTCAGGGACTGTGATGCCTTCTGCTTTGCTCTTTTTTCTTAGGATTGCTTTAGCTATTCGGGGTCTTTTGTTGCCCTATATGAATTTTAGTATTCTTTTTCCTATTTCCGTGAAGAATGTCATTGGGATTCTGATTGGGATTGCATTGAATCTGTAGATTGCTTTAGGTAATATAGACATTTTAACTATGTTTATTCTTCCAATCCACGTGCATGGGTTATCTTTCCATTTCTTTATGTCATCATCGATTTCTTTCAATAATGTCTTGTAGTTCTCATTGTATAGTTCATTCACCTCCTTGGTAAGATTTATTCCTAGGTATTTTTTTTTGATGCTATTGTAAATGGTATTATATTTTTGAGCTCTCTTTCTGTTAGTTCATTATTAGCATACAGAAATGCAACTGATTTTTGTAGATTGATTTTGTACCCTTCAACTTTGCTATAGTTGTTGATTATTTCTAATAGTTTTCCAATGGACTCTTTAGCGTTTTCTATATATGAAATCATGTCATCTGAAAATAGTGAGAGTTTCACTTCTTTGTTACGTATTTGGATTCCTTGGATTCCTTTTATTCCTTTTTCCTGCCTAATTGCTCTGGCCAAAACCTCCAGTGCTATGTTGAACAGGAGTGGTGAGAGTGGGCAGCCGTGCCTCGTTCCTGTTCTCAGAGGAATGGCTTTCAGTCTTTCCCTGTTGAGTATGATGTTGGCTGTGGGTTTGTCATAAATAGCCTTTATTATGTTGAGGTACTTTCCTTCTATTCCCAAGACAAAAAACAACAAATGTTGGAGAGGATGTGGAGAAACAGGAACCCTCATACACAGCTGGTGGGAATTCAAACTGGTGCAGCCTCTATGGAAAAGGGTATGGAGATTCATCAAAGAATTAAAAATAGAGATGCCCTATGATCCAGCCATCCCACTACTGGGAATCTATCCAACAAACCTGAAATCAACAATCCAAAGAGGCTTATGCAAAGAGGCTATGTTCATTGCAGCATTATTCACCATAGCCAAGAAGTGGAAGCAACCTAAGTGTCCCTCAACTGATGATTGTATCAAGAAAATGTGGTATATGTATACAATGGAATACTACTCAGCCATAAAAAAAGACAAAATCGTCCCATTTACAACAACATGGATGGGCCTGGAGGGTATTATGTTAAGTGAGGTAAGCCAGAAGGAGAAAGACAAATACCATATGATCTCACTCGTATGTGGAATATAAACCAACACATGGACAGAGAAAACTGTATTGTGGTTTCCAGGGGCAATGGGGGTGGTGGTGGGCACAAGGGGTGAAGGGAGTCATATATATGGCTATGGACAAACAAAAATGTACAACCCAAAATTTCACAATGTTAAAAACTATTAAAGACTCTAGGCATAATACCAAAACCAGATATCAAAATCTTATAAAAGAAAATATCGAGTGATTTGAACATGTATAAATTTAAAAGTTCTGTATGGCAAAAGAGAGCATCACATTTGCAATATACATGAGACAAAGAATTAATATCATTAATAAGTTAAGAGCACTTCCAAACTTATATATTTATTTCTAAAAGGTTTGTCTTAGTGTGTGTGTGTATATACATGTATAGTTAACTTTACTAGTGATTAACTAATTTAGAACTAAAGGAGCACTGAGTTATAGCATTTGGCCCATCATGTGGGCAAAGATAAAAGTGATTATGGAAATGTCAATTTGTTTAGCCTTTTCTGAATGGCAATTTGGCAATATGCTTTCAAGTGCTTTGAAAAAGGTCATATCACCCATGGGAATTTATCATCTGCAAATAACTACAAGAGTCTGCACAGATGAATCTACAAGGATATTCATTGCAGCACTCCATACAACAAGGTTATTTGAACCAACACTGATTCATTAATAAAGGGTTGTTAAATCCATTTTGTTCCATGCACCCAAAGGAATACTATGCAGCCATAGGAAAAAATGTGGAAGATCTATATTTAGTGTCATGGAAAGATGCCCACCTACATTATTAAATGAAAAAAGCAGGTTACAGAGCTTTAGGTATAGAATAATTCCATTTTTACAAATACATATTAGATATGAAAAACATTTTAACAATCATATGCTAAATGTCAATAATGATTATTTCTGAATGGTAGACTTATGGATAATATTAATTTTTTTTGTACTTTCTAACTTTTTAATAAGCATGCATTTTTATTGCATTGTGTAAAAAGTTGTTTAAAGCTATAAATTGAATCAATTAATACAGAGGGAGAGAGCTGGTTCAGGTTTACATCAGAGAGGGCAAAGACCTCCATCCAGTCAGTCAGGAAGACTTTTCCAAATGAGCCAAATCTTTTACTCTAATTAACTTTATTACACATATTTTTTGTTATTGTTGGTCCGTATGAAAATACTCTACCCCATCTCTGTGATTTTTCCAAACAGTGCCTATTCCCTCAGATTGGGGTTAAAATCTGTTCTTTTTATTGGTTTATTTGTTGAAATGGGCCTCCAGCAATTCCCTCAACTTCTACCAGTTGCTCTGAAACAAACTGTAAATTTGTTAAAGGAACAAAACTTCTTAATTCGTATATTCATTTCATTTCAATAGTTGTTTCCTATAACACTGATCTTTTCTTCTCCTTCTTTGTTGCCCATCCGTCCACCTCACCTTTAAGATTCCCTTCCTACTGAAATGATTTATTGCTCTTGAGAGGCAGTAAGATGTAGCCTGCTTAGGTTGAAAACCCAGCTCTGACATTCGTTAGCTATGTGACTTTGGGCAAGGTACTTAACCTCTCTGAGGTTGTTTCCTAATCTGTAGTTTGTAACTCTGTATCTACCTCATAGGGTTGTTATGAGGATGAAATGAGTTAATAGATGTCAGTCACCTAGAACAGTGCCCTGGCACGTAGCAATCAACATATAAGTAATAGCTATTATCATTTTCATTGTACCTTCCTTCCTAAGCCAGCCTCTGATCTGATTTCATCATACCCACATTCCACTTGCATTAATCACAATACCTCTTGGAAACAATAAGTGGATCCATGATATTCCTTAAGGCCAGAGGAAGGGCTCTCACTGGGGGGGCCATCTCCCTTGAGCAACCACTGCAGGGCGCCCTGCACATCAGGGTTCCGGAGGCTGTAGATGAGCGGGTTCAGCATGGGGCTGATGACAGTGTTGAGGATGCCAATGCCCTCGTCCTTGTCTGAAGCCTTCGCTAAGCCCAGCCTCATGTAGCTGAAGACGCCTGTCCCGTAGAACATGCCCACCACAGCGAGGTGGGAGCCGCATGTGGAGAAGGCTTTCCTCCTGCCCTCTGCATAGCGGATTCGCAGGACCGCAGCTACCACGTGTGCACGGGACACAGTGATGAGGACCAAGGGGGCCACACCCACGAAGGCTGCTGCTACAAAGAGCAACTGCTCATTGAGTTGGGTGCTGGAGCAGGAGAGCTGGAAGAGCTGTGGGAAGTCACAGTAGAAGTGATTGATCATGTTGGGGCCACAGAATTGATGAGTAGACAAGGCAACAGTTTGGGTCAGTGCATTGGTGAAGGAAAAGAGACAAGACACACCCACCAGGGCTTGCTGGATTCCCCAGCTCACGCGGGTGCTGTAGGTGAGGGGCTGGCGGATGGCCAGGTAGCGGTCATAGGCCATGACGGTCAGCAGGAAGCAGTCCACCCCAGCGAGGAGGTGGAAGAAGAGCTGCAAGAGGCAGGCCCGATAGGGAATGTCTCTGTTATGGGACATGAAATGCCTCAACATGGCAGGGATGATGACGCTGATGTACCGGACGTCCAGCAGGGACAAGTTCCCCAGGAAAAAGTACATGGGGGTGTCGAGTTTGGGTTCAGTGAGGATGACGGCCAGGATGCTGAAATTGCCACCAAGGGTAGCTGCATAAGCAAGAAGGAAGATGACAAAGAGCATGGGCTGTGGAGCTGGAGTCTCCTTTAGGCCCAGCAGGACAAACTCCGTGACCACGGAATCATTTCCTGAGGCTCCATCCATGACTCTCTTCCACCAGCAGTAGAACTGAGCACAGCTGGATGGTGCCAATGGTGGTAAAAGGAGAATGAGATCTTGATAGCACCCACAGAGTATAGCAATGTCCAGGAGGGCCAGGGTGGAAGGACACATAAAATTTAATGGGAAGTTAAAGACTGAGACATAATAGGAAAAGACTTGATAAATCTAACTCTTAATGGGCAAGAACAGTAGCACTGGACAGACTCAGACAGAGATAGACGAATTGACATAAAACAGGGAACAAATGTAACATTTGAAAGGTAAAGGGAAGGATTGTTTTCCTGAAACCAAAGTTCCAAGAGGAAACCTCCAAGATGGTGGCATGGCCGTAATTTGGGTACACAAGATCCTAGAGGATGAAATGGAGGCATCAGGGGAAGCGGACAGGAAAGCATGCTCCCCCACAGCCTGTGTCCCTGCAGTCTCCACATACATGTCATCACATGTGATGGCAGTAACGAGATGCCTGCCGTTGCCCAGACTATTAACAGATGGACCTGGGAAGCCATGAGACTTGGTCTGGACTTTTCAGAAAAATAGCGAAATGAAATGAAAGGAAAACAGTGAAACTCGATGAGGAGATATCATTGAGGACATCTCCAGCTCCATATCTGGGGACTACCAGCTTTCTAGATTTTCTAAATAGAAAGACTATATTGCATTTCTCCATATAGAGTCTGGGAAATTTGGGCTCCAAAGTACCGACCTTTTACTGAATAAGAAAAACGTAAGAAGAGCTTTTGAGCAGGGTAAGAGTTTCCAGGCTTGAGCTCCAGTGGGTTTGGTGGATACCCAGTTGAGCTGCCAGTTGAGCTCTCTCACACAGCTAGACAAGTCGATACCCAGAGCCCAAATTCCCTCTGCTTCCAATTCCACCAACACTTAGCTTCTTGCTTTTCTGTCTCCTGGCTCTAATTGCACACCATCCAACACACATGCTATCATGGACCTGATGACCACAAAAGAGCAGAGTCTGTTATAGTGCCATGACCTGCCCACACACATGATCAGTTAGATAATGCTTTCCTTTCCCCAGCTCTGAATTGGTCACGCTAACAAAGTACACAGTGATCCGCCTCAACCTCTGGCTGAGAGATGAATATTTAAGTCGCTCACATGGAGTCTACCCTGAACGGGAAAAGGCTGAAGTTGGAGTTCCCCAAGGGGTAAAAGGCATGAGCAGAGGAAGACATTTCCTGATAATTAATTTGGAGAATAATGTCCTCCAAGTCCACAATGCATCAACCAACATCTAATGGTCTGGCCTTTTCTGGATGGGCATGTTGTTCTGACTACCACCTCAAACTCAATCTCTCCAGATCTGAACTGGCCTTCTTCTTTCTCAATCTGCTCTTGACTTAAATATTTTGGTATCAGACTTACTATCCTCCCAGTTAGCAAGGCTTGAAACCTCAGTCATTGCTGACTCCTTTCTCTCTCTAACCCCTAACCTTCAAGCACCCAAGTCCCACTTGATATTTTTGGAGGAAGAGAGAAGCCATTCCAGAGCCCAGAAGATGAACTTCACTTGGATGTTCAACTTCACTTGAAACTAAGTTGTGAGAGGACAGTGGGGGGTCTTGGGATGACACTCACCCAGTCGAAGGGAAGGACACTTTTTGGGCAAAGAGGAGGGGTAGCCACTCCATCTCAGAGGCCCCCACAGAGGGGAGAGCTTGTAAAGGACAGAGAGACAAAGAGACAAACAACTGGGCTGACATCATTTTCATGATGGGATTTTTCTCTGCCCCATTGTTACCCCTAGAGGTCTCAGAAATTAGCACTTTCCAGGGGGAGCTAGAGCCAGATAAACACCTGCCTTTGCCACAAACGTAATGAACTCTAGAACATTTAAAATGTTTTAAATGTTCTCAAAATGTTTCCAAGTATGACCTTCATGGATATGGCAAAATTCATTCATTTATTTAACAAAAATGTTTCTGAGCACTTACTATGAACTTGCACTCTTATCAGCATTTTATAGAGTTAAAATGAATCTCAGAAACTCTTAACATGCAGTGAAGGTCACACAGTGTTGGGGATGGAGTTGGGACTTTGGCTTTAGTTCCCCCTCCATCATTTTCAGGGGCAGGGGCAGGGGCAGTGACTTGTGACTTCCTAGCCTTGCCTGCAGCATGGAGCTGAGAGGAGGGAGGAGCCCGGGGCAAGATTTGCTCCTATCTCATCCCTGGAGCAGTGTCCCCTCATCATCTCACAAGGTCACCTCACATCTCCCATCACAGCTCACTTTAACCATCCTCAAACCCCACTTCTCTTCTAGTCTCAAACAAATGCCCTTCTCTCTGCTCCCATGGTATAATCGAGACCCTGTAATATCCTGACCTCATGCCTCTGACACCATAAAGAAAGATAAAGATTTGGAGTATCTTCTAGACCAAGACCACCCTACTTTTCGAAACTCCTGAAGGTAGCTTTAGGCATCAAATACAACCTTTAACAATTCCTTGTTAATTAATAAAGCTTTTCCACTGGCTTTTGTTAGCAGATTTGGGAGAAGCTCCTTGCAGGATCCATTCAGGAGACTTACAGTGGCTCAAGGCTGTCATAGGCCAAGGAGGAGTTGTCAAAGATTAGGATAAGTTGGGATCTCTGGTGACAGCTGTCCATGGAAGGAAACCTCTAGATTACAGACCCCAAATGGAGCCCATTATTGCACATTCCCCTCCTGACATGACAAAGCCTGCCTTCTCTCCCTGGAAAGTGTCCTTTTCTCACACCCTGTTAACCCAGGAAACTCCATCCTTGAAGATCTATCACAGGTCTTCTCTCTTCCAGGAAACTATCCATGAGCCCATGGGGCTGGGTTACGTGCTCTTCCTTTATACTCCCACAGCAATCTAAACGCAGTGCATGCTACTGATCCTCAATTGCTATCTCCATCCCAGACACTAAGCTGTTGACCCTAATACCTAATTGTGTTGAATATTGCTACATGAACAACCCACAGGACCCTCAAGCTCAACATGTACAAAACTAAATGCATCATGTTTCCCCTAGTGTACAAAAGGTGCACACACACACACACACTAGTAGAACCACATGTCTTATTGTGGAAAAGCTCACAAGCAGAGAAGAAGCAGAACACAATGATACCCCGAACCCTCTGTTTCCCGACTAGAGGGATCTAAGAAGCATCATTAGACTGAATACACTTTTGCAAGCTTTTCAGTAGAGAGGGACTCCACTCCCCCCAAACTCTCTCTATATTTATAGGAATTGGAAGTGGGGGGGGGAACATCTATGCAACTGTCTAATAGCTGGTGCCTCCTGGGTGAAGAAGTAAGCTTGTTAAATGGGGTCTCCTCCACTGGAGCTCAGCCTTGGTGATCAGCCCATTCTTTCATTGAGCTGCTGAACCAGCTTCTTGCTAAGCTACTGAAAGGAGGGGAGGGAATGAATATCCAGAGCTCCTCATCATCCAAACCAGATGCTCCTTCTCACCTTGCTTAAAGGAGATGGGAAATGCCATTCATTTATTTAGCAACTATTAATTGAGGAAAGTATTATTTGCCAGGCAACGTGACCAAGACAGACATGGTCCCTGCCCACGTGGAGCTTACTGCCTCATAAAGAAGACAGGTCTCAACAAATACTTATCTCCTAATCACTGTGCATATGCATGTGCACACACACATAATCTTTTTCTTTTTTTGTTTACAAAAAAGTGTGATATTGAATAAAATTTTTTCAGCTTTTTTTTTTACTATCTTTGTATTTTGAGCTTCATGTAAAGCACTGTTCTTCAAAATTTTATAATGACTTTTGCACGTGCCAAAATTTACGTAACCATTGGGTATTTAGTTTCCAGTTTTTCACTATTATAAATAATAATGCAACCAAGTCTCTGAGTCTCTGATTTTTGTCCTATGTCCTGAGTATTTTCTACCCCAATTTGTGCAAAGATCTTGTTTCATCCACTGGTATTATACATTCTCAATACTAGATCCCTTGTTACCTCATGACAAAAGAACTAATTACTTAATTACTTATGTGTTATAAAAAGGACAGGGGAAACATGTATTCATCATATCCCACAACTATATTCTTTATTATTCCTTGCCTTTATCCTTGCTTTGAGGGGAGTTTTAACCAGCTGCAAGGCCTGTTGGCTTGTTTGTTAACTTAGGTATTTTGACTCAGTTAACTATAAAGGAAAAGAGAAAAAGATTCATTAAGTAAATATGTCACAATTCAAAGCCCTCATGTAATAAAGATTAGGTAGTGGGAAGGAAGCAAATTTGCTTGAGCTTTTAGACCATTTAATTTATATTGGGACTGATGATGATGATTGCATCATATTTACTTAAATGTCATAGTGATACAGATTTTACTCAACAGGATGGTCTTGCTCCAATGCCCAGACTTCAGCTTCCAAAAGAGCTGAAAAAGTCTACAATGTCCCTCTTGTTGATTATTTTTATTTGATTTATAATACTTTTCCCATTAGTATTATTTTTAATGTATTTCATAAATAAAACACTAATATAACAATATAGCATATGCAGTGGTATTCTCAGGTTGAGAATGCAAGTTGCTTCACCTTAGAATTGAGACAAATATGGCTGTGATATGAGGGTCCCACTGAGGTTAATTTGCATGAGGGATGGTAGAGCCTCCCAGAAGAGGGCAGAGAGAGTTGACCCATCCAAGTCCAAAGACATGGATAGAATATCAGAGGGAAGCTCATCTTCTGGTGCCGTTCTCCCCAGCCCTACCTCCAGACTCACATTGGGTCAAGGAAGAGACACTTTCAATAAAGAGGTGATGAATATGAAGTTTTCCTGATTATTCCTTTGGCAGGAATGTAAGTTAAAACTTCCCCTTATGCATATGGCTCCTCTACATTTTGAACAGATTCCTAGAAGTGGTTTCAAAGGTTATGAAGACTAGTGTATTTGATAGCAAGATATTTAGCCTAGTCCTCTATTTAACAATAGACTGTTTTCCCCTAACATTTTATTCTAAAAATTTTCAAGCATACAGTAGTGTTCAAATAATTATACCATGAACACCTATGTGCCCCTCATCTAGATTTTATCATTATATTTGGTCTATATATAAATGTGATCATTCAATAGTTATTATTCTTTGACTTGTTTATTTCACTTATTATATTTGTGTGATTCTCCCACATTAGTGCCTATAACTTTTGCTCATTTATTTTTTTATGGCTGTTTAGCATTGCATGATATGGCTATAGCACAATTTACCATTTCTTTTCTGTTTGAAAGTATTTTGTTTCTATGAACACTCTTGCTCACATCTCCTGATGCACAAGTGCAAGAATTTCTCTAATTAGGAATGGAATTTGTGCATCTTCAGATTTAAAGGATAAAATCAAATTGTTTTCCAAAGTGCTTGTACCATTTTATGGTCTTACCAGCAGTGTGTAAGAATTTTTGTTGCTCTATATTCTCATCAAAACTTGATATTACCCCGTTTCTTCATTTAGACCACTATAGTGAGTGTGATATGGTGTCTCCAGTGTGATTTTAATTTGCATTTGCTAGATTACAAATAGGGCTGAACTTCTTTTCCTAAATTCATTGGCCGTTTGTGTTTCCTCTTCTGTGAAATTCCTGTTCACATCTTTTGCCTACTTTCTATTGTGTTCTTTGTGTTTTTCTTATTGATTGTAGAAGTTTTTGATATATTTCAGATACTTTAGAATACCTATATGTGCTGAAAATATCTTCTAATTTGTAGCTGTCTTTTCACTAAAAAATGTTGTCCTATGATGGGTAGAGGCTTTAAATTTTAATGTTGGCCAATTTCTCAGCCCTTTTTTATGATTAGTGTTTTTTGGACTTCTTTAAGGATGATTGACCTCCTAGAAGAGAATGAAGATATTCCATAGACTATTTTTGAGGTTTTATATTTTTACTCTTCAGTATAAGTATCTCATCTACCCAAAAGTGATTTTCGTGCATGGAGTGAGAAAGATAGTTAGTGTCATTTTTTTTTGTGGATACCCCGTTGCCCAGCATTGTTATTGCAAGGCCCATCCTTTTTCTACTGCTCTATTGGTTTCCCATACCATATATCAAATTTTCACATATTATTTCCAGACTCTCTAATTTGTTCTTTTGGTTCATTTCTGTAATTTTGCTCAAATATGACATGATCTTAATTACTATACCTTTAAAATATGTTATGATGCCTTTTATGGCAGGCAGGAGCCACTTAGTGAGAGAGTAAGCAGGTCACACTGTGAACGGCGGCAGCTTTTAGCCAGAATTAGAGTCCAGAGCTGAATCCTGGGCTTAGCAGAATGAGCATGACTTGGATATGGAGCTCCAGGCTCATGTACTGCATGACAGACACCAGGCACATTGTAAGATGGATGGCAAGCATCTGAGGGTGACAATATGCCCACTAACTCTTTCCCAGTTGGCTAATATCCTATAGGTGGAGGCATCTACAATTGACCATGAAAGAGCCAAAAAAGCTGGCACCAACATCAGAGTACATCCTGATGGCAGGCACAGAGTCACAGTGGTGTATGATTGGCAGCAGTTGCTTTTTGAAGCATTTGGAAGAAGAGGGGATGGAAAATTTTATAGAAAGTTGTTAAAACCACATTATGGGGTCTGAGTTCCAGCTCTGCTACATCCTAGATGTACAACATCAGGCAAGTTACATGAGCCTCAGTTTCCTCCTCTGCAAAATGGGGAAAATAATGAACCTGCATGAAAGAGTTATTGGGAGGATTAATTAAGATAATGCACTAAAATGAAGTAAATATTATTGATCGTTATTTCATTATTATTAATATTTATTGATCCCCTACCAGTTACAAATAACTGTAAGCATGATATTTTATTTAATTCTCAGACTGACCCCGTGTGGTCAGAGATAGTGTTCTCACTTCACAGATGAGGAAACTGAAGCCCAAAGGAGGTCAGCAGCTGGTCCTAAGTCACACCACTAATAATTGGAAAAGTGGGCCTGACTATACACCATGTCCACATTTTTCATATGTTACCAGGCTGCCCTGGCAAAGTATGAGGAGCTGGAGGTCTTATAGCTAAGGAAGTGCAAGGTCTCCATTATGGTGGGCAGTCACTGTTTGAACAGGGAGTAGGACACTGAGGAGTTTCTAGACAACCTCTCTACATTCTCTGTTCATTAATCTCATCACTAGGACCCTCCACTTCTAAGGGACTGGAGTAGAAAATTAGAGTGGGGGATGACATCCCTCGGGACCCAGGGGTACCTCCTAACACAACTCAATTCTCCTATCTCCACTTCCAGAATCTTTATGAGACCCCCAAGGTGCAATCTTAGTGCCCCCCCACCAACAAGGCCTCGAGGGAAGGCATTACATTCCTGAGGTCTCATTAGGAAACTGAGTTTGCAGAAGGCTTCTCCCCTTTGCCTCCTTTCTTGTGCCTCCTCTCATCCCCAGGTCAATGCAAGCTTTGGAGCCAGCTGTTCTCTGCTCAGAGCTCTTTGGGCCAGAAATCTGGGAGAGCAAAGCACTGAGGCTGGACTGTGGTTGAATCCCAGCTCCATTAGCTCCATGGGTGACTTTGGGAAGATGGAGAAACTCTCTGGCCCTCATGTCCTCATGTGATAAATGGGATTAATAACACCCCCTAGTAACTCCTATGCAACCCATATATGAGGTGAAGTAAGGAGTTGGATGTGAGGCCTTTCAGAGAAAATCAAAAGCATCACAAAGTTGTGAAGCATCCTTATTGGGTTCATTAAAGCCTTGGGGTGTTTATCAGTCTGTGGCTCCCCAAAACCCCAACCTTTCCTGGGAGGGCTAATTTTTGAGGTCCCCAGGGGATGACACTGCAGTGGATAGAGCCCCACATCAGAGATGACCTCACCTCTCTTTCACTCCTTTTCTTATATATGGCCCCTTCCTTGCTTTCTGGGGCTAGGGCCCACGCAGCAGGGCACTCTCTTCACTTCCCTTCACCAAAACCTCTCTGACTTCTGTACCTGTAACAAGATGAGTGTTCTCCAGGGTCCGCTTCTGTTCCATAATAATGGAGAAGGCACTTGAGCTGTTACCAAGGGAGTCAAACCTCCTATATCACAGAGGATTCAGAAGAGAAACAGAGTCTTGCTCAGGGTAACACATCAAGTGAGGGAAAGAGCTGGGACTCTCCTATGCCAGGCCACTTTGCCAAAGCCTGGCATCCTTGGATGAAGTCTGCTTTCTGTTTTTGTTAGAGTGAGTATGAGGGCATTCACCGAATCCAACCTTCCTGCTAGACCCATTCCTCAGGGAGCAACCACCAGGCCCCTACATCAGAGGGCTTGATTGTGTCTTCATCATCAGGTGAATGAATGATTTAGTTGGAATGTCAGAGCAGGGAGCTGTGAACACTCAGCAAAGGCAGCCTGGGGCTCAGTCTGGACACCCAAGAGTGGTAATCTAGGAGGACCTCTTCAGTTAAGATCCCCATGGTGATATTGTTTAAGATGGGCTTCTTTTTTTAATAATTTTATTTACTTATTTATTTTCCCCCCAAAGCCCCAGTAGATAGTTGTATGTCATAGCTGCACGTCCTTCTAGTTGCTGTATGTGGGATGCGGCCTCAGCATGGCCGGAGAAGTGGTGCCTCAGTGCGCGCCCGGGATCCGAACCCGGGCCGCCAGTAGCGGAGCATGCGCACTTAACCACTAAGCCACGGGGCCGGCAAGATGGGCTTCTTAGATGTATAGATCAGTGGTCATCCTAGAATCTTCATGGTGATAAGTAAACTTCACCTCTACACAGTGATGGTTACATGGCATCTCTGTCGGGTGTGCTCTTCTTGCCTAGCCTTACTTATTCATAGGGTCTGCCCCTCCTAATTTCCAAGTTCTATTGAGCTGTTTTCAGGAAAAAAACATGTCAGTGAATGGATTGTTTTAACTACAGTAGTCTCCCTTATCTGCCGTTTCAGTTTCCACAGTTTCGGTTACCCATAGTCAACTGCGGTCTGAAAATACTAAATGGAAAATTCTAGAAATAAACAATTCATAAGTTTTAAATTGTGCACTGTTCTGAGTAGCATGATGAAATCTCATGCCGTCCCTTTCCATCCCACCCAGGATGTGAATCATCCCTTTGTCCAGCGTACCCACACTGTATATGCTACCCGTTAGTGACTTAGTAGCATCTTGGTATCGCAGTGCTTGTGTACAAGCAATCCTTATTTTACTTAATAATGGCCCCAAAGCACAAGAGTAGTGATGCTGGCAATTCAGATATGCCAAAGAGAAGCTGTAAAGTGCTTCCTTCAAGTGTTAAGGTGAAAGTTCTTGAATTAATAAGGAAAGAAAAAAATATTACACTGAGGTTGCAAACATCTACGGTAACTTTTATTACAGTATATTGTTTTAATTGCTCTATTTTATTATTGGTTATTGTTGTTAATCTCTTATTGTGCTTAATTTATACATTAAACTTTATCATAGGTAAGTATAGCAAGAACATAGTGTATGTCGGGTTCAGTACTATCCGTGGTTTCAGGCATCCACTGGGGGTCTTGGAATGTAATCCCCCCGATGCACTGTCTTGATTGTTCCCAAGGTCCCATCTAGATAAAGGGAGCAGAGATTCCTACAGAAGTACTTCTGTGCCCTTTGCTCAAACTTACACCTCGCTCAAATCATATTAATCTTTTATTGTCTTGCATAAATTCCAGCTTATCCAGAAAACCTTTCCCAACTCTTCTATCCCAATCTGATGCTCCCTTTCACTGAAAACTTGTTGATCTTATGGTCTTAGTTGCCAAGTTCATTCATTTATTTATTTCAGAAATATTGAGCACCTACTGTATGCACAGTGTGATAATAGGTGTTGAGAATGCAAAGCTGAGTCAGGCGTAAATCTGTCCTGAAGCCACTTGTAGTGGGTAGAGGAGTAGTGGAGTGCTCTATGGAGAAACGACCATGCAAGAGGTTAACACAGATAAGTGCCGTGAAGTGTACAGCTGAAGTGCTGCAGGAGTTTAGTGGAGAGGAGTTTGAGATATGGAAAGATCCACAAAACTTTCACGGAAAAGAAACATTTTAGTTGAGTCTTAAAGGGTTTGAGCACTTGGAGTTAGTGAGAGGACATTCCAGATAAAATAATGAGATTGAGCAAAGATAGGGAGGTATGAAATCAAAGAGTGTGAAACTTTATAACTCAAGTTAAAGTGGATTTCAGAGGACAATTGAGAGGTAGTTTAATTGTTCTTTAATTTTTTAATATGTGTGGGGAGCTGTTTTGCTCCTATCTAATGTCAATTACCATAGTATTTATTGAATGAGTCTAGGGCTATAATTAGACTCAGAGGGTGACACAACAGGAGTCATGGATTTCAGAGTTTTTAGGATACCGTAGGAGACACCACATGAAATTTCTCACCCACATGGAATCCCTAAAACTGACAGCCACCACAATGTGGGGACCTAATTTGGATTCTGGCACCGAGGCTCCCACCATCGCTGCATGTCTGTAGCTGCTGCTCCACCTTAACTGCATATGAAAAATGAACCTCTATAGAAAAAAGGATGACTTCAGGGTCTAGAGCGGTCAGTTGCTGGCCGAGAGAGCAGGGAATGGAAGAAGAGAGCCAGAGGCCACTGGAGTGGTTTCCAGGGACCATCCAGATAGGACATGATGACATTGATGACAAGGACTTCACAAGATATCCTAAACTCCTGTAATTTTTCTGTATTTTTCATTGTTTTTATGCACTATCTATAATTATCTGAAAAAAATTTAACATGAAAAGGGCCCAGGTTCTTATTTTGAGTGAACTGCAAGAAAGGATGCTGATTATGATGGTGGAGGGAAGGTGAGGTGTGGGGTGGGGAGCTGTAGTTTGTCATCCGCCAGAGGAAGACCATGAGATACAGAATTGAAGAGGCATGGAAAGCAGGCTGGTTTCCTTTGGGCAAAATGGGAAATCTTTGGGAAAAATGGAAAGCAGAGGGGCTTGGAGGCAGACTGTTGGCACCTGAGACGTGCCATCAGGAGCCTACACTAATGAGAGACCTGTGGTTCTGTGCCACTTGGTGGCAGATTTAAAAAATCTGACTCAAGCAGACATATCAGAGGAAAGGCTCTTACCAGATAGGCTCTGAGGGAGGACTGTGTGATTGGTGGGAACTGTGTGGTTGGTGGGAAGCAGAACGAAGTGAGGCAGATGCTTATTGGAACCATGACATATCCAAAGAGCTTGCTTGCTCACAGGCTACTTACAACAGGTTTGTGAGCATTAGAGCTTGAGATTTGCAAGGCACAGCCACAGAGTGTAGGGAATAGGTTTCTCAGTCAGAAAAGTGCATCCCGAGCAGCTCTAGAGAGAACTGCAGAAGCACATGGATTTTTTCATCCCTTCATAAGTACAGGAATGCCCTTTGGGGACTTGGTTGGAAGCAGCCATCTTGGGCTGGCCAGACTAGTGGATAAATTTCTGGTATCTTCATACAAATCCTTTCTCTGATGGCATCCATAGTTATTTGGAGATTAGCAAGCATACAATGAGCTGGCCCAGCAAGAGGTACTTTTTAAAAAAATAGAAAACCAGATATTTTATAAGTATATTCAGCCTTCACTCTAATCCCAACAATTCCAACTCAAAAATGCTCCACTGTAGTTTCTTTGTTAGTAAAATGAGGGAGTAGATGATCTCCAAGATGTCAACCAACTTGGTCCTTCTTTGACTGAATGACACCATACACAGGGTTCAGTTATGTGCACTGATAAGGCCATAATGTAGGTAGAGGTTATGGTCAGAATATTGAACAAGCATCAGACTGGTACTCTGTACCAATGGATTCCAGCTGAATATTACCCTGGATGTGGGCCTCCCACCATGACTCAAGGTCTACATTGTTGATGGGAAATTGACATTATGTCTTGGATTTAAAGTATTTCTCAATATTTATGAAATTATTTTCATTATTCCTACATCATGATACATGCAGTTGCAGAAATCACAGCTTTTCATTATTATTATCTCTGATGCTTTTAATTACACTTAAAAAATCATAAATATTTCTGGGCACCAATAATGTTACCAGGTTACTATGTTTAAAAAGATCTATCAAAAAGACAGAAAAATAGTGAAAGGAATTAGTTTAATAAGTAGAAGATAAATATAGTCTTAAAACCTCCATCTCCTCCTGAAGCATGCACACCAAGAATAAAATGGACCATAAGATTCCACTGATGGATACTGCATAAATTAATTTGGGCAGAAACTGGTAAGCCAGTTGGCTCATTTGTTAAAAGTAGATTTTTTTTAAGGAAGCAGAATGGAGCAAATGCTATTTTATTACTTCACTGTGAGGCAAATTAGAATGCATGTGGCATTCTAAACCTTTACTTAATCTACCTAGTAGCAGGACCCTGAACCTGCTGGAAGAACGACAGAGAGGAGGAGCCATTGGGCTCCTGTTGCTGGCCTTTCAAGATCTCCGTAATCTGGAGGAAACAGAACATTAAAAAATTTATTTATTATTATAAAAGTAATCTGATTCACTGTAGATCATTTGAAAGCAAAGAAAAGTAGAGAAAAAGGAATTAAAAACCTCCCATATTCCTACCAGTCAGGGGAACTGAGCGATGTTTATTTCGGGTCACTTTTCTAGGTATCTGCATATATGATTCAGGTCCAAATTTACTTCCTGTTTTACTCTTAATTTTATAAGATTTCACCTTACAATTGGGCCTGTTGGTATTATAGCTGATTGTTGTTGGCATATAAGGGATCTATTGAAATGTATGATTACTTTTTTTATCTAAATTGCTAATATCGTAGTAATTCTAAGAGTTTCCCAGTTTTTTTCTCCTCTCTTGGGTTTTCTATTTAGACAATTTCATTGTTTCCAATTTACTCTTTTCTCTCTTGTTTCTACTATTTAAGCATTTTATTTCTCTTTGCCTAAAAGTTTTAGAATAATGAGAAATACTTGAAGTAAAAAAGCCCATTGCTTTCTTTGCTCCAGATTTTAATAGAAATATCACCACTACTTCACCATTTTGAGTGATACAGATTTGTAGTGGACATGCCATCATGTAAAGTGGTGTACTTCCATTTCAAGTAACTACAAGCATTTCTTTTCTTTTCTTTTTTTCTCTACATCAGAAATGTATGTAGACGTTTATGAATTGCCTTTTAGAAAATTTTCCTCTTTTTAAGCCAACTAATATGCTACCGTGCATTGATAGATTTACTAATATAAATCATCCTCTCCTATAAAATCTATTAGATTTGCAGATGTCACCTTTTGTACTGAGGATTTTTGCATACCTATTATCAAATGAGGATAGTGTAGAAAAAATTTTTTTTGCTATCGTTGCTACATTTTAGTATCAGGATTTGCTAACTCCAGAAAATGAATTGGAAGCATTTCATTTTTCTAAGCTAAGGAAAGTTTGTATTACATGATATTTACATTGATGTTTTAAAATAATTCATATAAGAAGTATACGAGGGGCCAGCCCTGTGGCTTAGTGGTTAAGTGCGCGCGCTCCGCTACTGGCGGCCCGGGTTAGGATCCCGGGCGCGCGCTGACGCACCGCTTCTCCAGTCATGCTGAGGCCGCGTCCCACACACAGCAACTGGAAGGATGTGCCACTATGACATACAACTATCTACTGGGGCTTTGGTGGAAGAAAAAGGAGGAGGATTGGCAATAGATGTTAGCTCAGATCTGGTCTTCCTCAGCAAAAAGAGGAGGATTAGCGTGGATGTTCGCTCAGGGCTGATCTTCCTCACCAAAAAAAAAAAAAAAAAAAAAAGAAGTATATGAGCCTGGAGCCTACACATGGAAGTATATTGTGGACTATTTTTTCATTTTGTTTGCAGTTGTAGCTGGTTTATTTGGTGTGGGGACTGTTCTTGAATTGATTGGTTAAACTTAGGAGCAGATAGTATTCCATGACTATTTCTGGTCTGTGGTTATATTGCCTTTTCAATTCCTAATTTTGTGTGTATCTTTACATTTTTCTTCCTTAGATATTTGCCAGATATTTATATCTTTGTAATATATTTATAAGGACTTATGATCAATTCTTCTGTTCCTTTCTATTTTACTATCTGTTCATTTTTACTTTTAGCATTATTTTCCCCCTAAATCTACTCATACAGGTTGTTGGCAGGGACAAAGGAAGATAGGATTTATATACCTTTCATGAGGAGGGAGGACATCCAAGGTAGTTGTGGCATCAGGCAACTTGCGTGGAAGCTGGGTAAGGACTGAGGTGAAGACAGAGAGAGGGTTAATGAGTGAGGTGTGGCCTGAGGAGTGGAAAAATACACTCTAGGACACTTGGGAATGTACCCTGGGGCTTCGCATATCCAAGTGAATCAATATATTTTTATTGAATAACTAAGTTGGGAAGACTGATCCCTTCCACTATGGGATGTCTTCTTACAGGGACTCATGGAGCCAGAATCTGGGGCCAACGGAACAGCTGTTACTGAGTTCACCCTGCTGGGCTTGGTGGAGACACCAGGGCTTCAGCCAGTTGTCTTTGGCCTCTGCCTCTTTGCCTACCTGGTCACAGTCGGAGGCAACATCAGCGTCCTGGCAGCCATCTTGGTGGAGTCTAAACTCCAGACCCCCATGTACTTTTTCCTGGGAAACCTATCAGTACTGGACGTTGGGTGCATCACCATCACTGTTCCCTCAATGTTAGGTTGTCTCTTGTCCCACAAGCTTATAGTTCCGTATGAGGCCTACCTCACACAGCTCTTCTTCTTCCATCAGTTGGCTGGTGTGGACTGTTTCCTGTTGACAGCCATGGCCTATGACTGATTCCTGGCCATTTGCTGGCCCCTCACCTATAGCACCCGCATGAGGCAGACGGTCCAGAGGATATTGGTGGCTGTATCCTGGGCTTGTGCCTTCAACAATGCACTGACCCACACTGTAGCCATAAACACACTCAACTTCTGTGGTCCCGGTGTGATCAATCACTTCTACCGTGACATCCCACAGCTCTTCCAGCTCTCCTGTTCAAGCATCCAACTCAATGAGCTGCTGCTCTTTGGTCTGGGTATCCTCACTGCAGGTGCACCTGTGGTTTTCATTGTCACCTCTTACATCCATGTGGCAGTTGCAGTCCTGCAAATCCGCTCTGCAGAGGGCAGGAAGAAAGCCTTCTCCACATGCGGCTCCCACCTCACTGTGGTGGGCATCTTCTACGGGACAGGAGTGTTCAGCTACCTGAGCTTGGGCTCAGTGGAGGCTTCAGACAAGGACAAGGGGATTGGCATCCTCAACACTGTCATCAGCCGCATGCTGAACTCGCTTATCTATAGCCTCCAGAACCCTGATGTGCAGGGCACCCTGAGGCAAGTGCTCACGGGGAAGTGAGCCCTTGCATGAGGAGTGTCTCAGGTGTGCAGAACCACAGCAAATGATTTCTGTCTCTTCTAGATCCTTGAGTAAAACGACTTTTGTTAGGAAGTGATACTTCTTGTTCCCCTAGGAGACTCTACCTGATAATAGGTGCACAGGTTCTGTAGACCAGAACTCTTGGCTAGTTGACATTTGGTCCTGGAGACCCTTCCCACTCCAGATGGAGGTGGAACGCAGGAAGCTCTACATCCTGAGAGGCTCTTGGTCCTACAGGAAGGACCTCTCGTTTGTTTTCTGCTGGAGTCTCTAAAAATACACCAGCAAAGATTCTTTCCAAACTGGAATATGAAAAGTCACAGCCTAGTTTCAAGTATTAGCACATCCTGCTGTCAGGCTTCCCCTGAAACAGCTCTCCAACCTGCTTTTACACAGGATCCCACACAAGAGCTACACCTAGTACAGTGTAATTTGAGACACTGAATTCTAGTACCCTGTCTACATCGCAAGGTTCCAGGGTGGTTAACAGTGGAGAGTTTATATTTCCTTTGGGGTTTCTCTTGTTTTGCTTTTCTACAATAGAACTATCCATTGATTTTAAATTTTTCATTAGACATTATGAAAGCAAAACAAAATTTTACCAGTGGAAAATTAAAGTCAAAAACTTTACCCTCTCTGTCCCCACCCCTCATAATTCAATTTTCCAGAAGAAACCACTGTTAAGAATTTGGTGCTTACCCTTCTTGGCTTGTTTTTTTGTGAGGAAGATTGGCCCTGAGCCAACATTCACTGCCAATCCTCCTCTTTTTGCTTGAGGAAGACTGTCGCTGAGCTAACATCTATGCCAGTCTTCCTCTATTTTGTATGTAGGATGCCTCCACAGTGTGGCTTGATGAGCGGTGTGTAGGTTAGGTTTTTTTTTTAATACGCATATAAACATGTTTACATAAATATATGTTTATATAATATGTTTCTATAACGTGTATATGTTTATATATGTGTTTATATTTCATATCAATAGGGGCATGTTATGTCTTGTTTTTTGTTTACACATTACCTGGTAGACTTTTTTACCTGTGAAGTATCTAAAAACTTATCTTATTGATTTTAATGACTGCCTAGAGTTTATTTATGCATTAACCATAATTTACTTAACCATATTCCTTTTGATGGAGTTTAGATTGTTTCTAGATTCACTGCAATTACTATCAATGTTGTAAAGAATATTCTTTAGAGATGTGTTTCTATTATTCTGCAAGCATTTCCATAAGATAAATTCTAATTAGTAAGATTCCTGAGTCAAATAAAATAAAAATTTAGATTTTTAATGTTTCTCTCTTCTCCTACACAAAATGTGCACTATTTTATTATTCCAATGGTGAGTAAACTGCTTGTTCTACACACTTTTGTCAACAGTGGCTATTATAAATAAATTCTTCTAATTTTTGACACTATAATGGTTGAAAATTATTAATTATTATTTTAATATGCATTTTTTGATGTTCTCATAAAGTTGAATATATTTTCAAATGTTTGTTATCCATGACGTGGACTGAATTGTGTCCCACCAAAATTCATATGTCGAATCTAACCCCCAATGTAACTGTATCTGGAGAAAGGGCCTTTAGGAAGTAATTAAAGTTACATGAGATTAATTAGGAAGTACTAATGATGTATTTTAGAAAGTAACTAAGGTTAAGTTAGCCCTAATTCAACAGGACTGTGGCCTCATAAGAGAGGAAGAAACAGAAAACATTAAATCCTCTGAACTTATTCATTTTGTAACTGAAAGTTTGTACCCTTTGACCTAGATCTCCTCATTTCCCCCTCCCCTCAGTCCATGGCAACCACCATTCAACTTGCTGTTTCTATGAAATCGGCTTTTTAAAATTTTTTAGATTCCGCATATAAGTGTTACCATACAGAATTTGTCTTTCTCTGTCTGGCTTATTTCACTTAGCATAATGCCATTATTCCATCCATGTTGTCACAAGTGGTAGGAGTTCCTTCTTTTTCATGTATAGATAACATTCCTTTGTGTGTGTACATATATATGTATATATATATGCCACATTTTCTTTATCCAATAGTTCATTGAAGGACAGTTAGGTTATTTCCATATGTTGGAAATATCTCTTCAAGATAGTGATTTCGTTTCCTTTAGATATACGCCCAGAAGTGGAATTGCTAGATCATATGGTAGTTCTATTTTTAATTTCTTGAGGAACCTCCGTACGGTTCTCCATAGTGGCTGCATGAATTTACATTCTCGCCAATAGTGCACAAAGGTTTCCTTTTCTCCACATCTTCACTGACACTTATTATTTCTTGTCTTTTTGAGAATAGCCATCCTAACAGGTGGAGGTGATATCTCATCGTGGTTTTGATTTGCATTTCTCTGATGATTAGTGATGTTGAGCATCTTTTCATGTACCTGTTGGCAATTTGGATGTCTTCTTTGGGAAAATGTCTATTCAGATATTTTGCCATTTTTTAAAGTAGATTATTTGCTTTTTTGTATTGCATTGTATGATTTCTTTACATATTTTGGATATTAATGCCTTGCCAGATATATGCTTTACAAATGTTTTCTCATATTCCGTAGGTTGCTTTTTTAATTTATTGATTGCTTCCTTTGCTGTGCAGATGCTTTTTAGCTTGATGTAGTTCCTTTACTGAAGTCAACATTGGCAAAGACTTCAGGGGTCTTTGTGGTCAAAACTGTGGAGGCCCTGCAGGTGACAGTGGCAGCTAGAGCTATTGGGGTCCTCGGTGTGAAGGCTGCTGGCATTCTCCTTTTCTCCTATTTTGCCTGTGGGGGGAAGTTCTAGCCAAGGGGATCTCTCTTGGCACCAGGTCTGGTGTGCTGCACTCAGAGTGACAACAGAGCTGGGGTCCTGGGATCAGGTGCACTGGTCTGAGGTGCAGGCCTGTGCAGATCTCATGGAGAGCTAGGGTCTGGGTTTCTGGGGCTCACTGCAGTGACCCAGGCTCTGAGGGGGAGGAGAAAGGCAGCAGTGGCTTAGGCCCAGGCGGAAGGGTGCAGTAGCAGCACACCCTGGAGATGGCAGGTCAAATTCTGGACTCCGGTCCTAGTGGACATTGAGCAGAACACCAGCAGCTTGCCTCTGGTGATGGTGGGCCAAAGCCCTGGCTCAGGATCCCAGCAGCAGGGAAGATAGCTGCAGCAATGCAGCCTGGTGATGGTGGGTCTACGGCAAGACTTAGGACCCATGAGCTGGGGTACAGAGCAGCAGCAGTATGGCCCCTGTAATGGAATGTCAAAGCCCTGACTCAGGACCCAGGGGCTGGGGCACAGGGCACTGTGCCCTGTGCATATAGCAGACGCTTCGTTATGCAAGGGCATATAGAATGCCTCCCAGAATTGCCTGAAGAAGAGGTGGTGGGGCATTTATCTATTGGCTCCTATTTCCTGTTTTCAAGTTGCCCTCTGCACTCTGGGATCCACATGTGCTCAGACCTAGTCAGTCCCCCGTGTTCACAACATCAGAGGATCAGGAGGAAGCGGGTACACTATCAGGTTGCAATGGGCAGAAGCCTGTAGGGAACTGTCCAACCCAGCCACGACTGAAATCAGAAGAAAGGCTGAGCAAGATGTGAGTCCGAACATCTTATATGTCTGCTACAATCTACTTCATAGGATTGTTGCAAGGACTGATAGGGATTCCAGCTTGTAAATGTCTCAGCACATTACCATGTACATAACAAGCACTCATAAATGTTATCAGTTGGTATGTTATATTGTTGAACCTCTACTAGCAGCTTAACGAATCTTACTTCATGCATAGTCTTCACAGCAATGCTCTGTGGTAGAGAATATGCTCATTTCACAGATGAGGAAACTGAGGCCCAAAAGGGTGCAGCAGCTTGTCCAAAGTCAAACCTCTAATAACCAGATCGGGTCCGTCTGCAGTGCTTTTCCGCCTGCACCAGGCTCCTCTGGTGGGAGTAGAGAGAGCACTCTCTCCTGGGGATGGGGTGTTGGGTGAGTGATCATTGGTGGGTATGGGAGTGAAAGGAACACACTCCTCAACCCTCCTTCATCTTCTGTTTATTAACCTGTGACCTTCACCAGGGCTTTCATCTTCTAAGGGCCTGGCCTAGACAATCATATTGGTAGGCAGCTTCCCAGGAGTCCTTCTAGCTCAATATAGCTCTTCTACCACCACTTCCAGAATCATTATAGGAACCCCAAGACACAGTCCCAGTGGCCCCCACTAACAAGGCCCTGAGGGAGAAAGCACCACATTCCTGAGGACTCATTAGGAAACTGGGTTTGAAGAAAGCTTCTCCCTCATGCCTCTCTTCTGGGGCCACCTCCTCATCCCCAGGTCCAAGGCAAGTCTGGAAATAAGCTTGTTTCTGCCTAAAGGCCCGGCTTGGGGCTGAAACCTGGGAAACAAATCCTCTCCTTTAGGAAATCTGTATCTAGTCTCAGTTACACCCCTGGCTTCCTGGGTGACTTTGAAGATATGGACTAGTCCTGTAGGCCTCAGTGACCCCATCATTCAGTGGAATTTTTATCACCTGCCTAAACTACCTGCCATAAAGCCGGGGTTAGAGATAAAGCCTTTTTAAAGAAAGTCTAAATACCAGAGGATGTACGACACTGTGGCTGTATTGATGAAAAGCCTGAGTTGTTTACAAAACAACTTGTTCCTCTTCCCACTGCTGTCCTCTTTCCTGGGAGGACTAATTTCTGAAGTCCCAGGGGATAATACAGTAGTGAAGATAGCTCTATGATAGAGAAGATATCAGCTTGTTTTTCCTCCTTTCCTTATATATAGCCCCTTACTTGCTTTCTGGGTTGATAACTGGGTCTGCATAACTCCTCATCTTTTTTTTTCCAGAAGAAACTTCACTGGCTTCTATGCCCATGCCAAGGTGAGTACCCTCAGCGGCCCTTCCTCTGCTCTTACAAAACAGACAGGGCTTCTGTTGCCATTAGCTCAAATCTGACTTTATACATGGTGCAACTGATGCCCCTGAAAAAGGAAGATTTTTTTAGGAGAAGATCTGGGGCACTAACCCAGAGGTCCCGACTCCCTTTCTGGGCCCCTTCACCCATGCCCCCCTTTCCTGGAGGAAGCATCCTCTCTGTTACTCTTAGGAGAGGGTATGAAGGGATTCGCTGAGTCCAGTTCGCTGTCTAGGACCCACTTCATCAGGCTGCCTAGAACCTTCACTCCAGTAGGAGGCCTTGTCGAAACTTTTCATCCCTGGAAGTATGGAGGAATTGGTTGGAGTTCCAGAGTAGAGAGCTGTCATAGCTTAAAAGGAGACCTGGGCTCCTTACAAAGCCCTGAGAGAGGAAATGTAGGAGGGTTCCTGATGATGGGCATGATGTCTATCAGGCACTCTGGATGTCTCTGGATGATCAGAGGTCATCCCAGAATCCCACTGATTTTAAGCAAGTTGCATCTCTGGCCATCTGATGGTTGGCAGCTGCTGTTTTGTTGTTCTTCTACCCCTGGTTATAACTCACTTGTCTGTAAGGTATGCCCCTACTAAGGACCTCATTCTTTTGAGTGGTTTACATGAAAAAAAACATGTCAGTGTGTGGATTCCTACGTTAACTGCTTGTCCCATCAAAACCAAGGAAAGCAATAGTCCCTGCAGCAACCTTGCACCCTGCACTTGACCGTACACCTCCCCTAAGTTACACTACTCCATAAAGGTCTACCCCAAATTCCAAATTGTGCAGAAAGTCTTCCATGACAACTCTAGTTCATCCTAAAGTTCAGTTTCTCTGAAATCCTATGAACATTTGCCCCTTCATTTATTAATTTAAGAAATAGTGAGTACCTCCTATGTGTGAAGTATTATGGTAAGTATTGCTATTGGAAAAATGAATCAAACATGTATTCTGTCCTCAAGTCACTTTAGGAGAAGTAGGGGAGATATGCTCTATGGAGAAATGACTTAGCTAGAAGGTAAACAGCAATAAGTTCCACGAAATAATGTGTAGTGGGAGTTTAGGAGAGAGAGAGAGAGAGATCCTTTTGAGATGGGGAAGTTTCCAGGAAGGATTGCTTCAGCAGCCAGCATTGGAGTCAAATCTTGAAATACTTGGGCATGTGGTGTTGGAGGGAAGCCATCGCAGGTAGAGAAACTGCATAAGCAAGGAGATAGAAATTCCCAGAATCACAATCTAATGCTTGTGTTAAAATGGACCCAAAAGGGAAAACAAAGGGTAGTTAATTGTTCTTTAATATAACGTATGTAAAGAGCATTATCCATCCATTGATTTGTCAATTTGCAAAGAATTTATCAATTATCAATTTCATCAATGATGATCAGGCCTGAGGATGATCCCCTCATTCACAAATCACCTGAACTTAGCATTTTAAGGATATCTTACAGATCACTGCATCCAAATTTTCATTCATGTGAACTCAGGCCCTCGTCACTCTTTCCCTTCTCTTAGAGTTACCAGACGCCCACTGCTTCCCATCCTCTGATTCCAGTGTATTCTATGCAAGGGAATAACAGTATCCTTAGTGAAGCTCTAGGTCAGCTTATTCTGTGGCCAATAGAGAGACATTGATACTTTTTGATCAGGAGCTTATTATAAGATCTGAAAGACTTAGCTCAATCTCACACTCCATGTATATGCCTGTTCATTTGAGGACTTCTCCTTAGAGCTATTGGTCATTCTACCACCCCTGAGTCAAGGACAAGTAGAAAGTGGCTGTACAATGCAGAAGACTAGCTGTACCTAGCTGCAACAGAGCCACAGGTATGCTTACGATGTTGATTTCACAACCACATAGCAGATACTATAAAAAGAATAAATAATTTTGAATTAAGCTGTTATTCAAAGTCCAGTTAAGTCTTAATTAACAACAAGAACTCTAGCTACTCATTGACCAAGGCATTTTGAATTTATACCTCAGAATATTTTCCTCACCTTGGAGAAATGTACTTGGCTGTGCTATCTGATATCCACAATCATGGGTATTTTCTCTCTGACTCTTGCTATAACTTTGCCTCATCTTCAATATTTCTAGAAGCCTTGAAATCTAGGTTATGTTTTCAAATGATTTCTAGTTTCTCTGGAAATATTAATTTTTCTAGTTTGAAATCTGCTCTTGGTTTGAGCTGATCTCTCAGAGCAAAATGGGAAAATTGTCTGAATCTCACTACATTCAAAGAGGAAGTCTGCTTTTATCTTAATTTATTTTCTCAAGCATTCTGACCCTTTCAGATAGGAAAGGATGTGAGGGACAAGGTGCTGGTGACATTGGGCATCTCAGCTGAGAGCAGGTTAAAGGCACTGAGGTGATAGAGGAGGTCAGTGAGTGAGGTGTGGCTTGGGAAGTGGCAAAATCATCACCTGGATAGCTGGGAACTTCCCTGGGGCTTTGAACATAGGTGGTTTACAATATTTATGTTGAATAAATAAATTGCATGGACTGATACCTCCCCCCTGGGACATTTCCTTACAGGCACTCATGGATCCAGAAGCCAGGGCCAACAGGACAGCTGTGACTGCGTTCATTCTACTGGGCCTGGTGGAAAATGAAAAGCTGCAGTCTGTGGTCTTTGTCCTCTTCCTCTTTGCCTACCTGGTCACAGTCGGGGGCAACCTCAGTATTCTGGCAGCTATTCTGGTGGAGCCCAAACTCCACACCCCGATGTACTTCTTCCTGGGGAACCTGTCAGTGCTGGATGTTGGATGTGTCACTGTCACTGTTCCTGCCATGTTGGGTCGTCTCCTGTCCCACAAGCGTACAATTTCCTATGAAGCCTGCCTCTCCCAGCTCTTCTTCTTCCACCTCTTGGCTGGGATGGACTGCTTCCTGTTGACAGCCATGGCCTATGACCGATTCCTGGCCATCTGCCAGCCCCTCACCTATAGCACCCGCATGAGCCAGACCATCCAGTGGATATTGGTGGCTGTGTCCTGGGCTTGTTCCTTTACCAATGCACTGACCCACACTATTGCTCTGACTACCCTCAACTTCTGTGGTCCCAATGAGGTCAATCACTTCTATTGTGACCTCCCACAGCTCTTCCAGCTCTCCTGCTCCAGCACCCAACTCAATGAGCTGCTGCTCTTTGCTGTGGGTTTCATAATGGCAGGCGCACCTGTGGTTCTTATCATCCCCTCCTACATCCACGTGGCAGCTGCAGTTCTACAAATGCTTTCAGTGGAGAGCAGGAAGAAAGCCTTCTCCACATGTGGCTCCCACCTCACTGTGGTTTGCATCTTCTTTGGGACCGGTATCTTCAACTACATGCGTCTGGGTTCAGAGCAGGCTTCAGACAGGATAAAGGGGTTGGGGTTTTCAACACAATCATCAACCGCATGCTGAACCCACTAATCTACAGCCTTAGAAACCCTGATGTTCAGGGCGCCCTGTGGCGAGTACTTGTGGGGAGGCAGTCACTGACCTGAGGGTTGATAGGGTCCCTCCTTTCCTGCCTTTTCTGAGTTGAAGAAAATTTCCCATGAAGGCAATAACCTGATCAGTCTTGCCTCATGACACCTGAAGAGTTGTGTGACATGCTTGTCCTATAAGGAAACCCTCCCTAATTCACTAATTTATTCATACAACAAGTGTTTATTGAATTTCTTCATGATCCAGGCACTCTTCCAGGGCACTGGTGAACAAAAGTGACAAAAGTCTCTGCTCTCATCAACTCACTTTCTGATGAAAGGACAAAATAAACGAAATAAATAAGCATCCTGTATGGAACATCACATAGTGATAAGGGCTGCAGAGAAAATCAAATAAGGTAGGAGGATACGAAGTCAAGTTCTGCCAGGCAAGTTGTCACCTTGTTTTGGTCCTGCTCAATTGCCGGCTAGAGTTGGAGCCTTGGAACCCTGGGAGGTCTGGACAGCAGTGTCCTACAGGGAGGGCTATTTGGTAATCATAGCCTAAGTAACCAAGAATATCATTGTGAAGTTTTCTTCTGGAGGGGTTGTGAGATTCCCTCCAGGTCAGAGAGCAGAAAGCTGTTTTAAACCATGGACTCAGTGCCAAGGATTATTCTATTTTACTGTTTTCCTTTCACCTCCAAGAAAATCAGTGACTGGGGCTGGCCCCATGGCATAGCGGTTAAGCGCGTGTGCTCCGCTGCTGGCGGCCTGGGTTCGGATCGGTGGCATGCACGCGTGGCTTGACACATGCTTGTTAGGCCATGCTGTGGTGGCATCCCATATAAAGTGGAGGAAGATGGGCACAGATGTTAGCCCAAGGCCAGTCTTCCTCAGCAAAAAGAGGAGTATTGGCATGGATGTTAGCTCAGGGCTGATCTTCCTCACAAAAAAGAACAAACAAACAAAAAAAAGAAAAGAAAAGAAAAGAAAATCAGTTCCTTCTCTTCACTACCACACAAGGATCCCATAGGATGTTTAGGGGACAGATAAGGTCTAGAGAGGGAAAGAGCCCACTAAATAAAAATTACATTAATGCATGCGTGATACACTTTCAGGTCAAAAAAGAAATGCTCCTTCTCCATCCTCTGCATTTCTTTCTCTCTCATTGGATAAGTCACCTTCCTCACATATATGATAAAGCCTTTGACAGAATAAGCCTTTATACTTCAACAAGTCCTTAGAATTTTCAATGTAAAATGCCCAATATAACCTTCTCCTCCAAAGTCTTACTTTTCTCTCCCAAACCTACTAGCTCAGAAAATATTCATAAATGAAGTCTCTGGGAGTGATGCCTCTTTCTAACTTTATTTTATTAGTACATCAGTACAGCTCCAACCCAGAGAATTTCCTCATCTTGGTGTTTATCCAGCTGTCAGCTCATCCATTCCTGATTTGTATCATTTCTCCAGCATCCCTTAGAAGGCTACTTTGTGCTTAATCCTACTCTCCCTCTGCTGTATCATTCCTAAACCTGTCTCATGGGTACACCTGGAGCCTGGCTTCTCTGTGATCTCTTCTCGAAGTCAAGGAACTTGAGAGATGGGCTGAGATGAAAACCCATCTCATGGGTACACCTGGAGCCTGGCTTCTCTGTGATCTCTTCTTGAAGTCAAGGAACTTGAGAGATGGGCTGAGATGAGGATGAGAAGAAAAGACGTGAGAGTGGAGGTAGGACAGGATTGAGAGTGGAGGAATGAAGATATAATATGAGGATACAAGGAGGGATGGGATAGGATAGGATGGTGAGTAAGAGAGGTAAGAGGAAAGGATGGAAATTAGGGAAAGGACACAAGAGAATGAGATATGAGAAAGGATGGAGAATTAGGAGTATCAAACAAGATGCCTCAGGAATGTTGATGAGGTCAAAGATGGGTGTGGAGAAAATGAAGAATGAATAAAGATGGGAGATGAGAATAAAATTCGTACTATGGAATTGCTTCCTATTACTGTGTGGCCATGTAATAACGAGCACCTTTGATGTTATTGTTGAGCACCACCGTTCCTTCCAGGAAAAAATGTTTGAGTTTTATTGAAGGTAAAATGATGCAAAGTGGTCTGGGAACTCCTCTTCTGCTTCCCCTGGCTAGGAGAGGATCCTAGAAGGACAAGAGTAGGACTGACAGATGGGAGAGAGGGAGGCAGGGTGTGGATGCTGAGGGTTCATCCTCCACAACCCCACTGGGCTATCAAAGTCATCAGCCTCCCTGCCTATGGAGAACAGACATGAAGTAAGTCTCTTTCCTAATACTCTTGGGTCTCCAGACAGTTGAGGGTTAAAGAAAATGAGCTTCCCTCAAAGGGCAAAATTCTTGTGAAGGAAAATCAGGAATGTGGATTGTAACTACTGCTCTGTGATCTTGGAAATTTCGTTTTTATGCTTCAGCTTGTTTCTATCTGTACCGTAAGATCATCTCTCCACAGTTCTTCGGTTTTAATGACTTTTGACTATGATAGTCTGGATGAACTTTTTCCTAGGGCTGGACACAAAACCTTTTGAGAGAAGTACCACCACCATTTCCACCACCCCATCTACCCCATGAGCATTTAACACTGTCCCAACTAATCTTACTTGTTCCCCCAGAAGATCCCCAGGCCTTGGCATGACTTCCTCCTGAACATTCATCCCAAACTCTTAAGGATGTTTTCTGTGGAAAGTGTTCCTGTGTCCTCTCTATCCTCCAAGACCAAAGGGCTTCTGTAACAAGTGGAGAAGCTGTATTTCTTTTGAGATTTTTCTCCTTTGGCCCCAAAATGAAAATATCTTTACTTTAAAATTATTTAGAAATGTTAAATCTGATAGTGGTAACATTCAGAGGATATTATTTCATCAAGTAGAAAATAAAAATCCAAGTGTCCCTTCACTGCACCAAAAATCCTGTTATTCATAGTTAACTCCACTTAAGAATTTTATACTTATTCCTCCAGCGATTTGACACGTATATGATATTCACATTTCACATCACTAGAGCCATTACTATTCTCTGATTTATTTTTTATTTTCCTACAGATTATGCGGTATAATCTTTTACATGGCAAAGACTAAAATCACGTTTTATCTGCTTTAAAGGTTGCGCAGTATATCATTGTACACATAAACCGTGATTCATTTAATCAAACCTCTATTGATATAATTTGGGTTGTTTTCCATTGTTTTGGAATAACAAACAATGCTATGATGAACATCTTTACAGTGGTGTCTTGCACAATTTCTGTAATTATTTACTTCGGAACAATTCCTATGAATTACTTTATCAAATTAAAGGAAATGCAAATATAAATTTTGAGATACACACAGGTGCACACACATGCACACACACATATATATTGTTCTCTTTACTTTTGCACCAACTTGTACATCCACTAGGTTCTGATAGTGTCTGTTTCCCTACATCCCTGCCATTAAGGGTTGTTACAAATAAAGATCTTTAATGTTTACAATCTGAAGGTTGAGAAATGGTAGTTTTTTATTTGAATTTTAATTCTAGTTAGCACTGCAATTAGATATCTTTTCACATATTTATTGGCCAGTTGTATTTTTCCTTTTGGAATTGCATTTTGGTAGCTTTTGCCCTCTTTTCCATCGGATGGTTTGATTGTTAGGAACTCCTAATTGTTATGCATATCAACTTTCTGTCATGTAGGTTGCAAATATTTTCTCTAATATGCCATTTGTCTTTCAATTTGATGTGTGTTTTGCCAAATAGATGTGTTCCATTTTTATGTGGTCGGATCTGTTTGCCTTTTCTTATAATGCTTTTTGATTTTGTGTCTCACTTTGAGTAGAAAAGATTTTTCCGTCTGTATCAGGCAAGATAGGCTAGGTTACATCATGCTAACAAACAGTCACTAAAATCTCAGTGGTTTAAGACAGTGAAGGTTAATTTCATATTCATGTGACCCCAGTTATCTGACAGATCTAAGAAAAGTTGTCTTTACGATTGTTCATCTTTTTTCTTATTGTAAGGACAAGAGGAACGACTTCCAAGCTCTTTATATGTCAGAGTGGAAACTGGGAATCTACATTTTATTTTATTTTATTGCTTATGGTGAACATTTATGGTCTTTCTGACTTCTATTTCCCCCTTCTAACAGCTGCCAGTTTCCATTTGGCGTCTAGGTGGTTCCACCCCTGGCTCCAGAGTCCAGTTACCAGCACATCTAACTGGACTGGCCACAGTGATGATTCTACATGGGCATGTTACCTAAGTTAGTTTAATGAGATTCTTTATACTAGCATTTCCCAACTGGGTTTCCATGACAGAATTAAGCCATACACAAAATAATTTGAATGACTATTTTCTCAATTCTACCAAGGTTACATAGTTGGAAACATTCTAGATGCACAGGACAGAAGTTAATTCATTACATAGAATGGATACTTTAGGTTGTTAGAACTTAATTCCTTTTGGAAACCCTGGTTGAGAAGGGCCACTCTAGACTTTTGCTGCTAGTCAAGCAAGAAACATCCTTGCCCTCAGAAGTCTGAGAGGCATTAAAGAGCTACCAAGTGAGGAATCAAGGGGCCAAAATCCAGGAAAGAAAGGAATCCCAAAGAGACATTGCTGACAATAGCACTGCTTTCCCCACAAGGCATTTGTTGAATCCAACGCAGGGGCTGAGAGGCTGAGAGCAGAAGGTGCAGCTGAGAGGCTAAAAAGTGAGCAGAGTTTTTAGCAGGCTTATGAAGCTGGAGAAACAGAAATGGAGTTAGCGTTCTGACAAAGGGAAAGGATGATAAATACTCTAAGCTCTCAACTGGGACTTTCAACACGCTACATCCTAGAAGTAACACACAATAGGAAATAATCCTACCATAACACACAAGAAAACTCAGTTTTGAATTAGCTGCTTCCTAGATTGAATAAAAGTGATCTACTCCTATTCTTACTGCCTGCCAGAATCAAAAATAAATCATTTTTAGAGGATGAAGCTATCATCCAGTGCAATGCCATCCAATAGAAATTTAATCCGAGCCACATATATAATTTAAAATTTTCTAGTAGCCACATTTTAAAAAGTAAAAATAAAGTGAAATTAATTTTAATAACTTATTTTATTTTATTCAATATATTTAAATATTATCATTTCAACATGTAATGAATGTTAAAAAATTATAAAGAGATATGTTGCATTTTGTTTTTCATACTGTCTTCAAAATCTGGTGTGTGTTTTAAACTTACCACACATCTCAATAAAGATGCTAAATTTTCAACAGAAACGCTTGATCTGGGTCTACTCACGAGGCTGCAATCAAGGTGTCAGCCAGGGGTATAGCTATCTCCAGTCCTGACTGGGAAGGATAAGCTTCCGTGCTCATTCACATGCTCACGGGTTGTGTTCAGTTCCTTGTAGGTTATTGGACTGAGGGCCTCAGGACCTCACTGGCTGTTAGCTGGAGGCTGACTTCAGTTCCTTAACACTGGAGCCTTTCAAAACATGGTGGCCTCTTTCTTTAGAGCAAGAAAAGACCAGAAAGAAAGATGGACAAAGAAAGATGGCAAAGTAGGAGGTCCCCTGTTTTTATCCCCACTTCAGCAACAACAATTTGGCAACCATACACAGACAAAAGTGACTTTGTGGAGCTTTGGGATCCAGGTAGGAGCCTATGGACCCAGGTGGAGCCAAAGACCAAGGGGGCCTATTTTGAGAAGGCAGGCTTGCACTCAGGTGGCAGACTCATGGATCGTGGTCCTGGCTACAGACCCAGAAACAGCCCTGTCCCCCTGTGGACTTGGCTATAGTCCTGTTTGGTGTTGATCCTGCCACAAGCACTATTTACCAAGGAACCTAGCAGGAGTCCCTAGCACACCCATCTGTGTTCCGGGTGACAGGCCTGATGACTTTGGTCCTGGTTGTGGATCCTGAAGCCGTCCACAGCCAGACTCCAGCCACTCTTCGTCACCAGTCCTGCCCACCCAGGGACCGAGCAGGAGACACACCTGTCCAAACCCTGAGGCAGGCCCTCTGACCTCAGTCAGACTGCGGATCCAGAAATGGCCCTGTACCCAGCTCCAGACCCTCTCAGCTGTAGACTCCAGAGTTATTTGTTTCCATATATGATCTCACTTATATGTGGAATCAAAAACTCAAACTTTGAACCAGAGAGTAGAATGGTGGTTGCCAGGGACTAGGGGTTGGGAGAAGCACGGGGTGTTGGTCGAAGTGCACAAACTTTCAGTTATAAGAGGGGTGAATTCTGGTGATCTAATGTACAGCACGGTGACTATAGTTAATAATGATGTTTGTATACTAGAACATAAATTCCCTGGAGATTTAAAAAAACAGCGCTAGAGATAAAAACAGAGGGGGAGGGAGAGAAAGAGATCATAGTCTTTTAATACCTAATCTCAGAAGTGATGTCTCATCACTTTTACTGTATTCTTTTTTTTTTTTTGAGGTATAACTGACATATAACATTATATTAGTTTCAGGTGTACAACATAATGATTTGATATTTGTATATATTGGGAAATGATCACCACAATGAGCCTCTAACCATCATAGATCAATTCTTACTGGCCCTACTGTATCAATAAAAAAATATCAAAGTTATCTTGCAGGGGTAACAAGCAAAACCTGCAAGTTATGTAACTAGAGCACGTGCAGATGACGGAAATCCTGTCCTCAGATGACCTTGAGCTGCCTAGGAACCAAAAGTTCACTATCTACGGAACTCACTATGATGAGAAAGTGGCTCAGGGAACCTAACGAGAAGAGGGGGGTCCTTTTATCTCTAGAATAACAGACTTACAAGACCCTTATACTTCTACCATCTAATTAGATTCCTCTAAGCTAACGTTTTGCATAACCACTCCCATTTGGAACTCCTTAAAAGACTGTCCCTGCTTCACCTTGGGGAAACAGATTTGAGCTTTGCCTCCTGTCTCCTTCCTTGCCCCCAGCCATGTAATAAAGCTCTTTGTTTTCTCAAAAACCAGTGCCATAGTATTGGCTTCTATGCACAGTGGGCAGCGGGCCCTTTTTCAGTAACAATTTCTGGTGACCACAAGGGAACCTTGGGCCTGTGACTGCCTGCCTGAGGCTCTGAAGCCCCACGTGGGGTGTGGGCTCATCACTGACCCTAAGTGGCCTGCTAGCCTACTTTGTCTCGAGGCTCAGCCAATTGGATTCCCATTGTCGCTGTGGCACTCCAGGCTCCTTGGTGCTTTCTTCACTTTTGTGAAAAGAAACTACTTCTGAATCAAGACATCTCTGGGTGAGCAACCTTAAGAAAGTAACTCTTCCTTATCTTGTCTCTTTGGTTTTATCCCCTGGAAATATAAGTCTGACTTGTATTCTGGGAAATCCTGATGGGCTGAGTCCCAAATCTTGGGCCTAAAATCGGGATAATTAGAGACAGGATAAAAGGTTTGCTCACAAGGTATTCCTGGTAATCTGGTTTTAAACAATAATTTTAGGAATCTGGTTCATGTTGTATGTAGAGTTGTAGATCCTCATAATCTCACTTTATGAGGGTCTTCTGACTCTGAAGAAAAGAGGCACTGTCCCCTCTGGTCCTTCGGGATGTTCCCAGGGGACTGGGGATTTTATGGAGGTGTTGTGATGTCTGCCCATGATGTGCAATGGCCTCACAGGGAACCCCTCTGAAGAATATACTTTACCAAACCTTCACTGTTCATGGCAAAGCAGTCAGCAGTGGCAGCTTGTCTAGTGCTTATTCGCCTGAACTTTGTTGGCGTCGGAACACATACAAGAAATAACCACTCTTGGTCATTCTTGGGGAGGTTTTTCCTGCAACAGCACACAATCAAAACCTAAATACCACCCCTAGAAAGACCTCGTTTGTTGTGGCCACCTGATAAAAAGCCCTCTAAAATGAGAAATGTAAATGGCATACCAAATTGCAACCCATTGGGATGCATTCTTCAAAATTGGGCGATGTTCGGTTACAGGCACATGAAGAAAAAGAAAATGATTTTCTTTTGTACTATGGCCTGTCCCCAATACTTATTGGGGTCAAATTAGGTGTGGCCTGAGAACGGGTCTTTCATGTATGCACCATCTTGCAATTAGACCTATTGTGTAAAAGGGAAGAAAAATGGGATGAGATCCCCTATGTGCAATCTTTTATGCATTTATATCAAAATAAGAATTTGCAAAAGAGATGTAAGATCATTATTGAGAGGGAGAATCCACGGAAAAAAAAAACCTGTCCTTCCAGAATCAAAGTCAGATGATGACCTTGTCCTTCTTCATTTGCTGTCTCTTACAGCCCCTCCCCCCCACTGTATGCCAGAGGTACAGTTGAAAAGGACCAGGAAGGACATAACGAACTCCCTGAAGCCGTTGGCTTGTTTTTTTACCCCTCTTTACCTAATAGTCGAAAGGGAATGGTCTCCCTCCTCATATTCGTCAGAGTACTCAATTCGGCCCAGGCAATGCTCTGTGCCGGGCAGGGCAATTCCCATTAAGACAAGTCCTGCAGGTCTCCATGACCAAGGCCAGACCAGAGGATTTTTATATGTGCATCCTCCCTTTTCAACTTTGGATTTATACAATTGGAAAAACAACATGCCTGCCTATAAAGATGATCCCAAAATGATGGACAGTTTATTTATATCCATCTTTGCTACTCATAACCCCAACGGGGCTGACATTCAGGCTCTCAAGAACACCCTCCTCACTCCAGAGGAATGTAGGGTGGTACTGGACAGGGCTCATCAGGAGGCCGAGAGACTTCATGAGTTACAACCTAACAATCCAATCAGGGCTCCAGTGATGCAGGCCATACCTGGGGTTGAGCCAGGCTGGGACCCCAGTGACCCTGGAGACCAGCAAGGTTAAACCAATACAAATCATGTTTAACAACTGGAATGCAGAAGGGGGTCCCCAAACCAAAAAGCCTAAATAAAGTCCAGGAGGTACAACAGGGACCAAAAGAAAACTCTTCGACCTTCCAAGAGAGAGTCTTCAGAGCTTACAGGAAGTATACTGACATTGACTCAGAACATCCGGATAACATGAAGCTGATCAATATGACTTTTACCAGCCAGAGTTTCCCTGATATAAGGAAAAAGTCACAAAGACCAGAAGGGGGTTTGGGGATGCCTATGTCTCAACTTGTTGAGATTGCCTTTAAAGTATTTAACAGCCAGGACCAGATATAAGAAAAAGAGAAACAAGGGAAGATGCAACAACAGGCTGCCTTGCTTGCCACAGCAATCAGCGGCAATCATCCAAAACCACAGCTGTCCGTGGGAAGAGGCAGACAATCATGGATAAGACCGTGGGTATCTTCCAATTGTCCTGGGTATCTGACTCTGTGACCTAGGGAATGTGCCTATTGTAAGCAGGAAGGCCATTGGAAAAAGAAAAATCCCAACTATTCTCAGAAGTTGAGAGATGAAACCAGATCACCTAACCACCAGATGCCCCAATTTGCTGACAGTGACCAAGAATGACGGGGCCCGGGGGCTCCTCTAGACTCCAGCAGCACCATTGACATTTCCCACAAAGAACCCTGGGTGACAATTGCTGTGGGGAGAAAACTTATAGACTTTCTAATTGATACCAGAGATACTAATTCTGTGCTAAACACCAGACAGGTCTCCTCTCCCTCAAGACCAAGTCCATCACTGTTGTATCTGGGGAAGTCTCGCATAAACATTTCCTATAACCACTCGATTGTCACATAGGGAACACTTATCTAAAGCACAGCTTTCTGTGTATGCCTCAGTGCCATAGTCCATTGTTGGGACAAGATATACTAACAAAATTAAATGCCCAAGTGCCTTTTTCACCAGAGAAAGTAGATATTAAGTCCTCCCTGATAAAGCCTGTGTCTTTCAAGCTGCACTGTTGCAACTGGGAGACAAGCCTCAATCAGAAGTCTGTTATGAGAGGTTCGGGGATTCGATCGGAGACGTAAAAGACACTTTCCACTCCAAACAAATGGACTGAAGGTATATTTTATTATATAGAGGATAGTAAAGGTGACAGTCTGCAAACAGATCCAAATAGGTCAAATATTAAGAGGGAAAAAACATCAGCCCGACTGGAAAGGGAAAACACCCACATCGGCTGAAGAGAAATGACACAAATCAACCGGAAAGAGAAACACCAGGTTGACCGAAAAGAGAACACATCAAATCAATTACTTCATATCAAATCAATTACTTCACATCAATCAGTTACTCACAACATCCACGCCCCACTGCCGGGAGAGCCCTGTCAATCGACGCGGCTGGGCAAGGATCACACGTCCTGGGCAAGGTGTCCCTTCCACAGGTGGAACTCTCACTAGGGCTCAGTTTCCAGCAGTTTTTATACCGTCAGTAATTTTCAGAGTAAGCAATTACAGAGTTTGCAGAGCAAGCCTTTAGTGTTCCCATGCACAAAATGCATGGGAACGTACATGCGTACGTACGTGCGTACGTGCACTGAGCCCCCTGGCTAACGTCCCAGCCCAGTAGTTGTGTACGTGCATTGTTGTCTTTGGTTATCGTCTCAGCCCGGCACAGATGGCCAGTCCATTCCGGGCTACGACGCTCCAAGAGCCTTAAAATGTTACAACTTGCAACTCTCTCCGTGGGAGAAAGGCCAGTTCCCGGGAAAAGGCCAGTTCCCACCACACAGAAAGCAGCTTTGTATTTCTTTTTGTGCTAGTGGCTGTAGGTCAATGGAGCGGCCAAACATGGCTAGACAAAGTCCCTGAAGGGGGCCAGCCCCGCAGCTTAGCGGTTATGTGCGCGCACTCTGCTACTGGTGGCCCGGTTCGGATCCTGGGCACGCACTGACACACCGCTTGTCTGGCCATGCTGAGGTGGCCTCCCACACACAGCAACTAGAAGGATGTGCAACTATGACATACAACTATCTACTGGGGCTTTGGGGAGAAAAAGGAGGAGGATTGGCAATAGATGTTAGCTCAGGGCCAGTCTTCCTCAGCAAAAAGAGGAGGATTGGCATGGATGTTAGCTCAGGGCTGATCTTCCTCACACACACACAAAAAAAAGTCCCTGAAGAAATTTTACAAAGGTAAGAGCGGATATTTGGGCTGATGAGAGGCTGGGAAGAGCCAAGATGGCTGACCCAATAATGGTAAAACTCTGCCCAGATATTAAGACTCCAAATTTGAAACAATACTCTTTAAAGATGCGTGGGAAAGCCTCTGACACCTTTATACCTTTATACTCGATAGTGACCTTCCTTAAATGCCAGTTAATCTGACGTTGTCAATCCCTCTGTAACACTACCATCATGCCAGTGCAAAAACCCACGACCAGCAACTGTAGTTTTGTACAGGATTTGAGAGCCATGAACCAAATTGTAGAGGATATATAACTGGTGGCGCCAAATCCTTATACTTTGATTACCACTTTATCTGTAGACTTTTGCTGGATTATAGTTCTAGACTTAAAATATGAATTTTTCTGCATACCCCTAAGCTCTGAGTCTCAGGAACTGTTTGCCTTTGAATGGGACAATCCAGAGACTAATGTAAAACAAGAATATTGCTAGATGGTACTCCCACAAGGATTTAAAAATGCCCCCAACATCTTTGGGGAAGTCCTAGCTTAGGACTTAAGGGATCTCCAGTTAAATGAGGGAGTATCACTTTAATATGTGGATGGCATACTGAAGCCTCTGTATGCATACTGAAGGCATAAAGAAGCCTCAGACCAAAATACAATTCTCACTTTAAACTTCCTAGCAGAACAGGGATATAAAGTCTCCAAGGGAAAGGCACAAATTTCACAAACAACTGTAAAATATCTATGATTTGAGTTATCAAAAGGACAAAGAAACTTACTGCCAGACCGAAGGCAGGAACTAGCTTGGGTGGCCGTCCTCACCACCAAAAGACAATTGCCAGGATTTTTAGGAATGGCTGGGTTTTGTCATATTTGGATCCCTAAATTTGGCTCATGGCCAAACCCTTATATGAGGCTCATCAAGGAAATGAAAATAAGCCATTAAACTGGACTGCAAAATGCCATAAGGCATTTCATACCATCAAGGAGAAACTTTTAAGAGCCATAGCACTTGGGCTCGTTAGAAATCCATTTGATCTTTTTGTACATGAAAGACAAGGTGTGAGTCTTGGAGTGCTAACTCAGAATTTACGTGTCACCAGAAGGCCAGTAGCTTACTTTTCCAAACAATTAGACATCGTAACTCAAGTGTGGCCAATTTGTCTCCGAGCTGTGACTGCAACCTGTGACCTTTTACAAGAGGATGAAAAGTTTGGCCTGGGCCAGCCAACTACTGTGCACACTCCACATTGTGTGCTACTTCTACTTGAACAAAAAGGTGGATGTTGGCTTAGTTCAGGAAGATTGGGCAAATATCAGGCCATAGTACTGGACAACGCAAATGTTAAATTAAATGCAGTATCTACTCTAAATCTGGTCACTTTGCACCCCAGAACAGCAGGAGAACCTGTCTATGATTGTATACAAATAATTAAAATTTATTCCAGCAGACCTGAGCTGACTGAAGTGCCATTGGAAAATCCGGATATGGAAATATTTACTGATGGGAGCAGCTTCATGGACCATGGATTCTGGAAGGCCAAGTATGGAATTTTAACTCATCAGAAAGTTCTAGAAGTACAAGCCATCCCTCCGGGTATGTCTGCCTGGAAGGCAGAGCTCATAGCCCTCATGAGGGCCCTGCATCTTGGAGCTAAGAAAAAGGCAGCCATTTACATGGATTCTAAGTCTGCCTTCTCTGTTGTGCATGTGCATGGGGCCATAAGGAAAGAGAGAGGTCTACTAGCATCAGGAAGGAAAGAGATTAAACATGTTGAGGAGATAATGGCCTTATTAGAGTCTGTTATGATGCCAGAAGAAGTGGCCATAGTATATTGCCCAGGCCACCAAAAGACTGATAGTTATATAGCTAAAGGAAATAATTTGGCCAATCAGGTTATGAAACAGGCAGCCAGAACCAAAATTCCAAATCCTAAGGTCCTAGCATTCATTCTGACTGTGGATCTGTCCCTGTTTAAGCCTCAGTATTCAGAAATGGATCTAGACAGAGAAGAAGAATGAAGATTTCATGTTGACTCTCAAGACTTGGATGGTGATCAGTATCAAGCAACCAAAGTATGCTATGCTGGATTTATGATGAACATGGACTAGTGCTTATACCTGAGCATTTAATGGAAAGAATTATCATTCATTTACACCAAGGAACCCATTATGGGAGAGATGCCACCTATCATTGGCTACGAAAGTTTATTGTTGGTCCACAAATGCAAAGGACCCTCTAAAAGGTAGTACAAAATTGCCTGATTTGCTCCAGAAACAAACCCCAAACTGGCCACCTCATATTATAAAAGGATTGAAACCAGAGGGATAGAACTAGGAGACAATTGACAAATAGGCTTTACCATCATGCCAAGGCCATGGGAAATTATAGGCATTGGCTGGTATCTGTTGATACCTTCGCAGGATGGGTTGAGCTTTTCTATGCAGGATGGAAAAGGCTTCCGAGGCCACAAAAGCCTTACTGAAAGAAATTATCCCTCGCTTTGTGTTGCCTCTTTCAATGCAAGGTGACAACGGAGGAGCTTTCATAGCCAAGGTAACACAAGAGGTATCTGAGGCCTTTGGAATACAATGGAAGTTGCATGCTTCATGGAGATCTCAGTCTACATGAAGGACTGAAAAGATGAAATATACCCTAAAGAAAACAATTGCCAAAATATGTCAGGAAACCAAGCTAACTTGGGATAAGGTCTTACCGGTGCCCTGCTTAGAGTAACAGTAGCCCCTACAAGCAAGCTCCAATTGAGCCTTTATGAAGTGTTATATAGAGACCCTTCCTTAAGACTAAGTATTATTGCAGTCTTGAAAATGATCACGTTGTACAAGAATTAGATGCTATAAAATGTGGATAGTCTCTAGGTGCTACTTTATCTGCTATATATAAATATGCTTCTAGCCAATTAATGTTTCCCACAGATGTTCCCCTGCACTGCACAAGCCTGGGGGATTGGTCCTCCTCAAGACTTGAAAAATCAACACCCTGAGCACCAACTACAATCTAAATGGAATGGACTCTATGAAGTCCTTCTGGTTACACCTTCCTCAGTTAAGCTAAAAGGAGCTAAACCTGGGATACACTACTCACAAGTAAAAGCAATATCCATTTATAGTCAGGATTATCCTTGTCGCCTTCATGATTCCCAAACAGGTCACCCCCTTCAGAGACAACAGGAAACAGAACGACTGAATCATCCAAACACTAGGTTGCTATCAAAGCCTAAGGCCAACTTTTCCACCCGAGAGTATTCTTGTGAACCTTTAACTGATCTTAGGTTACTTTTCAGGAAAAAAGACAAAACAAATGGTAAAACTGAGGAGACTCTTGTATCTCCAGATAAATAAGAAGCTGTTCCTGTCTCTAAAACCAGACTCTGCCTGATTAGGTTGAGAGGCCAGAAGCAGACGACAGCTAAAGGACACAGCTTACCCGAGGCACCGGACCAGGCCTGATTGATGCAACTTAATTTTATCTTCTTCTTATACACACTAGTCTGCACTACCTAACTCATCATTCCTACCTCCTTAATTTAACCCCAGAACATATTATTCACAAATTCTGGCTTCCTTTAGATAGAATTCCATAATGACTCATTCCCTGACTGACGAAACCCCTCTCATTAATACCTCAATGCCTGACTCCTTTGGTATATTGTCCTCTTTCTTCTTCTCGCTATAATTGTCCTGACCTTCTTCCTACAAGTCAATTGCTTCCTCGCAGAAGGACTAAACCATTTTCTCTGTTGATTCTAGTCCAGACTATAAAATGTTTTCTATTTTTCTTTGCTATGTTTATTTGTTAGCCCCAGCCTCTCAGGCTTGGGAAGAAAATTCCTAAAAAAGAATTTCACAGAGTCTTTCATAAACAAGAAACTTGACTGACTGTTGGATTTCCCACCCAAAGCCCTCCTCAGTACATGATCATGGTGACCCTATGGTAATGCCAGTAATCAATTTCTCCAGCATACCCAATTTCACTGTGACTTATGACAAAAAACCTTTAGAAGTAACCTATAGGGCCAGGTTGATCAACAGAGGATCTCTTGTCCCCTGTTTCTTCATAACACCCCGCACAAAGCAGCCTATAATGATTTCCAGAGGGGACTGTAAGGACAAAAGGACCTACAACCACAAGAACCAGACATTTGCTGATGGACAGACTAGACTTACCTGTTTACTTCATGACATTTACTATTCGCTTCTTGTTTCCTTCATCCTAGTCTGGGAAAGGTGCACAAGAACATCTTTGAACTATAGGTCCACCCAATTGTCCCAAGATTTTAACAAAAAAGATCGAGAGTTCCTTCAAGGACCATTCAACTCTCTACCAATGTGTAGATTAAACTATTCCTCCTGGATGCTGCCCTGCACTGACCCCTGGTTTGACCATGTTCTAGATGAGATCCCCAAAAAGGAAAGCCTAAATTTTAACAACATGTCTGGCATCCTACGTGCCCCCTCAGGGTATATCTTTGTCTGCAGGTCCAACCAGCAGCCCTGGGCCTATACATGCCTTGATAGCTGACACAAATGAGGTACTTGTGCACTAGGATATTTAACCACTCCTTTCTCTATTCATAATTCAAGTGAAGCCCAGCATTGGACTAGTTCTTTAAAACCTTTTACTAAAACTGAAAGATCTATATTAGATGGGGATTCAATCCGGGGAGTATCAGACAGATATTTGCTTGTGTTTCAGGGAGATTCTGCCGGATATTTCTTTGGATGAACCCTATTACCTTGGTGGGAAGTTGCCACCCAACTCATGTTCATGTCCAATAATGAACATATCATTAGGAATCTTTCTCTTACCTTATGAATGATAGCCAGTGAAATGGCCCAAGCCTTCACCACTCAACATAAGGCATTAGATTCCTTGATTAAAATATTATTAGATAAGGGCCGGCCCCATGGCCTAGTGGTTAAGTTCAGTGTGCTCTGCTTTGGTAGCCCAAGCTCACGGATTTGGATCCTGGGCATGGACCTACACCACTCATCAACTTGTCAGCCACGCTGTGGTGGCAACTCACGTATAAAGTAGAGGAAGATCGGTACAGATGCTATCTCAGGGCTAATCTTCCTCAAGTGAAAAAAAAAGAGGAAGATTGGCAAGAAATGTTAGCTTAGGGTGACTCTTTCTCAGCAAAAACAAACAAACAAAAATAATGTTAGATAACGGAATTGCTCTAGATGACATACTAGGTGAACAAGGAGTTATTTGCACTAGAGCTAACTCCTCTTGTGTCTATATTAACACCTCCTCAGATGTTGGAACTCATACAGAAAAAGTTAAACAACACACAACCTGGCTCCAACTAGTGTCATCACAAGTATCTGGATGCAATCTCTTAGTGAATATCTTCTCAGGATCCCATTGGGAATAAGGTCTGTATTTGAGGCATTGCCTAAACTGGGTATCTTTGTTTGGTGTTTGCTAGGATTTGTATTCCTTCTTGTCAAGCTCTGTATTTGCTGCGTGTCTCGTATCCTTAAACCCACACCCCCAAAGCATACGATGACCATTCAACATAAAGGCCTAGACTCGAACCCCTGAATATTTGCAATTCCGTGCAAAACAATTTCTGTCAAAAACCCAGATCTGGACCCTGAACCAGCAGGAAGTAGCTAGAGTGGCTGTCACGCCTAATTTCTCAAGAACGAAGGAATGGACAAAGAAAGGGGGACTGAAACTGGGTGGGTATCCATTGTTCCACCTACCTTTCTAAAATGTTTTGTAAGCTATTTTTTTCAGAGAAGAGCACGGGAGCATCGCGGGGCAGCATAAAGTGCACAGAAACGCCACCAGGTTGCTGCTTGGCAACTGTTCATATGCTGTTATTGTTCCCACTGGAGCCTAGCACAGAGAGCATGCGCAGAAGTTGGAATTGCAGAGCATGTGCAGAAGATGGAAACTTGTCCTCAGAAGACTTCGAGTAGCACCAGAAGCAAAAGTTTCCTAACTAACGAACTCAATGTGAATTGAAACTGGCATGGGGAACCTAATGAGAAGTGAGAAGTCCCTTGATTTGTAGCACACTGGACTTAAAAGACGCTTACACTCCCACCATCCAATCCGATTCTGCAAACTTAGTATTTTGCATAACCACACCCACTCCCAACTGCTTCAAGTCTATCTTGCTTCAGCTCGGGGAGACAGATTTGAGGCCTGCCTCCTGTCTCTCCTGTCTCATTGCTGGTTGACCTTGCAGTAAAGCTCTTTCTTCTCTCAAAAGCTGGTGCCATAGTACTGGCTTCTATGTACATCAGGCGCCCAGCCATTGCTTGGTAACATTTCTCTCTCCCTGCCATGTGAGGACACAGTGGGAAGGTGGCCCTCTGAAAGCCAGAAAGAGAGCTCTTTCCAGATACTGACTATGCTGGCATCCTTATCTTGGACTTTTAGCCCCCAGAACTGTAAGAAAATTAATTTCTGTTGTTTAAACCACCCAGACTATGGTATTTTGTAATGGATGCCTGAGCTGACTAATATAATCCACTAGTATTTCCTCAAGGAGAATTATTTCATTCCCAAGTTTATTGAGGAATAATCAACAAATATAATTTTATATATCTAAGTGTACAATATGATGACTTGGCATACATTACGGAATGATTGTTAAGATCAAGATAATTAAAACATCCATCACCTCGTATACTTAACCCTTTTTCTGTGTGTGGTAAGAAACCTTAATATCTACTCGCAGCAAATTTCAAGCATACAATACCATATGATTAACTTTAGTCATCAGGCTGTACATTAGATCCTCATAACTTAATTATCTTATAAATGAAAGTTTGTACCCTTTGACCTACATTTCCCCAATACTCACTCCTCTCAGTCCCTTTAAACCACCATTCTACTCTCTGTTTCTATGAAATTGGATTTTTTCTTTTTTTTAAGATTCCACACATAAGTTTTACCATGCAGAATTTGTCTTTCTCTGTCTGGCTTATTTCACTTAGCATAAGGCCATCAAATTCTATCCATTTTGTTACATGGTAGGAGTTCTTTCTTTTTTAGGGATGAATAATATTCCTTTGTATATTTATAGATATATTTATGCCACATTCTTTTCATCCAATAATTTGTTTAAGGACACTTAGGTTGTTTCCATATCTTGACTATTGTGAATAAGGCTGCAGTGAACATGGGAGTACAGATATCTCTTCAACATAGTGATCTCATTTCCTTCAGATGTCTACCCAGAAGTGGAAATGCTGGATCATATGGTATTTCTATTTTTTTATTGTGAAATTTTTGTTGTACATTATTGTTTATCAGTCACCATATAAGTGCATCCCTCCACCCCTTGTGCCCACCCCCCACCCCCCTAGCTCCTGGTAACCACCAAACAGTTCTATCTGTCTGTGTGTTGGTTTATCTTCTACATATGAGGGAAATCATGCACTGTTTGTCTTTCTCTTTCTGGCTTATTTCACTTAACATAATACCTTCCAGGTCCACCCATGTTGTTGAAAATGGGACAATTTTGTCTTTTTTTTATGGCTGAGTAGTATTCCATGGTGTATATATACCACATCTTCTTTATCTAATCATCAGTTGAGGGACACTTGGGTAGCTTCCATGTTTTGGCTATAGTGAATAATGCTGCGATGAACATAGGGGAGCATAAGCCACTTTGGATTGTTGATTTCAGGTTCATTGGGTAGATACCCAGTAATGGGATAGCTGGATCATAAGGTATTTCTATTTTTAATTTTTTGATGAATCTCCTTATTGTTTTCCATAGAGGCTGCACCAGTTTGTATGCCCACCAGCAGCGGATTAGGGTTCCCATTTCTCCACAGCCTCTCCAGCATTTGTTGCTTTTTGTCTTGGTGATTATAGCCATTCCAACGGGTGTAAGATGGTATCTTAGTGTAGTTTTGATTTGCATTTCCCTGATGATTAGTGATGTTGAGCATCTTTTCATGTGCCTATTGGCCATCTGTATATCTTCTTTGGAGAAGTGTCTGTTCATTTCCTCTGCCCATTTACTGATTGGGTTGTTTGTTTTTTGTTATTCAGTTGTGTGAATAACTTTATATATTATGGAGATTAATCCCTTGTCAGATATATGGTTTGCAAACTTTTTTCCCAGCTCATGGGTTCCCTATTCATTTTGATCCTGGTTTCATTTGCCTTGTAGAAGCTCTTTAATCTGATGAATTCCTACTTGTTTATTTTTTCTTTTGTTTCCCTTGTCTGAGTAGACATGGAATTCAGAAAGATCCCTTTATGGCTGATGGTGAGTGGTATACTACCTATATTTTCCTCTAGGAATTTTATAGTTTCAGGTCTCACCTTCAGGTCTTTGATCCATTTTGAGTTAATTTTTGTGTATGGCAAAAGAAGATGGTCTACTTTCATTCTTTTGCAAATGGCTGTCCAGTTTTCCCAGCACCATTTATTGAAGAGACTTTTCTTTCTCCACTGTATGTCCTTAGCTCCTTTGTCAAAGATTAGCTGCCCGTGGATATGTGGTTTTATTTCTGGACTTTCAGTTCTGTTCCATTGATATGTGTGTCTGTTTTTGTACCAATACCGTGCTGTTTTAATTACTGTCGCTTTGTAGTATGTTTTGAAGTCAGGGATTGTGATGCCCCCAGCCTTGTTCTTCTTTTTCAGGATTGCTTTAGTTATACAGGGTCTTTTGTTGCCCCCATATGAATGTTAGTATTCTTGTTCTATTTCTGTGAAGAATGTCCTTGGGATTCTGATTGGGATTGCATAGAATCTGTAGATTGCTTTAGGTAGTATGGACGTTTAAACTATGTTTATTCTTCCAATCCAAGTGCATGGAATATTTTTCCATTTCTTTATGTCATCATTGATTTCGCTCAATAATGTCTTATAGTTTTCATTGTATAAGTCTTTCACTTCCTTGGTTAAATTTACTCCTGGATATTTTATTCTTTTTGTTGCAATTGTAAATGAGATTGTCTTCTTGAATTCTCTTTCTGTTAGTTCGTTGTTGGTATATAGAAATGCAACTGATTTCTGTAAGTTGATTTTTTACCCTGCCACTTGGCTGTAGTTGTTGATTATTTCTAATAGTTTTCCAATGGATTCTTTAGGGTTTTCCATATATAAGATCATGTCATCTGCAAACAGCGAGAGTTTCACTTCTTCATTGTCTATTTGGATTCATTTTATTCCTTTTTCTTGCCTAATTGCTCTGGCTGGAACCTCCAGTACTGTGTTGAATAAGAGTGGCAAGAGTGGGCACACTTGTCTTGTCCCTGTTTTCAGAGAGATGGCTTTCAGTTTTTCCCCATTGAGTATGATGTTGGCTGTGGATTTGTCATATATGGCCTTTATTATGTTAAGGTACTTTCCTTCTATACCCATTTGGTTGAGAGTTTTCATCATAAATGGATGTTGGATCTTGTCAAAAGTCTTCTCTGCATCTATTGAGATGATCATATGGTTTTTATTCCTGTTTTTGTTAATGTGGTGTATCACATTGATTGATTGGCGGATGTTGAACCATCCCTCTGTCCCTGGTATAAATCTCACTTGATCATGGTGTATGATCTTTTTAATATATTGCTGTATTCGGTTTGCCAATATTTTGTTGAGGATTTTTGCATCTATGTTCATCAGGGATATTGGTCTGTAGTTTTCCTTCTTAGTATTGTCTTTGTCTGGCTTTGGTATCAGGGTGATGTTGGCCTCGTAGAATGTGTTGGGAAGTGTTTCATCTTCCTCTATTTTTTGGAATAGTTTGAGAAGGATAGGTATTAAGTCTTCTTTGAATGTTTGGTGAAATTCTCCAGAGAAGCCATCTGGTCCTGGACTTCTATTTTTTGGGAGGTTTTTGATTACTGTTTCAATCTCTTTACTTGTGATTGGTCTATTCAGGTTCTCTATTTCTTCTTGATTCAGTTTTGGGAGGTTGTATGAGTCTAGGAATTTATCCATTTCTTCTAGATTGTCCAATTTCTTGGCATATAGTTTTTCATAGTATTCTCTTATAATCTTTTGTACTTCTGTGGTATCTGTAGTAATTTCTCCTTTTTCATTTCTAATTTTATTTATCTGAGCCTTCTCTCTTTTTATCTTGGTGAGTCTGGCTAAGGGTTTGTCAATTTTGTTTATCTTTTCAAAGAACCAGCTCTTTGTTTCATTGATCATTTCTACTGTTTTTTTACTTTCAATTTCATTTATTTCTGCTCTTATTTTTATTATTTTCCTCCTTCTTCTGACTTTAGGCTTTGTTTGTTCTTCTTTTTCTAAATCTCTTAGGTGTAGTTTGAGGTTGCTTATTTGGGCTTTTTCTTGTTTGTTAATGTGGGCCTGTATTGCTATGAGTTTCCCTCTCAAGACGGCTTTTGCTGCATCCCATATGAGTCGGTACAGTGTATTTTCATTTTCATTTGTCTCCAGATATGGTTTGATTTCTCCTTTAATCTCATCAATGATCCATTGTTTGTTTAGTAGCATGTTGTTGACTCTCCACCACTTTGTCACTTTCCCAGTTTTTTCCTTGTAGTTGATTTCTAACTTCATGGCCTTATGGTCTGAAAAGATGCTTGTTATGATTTCAATCTTCTTAAATTTATATAAGCGTGCCTTGTTTCCCAACATATGGTCTATTCTTGAGAAAGTTTCATGCACGCTTGAGAAGAGTGTGTAATCTGCTGTGTTTGGATGGAGTGCTCTGTATATGTCTATTAAGTCCATCTCACCTAGTTTTTCATTTAGGTCAATTATTTCCTTATTTATATTCTGTCTGGATGATCTGTTCATTGATGAGAGTTGGGTGTTAAGATCCCCTACTATTATTGTATTGTTGTTAATATCTCCTTTTAGGTTTGTTAACAGTTGCTTTATGTACCTTGGTGCTCCTCTATTGGGTGCGTATATATCTAAAAGTGATATGTCTTCTTGGTGGAGTGTCCCTTTTATCATCATATATTGCCCCTCTTTGTCTTTCATTACCTGTTTTATCTTGAAGTCAACTTTGTCTGATATAAGCATGGCAACACCCACTTTCTTTTGTTTGCCATTAGCTTGGAATATTGTCTTCCATCCTTTCACTCTGAGCCTGTGTTTGTCTTTAGAGCTGAGATATGTTTCCTGGAGGCAGTATATTGTTGGGTCTTGTCTTTTAATCCATCTCACCACTCTATGTCTTTTGATTGGAGAGTTCAGTCCATTTACATTTAGGGTAATTATTGATATATAGGGGCTTGTTGTTATTTTATCACTCTTTTTCCCGTTCTTTTGCATTTCTTTTGTTTCTCATTCCATGTGTTTCGGACTACCAATTTAGTTTGGTAGTTCTGTATGGGAGTCCTCTTAGTTTTCT